>NC_089822.1:208936418-209561418 GCF_035046505.1 Tiliqua scincoides
TTTCTTCTTCCTCAGGATGGTGTGCCCCTTTCCTGAGGCTCTCACTCTCCACGACAGCTGCAAAGTGGTCATGCCTCATGACAGCCTGGATGGTTTCGTTCATAGACCCTTTAACTCTCGGCTTCTCTAGTTCACCTGCTTTGGTCTTCAAGGGAACAAACTTGTTCCCTGAGAAAATACAAAATCAAGAGCCATTAACAGAGTGTACTTACTAATAATAACAAAGGGGTAAGTCCCTCTCTGCTGCATTTGAAGTGAACCTTCCATGAGGTCTGATGGAGCAGTTACCTTGGGCAATCAATGTGAGGAAAACAGCATATGCACCTTGAATATGCCTAACTCACCCTGGCCTAACCTTGTTCTCACCACCATTTCTGTCATGGCAACTGCCTCTTCTTCCTGCTCTTCCTCTTGAGAGGAAGTCAAGTGTGGGGGGAAGGAGAGTGAGTGCAGGGTGAGCAATGGCAGTGCATTGTGTCAGGCAGGGGGAGGGGTGGACCCATATTTGAATCTGTAAAGCTGCTTTATACTGAATCAGATCTTTAGTCCATGCTCTCAGGCCTTTTCAATAAACTGTGACCTGATCCTCTTTTAAAACTGGAGGTGCCAGGAGTTGAAACGACATGCAGAGCATGTTCCTCTACTACTGAGCAATGATCCCTCTGAGTGTGGGCTCTGGCCTACATAAATGTTTGCCACAATATATTTATTCTTCTTGAGAGATGCCTCAGGACTCTTTGCTTTTGTATCTGCAGCTGCTTGGGTTAACACCACATGCATCCACTGGGCCCACGTGCAGAGGCAGTCATTTGCCTGCTGACCTTGCCTACCAAAATCTGTGTGGATCTGCTGTTTGTATGCAGCCGATACAAAGAGCTTGCAAGGAAAAAAAAACAACTGGTAACCTAGAAACAGTGTTTTGAGCCATGAGGTGCTGACATTGATGTAGCGTCTCTTTAACTCCGCTTGGCGAGTGACTAAAAGTGAGCATATGGTCCAGGCATGAATCATGTGCATTTCCGTTTAAATCAGCATGACCTGGCATGGTCTGCTTTTTGCTAAATTTTTAACAGGGTCTGCAAGTGAATGTGGAAACCTGGGGAGTAAACCTTCTAGCAGTTGGCTAGAACTACACAATGGAAACTATGTGAATAAAATAAACACAGGCCCTACAGCCCTCGCTATGTGGTCTCTTGGAATATATATACTTCCAAATATGCGGATTATATACATCTTGAAAGCAGCTTTTCCACCAAGGAACTCAGGGTTGCATATATAGGATTATCCCATTGCACAATGAGCCTGTGGTGGTAACCTAAGCTGAGAATTAGTAATTGACTCATGGATATCGTGTGTCCATTGTGACCAGTGGTATCATGGTCAATTTTGAAATAAACTAGTCATGACACCCCCCCCCCACCCTTAGCCATACCCCATTAACCAGGGCTGGCCCATCCACGAGGCCAACTGAAGCTGTGGTTTCAGGCAACAAATTGGCAGGCAGTGCCTATCTCTGTCTGCCTGCTTGCCTCTACTGGCTCTCCTTCTCCTTCCATTCACTGCATTGGAAAAGGAAGGGGGGGGCAGAGGGGAAGGGAAGATGTGGAGGGGAGGTTTGTGCTGAGCTTGAACACTGGAGGGTGGGAAAAGCAGAGCCTGGCACATCAGCCGGTAAGGGAGGCAGTATCTGGGATGCCACCTCTGGAGGTACGGCCCAGTGATCTTGCCACCAAGACTATAAAAACAAAAAATTAACTAAAGTATTTATTCATTAGAATATTTTCTTCTCCTGGCACTTATTCTAAGTCTGAAATGTATGATACTTTAAAGATCTAGTTCATTCCATCCGAAACGTTTGGAGTGGTTTACTATCATTTAAAACCGCTTTGTGAACTTTTGTTGAAAAGCAGTATATAAATACTGTTAATAATAATAATAATAATAATAATAATAATAATAATAATAATAATAATAATAATAATAATGGAATTATCCCAGATAAACGTAAGAGGCATATCAGGGGACTAGCCTATGCATGTTTATCCAGAAGTCCCACTATATTAGATTGTGCTTACACCTGGGTAACTGTACATAGGATTGCTATCTTAATGTGACATGATCTATGCAGGCTTTGGGGTAGATGATGACCTAGCCATTAACAAAGGCATCTAAGCAAATCTTTCAGTTTGCCTCTTGCTTCTTTCTAGCCAGATCCTATGAGAAAAGTTTCAAAAGCAGCACTTGAGTGTCTTGCTGATGACATCACCACTCCTGTTTCAAGAGAATTCCTGGAACTCTGCCACCTCCAGACCCCTGATCATGAGTGGCTTCTCCTGGTCCAAGCCCAAAAGTTTACCCACTTATGCTCCATACTAAAATTTCTATATGCTTAAAAACTGAGAAAGAAACTTTAAAACGCCTCAGTTCTGGGAAGATGGCATGAAATATGGATGTGGGAAGTGAAATATGGCATGAAATATTGAGTGGGGAGTGGGTTTGTCCCTGAGGGTCCTCCTCCCAACCGCCACATGTTGATTAGATCTTCTGCTGCATGGAGCCTACACATGTACAACATCTACTGCAAAGATAGAGTATGCCTTTGGGTATGCAGCCGGTACATATGTAGGTGCTGTCCCGAAGGTCCACAATGTGCAGAGATTGGGAGCAGGCTGAGTGGGCACGATCCTTCTCTCTGTTTTTGACTTGATTATCTGCATGTTTCATGTAATTGGCATGTGTCATTTTGCGCTTTTGAAAGTAACATACCCTGGAGACATAAATGCCATGAAAGTTCGAATACATCAAGGGTGGTGGCGGATCCAACTGTGCAAGTTAATCCCATTTCCACTGTGAAATTACCATCAAAGTTAAGGATGCAAATTTCACAATAGAGACACCATATGAAAAATCTAATAGATTTGATGGCTCATTCAGCTGTAACAGTTCTTGCCTTATAGAAGAAAAAAAAGAATATAGAGAGCATACCGAAAACAAGAACTCACCTTGAATGCAAGGTCCAATGCAGGAAGGACAGAGACAAATGGTAGATCAGCTTGGGCAATCGAGCACCCATGGCTGGCTATGTAGGGGTACAGAGGCTGAGAGGCCACTCCAGTACTGCAAGTGGCCAGGAGGCAATGGCTATGGATAAGGTTACCACAAACACAGAAGGCTTGGGTATCTAGAAAAAAGGTATATCATTTATGGCCCCATCCTATTGCTGGGCAGCAGGGGTCTCCGGTGTGCTGGCCTGACAAGACCCGTTGCAAAGTGGGCAGAGGGAGGGTAGCCTGGGAGGTGATTCAGGCCCACAAGGGAGACAGAGATGGCAGCACAGGCTGCCGCTGAATCCTCTCCCCCCTCCTGGGCCTTGGAGCCCTATGCAAATCTCTTTGGTTCTGCACCAGCTAAGTAGCTGGCACAGATCTGAACAGACCCATAGGGGCTGCTGGGGCCTGACACGGGATAAGGGAATTGATGTTGCATGCTTTGGCCGTGTGGGATACAGCGGTGGCAGTTTTGGTGCTGTGTACTGCGGAGCGGTGGCCAGCATAGGATTGGGCTGCCCGTGAATGTCAACATAGGATTTATAGTTCAGCCATTTGAAACTGTGATTCAAATGTACAGTACTGAGGAAGTAATGCTGCTACAGAGAATTACACACAGGCAACATCCATAAGGAAACCAGAACCTGATTGGAAGCTTCCTTCCCAAGCCTGTAACAATGGAACTAAAGTAATTAAAGCACATTTATTGACAACAGACAACATTGAATAAAGATAATATCATGAAAAAGAACATGAAACATATTCCCTTCTGTTCTAATATCCTTTCTTAATGACAACTTTTCTCTTCCCCCCTCCAAACTACTCCAGCCCTTCTTCACCCCATTCCTAAAATACACTTCTGACCGTTCTCTACTGTGTTTCTTCCTTTAAAGAACTCTGTCATCCCCATTTTATGTGTGGTAAATGTCAACAAACAGTACTCAAGGCAGATCCATTTCTTGGTTCATGCTCTCTGCAGTGCATGGGGCTGTTCTAACCTTTCTGCAGGTCTTCGTCTTCGTCAGTACTTTCAGATGTCTCACGGCACTGCATTCTTGCCAATGACTTGTCTCTCCCGTTTCTCCTTTTGCAATAATTGAGCCTATTATAATTACAGATACAGGGAAGGTTAATCTACAGATTAGATTTCTCCAGTGATACAGGCCAGAAGCAAGTATAGATGCCTGGAATGAAATGATCATTGCCTGGGCTTAGCTTTCTTGTTGGTGACATGGGAGGGCCATGTTATACTTCCATGCACTCTGGAGTGGTGGACCATAAGCAGTGCTTACTTCCTAAATAAAGTGGTGGAATTCAAAGCACTCCTCCATCCTCCACATTTGAAATGCGTATCAGCAGAGTTCGACAGAGTGAGGGAAATGCAATGTACATGTCCTCAGCGGCACAGTCTCATTGATCATTATGTCATTAAGGTTGTAGCTGAGTTTTGGAATTCAAAGGAGGTTTTTGGTGTGGTGCTCCTTGCCTCAAATCAGGGGCTCACAATTCAGTTATGTAGCGTGAAGAAAGTTTTGCTGTAGCTTGGTTGTTGAAGGGGAAGACCATTTCTGGGGACATTAGTAGGCAAGTAGTCTCTTGCCTCAAATTACTTCAGAAATATGGCAAGGTTGAACTGAAAACTATGGGTGGGGGGCCATATCTGCGGATCCCATGTCTGTAGATTCAGTTATCCATGGATTGGGTTCAGTCCCCGCTCCCCCTGCACACCCTCGCGCATATACCCTGGCCTCCAGAGAGGCTTCTGAGTTCAGCAGACTCAGGGCTCAGCGGTTCAGCAGACTCCTCTGGAGAAGCCCTCCCTCCTTCCCCTAGAGGGCTTCCCAAGGCCTCCCAATGCCTTATTAGGCATGAAACGCGTCACTTCTGGTTTCTCTGTGAAACCGGAAGTCACATTGTTTCTTCTGCAGAGCTCAGTCTGAGCTTGGCAGAGGCTGGGGTGAAGCTCCCCTTGCCTCTGGAGGGGGGTGGCCCCCCGAACCATGGAGACAGGTTTTCAACCATATCTATGGTTTCAGGTATCTGTGGGGGATTCTGTAACAGAACCCCTGTGGATAAGGGGGCATGCCTGTAGTTTTGCCTGGAATGTGAGTGGGACAGTGCTGGTGTGGATCTTGCTGTCCACAGAGCTGGTTTACTGTATAGCATGGGTAGTAACAATGTCACAGTATCACTGATAAAAGTCTGTCTTTCATATCACAGGCAGCTGGCCAAACTGATAAGAACCTATTGTAATTGTAACTATAGAAAAGTGAGCATAGGAAGCTATCTTATCCAGGGTCAGGCCATTGATCCATGTACCTCAGTGGACTGGCACCATTTCTCCAAGGTCTTAAGTAGACTCAGCCCTTGAGATAACTGTTTAGGACTTGAACCTGGGGTGTTCTGCGTGCAAAGTACAGTGCACCACATTATGAACATATATGGCCCTACCATTCACCATTTCCTCAGTCATCAGAAGATAGCCGACCTTCCAGGCTCCATGGTGAAGGAACAGCCACCAAAAAGGCCTCAGCCCTTATTTATCAGCACAAGTAAAGGGCATTGAATTGGGCCTCTTCTGATGACCTGAAAGGTCCAAAATGATAATATGTGTTTGCTTTTACAGCATGAAACACTAGCTTGACCTGTACATGTGAAAATACGGATGTCATAAGAGTTGCCTCTTGTACCAGAGGAAATGGGTCCTGTAAGGAACAGAACACACAAATGCCACCTTGTTCTTTTCTCTGCGAAATGTAAGATTGGAAAGAGTTGTTGCCCTCTTGGTTGATGACATCTACTGACACGAAAATCATTGCCTCAAAATAAAAGGGGTGTGTGTGTGTGTGTGTGTGTGTGTGTGTGTGTGTGTGTGTGTGTGTGTAAGACATGATATAATTGAAAACATTGGCACATAGGCCTTCACAAACATTGTTAATCGCCAATAGCAAGGATTAGTCACTGCGTCTTACAAGCCCTGACACAAAGCAAGCAAGTTATTAAGCTAATCCTCACTTACGGGATAAATATTGCATCCTTTGGGAAATTAGACAGTGTCTTCAGTGTATCCTGTTGCATGTCAGTGAACTATGACTGTTTTACCTGAAAATGTGGATAGTTTGTGATGGATGCCCGCAATCAGGGGAGATTATTAGATACAGTTGCATCATGGAAACGTATCACAGTTACTGTGAGGAATTAGTTCCCCAGTCAAACATTAGTGCTCTTTACTCACATTTTCAGCATGAAAATAATGCTGAAGGGGGATGTTTCCCCAAATTCTGTTCCCCTTTTTGCTGATTGCTCAGGTCAGTATGCTGCTCTAATCAGCAGCTACTCTGGCGCAATTTTCTTAAAGAGTAATTGTAGTGCTGAGAATAGATCCCAGACAATCAGAGAGCGTACAGTGAGCATGATGACACCATGTAGCCAATTGGGGTGGACTACTCAGTTGGTATTTGTGAACATTCAAAATAATGATGATGAACTCAGTCCAAACTGAAGGCAATATTTTCTGTGTTACAGAATGAGTATATCAGAACCAGGGCCAACACCTAATTGGGTCTTCAGAGAGGATGGTATGGCTGCTTCCTGAACAAGTTCAGGAGCATGGCCTCTCTCTGAATAGGTACATGAGAGGGGAGCCAAGTAATGCCTGCTGCCTGCCACCTGGGAAAAAATCCTAAATGAGTCTAAAGCCAGTGCAGCAATAGTTGAGGTAACCTAGGGTGTCACAAATGTGCTGTAAAGCACATTGTGATGCTGGGCGAGTAAGCAGTGCATCCCACTGGCGCTGGATTCAAATGGAGTGCCCAATAGAGCAGGCAAGATACCATTGGGCTGGTCAAGGGTTGGAGGAGGGCGGCATGGCGGCATGAATGAATGACTGAGTTAATGAAATAAATGTGTTAATAGGGTTGTTGGCAACCTTCAGTCTCGAAAGACTATGGTATCACGCTCTGAATGGTGGTTCTGGCACAGCGTCTAGCGTGGCTGAAAAGACCAATTTGGGAGTGACAATCCCTTCCACACTGGGAGCAAGTGCAGTCTGTCCCTGGTCTGTCTCCCTGGCTATGGGCCTTCCTTCTTTGCCTCTTTGCCTCAGACTGTTGGCCAAGTGTCTCTTCAAACTGGGAAAGGCCATGCTGCATAGCCTGCCTCCAAGTGGGCCGCTCAGAGACCAGGGTTTCCCACTTGTTGAGGTCCACTCCTAAGGCCTTCAGATCCCTCTTGCAGATGTCCTTGTATTGCAGCTGTGGTCTACCTGTAGGGCGCTTTCCTTGCACGAGTTCTTCATAGAGGAGATCCTTTGGGATCCGGCCATCATCCATTCTCACGACATGTGAGTTGTGGGTGTTAATAAATGTGTTAATAAATAATAATAAATAAATGTGTTAATATTTGTTATGCTAGTATGTGTAAAAATTGCCAAATTTCCTTGTTTTTTCATGGGTCTATAATCATGGATACACACGTAGATAAAAATCTCAGAAATTGAACATTGTGTTTGTTGCCTAGAGATGGAGATTGCTGTGTCCTCAGGCATTTTCATTCCCCCCCCCCCCCGGCTTTCTTGTTGATCTCTAGGGTGGGAGCTTCCAAATGTGGTAGGGGCTACCAGACATGGAAGTAGCATCTATGCTTATCTTCAGATCCTTGCTCTGTAAAGCTCTAAGCAAAACGCATCAATATGATGTTACCTTCTTTTTTGATATGTCTGATTTAATGCTACCTTTTTCCAAACCGATCTGACTTTTATTTAATAGTTGTTTGTTTGCTTCTGGGGCTGTTGAAAGCAACTGCTGCCCATGAAGCCTTAACTGATTGCTCTTCATATAATCTGGAGAACAGATAACCATCATTTAATTACTTTTCCAAGACAGCAAATTTGGGCGTAAGACAGAAACCAGCAAAGAAAGGGGAACTCTATCTCCTTGAAGCTAAGGTTAGGTGTGAAGGGCAATGAATGAATGTGCTTGAGGTTTGCTGCTGACCTAGGTGGGAAGGAGAATTCATTGAGGAGCATGGCAGCCATTCTGCTTCCTGATTCTCTTTGGAGGTGGTGGCTTTTGGGGCTGCTAGTAATGTGTGTTTCTTAGAATATATAGTCAAATACTAGGACATTTCTATAGGCCAGATCCTTTTGGAAACCTTGTTTATTCCCTCTTCCTATATACTGTTGACCAAAGGAATGAATCAGAATCAAGAGTATCACTGAGAATGCGAAACGCTTTGTTTCATTCCGTTAATGGCCTTTGCTTTGTTTACCCACCATGCACTCACTATGTGCCACTATGCCCACTATGCGCTCAGCTGTTCCAATACTTGTTCTCTGGATTGAATAGAATATACCTTCAATGGGGCAACCTGCACCATCAAAGTATGGAGATTTCCATCAAAGCTGGTGGTTTCTGGTCACCAGTCCTTAACCCCAGAAAAACCATCCATGGCAATATATCAGATGAATGCATCTCCAGTAAAACATAACGTATCATAAGGATGCAGCTCGCTACGACTCTAGTTCCCAGTTATAAGCTGCAGTGTGGGTTTTTCATGGAAGTCATAAAACACAAATGTTTCTGATATCCTAAAGTGAGTTTCAGTATAGTGTGTTTGATGGTATCTTACTTAACAAAAATATGGAAATACACCATTGTCAATCTCACTTGCTGTATAAATCTGTTTTTTTATCAACTTAAAGTAACTGAACTGAAATATCTGAAAGAAATCAATAAAGCATACATAATATGGTTTAAATTATATAATCACACAAATTCAGAGCTTTCTTTGGAAGTCATTTTTATTGGAGTACTTTTAAATATTTTAAGACAGGACAGCTCAGTAGCATATACTACCCATATATTGTAATTTTTTTAAAAAAATGGAGAGCATTGAAGATAGTTAACATATGTGCAGTGCAACACTGAGAACATTTAGGGCCAATTCTATCCCCTGTCAGCCCAGACCATGCACTACCACTGATGGAGCATGCCCTGCATGCTGTTGGGGTGTGTGTGACCAGACAGCCCAGGAGAAGGAAATAAAACTTTTTCTTACTCATCTCTCTGTAATTCGCCTTGGATCTCCTTGGACCTATGCTAGCTATTTTACTGGTGTAAGTCCAAGGAGATTCAGGGAGCAGCTCGTGGCAGGGAAAAATGTTTGGCAACCTTCAGTCTCGAAAGACTCTGGTATAAGCCTACAGCACCCGGTATTCCCAGGCGGTCTCCCATCCAAGTACTAACCAGGCCTGACCCGGCTTAGCTTCCAAGATCAGACAAGATCAGGCATGTGCAGGGTAACAGTGGCAGGGAAAGAGAGATAGGATAATAATAATAATAATAATAATAATAATAATAATAATAATAATAATAATAATAATAATAATAATAATACAGGTATTTATATACCGCCTTTCTTGGTCTTTATTCAAGACTTTATTCAAGGCGGTTTACATAGGCAGGCTTATTAAATCCCCGTAGGAATTTTTACAATTTTGAAAGAATGTTCTATCTTACAAGAACCACAACATTCAGATTTTACTTTCTTGATCTGATTTCACATTCTGGCCTCCATCCTCCCACGCTCAGAGCAGATGGAATAGCTCGGCTTAGCTTGTCAGCTGCTTCAAGGTCCCACGGTGCTGGAGCCTCGAACTGGCGACCTTCGGATGTTATCTTCAGGCAAATGGAGGCTCTACCCTCTAGACCAGACCTCCTGCCCACTGGATCTTGGCATGCAGGATCTTGGCATGCAGCACAACCACTGATCTCCTCCTCCTTTGGCCCCCTCTTGTCCCCTGCCCAACTGGCTCCCCACCCTGATTCATCCACAGCCCTCCCTCAAACCATCCCTGCTGTTATCCTACCTGCTCCACATCACTGGGTCCAGGGTGTATGGTGGCAGATTGCAAGATCTGCAGCCAAAAGTCCTGATTAGGCTGCCTGAAGATAGTCCCAAGTTGTTCAATAGGGTTTCAGGAAAGTGTACATAGGATTGCAGCCAAATTATAACACTCCTGAAGAGCCCGGTGCCTATAATGTCCTCAAGATAATCACGTGAAAAAAGTTAATTACAACTCTGATATGGTTTGAACCAATTTGATGGTTCGAGGGTTGGGCTTGGACCAGGAAGATTGGGACTCAAATTCCTGCTCAGCCATGAAGCTTCCTGGGTGACCTTGGGCCAGTCACTCTCTCTCAGACTAACTTACCCCCAACGAGGTTATTCTGTGAATAAAAGAACAGGAAGAGGCCATGTACACGGCCCTGAGCTCTTTGGAGGAAGGGCAGTATATAAACACAAAAACCAAATAAATACATTTATGAAAACACATGTGTTTAGAAATGGAAAATTTTCCACCCCATGTCACTGTTGGGAGAGAAAGATGATAGAGTACAGGAAGAGGAGTAGGTTGGAGTTTCTCTCCCATTCCTTCCATTGTAAAAGTTGGGGGCAAAAGCTGAGGATTTTAAGGCTCTGAGAAAAGAAGTCCACATTGATAATTTGGCAATACACGATTGACAGCTCCTTACAGGCTTTTGGCCATGCTCCTTTCTGACTGTTTTTCTTGCTTTTCCTTGAATCCTGCCTGGCTCATGCAACTCTCCCAAGTCTATTTGCTTCACCTTCCCTACTCATCCATCCATGCGACCCACTTCCCATTTTAGGCAGTGACAAGTAACTGGAAAGCTAACTGAAGCCAAGAGGAGATGAGTTGCAGGAGATCCATGATCAGATCCCATGTGTTGTTTTTTATAACTGAAGAGCAGCCAGTTGTTTGGGAAGTGCAATGCTGTGGAGGGAGGGAGATTTAACTTTTCCTGCTGTGCCACATGTATGTTTTTCTTCATGGGTTAAACAGCAGCTGTGAAGCAACTTAAACCAGGAAAATGATCCTGGGGAAAGGGTTAAATCCAACTCCGCCTCAAGTGTGACTTGGGACAAATCTGTATCAGATCCCATGTCATGTTTAGTTTGATCCTGAATTAATGGTGGAAGTTAGTTACACCACTGTAGACCAAATCCTATCCAACATTCCAGGGCTGATGCAGCCATGCCAACAGGGTGTGAACTGCATCCTGTGGTGGGAGGGCAGTCCCCCTACCTCAAGGTAGGGGAATATTTACTTTCTCACCTTGGGAATGCATTGTGGCTATTTTTGGTGCTGGAAAGTTGGATAGGCTTGGGCCCTATATCTGTTAAAATTCTGACTATTTGTAGATCCTCCTAGGACTCCGGCCTGACAAGTTCTTGGTAAAGAGGTGAGGGGTTGGCAGTTGTCTGGTAGTTGAATCCAAACATAAACTGATTTGGTTGGTCCAGTCTCATTCATGCATTTTAAAAGGTCATCCCAATCTGATTCTGAAGGTGGTAAGCTGGGGGAGGGTGTCACCTAGAGAGGTTTCACCATATAGAGAATACAAATATGCAACAAATTTGGCAACCCACAATCTCTCCTCATCTGAAGTGCTGACTCATTTCTTTCTGCCCTTATTTATAATTTAGTCATGAAAAGATTATTTTTTTCCTTTGTAATTTCCTTTCTTACAAGGTCTAATCTTACAAGATTAGACAAGGTCACTTCCTCAGCCAATCACCGATTAGACTTTATTTCTGCAATTCGTGGACAATTATTATCTAAATGGTCAATCATTACAGCAGATCACTAACTGGCACATACACCAACTGGGTATATTTTAAACTGGTTCAGTAAAAATATTGCATGACCAACTGCACTCATGGCATGCCAAGATCCAAATGCAGTACAAGTGGGGAAAGATTTAACGCAAAAATTGTCTTATTGGTTAATGACACCAGCAAATCCAATCCTCTCTATGGCTATGGCACACTGTCCTTGTGATGTAAACATTTCTGCAGTGTCCCAAGGATACTTCTAAACAGAAGACTCAGATGGTGGGTAGAGAAGAGCCAGCTGGTTCAGTTTCACTGAGAAAAGCTGTGGAAATGATCAGACTTTTTCCCCAGAAAAGATCAGGGGGGAAAAATGGATCATTTATCAAAGTCGTTTTGAGGCTCAGTAAATGCCTTTCTCAATACTCCATTCCTAAAATAATCTCCCTGCCAATCTGTACCCCACAACACTTCCCTCTTTCTTTTCCTTGTCAGGGTGCTGAGCCAGCAGTGGGATGAAGGGCAGCTAGAGTGAAATGGAGAGGTTCTACTCTTCTTTCATCCCCATGGTGAGCTGCTTTGCAGTATGCCAGAAGAGACAATGGTGGTGATAGAAGAGGCTGGGAGTACTTTTTCTTCCTCCTCACCAATCTCTTGGCTTGTGATCCTTTCTTGCCATCTCTCTGTGCCCCTCCCTCATGAAGCTAACCCTATAGCTAGATGCTGCCTTTCCCCTCTTGTGTGTCACCATGCTCTACCAAATGCTGTCTCATCCCCATACTCACTGGTACACTGGCTGCTGACACCTGACACCTGAACCCCTTCCTGAGCTCAGTGGGTTCAGAAAGGAACACCTCAGTTGGCTCCATTTTTAAAACCAGTTCTGCCACAGGGACAACATAGTCTGTTGCAAGGAACATTATACTGAATGTGGATAAAGGACAAAATTCTTCCAGGCAACTTGCAATTGTGTAATGGCATGTCTCTCGATGCTATGACTGTTAATTCAGGAAACAGTGGGGAGTTGGAGGTTTGTCTCCTGGGGTGGCAAGTTGGTCTTCGATGTTCACCATGTATATCAGTATTTGTCAGACAGTACACATCCTGGTTGCTCGGGAAGGAAAGGTTATTTAAAAAGTAAAAAAATTTAAAGCATGTGAGATCTTCTAGAATTAACTGTAAAGGTCAGTAGCATAAGTAAGCAGTACTCAGAGGATCAATGAGATTAGGAAGTGAGGAAATCAGCAAACAAGAGTTCACTGAAAGAGCAAACAGCAGGCAGGCCTGAGTCCAGGTGACCTTCTCTTACCTTAGGCCTAGGTGTTTGTCTCTTGTCACATTTTTTTCCCCTCCTACTCTCTCATAGGTGATGGTGTTTGATAAGAGTGCTCCATTATACACCAATCTGGTTCTTTACTTATGCCTGGGATGAGGCTTGTGAATGGATCCTGCCCCAACTAGCTGGCTAACACCTGGAATTGTTGGTGCATTCCCAGTATGTTCCACACTTCCAGTTTTGTTTCAAGAGATAGTATGAAGAAGTAGAACGGTTAGGAGTTTGGCTTGCTGTCTTTGCCCTGGTGGGGCAGGGGTAGGGTGCACGATGGAAGCAGTGAAAGTTAGTGAGTCACTTTGGGCCAGTCCTGCTTTAGACAATGTATCACACCTATAAAACCTCAGGTGTAGTCATTTTATTTTTTAGTTTTAGGAAATGTTGACAGTTCCCTAAGAAAGCAAATATTCAGGGTGATGTTTATGGTTTGGACCTTGGCATCTCAAATGAATGAATCTCAAACAGAGGAAGACCATCTGCCTGCGACTCCGTAGAGCTGTGTTTGGGACCAGTACACAGCACTCTGCTAATGTCTGTTGGTCTTACTCAGTACAAGACAACTCTTGTATCGGGCTTCCTCCTGATTTCATGTCCGAGAAAGCGCTGTATTTTTAGCATTGCAGATGGTGCTGATACCAGCATCAGAACAATGCCCATACTTGTAAATGTTAACTGGGTTGTGTGCTTTGAATGCAACCAAGAATGTCCCTGAAAATAGAATTACTGTTACATCCCCAAACTGGGATGAACATTTGCAAATGTGTGCGCGTGAGATGTGGCGGGGAGGAAGGGGGGCGGAGCCTTTGAAATGAAACATCAGGGATATTTTTCATTCATGAATTCGAATTTCAGCCATGTTGACAGCTGTTGTCAAAGAAAACATCCCTAGTTGAAAATATTTTTCCCTATAAAAATGCTAGTTTTTTCGTATTATTTTAAGTAACACCCTCTATAATGGGGAAATAAGGGGGGATCAAATCCAGCAGTAAATTATCCTGTAAAATCCAGCAGTAAATACTCTGGTGCAAGCTCTATTCATTACAGCAGTGTTTCTCAAACTATGGGTCAGGACCCACTAGGTGGATCGCAAGCCAATTTCAGGTGGGTCCCCATTCATTTCAATGTGTATTTTATTTTTAATATATTGACAATGCTACCATGGTATATGACTGCATTTGGGGAAATGTTATGAACCTTTACTTTCAACAGGCCACTACGTATAAGCTTCTAACAATGATAGTCAGTGGGGCTTAGTCCCGGGTAAGTGTGGCTAGGATTGCAGATTTTGGGATAGGGTATTTTTTTTTCTAAAGAGATCCGCAACTGTTTGGGAGGGCTAGGAGGATTTGTCTTTATTTTAAATGAATTTTTAACTGATACTTATTGTAAACTTTTAGTTCACTTACCTAATTATTTAATTTGCTTTTGCTGTATAGGGAGTGTTAAAAATTTTCTTGCTTGATGATGTCACTTTGGGCCATGTCTAAGTTGTCCCTTAGACAACTGCAGGAGAAATGCAGGGAACAACGACAGCCACTCTTTATAGCCTTCATAGATCTCACGAAGGCTTTCGACCTGGTCAGCAGGGACGGCCTCTTCAAGATTCTACCCAAGATTGGATGTCCACCCAGGCTTCTCAGCATCATCAGATCTTTCCACAAGGACATGAAAGGCACTGTTGTCTTTGATGGCTCCACATCAGACCCCTTTGACATCCGAAGCGGAGTGAAGCAGGGCTGTGTTCTTGCGCCAACCTTGTTTGGGATTTTCTTTGCTGTCCTGCTGAAGCAGGCCTTTGGAACTGCAACAGAAGGCATCTATCTCCGGACCAGATCAGACGGAAAGCTCTTCAACCTCTCCAGACTGAGAGCAAAGTCCAAAGTCCAGCTGAAACGTCTGCGTGACTTCCTCTTTGCCGACGATGCAGCTGTCACTACCCACTCTGCCAAAGATCTCCAGCAGCTCATGGATCGTTTTAGCAAGGCCTGCCAAGATTTTGGACTGACAATCAGCCTGAAGAAAACACAGGTCATGGTTCAGGATGTGGACTCACCTCCCTGCATTACAATCTCTTCGCATGAACTGGAGATTGTCCATGACTTTGTGTACCTTGGCTCAACGATCTCCGACACTCTTTCTCTTGATACCGAGCTAAACAAATGCATCGGTAAAGCAGCTACCACGTTTTCCAGACTCACAAAGAGAGTCTGGTCCAACAAGAAGCTGACGGAACATACCAAGATCCAGGTCTACAGAGCTTGCGTCCTGAGTACACTTCTGTACTGCAGCGAGTCATGGACTCTTCGCTCACAACAGGAGAGGAAACTGAACGCATTCCACATGCGCTGTCTCCGACGCATCCTCGGCATCACCTGGCAGGACAAAGTTCCAAACAACACAGTCCTGGAACAAGCTGGAATCCCTAGCATGTATGCACTGCTGAAACAGAGACGCCTGCGTTGGCTCGGTCATGTTGTGAGAATGGATGATGGCCGGATCCCAGTGCAAGGAAAGTGCCCTACAGGTAGACCACAGCTGCGATACAAGGACATCTGCAAGAGGGATCTGAAGGCCTTAGGAGTTGACCTCAACAGATGGGAAACCTTGGCCTCTGAGCGGCCCGCTTGGAGGCAGGCTGTGCAGCATGGCCTTTCCCAGTTTGAAGAGACACTTGGCCAACAGACTGAGGCAAAGAGGCAAAGAAGGAAGGCCCATAGCCAGGGAGACAGACCAGGGACAGACTGCACTTGCTTCCAGTGTGGAAGGGATTGTCACTCCCGAATTGGCCTTTTCAGCCACACTAGACGCTGTGCCAGAACCACCATCCAGAGCGCGATACCATAGTCTGTCGAGACTGAAGGTTGCCAACACTAACACTATTTGGGCCATGACATCACTACCAGATAATTGACATAACTTCCAGTGGGTCCCAACAGATTGTCATTCTAAAAAGTGGGTCCTGGTGCTAAAAAGTTTGAGAACCACCGCATTACAGTATTGATTGCATTGGAAATTGTCCCTCAGATTGGATCCCTGGTCAGCTACAGTAGGTGTTTAATGATAAGATGCTTCAAAGGAAGATTATATGTATGTCCAGTACACAAATATAAAACCCATTGTGTTTCCAATATGTGGGGAGGTGTACCACATATTTGCCATTGGATCCTCCCTCTCCTGTCTCCTCCCTACCCCAGGTTCTTCTTATCTCTGCCCAGAAGAGTGTGTGTGGTATATATATACCACACACACACACACACACACACACACACACACACACACACACACACATTTATTAATGCAGGGATGGGAAAACCCAGTGCGGCACGACTCAAATCAAGTCTAAAGTCACCACAACCTGCGACTCAACTCAAAAATGAGTCATAACGGGGGCACTCTGAGTTGGCAAGTCATCCTTTCACTACTCTAAAGGACTCCTCGAGTTGCCCCTCCCTTAAAAAACACTCCCTGGAAAAAAACAAGGCTGCTGCTGAGGGGTGTGTGTGTTGGATTTATCTTTGAATACTCCCCGATGTCCCTGTCCATCTGTAAACAGGGCAGGAAGGGGTGGGAGGGACTACATGAGAGCCAGGACAGAAGCGGCAGGAGGGAGGAGGGTCATGTGCAGCAGTTGCAAGGCTTACCAAACCATCTGATCCTTGGTAGCTCTACTCAAGAAGTAGGCACACTGCAGCCGGTCATTCAATTGGGTTTCCTCCACCCAAGTAACAATGAGCCATGTGTTCGGAAAGCATGATCTCTATGAACCCCCTTCGCTTCCCTGTTGCCTCCCCCTCCCTGCACTTCTCCAGCCAATCGAAAGGAAAGGACACGTTGGGCTCCTTCTTTTGCCCTTCATCAGCCAAAGAAAGTATCAGGACACCTATCCTTTGTCCAATAATCATTGGTTCCTTCCTTCCTATCAGAGATGGGCAAAAGAGCTTGCTCCCACCCACCCCCTTCTGCTCGGATGCATAAAGGGATGTCAAACATAAGGCCCGGGGGGCGGATGCGTCCGTGGAAGTTTTTATACAGCCCTCAGGCTTTCAGCTGCTGAGTAGTGCGGAGGTGTTACTGTTGAAAGGGCAGCCCACATGAAAATTGGGCTCTCCCATACCTTGGAATATGATCAAGATTCATATATTTTCTCTTTTGTTATTTGCAGCTAATGAGTTCCTAAGTGAGAAAAAAGTATTTATTTTTGGTTATCACCTGTTTAATGACCTCACTTCCTGCCTAATGACATCACTTCCGGCCCTCAGCAGGCATCATGAATGCTATGTGGCCCTTCATATGAAACGAGTTTGACACCCCTGCTTTAACCCTTCCCTGCTTCGTGGCTGGAACTTTCCTGCTGCTCGCTCGGTCTGAATGGTGGCCCCCTGAGGTCTTTCGCACCGCAAAAACAAGTAAGCAAACACACCCAGACGCAGGCAGATGGCATGCATGGGGACGAGTGCTGAGTCAGGGGCTGACTCGAGTGTTTTTCCAAGTCTTCCACATGTGCAACTCATGAATCCCTGAGTCAGCGAAAACAAACATTTTCGTGACTCGAGTTCACATCTCTGTTTTAATGTGTGGGACTTCAGTATTGCCTCTCAGGAGACAGGGAAAGAGGGTGAGTGGAAGGACCGGGGAGTGAACTGGCAGGAGTCCGGGTGGTGTCACAATCTCCCTTTGCACTGTTGCATTAAAGTGTTGACACTGTCAGCGGCAAAAAACCTTCTCTGAGATGAGCCTATCGTTGGAGGACGGGGCCAACAGCTGCAATTGTATCAGAGCCATGATGATTCTGCTTGAAATGAGTGAAACAGCCTCCTTTCTAAATATAAAAAAACATGGGAAGGAAATTGTAATCTAAAGCACAGTGCTGCTCGCACAAGATAAATGGACACGATTTTCTTGCATCATGCGAGTAGCACATGATTCAGAGGAACTGAAACACTGAAGTACACACGGTTCATGTTACACAGAAAGAACAGATACCTGGAAATGTGTGTCAACTTCTGACAGTGCTAACATTCCTTACCCATGACCAGGGCCTCTGGGAGGAATTTTATCAGGGGGTACAAGGATTCTTTTGGGTCCCTTTGCAAAGTGGGAGGGGTGAAGCAGAGCAGGGGAGGGTGGTGATGGGTGAGCAGAATGGAGGCAGGGAGGAGCAAAACAAGGTAGGGGAACACTCCTTCGTGGCAAGCAGATCCACAAGCCAAAGAGCTACTGTAGCAGCCCAATTTCTTCCCAGATTTGACACTGTGTTCAGGAGTGTCATGTATGGCCCAGCAGATATGGCTTGCCAGTACCTGCAGCCCCACACTCGTGGTAGTGTCCCCAGCATCCTGTGTGGGCAACAATTCCGAATAGATCGGAAAATGTCAGATTCCAGGAAATTTCTGGGCCCCCTCCTTTGACTCCTGGTACCCCTTTTTGACTCTGGGCCCGGGTACAAATTACCCCCTTTACCCCCCTCTCCTAGGCCCTGCCCATGACTGTGAGCTTAGCAAGACAAAAGACCATTCAGGAAACTTTACACAGAAGTTTGGATTTTTATTAGAACCCATCGGATTGCAAAATCTTTGCTTCCTTTATGACTGAACATTCCTTCCTCCTCCCTCTTCATATGTGTGGTTTCGCTGTTCACATTAAATATGACTGGGGACTGGTTTGGCCCGCACATTAATTGCTGTGTGCTCTCACAGAGCACACATGGTCCTGGCCCCTCCCCTCCCATCTGCCACAATTTGGGGCTTTGTACCTGTAATTACATGGAGGGCAGTTTGTTTGAGCACCTCTCAATGCACACGGGTACAGCTTTGTAAAGAAATAAACATGACCTACAGTACACAGGTCTTCAGAGATGCTATGTGTAAAGGAGTGACTGTACTATGCATTTTGTACACAGCTTTATTCCTACTCATCTATGCTAGGGGTGCCCAAACCCCGGCCCTGGGGCCACATGTGGCCCTCGAGGCCTCTCAATGCGGCCCTCAGGGAGCCCCCAGTCTCCAATGAGCCTCTGGCCCTCCAGAGATTTGTTGCAGCCCACACTGGCCCGACACAACTGCTCTCAGCATGAAGGCAACTGTTTGACCTTTTTGCGTTAGCTGTGGGATGAGGGCTTCCTCCACCGCTTGCTGTTTCATGTCTGTGATGCAGTAGTGGCAGCAAAGGAAAAGCCAGCCTTGCTTTGTGCAAGGCCTTTTATAGGCCTTGAGCTATTGCAAGACCTTCATTTATTCATGTAAGTTAATCTTTCATATATTCATTTATGTAAACTTATGTAAATGTATTCAAATTTTAAATGTAAATGAATTCTTTCTTTCCCCTGCCCCTGACGCAGTGTCAGAGAGATGATGTGGCCCTCCTACCAAAAACTTTGAACACCCCTGATCTACGCCAACATTTAAAAAAAAAAAATCCAAATTTTGCATTCAAGTTATTAAAATTCCACACTCCTGGTAAATTAGGGTCAAACAACAACAAAGAACCTAAATGTGCTTTTAAGAGGCATGCTAGCCATTGGAATGCATGTCTTTTTTTGAGCAAAAAAGAGGTTCAGGGTGATCATGAGTAGTGAGCGAGAACATAGAGAGGTGGAGGTGAGCTCATTTCCCTCTATGGGAAGGTATATTCAGTAGGTTTCATGCATTAAAAATTGGTCACTGTGTTTGATAAAATAGCACAGGTTAAACCCAAGTGCAATCTGGCATCTTTGCTGGGGGGTGTGAGCATTAATAGAATGCTAGCTGCAGGGAGGTGGCAGCAGGATGCAAGTATCTTGTGGTCTTGTGTGTGCTCCCTGAGGCATCTGGTGGGCTGCTGTGAGATACAGGAAGCTGGACTAGATGGCCCTCAGCCTGATCCAGAAGGGCTCTTCTTATGGTCTATTTTTTGTTTCTTGCCCAAAACCACCCCTTAGGCAACCATTTGCCCCTAAGAACCCATTTGCCCCTAAAGTGGCAATTAGGTATTCTGGGGAGCCAAATTGGTGCTTGGGGTAATTTTCAGCAAGGAAGTCCTCTTGCCTTTTACAGCTCCCTTCATTTTGCTCATGAGCCATGCTGGCCTCCGCCTTCTGGACCTGATGGTGCCTTTGTCACTTAGCAGTGTTCATTCTTACTGTTATTGTAGTTATAAATAATCTCCATGCACTCTGGGGATATTTGCCAACCATCAGCTTCATTTTTACTAGTCCTCTCATTCTTTTGAAGTCCTGTCTTTTGAAGATGGGCTTCTAAGAAAAGGCTGCAAAATTTGGGACTTTTTAGTTGGGGAAAAAAGGTGATAAGGGCAATTATGCTCCAGACTTTGAAAATTATGCATGGTGTTGGAGAGGCTTACTCCTTCTACTTAGAGGAGAGGTTATTCTCCTTCTCTAAGTTCCCAAACTTATTGGGTGCTGCCGTCTTAGATCTCATAAGACCTCATGAGATCCAAGATGGCAGTGCCCAAATCTTGCAAGACTTCATGATATCAAAGATGTCAATGCCTGGGAGAACAGGTAGCAGTGACCACCAGGGATCTCCCACTGCATCCCTGTGAGAGGGCAGTGACGCCTTAAAGCAGCAATGCATACTTTGGGAACCCCTGTCCTTCTCCAGCAGGTGCCTGTCGAGCCTACTTCTTCACAAAATGCACAATTTGTCTGTGGAATTCATTGCTACAAGGTATAGTGATGGCAACTAGCTTGGATGGCTTTCTAAGGGGATTAGAGAAAATCATGGAGGACAGGTTTATCATTGGCTACTAGCCTTGATGGCTATGCACTATCTTTGGGTTCGGTGGCAGTAGGATGGGAAAAGTAGCCTCTCTCCCCTGCTTATGGACTCCCCAGAGACAGTTGGTAAAAATTACAGTATCTATAGAAAACCTAAAAATTACGAATCAGGAAGAAAAGTGTTCTGTTGCTTGGCTAAACTTTGATGCAGCCTATGAACTGGCTAGCTGTGGTCCTTTTGAAACATATTGAAACAATGCCATCCTTTGCCTGAGGGTTTTTTCCTTTCCTCCTCTTATACAAGCTGCCAACTAGTGCTATCAAGAAATATGTAAACGTGGGAAGCATAAAAGGCAAGGAGGTGGCAGCCCTCTCTGGCTGTATGCTGTAAACAAACATCTGATGCGCAGATATCTATGGCTGCTGCAGCTACAAACTGCTTGCTGTTGGTGCCATGCCAGAGATGCAAATAACTTTAGCTCAGCTTTGCTAGGAAATGTTCTCCCACTCACCCTTGCAGGACACAAGCTAGAACTTCAGCAGGCACTATAAATATTTCAGACATATCAGTATAGTGTGATATTTGTGTTTTGCTTTTTAAAAAAAAGAATATAAATTGTCTGTGGGAGAGAGACAAAAGACTGTAAACAAAGATGACAAGAAACCTTATGTGTATTCTAAGATCTGCAATTTGGACAAGAAAATTACTGCAGGCAATATGAAGGGGTGCTCATGTAGGAGGAAAAAAACATTTGTGGATTGTGATTACAATTACATTTGCACATCATAATGGCGCCACGGGGGCTTTAGTGTGCATATGCTTCATGCTCACAGTGGCCTAGCCCTGTGTTAGCAGAGAGAGCATAAATATTAAGCATATGTTGGGCCAAAAAAAAAAAATGGCAGCTAATTTCTGATGGCAAAATTGAATCAGGATTTTGACCACCCACGACTGGTAAACCAAAGCTGAGAGCAAACTAGTGGCATAGGTAGAGGGAGTGCAAAGCACTAAGTTTTGCATGGAGTCTCACTGCAGTGTGCAAGGAGCCCTCCCTCTACCCTTTGGAGTCATTACAGTCAGTGGGAACAAAACAGAGCAAACGTTAGTGCTTTGCACCCCCTCTAGATACACCACTGGAATAAACCCCAGATGAGTTACACAACTTGTTCTTCCAGCTGGGAGATGACCTTTTGCAGTCACCTGACTGAGGACATCCCTGTGAACCTAGGGCTTCAGCCAAACTTGTAGAAGTTCAAAAATCTCAAAAGCAGGAAATACGGAATGGATTTAGACAAAAAGGAGCCACAAGGAAGCCTATTATTGTTTTATATTTATGCCTCCCTCATTACTTCAGTATTGTCACATATCATTCCTCCCCAGGCAGGTGTCCCACTGCAGCTTTGCCAGATCCAGCCTGATGTCATGTCCAATGTCATGTCATTCAGCATCAGCTGTTTGAATTACAGTACATACCTTGCATCTTGGTTGAGACCATTCTCTAGGCTTACTGCACAACAGTGGTTATGCCATGGGGGGGGGGGAGTAATTGCTAACCTCCAAACAACTATTAGTCCCAGTATTATGGTGGTGGTGATGATGATGGTGATGGTGATGACAGTGATGATGAATGCAGTTTTTATATACCACTTTTCAACAGGAATAGTTGACAAAGCAGTTTCCACAGTAAAATCAATAAATAGTTCCCTGCCCCAAAGGGCTGACAATTAAAAAAATTTACAGAAAAGACAAAGGCAACAATCACTGGGAAAGATGCCATGCTGGGGAGAAGAAGGACAGCTACTCTCTCCCGCTAAATATAACAGGAACGCAACTTGAAAAAGTGCCTTTTTGCCAAGTTAGCAAGGGCCCCAATATTGTTACAGTTAAAGGCATTGGTTTTTAAATCCAATGAAACTGACTGCTCATGATTGCTACACCCAGGGTCAAACTAGATGAGAGGGGGAAGTGGAGGAGAGAGAAACCATCCTGCTCATGGTGTCTCAGATATGGAAAGCTCACCTGAGAAGTTCACCTGGTGCCAGCTAAGATGTCACACCTTTCAGCACCAGGTAAGGACCTTTGCTTTTGCACAGGCATTCAGCATGTCTGATTGCTGGTTGTAACATGGCTTATCTGGCCTTTGATACTTTCTGCTGCTGTTTCTGCTATCTTATAGCAACAGGCAGCCCAATCCTAACTTGCACTGGAATGCATTGTATCCAGTGACGTTTTGGGCTGCTCATGGGGAGAGCCACAGCAGCCCCAATAGGGCTACTCAGATCACCAAAAGAATTGGCACAAATCCGAACAGCCCAGGACTGCCCCAGGCTGCCTAGGAATGGAGCTAGGAGGCGGCACAAGTGCCAGATCCTGATCCCACCTCCCGTTCCGCTGGGAATGCCTGCTACCCACCCTCCCCCACCTCAAAAAGCCTCCCTTCCACCTCCACCTCACCCTCAACATGCCCCCCGAGACCCCTGCGCTGGCCGACCTTGGCCAACACAAACTCACCATCTCTGGGGCCCATGTTGACACAGGGAGGCCAGCACACATCTGCGCAGTGTGTCGACCTATTTCCCCTTATGTTGGCATGAAATTGCTTTATGGCACTTTTGCGACGATGTTGGGCCAGCACAAGGGACTTGTGTCTGCTCAAGGGCACCTCTGGATTGTGCCCTCCATTGTTTTGCGGTATATTTTATTGCCCCTGTGGTTTTAAATTGCCCCTGCTGCCCGGAGAGTCCTGTTGCTGCAGGGTATCTTATACTGTACATTCATGAAGAAATAACTCACAACTTGATTCAACTATACCCCTTCAAAGTCTTTTGAACTGCTGAACTGACAACTCTGAGGGATGTTTCCGACTGTGTTCTTCCTATCTGAGCAGGATCTGAGATAGTGTGTAGCGGAAACAGTGGGTCTGATACCAGCTTTCTGCCATGTGATGTGGATCTGGAATGAGTCCTTACTTCAAATGAGAGCATCCTAGCCAATCTGGAAATTTCTGCTTTATTTTGTGGCTAGCCATGCCAGCGACGACTGCCTTATCTCAGAGGCGGAGCAATGTGAGATGACTCGTGCTCAGATCTATCTAGCTGTAAAACATTATTAAATTGAAAAACAAGACAGGAAAGCAGCACTGCTGTTTTCCTGGACAGAGCCATTGAGCACAACATGAGGCTATTTTACCCATTAAAAGCATTTACTTCCTTGGGAAAATCCTGGAGGTGATAAAATATGGAAGTGGACTCTGTCCCTCTTCGATTCAAAGCCTTCTTCTGGCAGTCCCCAGAAGCCTTTCTGTCTCTGCCTCAGCCACCCTCACAGATGGTTCTGTGACGATGCACAGCTGGCTCACACATTTTGACTGTCTCCATGACATTTATTACTATGTCTGTTCAGATCCTCAAGTTCAAGAGAACACTATGGGAATGTGAGTTTTCTCAGTGCATCTGCAGATAAATAAAGGTGTATCCATGCCAGCTGTTTTTCCTGGGATGTGATCCAAGGCATATTGGAAGCAGCTGGCTGGATGATGTCCCTGTGAAGGATCTACTTCCAGGTTTCTTGTGAGAAAGTTGGCACCTGAGTGAAAAGATACATTCCTGCCTGCACTGGACAGCCTTTGCAAGAACATTGTCTCTTGTTCCTTTCACCTTCCCATTTGCCTGTGCCAAGTCTTCTTACCAGTAGGTGCTTCAGTCTGTAATGTTAAGCTACAGACCGGGGTACCTCCTCTCAAGTAAATCTATTTTTTGTGCTAAAATGTGTATCTTGCCTTTCCAGAGTATGTCTGGAACAAAGGAAACCTTATGGCTCCTTCCCGAAGGAAGCTGGTGCAGCAAGTCTCAATAGAGTGATACAAGCCCACTCCTATCCACAGAGAGAGAGAGAGAGAGAGGAGAGAGAGAGAGATGCAGGTGCACCAAGAAGGTGTGCGCTGCATCCAGTGGTGGTAGGGCTGTTGGAGAGATCTCCCTGAGGTAAGTGATCCTTTGTCCTGGGGAAAGCTCCCCTAGTCCCCATGGGACCAATTTTGCTGACACAGAACCCAAGTGTGTAAAGTCAGCTTTCAACTAAGTCTTCCCATATAAGAAGAGCCCTGCAGGATCCACAGTCCCAGGCCAGCATCCTGCTTCACTTAGTAACCTATCAGATGCAGCCAGGAAGCTCAAAAGCAGAGCTTCCCATCCTCATTGCTAGTTCTCACCCCAAAAATACTGAATGTATTAAAAGCTTCCAGGTTTACTAGATTCTGTATAGTTAGGCCAAGGAAAGTGAAGAGAAATTGAAGAGAAAGTGACTTGATAAACCAAGATGTTCCCTTGCATAGGAAGTATTGGAATGGGATATTGGATTCCGATTACAACACGTGTCCCTAAAAGCAGCCTTCAGAATTACAGTTGACTATGTTGTGGTCTATTCATCCTGGTGGGATCTAACTTATCATCTTAGTCATGGTGACCTTATGAAAGACACCATATATAAACAATCCCCCTGATATTTCATTCAAAAATTTGGTTAGCTACTTCATATATTAACCTTTTGTCCATTACTAGATGAAAGGCAGAATGTATCCATTTTCTAGAGGTATTTTTAAGTGTTCTTTTCAGTATAGAGGCAATGTCATGGTTGGGGCCTGGCCAAGGGCCCACACCCATCAGGGGGTCCACTCAACCAAGCCGACCTCACCAGCACCATGCTAGTATCAGTAGCATGCAACGTAACACCAGGGGATGGACAGGGATACCATGGTATCCCAATGCCCCTAGCAATCTGGTGTCAGCATTATTTCAAAGCACTGGGGGGGTGGGCTGGGATGTCATACAATGTTTGACCTTGGGTGTCATCTAGTCTAACGCCCTGCTCAGCCAGGCAGCTATAGCATTTGTGACAAACGGTCATCCAGCCTCTGCTTGAAAACCTCCCATGAAGAAGAGCCCGCAACTGCACAAGGCAGGCTGTTCCAGTGCTGAGCAGCTCTTATTCTCACCTGACTTAGCCTTCCTGCATTTTCATATGCTGGGCTCCTCCTAATCTCTGCACATGCTGTTCATGCATCCACATCATTCTAATCTTCAAATTAATGCAGGACACTTGGGAGGGGGGGCCAGCACTTGTGCAATCCCATCTCTCCCACCAAGTGACAACAGAATGTCTGACCAGGGCTTAGAGGTCTAGCCTTAGGTAGGTAACTGCAGAGCCCTGAATGAAATATGGTCTACTATTGGTGTAGTACTGGTTGGTCCACTACTCACTCATGGTCCTTTCAAAGGCAAAGTAATATAAACTCATCCAACTGTTTCACAGTCAACTTTCAGAGACAGTGGCGTCACTAGGATTTGTGACGACTGGTACGGGAGGCCAGCGCATCACCCTTGTGATGGTCCCCCTCTATGCAGTGGGTGGGGCAATGCCTTGGGCAATAGGTGTGGTGATATACCATCACACACACCTCTGCTGTTTTGCTATAACTTTTGATAGAATCGAGACATTTCAGTGCAGTTTTTTCATTGCATTTTGCATGAAACTACACACCGATTGATATATAACATGATGGTATCATTCGAAAATACCGAGATTTTAAAAATTTTGGCGAGTAGTGGTATAAGCCCCTGTGCATGTCACCCAGTGTGGCCTGCACCCCCTAGCAATGCCACTGTTCAGAGAGAAAAAAGCATGCTAGAAATATTGCTGTTCCCCAGCATGTCTTCTCTCTTTCTTTGTTTAGTATTTTTTTTTCCACAGTTCTTCTTGTTCTTCTTAGCTTCTAGTTCTTCCTGCCAGACAGTGTGACAGATCTCATTTGCTTCTTGATCCAGTTTGGATTTGCAGCAAAAAAAGGGTTGCCCGGAGATTAAGAACTGGATGTGCTTCTTGAACCTGGGCTTCCTTCTCTCTATGACAAAATCTATAAAGGCTTGTTAGTATGAAAATGGTGTCCACATGTCTGCCAGAGGTCTTTTGTTTTAATGGAGCACAGCCCTGACATCAAAGCATCACAACTCCAGAGAACATTGTGGTTTGTCCTCACTTCAGGACACCACAGAATGACTGACCTTCAAAATCTTCAAGGGGCAGCCATTAAAGCACTTTGTTGTTTTTGGAAGTGGTGTTTACATAGGGTATTAAAAAAATGTAAATTTGTGCCCTGCCATTTCTTCCAGGGCTGCTTATGAAAAGAAAAAGAAAAACATAAATACAACCCAAAAGTTTTTAAAAAAATAATATTTTTATGGAGGAGGGCCCTTAGATTGGTGGTATAGCACATATTTGCATGGCAAGGACACCAGGATCAGCTATAGTAAATGCTATGTCTATTGTGTAATTGAGGCCTTGTTAGTATGTTTGCTTGTTTGGTTTTTCAAATCTACATAGCAGCTGCATGAAGCCTCAATTCAGATTGGGACCATGATGTTTGGGGGAGGGGGATTTTTCAATTTAAGATGTTTAGGTGGGAGGGAATTTGAACTCTTTGCCTAATGCACAGTGCTAATCCAGATGGAGCCTCCCACAGCTGCTACTTGCACTGAGGAGAACAGCGCTGGTTGATACCAACAGGAACATTCTTTCCTTGGCAGCCGTAGAGGGGTGTGTGTGTGTCCTGATCCACATCAGAATCCTGTGAGTGGAAATTAGTCCCCTTAGCTCACACTGTGGCAGATCTGCACAGCTTGATCCAGATTGGAGATCTGCACAGCTGCTATTTTCATTTGAAAAATCAAGTGCACAGACCCCAGTCATGTGACAGGACCTCAGGTAACAGAGAACTGGGAAAAATGGGAGCCACTGCCAGGTAGAAGAGACAGTGCTGGACTAGACAGGTCAATGGTCTACCACAGTACCAGGCCAAAAAACCAGTGATAAAATGAGGTCTGCTGATATCCATATGGCCTGTATTCATTCTATCTGGACTCCTAAACAGTAGGATATCCATATGGCCTGATATCCATATGGCTGATATCCATATGGCCTGTATTCATTCTATCTGGACTCCTAAACAGTAGATGGGGCAAGTGGTGTGGCTCCCTAAGGTTTGCTTGCTCAGAAGCTAAGATGCAGCCACCACAGCTGGTGGGGTTGAGATCTTAGTATCTCAGCAAGGAGTCAGGCAGGTTCCTGGCTCAATACCTTATTGCTTTTGATCTTCATTTATAAGAAGATCATGTTTTGTTTGTTTTAATATCAAGGATTCAGTGGATGTAATCTCTCTCTCTCTCTCTCTCTCTCTCTCTCTCTCTCTCTCTCTCTCTCTCTCTCTCTCGTGAACTTGCTAAAGAACTTGCTAAAGTGCTTTTAATTTTGAATCCTCCCTTAGGTTAGAAATCTTTTCAGCATCACTTGCACACACACAGAGAGAGAGAGAGAGAGAGAGAGAGAGAGAGAGAGAGAGTTAAAGCCTAATCCTCTCTACAGTTTGATCAAACATTAACCTGCCATTCTAATAGCGGAAAGCAGAGGTGTCTGCCAAGAGGAGCTGGTTAGTGCAGGTTCCATGAATCATTCAACCAACTCATCGGCTCATTATCTGAAGAAAGCCCTCTGCAAACTGACACAGAGAAGGGCGGTGGGGAAGTAAGAAAGAAAAGGGAGAAGAGGGAATGTGACTCACTTCTCTAGCAGTTACCTTCAGGTTATGGAAACGGTTGTCAGGGAGAGCAGAACTAGGCCATAATACGTTAACTGGAGGGAGGGAAGCACTGATGTTGTGACAGTGCGGCATGTGTGAATAAACACACGGGAGGAGAGATTTGGGACACGTGCTGGGCTCATTCAGGTTCATGTGTCTCTCTGAATGCCCATCTCATAAAACATGAGAGGGAAATGAGTTAATGGCAAGGGGGGGGTGGTATCCTCTCCAAATTGAATTGCAGCCAAAATTCAAGAGCCAGCTGGCACCCATGCCAAGACACATTTCAAGATGTGGCTTTGGGACATTCCGAGGCAGCTTCAGTAACACAGCAATCTGCTGCCTGCATCCCAGTTGCTTCTTCAGACAGTATTAACCAATTAGCGCTGAAAACCCTGGCATTCCAGGGTAATAAAGGGAGATTCATACTAATGAAATAGCACCACGCACAAGAGTTTCCTCTTCTCCCCAGGGCCTCAGCAGAGAGAAGCAGGCATGAAACCCTCACCATTGCTCATTTGGTCTTCTCTAAATTCATTGAAACACCAGGAACATTTGCAACTAGCCATTCTCTTGCTTGAAGGATAAGTTTTCCAATGATTCCTTTTGCGCCCGCCAAACAATCTTGGAGCAGGCTTTTATTATAGAAGAGGAAAGAGTGACGGTTTACAGGAAATGGCTTGTTTGATGCATGAGGAAATGGGACGAAAGGAGACAGAAATCAAATAGCACCTTCAGAATGCAACAGAAACAAAGCATTATTTTCCTGGGAAAAATGAAAAACTGATGCTAAGGCTACAATCCTGTACACCAGTGTTTCTCAAACTGTGGATCGGGACCCACTAGGTGGGTCGCAAGCCAATTTCAGGTGGTCTCCCATTCGTTTCAATATTTTATTTTTAATATATTAGACATGATGCTACCATGGTATGTGACTACATTCGGGGAAATGTTACAGATCTGTACTTTTAACAGACTCCTATGTATATGCTTTTAACAATGATAGTCAATGGGGCTTACTCCTGGGTTAAGTGTGGGTAGGATTGCAGCCTAGGATTGTTAAAAATTTTCCTGTTTGATGATGTCACTTCCGGTCATGACATCACTTCCAGTGGGTCCCAACAGATTGTTATTCTAAAAAGTGGGTCCCGGTACTAAAAGTTTGAGAACCACTGCTATACACAGTTTCCTAACAGTAAGCCCTATTGATCACAATGGGACTTACACTTGAGTCGACCTGCATATGATTGTGCTGCAGAGCTCACAGAGTGGCTTGCTGTATAGTGTTCTTATCCGACCCAAACTGGAAGTTTTCAGAAAGATTTTCCTAAATATTTCGTACACACAGTTTTAAATTAAGAGGTGCATATTAGAAGTCTATGGATGTCAGCATGCTCACTTGCTGTGGGGCTTGCCACCAAATTAGTTGACTAGGCTACCAGGTACATTATTTCATCCCATATTTCTGGTTTTATTAATATGGGGGCCTTTTCACAAACCAATTTTTTCTCCCCTTAGGTGTATGTCTAATTTTTTTTAAATTTAAAAACAAATTTCATTATTGCAATACTGTAGTAAGCAATAGGAGAAAATATAGCCTTTTGCTCTTTCATAGAAGCCTGGAATTATGGTTGTACCTCTCCATATCCCACCCCACCTGACTCACAACAGTAAGTAACTCCTTCGGAGTTAGACAAACAGTCTTGAAAAAAAGAGAAAAGAAAAAAGCAGGTAGAAAGAGAATTAAAGAAACGGGGAGAGACATACAAGGAGATAAGGGTGAAATTAACAGGAATGGAGGTCCATCCAGCAGAAATTTAGCACATTATGCTATTTACTAGTCAAATAATTACAAACTATTTTGCCATATGGATGCAAGTATTTCTGCTACAGAGATGAGAATACCGTCCTCCCTCCCAGGTTTGATGCTCTACTGAGGTTCTGTATGTGACCAGAGGCACTCAGGAAGAGCCATGCAAGGGCAAATCACACAGGCCACAAGCACTTTTGGAACATGCCAGGCATCCTTTCTGCTCCCCCACGCTATAGTGCCACTATGTCATGATTGCGTTGTGGGGAGGGGAGATTGCTAACTTTCCGTTGATTAAAAAAATGATGACACCAAAGTGCTTTGGTTGTGCGAAACTGCTAAAGAGAGAAAGAAAGTCTGGATAGTTCTCAGGACATCATTTGAAGATATCAGGTCCACACTCCTTTCTCATAGCACAGTAGTCTTCACCCTTTTTTGTGCCACAAACAAACAAACAAACAAACAAACAAACAAGTATGAGGTTGGGAACCCACAGTTGGTTCCAACCTCCAACCTGGGACCCAATCCACCCGCTCCCTGGCCTTGTCACCACTCACTCCCCAACTGTGTTACGCCCTCCCAGCACTGTTCTCTGTAACCGTATAGTCTTATTAGAGAAAGCAGAAAAGTTTACCAGGCACTAGTTGAAGCTATTTTAGCACAATTTGCAAAGAACCCGAGCAGGTTGGGGACACGATCTCCTGGTCCCTGAAGGGCTACACCAGATGCCTCCCCCTTTCCCTGGTGGTACTTCATTCAGTGGTCACCCAACCTCTTTCATTCCCATAAGTTGCCACAACCCCACAACTGAGGTTTTGCGACCCCATTGAGGTTCTGACTCCAAGGCTGAAGAAAAGTGTCATAGCATATGCCTCAACTGGGCTCTTCTTGCTCATTCTTGCATGCTCAGAAGAGCAACAGGTGAAAGTCTATAGCAGCGGTTCTCAAACTTAGGGTTCAGGTGGTTCCAACTGTGGGTCATGACCCAATTTTTGGTGGTTTGTGAAAGGCAGATTTGGCTATGTGCATCAAGGGTTAAACAAGCTGCTTCTTAGGGAGAGCACTGCTGCCCAATCACCATTATAAGCACATCCCTTGGCATTTATAAATCAGGCAGCAGTCTCTAGGGCCTCTAAAAAGTTTGAAGACCATTCATCTAGCAGTGGTTCTCAAACATTTAGCACCAGGTCCCAATTTTTAGAATGAGAATCTGTCAGGATGCACCAGAAGTGATGTCATGACCGGAAGTGATATCATCAAGCAGGAACATTTTTAACAATTCTAGGATGCAACCCTACCCACACTTACACAGGAGTAACAGCCCAATCCTGAGCTGCCTGGAGCTGCGGGACCCGGCAGCTCCATGGAGGGCCCCTTCCCCTGAGTCCCCTTCCCCTGAGTAAGGGAAGCACCCTGCAATGGGGCTACTCACTTTGGTAGTGACTGGTCGCTGCTAAAGTGAAGGCGCTTGTGTAGGGCAAGCAGCCCTGCCCAAGTGCCCTGGATCCTGCGGAGCTCAGCTTTGCGGATCAGGCTCTCCCCCACCCCGACACACCTCCCCCATGCCCCTGACCATGCCTCCCCCCGCCCCGGAACGCCTCCCCCACGCCCCAACCACGCCCCCAACCACGCCCCCATTTCCCGTTCTGCAGACCAGTGGTCACAGAGACCGCTGAGCCGCGGAACCCGGGCGCTCGCCGCGTGCTGGTTCGGCGCCAGCTAGAGCTGAGCCAGCACCAGCAGGAGCCCAGTGGTAAGCCCCACAAAAGTGCCTTACGGCATGTTTGCGACTGTGGTCCGCACTGCAGAGGAGCAGCCAGACCACAGGATCAGGCTCTAAGTCCTATTTACTATCATTGTTAAAAGCATATACACAGTAGCCTGTTAAAAGTACAGCTCTGTAACATTTCCCCAAATGCAGGCACATACCATGGTAGCATCAAGTCTAATGTATAAAAAATAAAATACTGGAATGAATGGGGACCCACCTGAAATTGGTTTGTGACCCACCTAGTGGGTTCCAACCCACAGTTTGAGAAACACTGGTCTATAGGATTCGTGGAATGGTCTCACTAGTCAGAGGCTTCACCATGCACCATTCCCTGTTTGGGGTTCCCGGATGAGGGAACATTTGGAGCTGAGTCTCTGTCTCTGGCTATGTGACTGCACGCACAATTCTTTGGTTGGCTCCAATTTTCAGGTTGCTTTTTTCACCTTAGCAGGGAAGGGGATTGATGAAAGAGGAGGAGAGTGACAAACTGAGGAGTGTGTTGGGTTTTTTCATCAGGAGCTGTGCAAACTGATACAACGGCCAATCCTAACCTGCCCTGGAGCAGTAGGCTGGCTGACCTGTGCAGCATCCAGAGCAGGGTTGGGACTGGCTGCAGTGCAACTTGGGGCAAGGGGAAGAAATTCTCCCTAACCCAAGTAATGTGGCAGCAGGCTGGATAGGGCTACTTGGATCTGTGCCACCAAAATAGGCGGTGCAGATTCAAGGCCGGGCCACCCAGGAGGGGGCTTAAGATCCAGCCTAAATTCCAGATTCTGGCACCACCCCCTCCCAGGCCTAGCCCCCCCACCCATCCCAGAATATCCCCGGAATGTCCTCCCCCGCTCTCTCCAGACTCCCGTGCAAGCCAAGGCTGGCCAACATTAACCTATACACCTCTGTGCACTGGCCTCTCGACTTTCCCATTGATGCAACAGTACCTTACGGCACTTTTGAGACACCTCTGGGCAGGCACAGGGGACTTGCACCAGCCCAAGAGTGCCTTTGGATTGCACTCTATGCAGGGTAAAACAAGGTTTGTGGCTCTGCCTTTCCATAGTATCGGAACATGGCTGTCAGAGCATCCCCCTCCAATGCAGTGCTAGACCTCTTATGGGTGAGGAAAACATTTTGAGTGGTTTTTGGCTGTGGATGTGAATAAACTTTTTGCACAATAGTTAATGCAGCAGACTTCAGCTGCTGATCATTAGTGAAGCACCAGGATACATGAATGGCTCTTGTGACAGGAGATGGCACTTCTCAACCACAGGCACATATCTAGACCCTCAAAGCTGGTATCTGTTAATACAGCTCTACCAGGTAATGAAGAGGATACCACCAGTTCATACCATCTCTCCATCTGCTCTTAGCCATAGGAGGGTTTAATGATTTTGCAGCTTGGTGTGTGGCCAGTGTTAATGTCAGCCTTTTATTGAAAGGAGTCCATTCAAAGATTGGCCCCTGATTTATACACTTTTCCTCTGATTTACTGACCTCTTAGGCATCTCACAGGATACATTTCTACTCTGTAGCTGAGTCTTTGATGCTTCCCATTTCAGTATTTGAATCATCTCGAGCCCTGAGAGTGATTTCTGGGGCCTTAAAGAACAAGGGAGACCTAGAAAATCTGGGGAGCTGCTGCCTTAATTCTTTTATCTGGGGCTACTGCTGTCTTCCATATGAAGATGTCCTCTACCATTGGTCCATCCATCTTGGTGTTGAATACACTGACTGGAGGCAGCCCTCCAGGGTCCAGGCAGGGGTCTTTCCCAGTCCTGCTTGGAGATGCCAGGGGTCCAAAGGGATGCATGCAAAGCAGTTGATGTCCCACTAGGTGACAGCACTTCCATTGGGGCTATTTCTGTGCTTAGACAAATGAGCCTGTGACAAGATTTGGGAGTCCAGGCTCCCTTCAAATGTCGTAGCTGTTAAAGGAAAGTTTCAAGTAGCCAACCCATTTCTAGTGGAAGTGGTTTCAGAGCTCAGATGCATTTGCAAGCAACCTTTGTATTAGAATGGTGCTGTAGTCACTCAAACCCTTAGTCCAAGGACCAATGCAAATTATGCACCAATCTCAGAACAAGCAGCATGAAAGATCAGAGAAGCAAAATAGCATTTACATATTTCTCTAATGAAATTCTTGGTGCCTGACTGCCTCCCAATCCACTGAAACCTTTTATACCAGGCATTTTTTTCTGTGATCTCTGGACCATGGTGCCCCAGACTTTAGCTAACGTTCTCCCCAGCCAGAACTTTCCTAGACACTCTGGATAGCTGTCTCAGTCTCCTGCTCTGCTAATGCTGCCCTGGCTTGTGAAACTGGAGGCCTCTCTAGTTACAAAGCCTATTTCTTTTGTATCTTACACATCTGCGCAGGTACATCTGCTTTTGCTCTGAGAGCGTCACTTACTGGGTAGCTTCAGTTGCCGGGAATCACTGCTATGTGAGATTATGGGGGGGGGGGCAGAGGGAGAGAGGGAGAGCCATCTATGAGGCTGACTTGGGCAGTTGCCTCAGCTGATAGATTGGCAGGGGGGCCCTGCCTCTCTCTGTCTGCCATGCAGTACTCTACCTCCTACTCCCTTGATTTTGCTGTATCCGCCCTCCCTTCTATTCAAGGGAGTAGATGGAAGCACAAAGAAGGCAGCTGACACTGCTACACAAGGGGTGGGGCTCTTGCCTTGCCAACTCAAGAAGTGGGAGGTAGAGAGAGAGAGAGAGAGAGAGAAATGAAGAACAGTAGGTAGTGCTATGTGGGTGCAAAAGACCATGCACTTGGCCCATAAGCACACACATGCAGAGGACCCAATTCTACTTTCCAATACTGATGTAGCCATGCCATTGGGGTGTACACTGTATACTGTAATGGAGGGGCAGTCACAGAGGCCTACTCAACATCTGTTCCCTTACTCCTTAAGAGCTGCAGAGACCAATTGGAAACACTTTTTGTGGGGGGTCCCGGTTCACAGCCAAAGTCTGTAGAATCTCAGTCTGTAGATATGTTATAGATTTATTTCTTTATGGCAGAATAGAAAGCAATCAAGGTGTGCACTTAAAAAGTGCACTTGAATTAATGGGCCAAATATAAAATTTTCATATAAAATTGCATACATGTAAGCTTACAAGTAAACAAACAAATTGTGCAGATTACCTTTGAAAAGTGAATAGTTACAAAACCACTTGTTTTAGTGACTGTAAAAATTATTGAGTGAAAATATTAATATTATTTTTTATATCTACCCTAGCACGGGGGCCCTCTCAAGTGCTGGACCCAGTTGGGAGCAATTGGTCCAGTGGGCCAAAAGCTGGCTCTGATGGGAGGGTAGCAGAGGGAAGCTGCTCCCTTACCAAAGTGGATGTATGTGGAGGGTACTCATCTCACAGAATTCTAAGAATTGTTCCTCTTCAAAAGTGTGCTGGTGACTCTTTTTATTACACACCCATGTTTTTCTAAAGCTGAGACACTCTTAAGTAGAAGTCATGCGTTGCAAAGGTTTTGTTTGCAGTTACTTCTGCACTGCTTTTGAAATCCTGAATCACCCTGTGTTAGACACATCTGTTCAGTTTGTCAGTCAAAATTATAAGGAAAGTCCAAGAGTGAAGAGAAAAAGACCTGGGCTATGCTTCATTTAGTCAAAAAGCATTTCATCCTGCTTCAAATGATAGGTGAAAACAGCACTTGATGAATCATCGCAGTTTCCTGTACAATAACTGCTCAAAATTCTAAATCACCACCATCCCATTTAATAGGTTGTGAGAGATCAGGGACCCTATCAGCTCTTGAGATCACAACAAGACAAAGCATGTGTTAGTTCTCGTTAAGAGCACTTTAGTCTTGGGGCATGCTCTGCCAACCTGTCTCAGCCAGTTGGGACTTGTGTGGGCTTTTCAGGAGCCAGGGTCCAGTAGATAAGTCTCTACAGGATCAGCATTGCCAGAAGCATCAATGGCCAAAAACACAAACAATCCATTGACTGTTGAAAGGGTTGAAAGGGTGAGCCAAAATTAGAGTCTGGGAACCATTTCAAGTTCAGTGTTCTGCATTTGCTGGATGGCTTTGGAATTATTCCTTTGGTTGCCAACATATCTCCCTGCTGTGACAAAATGGGCCATTCATGAAACTTGTTCAAGGCCAGTACCACAAACTGGGTCTAGCAAGAATCCAAGATGCAGGTCATGATGGGGCCAGTTGTCTTTGAATACGATGAATAGCTGGCATATTTGGACAAAACATTTTCTGGTCACAAGTTTTAAATCCATGGGTCATGAGTGCAAATATTTACAGCAGGGGTCTCTAAACTTCTAGGGCAGAGGGCCACATCAAATGTCTGTCATAGTGTCAAGGGCCGGGGAAAAAAATTCTAAATATAAAATTTAAGAACATAAGAACATAAGAACAGCCCCACTGGATCAGGCCATAGGCCCATCTAGTCCAGCTTCCTGTATCTCACAGCAGCCCACCAAATGCCCCAGGGAGCACACCAGATAACAAGAGACCTCATCCTGGTGCCCTCCCTTGCATTGGCATTCTGACATAGCCCATTTCTAAAATCAGGAGGTTGCGCGTACACATCATGGCTTGTACCCCATAATGGATTTTTCCTCCAGAAACTTGTCCAATCCCCTTTTAAAGGCATCTAGGCTAGACGCCAGCACCACATCCTGTGGCAAGGAGTTCCACAGACCAACCACCCGCTAAGTAAAGAAATATTTTCTTTTGTCTGTCCTAACTCGCCCAACACTCAATTTTAGTGGATGTCCCCTGGCTCTGGTGTTATGTGAGAGTGTAAAGAGCATCTCCCTATGCACTCTGTCCATCCCCTGCATAATTTTCTATGTCTCAATCATGTCCCCCCTCAGGCGTCTCTTTTCTAGGCTGAAGAGGCCCAAACGCCGTAGCCTTTCCTCATAAGGAAGGTGCCCCAGCCCCCTAATCATCTTAGTCACTCTCTTTTGCACCTTTTCCATTTCCACTATGTCTTTTTTGAGATGCGGCAACCAGAACTGGACACAATACTCCAGGTGTGGCCTTACCATAGATTTGTACAACGGCATTATAATACTAGCCGTTTTGTTCTCAATACCCTTCCTAATGGTCCCAAGCATATAATTAGCCTTCTTCACTGCTGCCGCACATTGGGCCATATTGGGTCACATTGGGTCACATTGGGTCACATAATTTAAATAAATAAAAATAAATAAATTAGAAAGCCTAAAGCCTTCAGACAGCCCAAAAATGTCATTTCTGGCTTTTCAGGAAACCCGAAAGTGAGGACATTTTTAGGCCTTTAGAAGGCATTTTTAGGGGAGATGCATGGCCTCTTCAGCCCTCAGAACACTCTCCAGATGCAACTGGAGCACATCTCTGGTCACATTCGGTTGAGCGGGTGAGAGGTTAGCAGGGAACCAGAGGCTTGTCACGGGTGAGATAGAGGCTTTTCGTGGGCTGCATCTGTCCCCTGGGCTGGGGTTTGGAGGCTCCTGATTTACGGGAAAATCCATCCTGGGAAGGCTGTGTGCAGAGGGGCAGCTTAAGAATGCTATAGAGCAGAAGATCCCAGAACAGTTCTTGTTGTTATTCAGTTGTTAAGTCATGTCCAACCCCATGGATCACAGCACTCAAGGCCTTCCTGTCTACCACTAATCCCAGAGTGTGTCCAAATTCATGTTCATTGCCTTGGTGACACTGTGTAACCATCTCATCCTCTGCCATCCCCTTCTCCTTTTGACTTCAATTTTTTCCCAGCACCAGGGTCTTTTCTAAAGAGCCTTCCCTTCTCATGAGATGACCAAAGTATTTCAGCTTCAGCTTCAGTATCTGTCCTTCCAATTCCTGCCAGTATCTGTCCTTCCAGTATCTGTCCTCCCAGAACAGTAGAAGGCAGAAATTCAGGCAGACAGAAATGCTGAAGGCACTCCTATCCTTGATGGAGAAATCTGAAAAGTTCCATGGAAGATCACCTATCACTTGAAGAACTGGTTTGTCACAAGAACAAGACTTTTTCTAATGAATCACAGTGGTACCACAGCCATTAAATGAAATCATGGAGATCAGTCACAAACTGAATTAGCTTTGGGAAAACTGATTGCTGATAGACCATTAGGCATGGTTAAATTAATTTAGATTAATTGGCTTACACACACCTGATTCTATGTTGCATTTGGTCACTGTGCCCTAGTCCCAGTTGCTCATTGATACTAAAGAACAAGAAGTGTGTAGGAGTTTCATGTGTAAGGACAGCTTATGCTAAAGCCTGTAAAATACAAAAGACTGTATTACCTCTCCTATATAACTCACCCCGTTTGTGTTAATTTGAAGCAAGTATGTGGTATCAATGAAAGTTACTTCTGCATAATGGCCATTTTCAAAAGATGCTTACCTACCTTCAAAAGCTGTACGTGGATACTGTTAGGAGAGCCATTTGCATCTGGGCACTGAAGTGAATGGACGTTCCTATCATGGTGAAGAAACAGACTTGGATTTTGGATGTTGCTGAATTCAGAGTGTGTAGTCTGCCCAAATTGTCAGCTTCTTGAATTTTTGAGGAACAGCATCAGACTCCTCTTTTCCTGCCATATGTATTGTTGTAGGTTTGGGCATGCAGCCTGATCCTGCATTGTATTTCCATGTGCAGCTCAGAACAAAGACAGTAGGTGTATATGGAGTCAATATTCAACATTTGCAACATGCCCATAACATGGGGTAGGAGATCTGTGAATTACTGAGAATGAACTTAGGATCAAGGTGTGAAGAGCAATCAGAGAAGTCATGTTGCCAAAATGAATCAGGAATGAATAATAATAGCACCTGCTATTTCATACTTGATGTTTCATGCTTGAAAACTTGATATTTAGTTTGTGCTCAGACCACAGGAATCACAAGCATTTCTCAGCCAATGCCTTGGACATTGTTTTCAGCCACCAATGTTTCCCTTGCCTCTCCCAAGGGGTCTTGGTTGTTATTGTTTCATCCACCTGAGTTCATATTTTGAAGGAAGATTTTTGCTTGAAACAAGATTGTGGTGTCAAAATGAAACCGCCAATTACAAATGACTTTAGATCTGAAAATGCTCAGTATGAACAGTGCTATGCTGGTGGTACTTCCAATGCTGGATTTAAGCTATCATCTGATTAACCACATAGATCCTACAGAAAATACACAGCAATATATTTGGGGCTTGTTGATAATAGTTCAAGAGGGATGAGAGAGAGAAAGAGAACCACTGCTCACAAACTAACCTATATTGGAATTCCAGCTTATTGTATTCCCATATTCATGTCACAATTCAGCCATCTAAGGCTCATGGCAGACTTCATGGCACCTGGCTAACCCCTAGAGATGACGGTTCATGCAAATGGCCTATTCATGTGAGCAGTGTAATGTATGAAGTGGGGGCTCGCAGAAGATTGCCGGGGATATTTCCATGATTAGAAGCAATTTTTTTCAATCAAGAAAGTAGCCCTGGTGATTATTCATGAGCCCCCACTTCAGATGCTGATTGAAATATGGACAAAAAATAAAAATGAAAAAGAAACCAGAAATGAAACATCTTTAGAAATGTCTGCACCAATTTCCAAAATATTTCCATATTTCACAACTTAAATTTTGGTAGTAGAAGTATCTGTAATTCTCCCTCAGTTTTAGCTCTCTTGCTAAAATGTGAGTTTTACTATTAAAACTGAAATACTTCTAATATGTCTAATGTGAATTATTCAGATTTGGAAATTCAAATATTCTACTTGGAATATTCCACTTGGAATATTCCAAGAATGAACTTAGGATCAAGGTGTGAAGAGCAATCAGAGAAGTCATGTTGCCAAAATGAATCAGGAATGAATAATAATAGCACCTGCTATTTCATACTTGATGTTTCATGCTTGAAAACTTGATATTTAGTTTGTGCTCAGACCACAGGAATCACAAGCATTTCTCAGCCAATGCCTTGGACATTGTTTTCAGCCACCAATGTTTCCCTTGCCTCTCCCAAGGGGTCTTGGTTGTTATTGTTTCATCCACCTGAGTTCATATTTTGAAGGAAGATTTTTGCTTGAAACAAGATTGTGGTGTCAAAATGAAACCGCCAATTACAAATGACTTTAGATCTGAAAATGCTCAGTATGAACAGTGCTATGCTGGTGGTACTTCCAATGCTGGATTTAAGCTATCATCTGATTAACCACATAGATCCTACAGAAAATACACAGCAATATATTTGGGGCTTGTTGATAATAGTTCAAGAGGGATGAGAGAGAGAAAGAGAACCACTGCTCACAAACTAACCTATATTGGAATTCCAGCTTATTGTATTCCCATATTCATGTCACAATTCAGCCATCTAAGGCTCATGGCAGACTTCATGGCACCTGGCTAACCCCTAGAGATGACGGTTCATGCAAATGGCCTATTCATGTGAGCAGTGTAATGTATGAAGTGGGGGCTCGCAGAAGATTGCCGGGGATATTTCCATGATTAGAAGCAATTTTTTTCAATCAAGAAAGTAGCCCTGGTGATTATTCATGAGCCCCCACTTCAGATGCTGATTGAAATATGGACAAAAAATAAAAATGAAAAAGAAACCAGAAATGAAACATCTTTAGAAATGTCTGCACCAATTTCCAAAATATTTCCATATTTCACAACTTAAATTTTGGTAGTAGAAGTATCTGTAATTCTCCCTCAGTTTTAGCTCTCTTGCTAAAATGTGAGTTTTACTATTAAAACTGAAATACTTCTAATATGTCTAATGTGAATTATTCAGATTTGGAAATTCAAATATTCTACTTGGAATATTGCCACTGATTTTTTTCAGTTCTGGAGATCAGGAAGAGATGAAGGAATTGTTTATTCTAACACACTATTCTGTGCGATAAAAATACATTTCATAATTAATCTTTAATTATTTTTTATAACAATTTTTTTTTAAAATCACCTTTATTTGGTGAGCGTAACATTGGTAGCCACCGGGTAGATGGGACTCGTTAGCCTGGGAAGGCAGCTCATCTGAGAGAAGGAAAACTCTGATCCCAAACCTCCACCGCCTTGTGGCTACATCCAGTTATGGAAAAGGCTTCAGGAGTCAACCTCGAGGCAAAATCCGGAGCCGGAGTCCCTGAGGCAGTTCATGGCTGAACACAGTCACATTCTGGCAACTCCTGTGATGCAGCTGGAACCAACCGTACTGGCCTCTGCCTTTCCATTGGACCATTTCAGCAACGTGGAGAGGAGGGATTTGCTGCATGGGTAACAGTCTATCCTCCATATCTACATTACCCAGGCTTCCCGCACTGGAGAGGACACTCTGTTCCAGAACCACCATTCAGAGTGTGATACCATAGTCTTCTGAGACTGAAGGATGCCAACACACTAACATTGGTAATGCAGGTGATTAAGCAGCAGTGCAAAAAGTAATTTCTGCTCTCAGGAACCGAACTGTTTGGGACCCATTGTTGCTTGCATGTTCATGATCATCAATAATAATTAGCATTTGTATGTTAATATCCACATTGGGCTTTTCTAGCTTTCCCAAGGCTTCTGGAATGCCTCAAAGTCCAATCCTAACCTTGTGCTGCACTGGTACAGTGACTACCGCACCAGCCTAGGGTGTCACAAACATGCCATAAAACACATTTGAGGCACCCAGAGACTAAATGACACTGGCAGGAGGGCATGTGTTGTTCCACCAGTGCTGAATCTGGGAGCAGTACCTGACAGAGCAGGTAAGCTCCCGCTGGGTGGCACAGCGGCAGTGGGAGGGTGGGGAGGGGTGTAATTGGGCAGCAGGAGGGCAGAGAAGAGTCAGATTGGGCCCAGAAGGGGGAGTCAGCATCATTAGTGCATGCCAAATCCTGATCCCCTCCTGGGCTTGAAAGCAGACACCAGGCTTCATGAATTTGCGCCAGCCATTTTGCTGGCGGAGATCTGAGTAGCCCCATTGTGCAGGCTGGGGTTTTACCTGGGGTAAAGGAAACTTCTTAAGACAAGGAGATTTCTATCCTGCTCCTTCCCAGAGCTGGGCACAGCATGGACTATGTAGTCCCTCTGAGCCAGAACTGGCTAGGATTGGGCTGTCAGTATCCAAAAAAGGGTGCTGAGATATCCAGCTGTGGTAGCCATTATGGTTTGTTGCTGTTGCGATTGACTTTCTCTTTCTCCCCCAACTGAACAGTAAACAGAGAACTTGGCTTTGAGCCTGCCCATTGTGCGATTAACAAGATTGAAACATTCAGGAACCTAAATGATTCTTTCCTGCCCAGTAGCCAATTCCACAGGTGAAACCTGGTGGATAATGTCCAAAGGTTCTAAAAAGCAGGATCCCACACACATCCCTTTTTGTATTTGCTCATGTCAAATGTTAAAATCTTTTGATGCTTCCTGGTAGACTCAGGGCCCAATCCTATCCAATTTTCCAGTGCTGGTGCAGCTGTGCCAATGGGGAATGCACTGCATCTTGTGGTGGGGCAGCAATCACAGAGGCCTCCTTAAGGTATGGGAACATTTGTTCCCTTACCTTGGGGCTACATTGCGATTGCACCGGATAGGATTGGATAGGACTGGGCCCTCACCCTCTCACCTTGCTGTAAGTGTGGGTACTAGAACCAGAACCCTGGAGAGCACAAGTAAGTTGAAATTGACTTTTTGATGCTCTGATAGTCTTCCTTGAACTGAAATGTAGCAACATTCAAAATGACTGTCCCTCTTCATTCCAGGATAGCATCTTGTGGCTATGGCTGGTCTCTCCTTTGTCTACTTTTTTTTTAATTATGAGTTCCTTGAGGACAAAGAAGGGCTTTCTGCATTTTTTTTGTAAACATGTTACAAAATGTAATATACATATTCTTAGTAATTAATGGCAATAAGGAATAATAATGGTACATGTTAGATGTATGCATCCCCCTTTCCTCCCTACAGGGTTTTTTTAACTGGTTGAAAAACAGTGGCCTGGTAAGAAGGTCAACACTGCCTGTTGGAGATGTTAGGGATCCAAGTCCTTGGGATGCAAAATGTGATCAAATGGTCTTTCTGTCTCAGATGACACTGTGATAAATAAATTGCTGTGACTACACATCTAGCTCCAAAGGTATGCACTGATGCCAAGCTCATTAGAGTCCTTGAAGATATTGGCTACACATGGGTCTTCACTAAGATGCTAGCCTTTATTCACATTATACAACTGCTGCCTTGCATTGTTTGAACAGCCCGCTTAAAGGCCCATCAGGAAGCAAAGATGTCATTAAAACTGACAGTATAAATACACACTCAAGAATCAGGGTGACTAGCAGCATCTGCTGTGCTGCAGCAGAGCAATTCTATGCCCATTTTGTTCTGGAATGATTCCTGCTTGATGTTGGAGAGAAGAAGACCCATCCAGTAGTGAAGATTCCTTACCCAGTGACAAGCATATGTTCAAAATGAAGGTAGAATTCAGAGTATGGGGCATATTTCAAATAAATTTGGTTCACATGGTCACATCAGAAAAACTATACTTGTGACACAGTGTGGATCCATATATGCCTGCCACTACACATGATATACGCACTATGTGATGCAGCTGTGTGCGCATGTCTCCAATCTTTGTGATCTTTTCACTTTAAGGAGCATAGAGAGTGTTATGGGAATGAGGCATATGCACATTCCAACCATGTCAAACTTCACAGGATGGACCCACACACCACCACATATACTGGCTTTCTGGAGTCTCCTAACAAATTGACCTTCAAGTTTTGAAGTGGCAACAGAGGGAGGTATGTGATAAAAGTATAACTGAGGCCTGCTACTGCAAAACTCAAAACACTTCCAAGTTTTGAATAAAGATCTTGGCTTGAATCCCCCAATCTTGGAGGTTCCCAAGCTTCAGTCCATAACTGCTGTTATGGAAGCAAGTTGTTCTTGCTTTTCAGCTTGACTTCATTTCTCAGTTGCTGTGGAAAACTCTGGTGGATAGGTCACATCTAACTCAACCTTGACTCACTCACTAAACTTCCAAGTAGGGCCATGTGGTGGTGAATTGGTGAATTTCCCACCAAATCAATCTCTTTTTTCCCCCTAACACTTGATGAACCCACATATTCCTGTTGATTCACACCGGTGTGAGTCACAAACACATCCAGGCTTGAAGCCCCTTTTCTGAGAAAGAGCTGTGGGATCTGACCAGCTGATCACTCATGATGGATAACATGCTTCGGTCAACCGTATTCCTAGAACCACTTTGTGATTCTAGAGCTGCTGCTGTTTGAGTCACTCACTGTAACCTGACACTAAAGGAGGTTACGGTTATGGTCATACACTCAGCTTCACCAAGCATCATTCTTCATTCGTTCCACAGGATGGCACAGCCATCTGGGAAGGTGTGAAAGTGATGCAAAAACTTAGTCATATTTTGCGCTGCTTTTTGTCCAGGATCCAACATTTCCTGATCTCTGCTTCTGAAAACTGTCTGCTTTTCTTAGAATCCACCCAGAAAGAGGAAATTGTGAAAGCTGGAAGGCCTCTGGAACCCGTCTTTAAATGCTGCTGTTATCTGCCACATGCTGAGTCAGCTCTGAGTCATATTTCCCTGGGTTAAGTAATGTCAGGATAATTCTGCCTCAGGCTTGTTCCATTTAGATTCTCTGTTTGCTCAGTGGTTTTGAATTTCTTTCAAAAAAATTAAATGCTCATAAATTTGGTTTTATTGTCTAAGATGTTTAAAATAAAACATAATGTATGTTTATTCCTGTGATCCTTTTTTAATTACTTTACTGGGAAAAGAGAAAAAACAACACTTGAACATTAAATACCACAAAATGCATGTTTGTTTGTTTCTTATGTCATCTATCATCCACGGAGTCAAAGGCTGAACATAGTATTTTTACTGTTGCATGTTCATCGGTTGGCATAGCAAAAGTACACAGAGAGAACTGTGATGTTAAATACTTCAGCAGCATTAACTTCTGTTGGAAAACACCTATCCCTGGAATCAGGGATTCACAGTCCAATCCTAAAGCCAGTAGCTATGCTGGGTGCAGTGGTGCCAAAAAGGCTACTGGTGCATCTAGCAGCACCACCAAGGCTGCTGGAGGTCTTCTCAAAGGAAGGAACTTTTGCACCATTCCCCCGGGGGAATGCCCCAACTCCTGCAACGGGGCTTCTCAAGTCTGTGCTCGCAATTTTGCCAGTGCAGATTTGTGAGACTCCATATCGGATCTTCTAGCCCAGAGGTGCCCAAACCCTGGCCCTGGGGCCACTTGTGGCCCTCAAGGACTCTCAATGCGGCCCTCAGGGAGCCCCCAGTCTCCAATGAGCCTCTGGCCCTCCAGAGATTTGTTGGAGCCCCCACTGGCCCGACGCAGCTGCTCTTAGCGTGAGGGCAACTGTTTGACCTCTTGCGTGAGCTGTGCGATGAGGGCTCCTGCCACTGCTTGCAGTTTCACGTCTGTGATGCAGCAGAGGCAGCAAAGGAAAGGCCAGTCTTGCTTTGTACAAGGCCTTTTATAGGCCTTGAGCTATTGCAAGACTTTCATTCATTCATATAAGTTCATCTTTAATATATTCATTTATGTAAACTTATGTAAATTTATTCAAATTTTAAATGTAAATTAATTCTTTTTTCCCCCGGTCCCCGACATAGTGTCAGAGAGATGATGTGACCCTCCTGCCAAAAACTTTGGACACCCCTGGTCTAGCCCAATACATAATTGAGGATCCAGCGAAGCAGAGCTCTGCCAGTCCCACCCGCCTTCCACCCCTGTTCCTTTCCCCCACCGCACCCTTCCTTCCTACCTTGTTCCACCCACTCCTTGCCTCCCCCTTGCCCGGATACTACTTACAGCCAGCCGGAGCCCTGGCCGGCCTTTCAAGCAGTGCTGAAGCTCAGCACCAACTGGCACCGGCCCAGTGCCAGCAGCCCCTCCTCTCTGCGTGCCACAGACATGCCTTACAGCTCAGCACTGGCACTGCGACTGCTAAGGATTGGGCCCTCACTCACTTGGTCAGGTTACCTGAAATGGAAAATCATTGGGTCATAGATATAACGGATGACAGAACCCAGAGCTTGCGATGCATGCAGATTTTAATTTGTTCACTTATAATAAAAAAAACCAAACGCTTCTTTACTGCACCTTTCACCCAAATATAGCCCTTGCAAAAACATCATAAAGCAATTTAAAAACACTTATCGTAGAATAATATAATATTTCTATAAGAAGAAGAAGCATAACTTAGAGCAGCAATAATACGCATCCATCCACTGTTGCCTACCACCTGAAAGTGCTTAGTGAAGTGGATAGCAGGATCTACCGGGCAGCCGATTCAACAGTCTAGTTTCATATTCAGATTTGTGTACTTTATGGTACATCCATATTGCTGCTGTTTACCGATTAGTTTATTATATTTACCTCGTACTTCTGGGTATGTGTGTGTTTTAATATAAAAAATTAATTGTACTGGGTTTTTATATATACCACCTCAAGTGCCTTTCAGCAGACAGGTGACTCATATAAATACGATAAATGGAAAAAATAATGAATGTACTGTTGCTTCTCCATCCACCTTTTCTTACTCCAGCTTGTGGAAAGCACAATAGTTGTGTTTGAACTGAACTGCACTAGAATTCTCACTCCTCCTTTCCAATTGATCACCTGAGGTGAATAAAACAGGTTGAGAAGTAAAGAATAAGTTGAATGCAGAAGTGAGAAAAGCAACTCAATGGGAGTATGGATACTGTTGGAGGCATATACATGCTTTCTATAGAATAAAAATGATTGTGCAGGGTAACATACTGTATGCAGAGTGACCGCATGTACCTTTATCCACTGTATAGAAGAGGGAATTCTGGCAGGTGCAGCGCAACATGGAAGGGTTTATGTTGGGGCTATGCTGAGTGCACAACACATAGAGGAAAATGTAGTGCAATGGACTGCTGTCTCCGGGAGTGCTCCAAGAAAGTTCTAGGAAGAAATAATAGACAAGGCAGATGTATTCACCACCAAGCTGTATTTACAAAATGTACAGATAAGCAGTCTCTCCGGCAGCAAAATTGCAAGTATATTTACAGTACAGTTCTCCAACACTTGACACAGACACTCGCTCTTTCCGACTCCACACAACGACCCACAAGTGTAGGCTATGCCTGCCTCCCTTTTATGTTTCTGTGCACCCATCAGGTTTGGGATGACTTCATCCCATTACCTCATCCTCTTGTGACCTACTGCATCAGCCTTCCAGGGTGCATCTGTCCTGTCTTTACATAGACTTGCATTGAGCTTGCATCGTCACTGTGACTCAGCACTTTTTCATGCACACCGTATACACATGGTATACAGTCACATGGTATACAGTGAGTTACATACAGGTCCACATACTTTTGTATGGGCTTACAAACACAGGCTCAGACATCAAGGCCTTGTCCTATTCAGACAGCAAATTTTTCAGTTATTGGACCAAATAATCCTGACAGTTTAAAAAGTTGCACCTGCCAAAATTTCTCCTTCTATACATTGGTTAAAGGTATAGGCACTGTGTCATCCATTGTATCTGGTCACCCTGAACATACTTCAAGTTAAGCAACTCTGTATTTCTTCTTTCAAATTCAGGTCAAATTCAGATATAATGCTAAACATGGTTTAATGTCATGAAAAGAAACAGATGTAAGCCTCAGGCTCATGTGCCCATTTTTTTCTTTGTGTTCAAGGGGAGAAGGAAAGCTTTCTCTTGAACAAACCGCAGTTAGTTCACAAACCTGGTTCACAAGCCAGGATCAAACCATGGTTGTGAACTAATTGCTGTTTCAGTAAATTACACATCCATATATTTGTATATAAAAGGAAATGGTGGTTTCTTCAAAACCCCCAAAGAAACCTTTCACTCTCCTCCCTTCATATGTGAGGGAGGGAAAGCATGCTAGCCAAAGGTGTCTGCCTGCTCATCTTCATAATGCTACAAAGCCATGGTTAGCATTACATCTGAATTTGCCTTGTGGGTACAGCTACCTGTCCACTTATAACCATATTGTTCTGTATTGAACATCATTCACTATGGGCCCAATCCTATCCAGCTTTCCAACGTTGACATAGTTGGGCCAATGGGCATGTGTTGCATCCTGCAGTTGGGTGGCAGTCATGGAGGCTCCTCAAGGTTAGGGAAAGTTTGTTCCCTTTCCTTGGAGCTGCATTGCCCTTACTTCAGAGCTGGAAAGTTGGTTAGGATTGTGCCCTAAGTCTATCAATATTGAAGTAGCTACAGTGACACTATGCACCAATTTTTGATGTGTGGCAGAAAGTATATATCCCTTCACTGCCTCTTTACTGTTTATGGGCTAATTTTCTTGCTACATCATGACCTGTGTTATTCTGGAATTTCATAACTGTCAATAAAAGTCCTGTTCTCATCATGAATCTTTTTTATGAGCCTCAGGAAAAGGAAGAGAGGATGCAACCTCATTAGCCCCTTCAGTTTCATTAAAGATCTGACACTTCCTGTACTTACCAAAACAAGTACTTGCAACAGCAAATGGAGGATTCCCATTGGATTCTTGAGCATCAATAGTGCTTTGACTAAAAAGCATACTACTGAAAAAGAACAGCAAGAGCGAAATAGATATTCAAGCCCAAAGCTTCAAAGCGTCTGGTGAACAACAGTGACATGCAATGCATGTGACTAAGGGTACAATCCTAACTCACTTTCCAGCACCGACATAAGGGCAATGCAGCTCTGAAGTAAGGGAACAAACAGTCCCTTACTTTGAGGAGGCCTCCGTGTGTGCCACCCAAATACAGAATGCAGCACACGTCTCATTGGCACCGCTGTGCCAGTGCTGGAAAGTTGGTTAGGATTTGGACCTAACTCAAGTGAGAGCGAAGCATCTGCATGGAATGCATGTCATTGAAAAACACCAATGTCCCCAAATCACAATAGGCGAAATGAGCTGAGATTTCAACACATGCTATAGCAGCAGCACCAACATGTGGTGAATAACCTTCGGGCAGCCCAATCCAATCCTGGGTTTATAGTGGCCGATCTCAAGATACGCTACTGTTAAGTCCTGGCGCAGGACCACAAACAGCGCACCACTGTTGTGAGTTGCAGGAACACCCGCATAAACAACCAGAGGCTCAGCACATATGCCAAGAGCTCACCCTGGCCACAATGGAGTAGGTACGGTGGCAACAGGGGCAGGTCATGGGCAGTTCAGGGGAGGAGCGGGGTGGGGAGTGGGACAGGCAGGGGGTGATTTGATGATGGGAGGATGTAGATCTCATCAGCAATCACACATGCTAGGATCCAATCCCCATTTTCCTGGCCCAACACACCCTCTGAGTCTCCTTGGAACTACACCAGCTAAATAACTGATGTAAGTCCAAGAAGACCCATTGGCAGCCAGATGGCTTTCAGAAGAGTTAAGTAAATATTTTTACTTATCTCCCCTGGGCCATCTTGTTGCTCCTCCACCATAGTATGTAGCACTATTGGTGCTGCTGCATCACATAGGTTGGTAAGGGGTAACAATGGAGCAAAAGTTTATTAACCCCTCAAAGTATATGTAATTAAATTCTGAGACAGAAAGTGAAGGCACAAGAATTTGCTTAATTAATGATGATAGTGCACACTTGTATCACATCTTCTGAGTGTGCAAAGTGATTCACATACATTATCATGACAGTGTCCATTCTTACAGCAGCCCTGTAAGATCAGCACAGGTCGGTCATTGGCATCTGTGGGGGGTTCAATTCCCGGAACCCCCGTGGGTGCCAAAACCCACAGATAATGAAACCAGTAATCCAACCTGTGACTCAGAATGCCTGGCAGAACCTTTCAGCAGGCACTTCTGGTTTTTGTGAAATCCAGAAGTGACTGCTAAATGGCTGTTTTATATTCATGTGTATTTTTTCCCCAGATGCCCTGGGCAAGCACTGCAGATTGGGAAAATATAAAGTTGTAAAATCAGCACATAAGTTAGTTATTGAGTACATAAATTGGTGGTTTCATCAGCTGAGAGGTTTATCTGAAGCTGCACTGCACTGAGAGAAAGTATATTTTGGAAATGACTGTGGTATGTAGAGATGCCTTATACTAAAAGGGTGTTAGGCTGTGTCACCCATGCCTGGCTCCCACTGTAGAGGCAAACCCCTTTTAGACTGACTGGCCCAGACCCAGGCCTCAATGTACTGGACTCTTGGCTGCGGGTGGGAACAACCGACCCTCCTGTGAGGAGGAACAGGAAGTGCTCATATTAGGGGCACCCTGTGATGTATCAGGGACCCCATGAGTTTAAAGGCTTTTACGATCTGGCTAAGTGTCTGTCTCTTCTGTCCCTCTGGTGACCCTGACCATCTGACACTAGGGTCAGCAACCCCTGATTGGCATTCCCCCAGGGGGAGGAGCCCTACGCCACTGCGGACATCACAGACTGGTATCTTGATATCAGTAAGGGGGAATAAGGGCACAATGCGGTAGCGGAGCCAAAGGGGGGTGGAACTTTAAGTTCCCTTTAACTTTAAACCCCTGCTAACTGGTTAAGAGGCACTTTTTCAAGTGGGAGCTCCTCTTTTATTTAGCAGGGGGAGAGTAACTGGCCCACCCCACCCCAGCAGTGTCTTTTCTAGTGGCTGTCTGCTGGTGTTGCATCTTTTTAGATTGTGAGCCCTTTTGGGGCAGGGAGCCATTAGATATTTGATTTCTCTGTAAACCACTTTGTGAACTTTTTGTTGAAAAGCGGTATATAAATACTGTTGTTGTTGTTGTTGTTAAGTCCCGCACGGCTCCAAAACTCACCGTGTAAGCTGCCCCTCGCTCTTGGAGCCTACCTGGTGAAAGCAATGTGGAGGAAATGCCTACATGTTGCTTTTGCTCCTTGGAATGGCCCTGAGAGTGAGGGGAGGGGCAGCTTACATGGCAAGTTTCGGAGCTGTGCAGGACTTACAGACCCCTCCCCTGGCTCCGCTACGAGCACAATGGAACCTTAATGGAAAAACAGAATGCATGAAAGGTGCGCTTTTGAAGGTGACACAAGACTTTAATTGTGCCATTAACTCAACAGCTTTCTTGCAGGACCAGGGGTCAGTTTGTCTGATGCCAATTCCAGAATATCAGTGCAAAAGGTTACACTGAGGCTCGAAAAAGCACCAAAGCCATTTGCTTCCAAAACATAGACAAGGTTAGCTGGTGTTACAGGAAGCCCCAACATCTGCCCAGAAGTTTGCTGTGAGGAATCCTGGCTCTGAGGCAACACAAAAGCCCCGCATGGAATGTTGTTGGGGATTCAGTAACATAATTATGAGACCACAGATGAAAACTCTTGCAGCAAAATGTAAATAGAAGAAAGACCAACACAGAGCAATCTGCCTTTAAAAGGAGAGAATTTTTCCCCCCCAAGTAAAGCTAGGCAAAGTTGGAGCCCATTGAAATCAACAGGCTGTCTCATCCAATGAAGCACATTAAGGGAGAGGATTTTTATACCAACTGGTGACCTAATCATCACAGTAAATTTGAAATGGTCTGTCCTTTTTTATCAGTGCTCTTAACAGTAGATGAGATCAGTACAAGGGCAGCTGAAACCTCAACTGTGCAGGCATGGCCAGGTTGCATGGTCTGCACTGCATCCAGTGCAGCTCAGGAAGCAGGTGTAGGTCTCTTTGGGGTAAGGGGACATACTTCCCCTTACCCCGGGTAAAACCCCAGCCACCCCTATGAGGCTGCAGAGATCAGTGCCAGCTATATTGCTGGTGCAAATCTGGAAATTCCCATGTAAGGCTGCTTAGCGCAGTAAGGGGTTCAGAATCACATGTGGCGTGCATCACTAAGATTAATCTGCCACCCTCCTGGGCCCTAACCTCCCCTCGTTCTGCCCTCCCCCACCTAAAAATGACCTCTGTTTGCCTCCAACATGCCCACCCACTACCCTCTTCCAGTCCTGCACCACCTAGTGTGACCTTATCTGTGCCGGCCAGCACTGGGGTCAGATGCAGCACTGCTGAGCCAGTGTGGACCTTTGTGGCAGCCCAGCCAGCTCATGAGTAGCTGCAAACTTGCCTTATGGCACGTTTGCGGTACTCTGAGCCAGAGCAGGGGCAACTGCACTAGCTCAAACACAAGTTTGGATCACATTGTAAACCACACAGTCTTGTGGTTCATGTAGATATCCAGTTGTACTTCAGAGTGGATCCACATAAACGTGAGTAAACCAATGAATGGGTACCTGAACGAGGTCTGTCAGATTAGGGATCTGAAGTCCTCATGGACTTCATATAAATTTGGCATATAAATCTTTTGCCAGTTTAATTGTAGCAGATAGAAGATGTATCTCTTTTGTTGCATTTTGATGATGATGATCTGTTTGAAAAGGAATTACAGATCAATTATATCAAAGTTGAAAAGTTTTCCCAAACTCGGTGAAATGCACTTCCATGTCTTTGCTTTTGTCAATACAAGGAGCTACAAACCGAAAAGCTGAGCAAGTCCCATTATATTTTCTTTCATCCTCAATTTATTTCTTTGTCTATATCAGGGGTGTCCAAAGTTTTTGGCAGGAGGACCACATCATCTCTCTGACATTGTGTCGGGGGCCGGGGCAAAAAAGAATTAATTCACATTTAAAATTTGAATAAATTTACATAAGTTTACATAAATGAATATATTAAAGATGAACTTATATGAATGAACGAAGGTCTTGCAATAGCTCAAGGCCTATAAAAGGCCTGGCACAAAGCAAGGCCAGCCTTTCCTTCGCTGCCACTGCTGCATCACAGACGTGAAACAGAGAGCAGTGGAGGGAGCCCTCATCCCACAGCTCATGCAAGAGGTCAAACAGTTGCCCTCACGCTGAAAGCAGTTGCGTCGGGTCAGTGCGGGCTCCAACAAATCTCCGGAGGGCCAGAGGCTCATTGGAAACTGGGGGCTCCCTGAGGGCCGCATTGGGAGTCCTCGAGGGCCACAAGTGGCCCCAGGGCCGGGGTTTGGGCACCCCAGTCTCTATGAATGAACACTTATAGTGCAAGCCTATGCATGTCTACTCAGAAGTAAGCCCCACTAATTCAGTGGAACTCACTCCCAGGTTAAGTGTGCTTAGGATCACAGCCCCAAATCTCTCTTTATAACTCCTGCTTAGAAATGTATATAGAGGGATTCTGCAGTGCATAAATGATGCTTGAGTGCTAGTGTGGGCTAGTGTGGGGGTGCAACTGCAGCAAATAAGAGAAAAATAAGAAAATCAGAAATGTAGAGCCCTTGCTTCAAAAAAGATAGGTATTCAAATAGGCAGGGGAATAGTAGGGTGGAACACGGGAGAATAGGAGGATGGAGCATATGAAGGTTAAGAGGCATATACTTTGCTGTTTCAGTGGGCTGTTGAATTTGTACATTACCCCAAGCAACAGTAAAAATGGAAGTGGACATAAGGCGCTTGTATGTTGATTTCAAAAGGCAGTGGATGGCCCATGCAGAGTAGGAGGAGGCCAGTTGCAAAACCATACTAGGTGCCATTAAAATTGGTCTTCTGCTTCCTAGTCACAATGACATCATTTATCCAATCGGATTTGGCTTTGTGATGTCACTGACAGCAAAGTTATGTCAAAACGAAAGCAATGTACAGGCATCCCTCTAAATCTGTGGATTCTGTATCTTGGATTCACTTCCCACATCTCCCCACTAACTTCTCTGAGAGGATGTAACAGGAGGGGGAGGGGACACATTTCCATGACAGGCAATGCATCATATTGTCATAATGCATCCCCCCACCCAAAACAAAATAAACTTTTAAAGGTAATTTATTCTCAATGTCCCTCCAGTCTGTAGTCTGTCCACTTCACCATATGAAATTCAATTATAGTTCTTTCTTTAGGTTACCAAATACATAATTCCCATTTCTCCAGGCTGTCATCCATCCCTTTCCAACCTTCGCATCAATCCTACTTCTGTTAATGCTATGTTACTCTAGTCTCTTTGGTAACATAAAATTAATGTAACTGGCAGCGTACAATTTTGTCCATATACATTGATCTGATCTTGCTGCCTACTCAGTCTTTATGAAATAACAAAAAGGCTCTTTGCTATTTCACTGAAAGGCATTCTGTAATTATCCTTTCTTTTAAAAATGAAAGAAAACAAAGCAGTGTTCATATAACTAGGTCAGAATAATATCTTGTTTACTTAATGTATCATTTTGATTTCTGATCAGACAAAACAGTACTGAGGTGAACTCAGTAGTGGTTCCAGCAGAAACCTATAAACTTGCCCATGGCAAGATCCATCATGCAAAACCTCCATATGATGAGCAAGATGGCCAATCTTCATGCACATGTTCAGCTGCTTCAGTGGAGGACTGCAACCCCTTGTGATAGAAAAGATGAGAGATCATGATTCAGTGGCTAAAACGAATTTCTTAGGCTGCAGTTCTATATTAGGGAGTAAGGCTGCAATCCTATCCACACTTTCCTGGGAGTAAGCCCCATCAAACATAAAAGAACTTACTTCTGAGTAGACATGCCTAGGACTGTGCTCTAACCCATGTTGAACATATTAGAGCTTACTTCTGGAATACCTAGGAATGAATTGATAATTTGGGAACTGGGAAGTTTGTTACTACATTCTGTAATGGGAATGCGGGTGAAGACTTTAAAATTTGAGGATGGTACACCAGACATTATTTGGTACGTAGTTAGGACGATGGGAAAGTGGTCTTATTCTGAGGCAGGCAATTTGTCCACCTAGCTGTGCATTGTCACTAGAAGTGGCTTCCCAGAATTCCAAGCAGTGATCTTTTCTAGCCCTACATGGAGATGCCAGGGATTGAAATGGGGACACTGCCACTGAGTTATGGCCCATCATCTGTTCAGTTACGACAGCAATAAATAGAATAGGGTCCAAGTGCGTCATTTGGAAAAAAGGAGGGTTGCAATGTATTAGCAAGTAAAACTCAGTGAGAGGGCATTTTTAATTGCTCACAGAAACAGAAAGTTTTATTGCATAAATGTAGTCTTATACTGCAGAAATAAAAAGTCCTAGGAAATAATTGTTCAGTCAAATATTCTCTCAGGGTCTATCTGACTTTCAGCCCAATCCTACTTAAACTCCTGCGTGGTGATGCAGTGGTGCCAGCTTTGCCTTCACTGCCTTCCATGGGAGAGTTTTGGCTGCTGGAAGTGTCCTTGGGATAAGGAGACATTTGTCCCCTTGTCCTGGTGTAAGCCCCAGCAGCTGCGACAGATCAACTTGGACCTGCACCAGAGATATCGCTGGTGCAAGCCCACACTGATCTGTGCAGGTGGATTGGGCCCAGGAAGGTGGTTTGGATATAGCATGCGCCAGCATTGCCAATCCCACTCCCCCTCCTGTGCCCAGTTCATCTATCCCCCTCCCCCATCTCATCTGCTCTTGAAAAATTAGTTCCTACTTAGGAAGAAAAAGATGCCCAAATTCTTAACGAGGCAACCTGGAAATAATATTGTGCTGTGTTTAGCCATAAGTGATGCTTCCCCCATTACCATCATACAGAGCAAACATTGCTTGCCTGACATATGATACCTGCCATGTCACAATTCAAACAAAGAATGGGTGGGTTCTGTTTGCCTACCAGTAACAGCTCTTTTGAGCAACTCATCACTGTTGTTTGTGCAGCAGTAAAGTCACCAGACCTTTCTCGCCGATGCAACAAATTTCTCAAACGTTCACCCTTCTAAATAAATCATGCCATCAGTGCAGACTTCAGGTGGAACATTCCTGCCGTGCACCTGAATGCATCTGTCATGGCCTATCATAACAACTCATTGATTTCTGCATTCATATAACACTGGATGGCAGATGAAGACGTGCGGAGGAAATCACTGGCACTGTGAGAGTTAACGCTGAGGCATCTGCCTTGTAAGATGGCTTTTAGTTGGTAGTACAAGGTGTGCATGCTTGACCTCCCACCCTTCTTTGCTGGCTGAAGGCACACACCCATTTGGTCATGCTCAGGAGACAAAGCACATGAGGATGCAAAAGCAGTGGGCCCAACGTGGAAGCCCCGTCCCTCCAGTAGTGGCTGTGAGCAGTGTCATTTCCTTTTGTAGACTGGTACGTAGGCCAAAGTTCAAGCCATTACATAGGATTCTTCAGGACCCGTCTTGTTCTGAAATTGAGCTTTCGCAAGCGCAAGCACAAAGTCATCAATTTTCTTTTAGACATAGTGCTTTCCTGCTGTGAAATTGTGCAGCTGGCAGGACATCATTGTCTGCAAGGAATGGCTTCCATTTGGGCTCCCAGCCAGTGGAGACAGGCATCCAAAGTGCTTTGCCGCTTGGCAAGTCATGGGACAGCAAATCTTCATTGTTTCCTTCTTGTTCTCTCTGTCTCTCTGGGTTGAGGGAGTGGGGGGGGGGGAGCAACATGGACAAATTTGCTCCCAGGAACATGAATTGAAATCTGGAGGAAACAAATCACCACACCATCCATCCTCTCTGTACTGATCCCATTTGTCATTCACAAATGTTACAATTGTTTGTCTTACAGCAGCTCATATAAGCAGGCCCCATCATACCTGGTTCTGCGCAGATTGACAGGGGAAGATAAAGGCCATGTTCCTGTAGCAGAGTACCAGGGGTTTTGAAGAATACAACTCAGTGACAGCCCAGTCCTAACCAACTTTACAGCGCTGATGCAGTGGTGGCAACGGGTCCTTTACTATGTTCTGAGATTGGGAGGCAGTCATGGAGACATCCTCAAGACATTTGTCCCCTTATTTTGAAGCTACATTGTTGTTACATCAGTGCTAGAAAGTTGGTAAGGACTGGGCTGTAAGAATGCAAAATGGTCTTAATGAAATACAGGGTTCCATGCTGAGGTTTTGCCTCTGCATATGCCCAGAGACTCCTATCTGCTAAGCAGCTTCCATCCCATTCTGGCCTAGTCTAAATCCTGGAATTGATTACTAGTCTGTAATTAACCTAGGACAGTGGTTCTGAAACATTTTAGCACTGGGACCCACTTTTTTTGAATAAAAAAGGGACCCCTGGAAGTGATGTCATTAACCTGGGAGTGATGTCATGGCTGTAAGTACATCATCAAACAGGAAAATTTTTTAAAAACCCAGACCACAAAATCAAATCAATTAAGTAAACTGAAAGTTTGCAATAAGCATAAAAATGTATTTAAAATAGAGACAAACCCTCTTAACCCTCACAAAGAGTTGCTGATCTGTTTAAGAAAAAATACCCCAAACATTCCAAAGGTTGCAATCCTCTCCACACCTACCCAAGAGTAAGCCCCATTTGTCATCATTAAAAGCATATACATAGCCTGTTCGAAGTAGAGATCTGTAACATTTCCTCAAGTGCACTCACATACCATGTTAGCATTAAGTCTAATATATTAAAAATAAAACACACATTGCAATGAATGGGACCCACCTGAAATTGGCTCGATACCCACCTAGTGGGTCCTGACTCACAGTATGAGAAAGACTGACCTAGGACATTCTAAATGCTTGGACTTACATCTACCTACATTCTAAATGCCTGGCTTAAGGTCTGGCATAGTGACAAACATAACAGTTCCTTCAAGTAATGTATAGTAGACAAAGAGTGGAATCAGATGGGAATCAGGAAATGAAAACAAAGTTAGGAAGCAGAATTCATCTTAACTTCCAGGTCCATTTCTGTTTGCTTCCCTGGACTGGATCCAAATTTATCGTATTTTATATTCTAACTTGGAAAGGAGTTTTCATATTTCAGAGTACAAAAGCACATGTCACCTTATTTCAGTTCATCTCAGTTCAGGTTTATTGCATATATAGCCAAAGGTCACCATAATATACTCTATTACTTTACTTAACTTGCCAACATTTCCTTTTAACTACCATGACCTTCCTCCTTCCCCCACTATATTTCTCTGCCAGCCACAATTCTTGCCCTACGTCCCATAGATTAACACTCTGATCTAGGAGTGTTCCATATTGTGTTCCACAGGGTGGAGTGTGGCACCTCGTTTACTAATTTCTTCCCAGCAACACTTCAGATGTTGAAAACCACCTTGCAGGTCTACCTATAGCCCCTTTAACCCCACAGAACAGGTGCCAAAGCAGCTCCACAGTGTTTATTCTAGAACATGAGCAATGAAAAGGGAATTCTACTGCAAAAAAACCCAAGATATACCTATGCAGTTATTGATGTGTCAGGACTTTCCCCAAAGATTCTTGAGAACTATGGTTTGGTGAAGTTGCGGAGAATTCTGTTAGAGCAATTTCCCAACCTTTAAAAGGAGCCACTGAAGCAAAAAATTGGAATTGTCATGGACCACATCCACCACCACCCCACTCTCCTGCACACAAAAAAATACAATGAAATTTGTAATCATTAGAGATTTATTAGATTTATTATTTATATAGACGTTTTGTGGGTCGCTGCTTTGCCAGCTGAGTCTATGGGCCAGGGGTGTCAAACTCATTTCATATAGTGGGCTGAATAGCATTCATGATGCCTGCTGAAGTCTGGAAGTGATGTCATTAGACAGGAAGTGATGTCATTAAACAAGTCATAACTAGAGATAAGCAATTTTTCCTCACTTAGAAACTCATTAGCTACAAATCACAGAAGAGAAAATATGCAAATATTTTCATGATATGGGAGAGCCCAATTATCATGTAGGCTGCCCTTTCAGCAGTGACATCTCAGCACTGCTCAGCAACTGAGAGCCCGAGGACTGGATAAAGAGCTTTCACGGGCCGCATCTGGCCCCTGGGCTATGTTTGACACCCCTGCTATAGGCGGTCTTCTCTGGAGGTCTGTAGGGGAGTGCTCGCTTGACGAGACACTGGAAGTGATCAAAGGTGATCCTTTTTCTGAAACCTCATGGACCGCTTCTCAGGGTCTCATGGACTACAGGCTGGGAACCAGTGAGGCAATTCCTAGCTCTCCTTGTAGAACTCCATTTTCCAGAATTCCTTGAGGAGAGCCAATGACTTTTAAATCAGTTTAAGTTTATAGAGTAGATAATATGCTCTAAATTCAGCAGTCCTGAGGCCAGAAACCAAATAGTTAAGTGCAATGTAGGCCAAATGTACTTTAAATAAAATCAGACCCATGGAACCAGACCTGTGGTTAACATAGCAAATGTTTGGTTGCTATTGTGTTGAAAGCCAAATGCTGAAGGTGAGATGGTTGCTCATAGTTAAGGACAAGTTGGATCCTGTGCTCTTGGAGTCAGCCTCTGAATATGAAGAGGACTGGGCCACTATTACAGTGAATAGTACATTGGAGAAAGACAACGTAATAGCACATTGCAAAGCACACCTGGCCAGAATACAGAGAGGATACACTTGTCTTCTTCAGATAAAGCCATCTAGATATGATAGTGTGTTAGAGATAGGCAGGGATGTACTGGAGTCACAGTACCGAGCTGCGAATAGAGTCACGAGACACCCCCCCCCTTAACTCAACTCACTTGTGAGTCATAACTGGTGGCTGTTCATGCTTACAAAGATGGTTAAATCTGCTGCAAAGATAGCTGATGCTTGTGTCTGGGATTTCCAGAGGAAGAAAGCATTCATGCCAGGGTTACCAGTGGCAGTATCAGTACCAGTGGCAGTCACATTGTGATGAAGTTTTATTGGATATGCCCATCAGCAAGGAAAGTGCAAAAATTCAGGAGAGAATGAAATTGAGGAGAGCATGCTTTTGTGAACACTTTTGCCTCCACAAAACGCACTTTCCTCTTTGATGGTTGTTCATACCCTGATGAGAGTATAAAATGGTTCACATGGGGACAGGTGAGGAGGGTAAACATGTCCCTGTTGTCAACACAAGGATACTTACTAAGGCTCCTCACCCATATTCAGTCGTTTAGTTGACCAATCTCATTTTGTTTTATTGAACAGCGGTGACATTCAGGGCCAAATCCTATCCAATTTTCCAGCACCAGTGCAGTCACAATGCAGTCCTGAGGTAACGAATGGCACCATACCTTGAGGAGGCCTCCATGATTGCCCTCCTACTGCAGGATTCAGTGCATGCCCCATTGGCACAGCTGCATCAAAACTGGAAAGTTTTGGATAGGATTGGGCCCTATTAATACTTGACTGGAAAGTTATCATTGACAACCACTTTCAACTTGCCATAGGATGTGGTGATGGCATATGTCCTGAGTACCTTTAAAAGGGATTGGATAGATTTCTGGAGGAAAAGTCCATCACAGGTTACAAGCCATGATGTGTAATGTGCAACCTCCTGAGGCTATCTCAGAATGCCAGATGCAAAGGGAGGGTACCAGGGTGCAGGTCTCCTGTTGTCTTGAGTGCTCCTTGAGGCATCTGGTGGGTCACTGTGAGATACAGGAGACTGGATGAGATGGGCCTTTGGCCTGATCCAGTGGGGCTCTTCTTATGTTCTTATGTAACTGTTTGCAGTGCTTTAAAAGTTTTAAAAGTTGCCTCTATAGGTTTAGAAATCAAGGACCAAGTGCACCTCCCACTGCTGCTGTCAACAGAAGCTTTTTTCCTAGAATTGGATCAGAACTAACCAGATAGGAATGGATGATACTTCTTCCCACAGATGCACTTTGCACCGGGAAAATTCATTAGCAGAGTGGGGAACACTTATGAACAATTTCATTGGGGGGAGGGACACATTGTTCATTGTGTGCCTTGGCAACCAGTGGAGCATAAATGCCTTTTTTGCTTTTTCCCTGCAGGCATGGATTTGTGGTTGCATTTCCTGTTGATTTTAGTGGACATCTCTTTAATATTATTTGTTGTCGTTGGAACAGGCATATCCTTTGCTTGTTTTCCTTTCGGACACAAGGATTGGTTCTTCTTTAGTCCTTTATTTAGTTACCTTGGACCCCTGTTATTCATCAGCAGTTCAGGAGGCAGAATAGCAAAGGACTGAATTCTGTTTCTTGTAGTCAGTTGTTCTTTCCCTGTGGTCAGGTCCACACTGCAGTGCTGACATCTGCACCCAGCAGCCACACGCATTCAACAGATTATCTGGGAAATTCCCATGCCGGTGCTGCACTTCCCGAGGGAATCAGCAGTGCCAGTGTGGGAACTCTGCGTGTGTGCGGCATAACTCAGGTAGTTACCTGTGGCAGGTGTTATCACAGTGGTGTGAATTTCCAGCCAGAGGCAAGTAGATCCCAACCATGCATATTTATCAACACTCAGTAGCGTTGTCACTGCACGTTTGCCTGAACTGAAAATTGGAGTTGGAGATTCCTCACCAGGAATCTCCAGAGCAGCAAAATGTCTTGGAAAAGTTTTACACATCGCTTTGACTTAAGTCTCTAACAACATCCCTGTGAAGGTGCCATCAGAACCATTGGGTGCTGCCCAATGTGGGGTGTGCAATTGCGATCCTGACCCCTTTGCAACCTGGGGCCAGGACCGCAAAATGCCACCTCCATGCCATCCCACCCTCCAATGGATGCATCTGGAGGCCTTCTAAGTGCTGGAGAGGTAGCCCATGGCCTCCCCAGCCCCCAGAAGGCCTTCTGAGGTGTCTGGAGGGCCTTCCAGTGATCTCAGAAGACCCTCATAAGGCCTTGGAAGTGTTTTTTTAAAAAATAGGTGATGGAGGGAAGGGGTCGCGGCAGCACTCCCCAGGTAGCACTCCAGGGCATTTGCTGTTCTGACTCACCCCAGGTATGCCAGTGGGTTGTGTTCTGTGTGGTGGTCCTCCAGAACTACAACCTGGAACATCTTCAAAAGCAATGAAATATTATCAAGCTCTGGACCAGCCCTGCCTACTGGCAGGCCACAGAAGTCTCCCTGTTTGGGTTTGGACTGTACCTGAGCAACAGCCTAGCTCTTCCTAGCTCTGGTGTGTTTGTGAGGGTTCCAGGGTCCCCACACTCACATTGCTCACCATTCCCTCTATGGGGTGGAAGCCTGAGATTTTTCAGCAGGGTTCTTCCAGGGAGAAAATCTGAAGGGGAAAAAGAAGAAGAGGGTTTGGACAGAGCTCCACCCACCTCCTTTTTGGATCCTCAGGCAGGTAATGGGGCATCTAAACAACACCCAAACCTCTTCCTGAGGACAGTTTCACTGGGATTCTGACTTAGGGCCCAAACATAACCAACTTTCCAGCACTGATGCAGCTGTGCCAACAAGGCAGGCTGTGCAGCATGGCCTTTCCCAGTTTGAAGAGACACTTGGCCAACAGTCTGAGGCAAAGAGGCAAAGAAGGAAGGCCCATAGCCAGGGAGACAGACCAGGGACAGACTGCACTTGCTCCCAGTGTGGAAGGGATTGTCACTCCCGAATTGGCCTTTTCAGCCACACTAGACGCTGTTCCAGAACCACCATTCAGAGCGCAATACCATAGTCTTTCGAGACTGAAGGTTGCCAACTACTTATGACATAAACTAAAGAGATAAGTATCTCCCTTGAACAGCCCCGGGGAAGACAGAAAGCCCATGAACATGGCTTCTCCCAGTCCAGTGGCCTTGCCTTACTATTTTATTGCACTTAAAGGGACAGGACCCTGACCCTATGGAATAAAGTATGTGGTGCCTGCCGAATGTTATCAGACATGTTTTTCTTAAGTGTTGCACCAAGCATCTAAGAAAACTTGGGCTACATTCCTAGACCCAAGTAAGTCCCATTGAGCATTATGGGATTTCTGAGTAAACAAGTATAGGATTCTTCAGGCTGATTGTCAGTCCAAAATCTTGGCAGGCCTTGCTAAAACGATCCATGAGAGTCCATGAGACGATCCATGAGTCCATGAAACGATCCATGAGATCCATGACAATCAGCCTGAAGAAAACACAGGTCATGGTTCAGGATGTGGACTCACCTCCCTGCATTACAATCTCTGCGCATGAACTGGAGGTTGTCCATGACTTTGTGTACCTTGGCTCAACGATCTCCGACACTCTTTCGATACTGAGCTAAACAAACGCATCGGTAAAGCAGCTACCACGTTTTCCAGACTCACAAAGAGAGTCTGGTCCAACAAGAAGCTGACGGAACATACCAAGATCCAGGTCTACAGAGCTTGCGTCCTGAGTACACTTCTGTACTGCAGCAAGTCATGGACTCTTCGCTCACAACAGGAGAAGAAACTGAACACTTTCCACATGCGCTGCCTCCGATGCATCCTCGGCATCACCTGGCAGGACAAAGTTCCTAACAACGCAGTCCTGGAACATGCTGGAATCCCTAGCATGTATGCACTGCTGAAACAGAGATGCCTGCGTTGGCTCGGTCATGTCGTGAGAATGGATGATGGCCGGATCCCAAAGGATCTCCTCTATGGAGAACTCGTGCAAGGAAAGTGCCCTACAGGTAGACCACAGCTGCGATACAAGGACATCTGCAAGAGGGATCTGAAGGCCTTAGGAGTGGACCTCAACAAGTGGGAAACCCTGGCCTCTGAGCGGCCTGCTTGGAGGCAGGCTGTGCAGCATGGCCTTTCCCAGTTTGAAGAGATACTTGGCCAACAGTCTGAGGCTAAGAGGCAAAGAAGGAAGGCCCATAGCCAGGGAGACAGACCAGGGACAGATTGCACTTGCTCCCGTTGTGGAAGGGATTGTCACTCCTGAATTGGCCTTTTCAGCCACACTAGACGATGTTCCAAAACCACCTTTCAGAGCGCAATACCATAGTATTTCGAGACTGAAGGTTGCCAACAACAAAAGTATAGGATTGTGTGGTAAAAAACAGTGCCATAACCTCAGCACCCCCACACTTCAATATCTATATTTGTGGCTTGTTCCAAGTAAAGGACAGATAACCTGAACAGTGGAAATTCCTCTTCACATCGTGGTTTCTTTTTTTGGCAATGCTAAAAATGTGTAGCTAAACCTTCACAAAATAGCACCAAAGGATATGACAGCTCAGATCCAAAATCTTATTGCCCATGGCTATATTCACATAGTGTGAATGAATACCTATGCTGACAGAGATGACTAGCCTTATTGTAAAAGTGCTTAAAGAAAAGAACCCTGACAATTGGTATTCAAATACCGTAGATACTCATGTATAGTGCGTAACAATCAGTGGTAGGTTATTTTTCAGGATCTGGCCTCGGGTAAAATCTATAGTCAGACACCCCCCCTAAGTTTAACCCCGACTTATCCAAGGGTCATAGAAAATTCCATGATTGTTGGCTCAAAACCTGCCCTCGACTTATCTGTGGGGTTGACTTGAGGGCGAGTGTTTGCGGTAATTAAAAAGGGGCTCAGTGTGGGTAAAGTACTCTTAAGTACTCATAACACCCTGCTGGACTGGATGTCTTGATCAGTGTCTAACATTATCAAACAAAAGGACTTTGTTCCCTTAAAAGTATGCGTGCTTTTAAAAATTGCCACAGAAATGGGGATCCTTTTCTAATCTGGCAGGTCTGAGGCTAACAGGGAGTTGCAGAGTGCCTGAATTTTTACTAGTTCGCATGTCCATTTGTTTTCAACGTAAAACAAATGAAAAGATGGGTTTATCCTCATCTTTCTGGACCAGCAAGGGCAGTAGGCACTCATAGGACTACAGAAGAGTCTTATCAAGTGGGAAGAGGCATTCTTAGGAAATTTGCCTGTGAGGAGCTGGTTGCAATAGGGAGAGAAAAGCTCGGTTTTCCCCACCATCCCACTGATCAGCAAAGGAACCAACTCAACTGAAGAGGAATGAGTTGGAAATGCAAAGAGAGGGAGGAGACGAGGGAGGAGACCTCTCAGACAAGGATCTGGAGAAAGGGGAAATGGCTGTTCCCTGACTGCAGCCGCCAGAACTTACACATCCTGGGAGCAGACATTTCTCCCCTCATATTAATTGCTCAGGGCCACTGAAACAGTGCTATAGGGAAATGTGCCCAAAGGAGTATGGGAAGTCCAGAGAACCTTCTGGGTTTTCCTTTCTGGAAGCTCCTACCAGAGCTTTCAGCTATAATTGCTTCAATGCAATTTCTCATTCCCGCCACTGGAGGGCCAAATAGAATTCCAGTTCATACTGCTTGTCCCTTTACTTAGGTGTAAAGGGAACTGGACACTGTATCCTTCTGGATAGCTTCCTATCATTAGTGGTTAGAACTTATCCCTATTACTTTTGTGGTCTGCATTTCCCAAAATGCAACATGCTAGCTTGGAGTACAGACTGTTCAGATTCTGCAGTCGAGGTAAAACTGCCTGAGGAACATGCTTGTGGAAGTTCACATGAAAAGTGCCTTTTCCATGTAATGTGCTTAATTCATCTGTTGTATGCATTTTAAAACGGTATATGCCTTGTTTACTCTTGGCTTCTAATAATCTTCTAATTCATAAATATATGATTTGTGTTTGGAATGCCTTTGAACCTGTTTCAAAATGTTTCTTTTCTGTAGCTGTCTCAGTATTGTCACTTTCTTAAGTACTCAAATTGCTTTTCTAGATATGTAACCTGCTTTTGTAGACCAGTATTGTAGCTTTATCTGCCATTATGTTATGTAAATCTAGTTGTGGGTAACCAACCATGGGCTCAGGGGAGGTGAGTGTGGTGGGGAAGTGTTGAAAGTCTCTACTTCTCTATTTTTTAGCCAATTTTTCACCTGTTTTTGACTTTTCTAGCATGAAGCTTCTGTGGTGCCTCAGCATTCTGAAGGGGCGATGGAATCATTTCAAGACAGTAGCCATGTTTGCCCTGTTATGGGGTTTATTGTTTGAGCATCTCCTTCTTTCCCAATTGACCAGTAATCTCACTCAGTCAGGTCATTGGACTATTAATTTCCACCTGATTTCCAGAAGCAGGAATGTCAAGAGCTCAGGTGACCCTTCCCATACTCACGTCCATAGGTTTAATGTCTCCAGTTTATATAAGGCAAGATGATGCACCCTCTTTTGGAAACATGCTGGAAGCACCTGATACCTCAGGGGGGGGGGGTGTTCCAAGGAAGGAATGTGCATGGAACCCTACATTGTGGAAGATCCTCCTTGCCGCAGGATGTGGTGACGGCATCTGGCCTGGATGTCTTTAAAAGGGGATTGGACAACTTTCTGGAGGAAAAATCCAGTACGGCTTACAAGCCATGATGTGTATGTGCAACCTACTGGTTTTAGAAATGGGCTATGTATCAGAATGCCAGATGCAAGGGAGGGCACCAGGATGCAGGTCTCTTGTTATCTGGTGTGCTCCCTGGGGCATTTGGTGGGCCGCTGTGAGATACAGGAAGCTGGACTAGATGGGCCTAAGGCCTGATCCAGTGGGGCTGTTCTTATGTTCTTAAGAGCTCAACAAAGGGCCCAGCAGCTGCAAAACGGAAGCTGCTCAGGGCTGCCCACTGGAGAAGGAGCTGGCTTACCGTATATCCTTCAACCAGCAGCATAAAAGCTCTGGAGATGGATAGATAGTACAAAACTAAGCTAAAAATAATATATGTAATAGTGGGGAAAGTGATTGCAGAGAAAATAATCCATTTCACAATCTGTCAGATACTGTATATATAAATAGCTTCAATAGTGTCAGTTCAATAGGTGTCTTTGAAAACCTAATGAGAGTAACAAAGAGACACTTTAGAACAGAAGTAGTACATTATTTAAAATAATTCCATAGCCTGAGATTAATCAACTGGCAATCTGGTTCCAGTGAGAAACTATTTTATTATGGATTTATATGTGTTGTGCAGAAGCCCCCAGCATGTTGGTGGATTCCTGCTCTCTGCTTGTGCAACACTATAATCTCAATTTGGGATTTCTTCTGGAGGATATTTGCTGTCCAGAGAAGTCTGCCTTAGGGCAAGGAATTTGTCATGGTGATTTCCCCGCCCCCCCCCCCCAACACTATGATTCAATCTTCTTCAACGTTAGCTTTTGGCTATTAAATGTTTAGAGGTTTATCAGAAAAGAGTTTTATAAATTTGCAAGTCCAATGATTTTATGGTCTGTTTTAAAGATACAGGATTACTTCCCTAAATTACTTCTTGGTATATGCAGGTAGGCAGATGGCATATGTGAATGATGGCCCAATCCTATCTGTGACCAACCCACATAGTGCAGCGTTGCTAACATAGCCTCTGCTGCATTCTGCGGGCCACCTAGGGACCAGCCCAATGGGAGAGGTAAGTAATGAAAATTTTTGCTTGCTTCCTTGACTGCTCCCTGATCCCTTATAATATTCTTCAAAATTACGCCAGCTCTGAGTCATGACAGGGGTATAGGATTTGGCATGCACCAGTGCTGCTGAGTTCCTACTCCATCCCTAAAATATCCTCAAATGTACCTCTCCACTGGTCGGTGTCCACTGATGGCTGATTTGTGGGCCACTGTTGGCAGCACCTGGCCTTCTGGGTCTTGCGCTAGTGGAAGAGGTCTGCAGTATGGCAGAGAGGCTGCTGTGCCAGCAGCCTGTGTAGTACACTGGCAAATCTTGCAGGCCACCAGCTCAGTGTACAAACAGGATTAGAATGAGTAATGCAAGAGATCTCCTCCACCACAGATCACTGAACTGCAGAGGAGTTCTTAGACCATTTGCAGATTGGTTGGGAAACTATATTATTCCTCTTGAGAATAATTTGTAATTTGAGAAGTAAACTTAATAGGTTAGGATGGCTTAAGACCTATATACCACAAGGATTTCCTTCTCCCATGCATACATCTTCTCGTGCTCAGTGCGAGGAGTGAGGTTCTGATCAGCAGACCCCTGCCAAGTTTGGTGTATGGCTATTAGAAGGGCCTTTTCCGTACTGGCATCAACTTCATGGAATTCTCACCCTAACCTTAATGCTGTCCCCCATGCTTCAGTCTGGAGGGGTTCACCAGGCATCTGGTTTCTCTTTCTCTCCTCTGGCCTCCTCAGGCAGCTCCTCTCTGGGAACAAACAGCTAAACAGTCCCCTACTTTCAGCCCTCGGGCAAAAGCCACCTCCTTCTTCCTGCAAGAATGGTGGTTCTTGAAGTGACACTGTCAAAATCCCTTGCCAAACCTTCCCCATCTGCCACACTTCCTCCAACTCTGTTGGGATTGTGGCTAGGCTTGCCTCTTTTTCAGGATTGCACAGCATGCGAGGTGATGCAGTGCCAGACTAGGCAGCCCACCCCAGAGAACTCTATCATAGGCACAGTGCCAATGTGGATCTAAGATACTTCAACCTCAAGACCATTTCATACATACCACCTCCATGTAGGAAGACTGTCAGGTATGAAGGATTCCTAAGTAATCCCGAAGTGAAGAGACATTGTTGTGCCATTTCACATTACTGCTACCCAAACAGAAGGACAATGAGGACAAACACTACAGGATCAGTTTCCTTTGGACAAGAGAATACTATAGATCATGTATTTGTACAAGTTGCAAGAAGTTGTGGTTCCGCTTTACTCTGCATTGGTTAGACCTCACCTGGAGTACTGTGTCCAGTTCTGTGCACCTCACTTTAAGAAAGATGCAGCCAAACTGGAGTGGGTTGAGAGGAGAGAGCCGAGGATGACCAGAGGGCTGGAGAACAAGCCCTATGAGGAAAGGTTGAGAGAACCTGTTATGTTTAGCCTGTAGAAGAGAGGGCTGAGAGGGGATATGATAGTGCTCTTCAAATATCTGAAGGGATGTCAAATAGAAGAAGGGACAAATTTGTTCTGAACTGCCTCCAGAACTGGAGGCAGAGGTAGAACTGGAACTGGAGGTAGAACTGGATCCAGTGGGTAGAAACTGCAACATAAAATATTCTGACCGAATATCAAGAAAACATTTTTGACTGAAGGTTCAGCAGTGGAACAGATTGCCAAGGGAGGTAGAGGATTCTCCCTCATTGGAAATCTTCAAGCAGAGGCTTGACAAGCACCTGCTGGAGATGCTCTAGGAGGATTTCCTGCTACAGGCAAGGGATTGGACTAGATGACCTTTTGTTTCTTTCCAACTCTATGATTCTATGATACAAGGAGATTGGTCAGATATTCCATGACCAGGAGCAAGTACCTAGGCAAGCAATGCTAGATGCAAGGCAACCCCAACCCACCACTCTGAAATCCTAAACTGGCTTGCCAGCCAAAGTCAAATGGCTGTTGTCTCTTCCAGCTCCTCGTGCTGCCCTCTTTCAAGTTGGGCACTCCTGAATTTAACTTCCAGCCTGGCAGGTGGTTGTGATTCACATTTCAGAAACTTGAAACTGCCAGCTGCCCATTGTCCAGACTTCAGTGACCATGCAGTGCTGGGCCTCAGGGGAAAAGTAATTTCACCACTTTGCCTAACAGAATGGTGTGGCTCACAACACACCATCAAATAAGACTGGCAGATCTACTACGAGGGCACCACTGTAACTTGCCATGCACAGTGATATTAATTGAATGTCAAAAGTTTTGCTTTACCTTTTGTATAGGTAAAGTACGGGTGCTTTATGGGTTCTCATTGAATAAAATGCAGAGAGTTTGCTGTTCCTATACATGCACTCAAGGAAAACGCCTTTTGGGGTGGCGACTATATAAGCACCTGGATTTTGCCTTATTTTTAAATTCTCCAAATACTACTGGCATAGACATCTGTGCCTCATGTTTTTTCTACATAATGTTCTCATTGTTAAATGAGTCAGTTCACAAATTAATGCATGACACTTGCCATCCTTGTAAAAGCAAACATGACAAGCGGAAATTTGTTGATAAATGTTCTGAGATGAGATTATCGGAACAGAGACTTCACTTCCGGATGTATAGTTGCTGATCAGTTTATCAGAAGCATTTATAGTGTTCCTTTTGTATTCCTTTTTTTTTCTTCAGCAAGCTTTAGATCAGATCATTCATACTTATAAACATGACTTCGCAGAGGCACTATGAATAAAAGTCTCGAACCCATTTATATTTCAACTTTGGCAAATAAGTATTTGAATACTTCTTATCTAAAATCCAGGTCAGAGTTAAAAAGAGTTTGGTGCAGCTATTCCTTGATGTATATTCAGTCAAAGGAAGTTTGATGTATTTACAGAGCTGGTGTAGTGTAGTAGCAAAAAGATTGAGATGTGAATCAAGACTTCTCTGCATTGAACCTCACCTCTGCTATAAACTCACTAGGTGGCCTTGGGCAAACCTCTTCCCCTCTGCAGTATGGAGAGATTAGTACACACCTTATAGGGCTGTTATACAGACTATCTGCAGATAATGCCTGTGAAGTCTTCTGCATGCTTAGAAAGTGCTATCTAAAAGTTAGGTATTATTGACTTTCTTTTCATTGCAATGGTTTTGTATGGATGATTATTTATCTGGAGCAATAGGAATGCCTTCCACTGATGGCTACTGCAGTACTAGTCCTGGTAAGAACATAAGAACATAAGAACATAAGAACAGCCCCACTGGATCAGGCCATAGGCCCATCTAGTCCAGCTTCCTGTATCTCACAGCGGCCCACCAAATGCCCCAGGGAGCACACCAGATAACAAGAGACCTCATCCTGGTGCTCTCCCCTACATCTGGCATTCTGACTTAACCCATTCCTAAAATCAGGAGGTTGCGCATACACATCATGGCTTGTACCCCATAATGGATTTTTCCTCCAGAAACTCGTCCAATCCCCTTTTAAAGGCGTCTAGGCTAGACGCCAGCACCACATCCTGTGGCAAGGAGTTCCACAGACCGACCACGCGCTGAGTAAAGAAATATTTTCTTTTGTCTGTCCTAACCCGCCCAACAATCAATTTTAGTGGATGTCCCCTGGTTCTGGTATTATGTGAGAGTGTAAAGAGCATCTCCCTATCCACTCTGTCCATCCCCTGCATAATTTTGTATGTCTCAATCATGTCCCCCCTCAAGCGTCTCTTTTCTAGGCTGAAGAGGCCCAAACGCCGTAGCCTTTCCTCATAAGGAAGGTGCCCCAGCCCCGTAATCATCTTAGTCGCTCTCTTTTGCACCTTTTCCATTTCCACTATGTCTTTTTTGAGATGCGGCGACCAGAACTGGACACAATACTCCAGGTGTGGCCTTACCATCGATTTGTACAACGGCATTATAATACTAACCTTTTTGTTCTCAATACCCTTCCTAATGATCCCAAGCACAGAATTGGCCTTCTTCACTGCCGCCGCACATTGGGTCGACACTTTCATCGACCTGTCCACCACCACCCCAAGATCTCTCTCCTGATCTGTCACAGACAGCTCAGAACCCATCAGCCTATATCTAAAGCTTTGATTTTTTGCCCCAATGTGCATGACTTTACACTTACTGACATTGAAGCGCATCTGCCATTTTGCTGCCCATTCTGCCAGTCTGGAGAGATCCTTCTGGAGCTCCTCACAATCACTTCTGGTCTTTACCACTCGGAAAAGTTTGGTGTCATCTGCAAACTTAGCCACTTCACTGCTCAACCCTGTCTCCAGGTCATTTATGAAGAGGTTGAAAAGCACCGGTCCCAGGACAGATCCTTGGGGCACACCGCTTTTCACCTCTCTCCATTGTGAAAATTGCCCATTGACACCCACTCTCTGCTTCCTGGCCTCCAACCAGTTCTCAATCCACGAGAGGACCTTTCCTCTAATTCCCTGACTGTGGAGTTTTTTCAGTAGCCTTTGGTGAGGGACCGTGTCAAACGCCTTCTGAAAGTCCAGATATATAATGTCCACGGGTTCTCCCGCATCCACATGCCTGTTGACCTTTTCAAAGAATTCTATAAGGTTTGTGAGGCAAGACTTACCCTTACAGAAGCCATGCTGACTCTCCCTCAGCAAGGCCTGTTCGTCTATGTGTTTTGAGATCCTATCTTTGATGAGGCATTCCACCATCTTACCCGGTATAGATGTTAGGCTGACCGGCCTATAGTTTCCCGGGTCCCCCCTCTTTCCCTTTTTAAAAATAGGCGTGACATTTGCTATCCTCCAATCTTCTGGTACCGTGGCCGTTTTGAGGGACAAGTTGCATACCTTAGTCAAGAGATCTGCAACTTCATTCTTCAAACATAAGAACATAAGGCCAGCGCACTGGATCAGGCCATAGGCCCATCTAGTCCAGCTTCCTGTATCTCACAGAGGCCCACCAAATGCCCCAGGGAGCACACCAGATAACAAGAGACCTGCATCCTGGTGCCCTCCCCTGCATCTGGCATTCTGACATAGCCCATTTCTAAAATCAGGAGCTTGCACATACACTTCATGGCTTGTAACCCGTAATGGATTTTTCCTCCAGAAATTGGTCCAATCCCCTTTTAAAGGCATTCAGGCCAGATGCCATCACCACATCCTGTGGCAAGGAGTTCCACAGACCAACCACACGCTGAGTAAAGAAATACGAGGGTCACCCAGAAAGTAATGCACCACATTTTTTTTTTCAACAATTATTTATTGAACACAATGAAACTTACACACAAGAAAGAATGATGTTTCTTCTACACTCCCTATTTTTCCACATAATCTCCGTCCAGTTATATGGCCTTCCTCCAGCGAGACACAAGGGCATGTATGCCCTGTCGGTACCACTCCTTGTTCTGGTCACGAAGCCATTTCTGCACTGTGCGAATCACCTCTTCATCATCCTCAAAATGTCTTCCGCGAATGGCATCCTTTAGTGGCCCAAACAAGTGGAAGTCTGAGGGAGCTAGGTCAGGGCTGTAGGGTGGATGGGGTAACACAGTCCAACCCTGTTTAGTGATGTGTTCCGAAGTCCTCAAACTTGTGTGAGGCCGAGCGTTATCATGTTGAATCAAACAATCACCTGGGTTGTTATGGCGCCGAAGTTGCTGGAAGCGCTTCTTGAGTTGGTTAATGTCTTCACATAAGCTTCAGAATTAATGGTGCTGCCTCTTGGCATCACATCAATGAGTATGACGCCCTCACAGTCCCAAAACACAGTGATCATGACCTTACTGGCAGAAGCAGTTGCTTTGAATTTTTTCTTCTGTGGAGATTGAGGATGACGCCATTCCATCGACTGTCATTTTGTTTCGGGCTCAAAATGGTGAACCCAGGTTTCATCACCTGTCACAATCCTGGACAAGAATGCTTCCCCTTCATCTTCAAAACGTTTCAGCAACTCAGAAGAAATGTTTTTTCTGAGAGATTTGTGGTCCACTGTAAGACAGCGTGGAAACCATCGTGCACACACTTTTGAGTAATTAAGAGCATGGATGATTGCATCCACACTTCCTTTGCTGATTGACAGCTTCAGCGCCAACTGCCTAGTCGTTATGCATCGGTCGTCGCGAATGAGCACATCAGCAAGCTGTGTCTTGTCAGGTGTGACAGCCGTGGATGGCAGCCCCGAACGCTGCAAATCTTGGAGCTCTGCTGAACCACCTTCTAATGGCCTCACCCTCTGTGCCCAGTGACTAACCGTACTTCTGTGGACTGCAGATTCTCCATAAACTGTACACAAACGTTTGTGAATGTTCCCAACAGTTTCTTTCTCTGCAGTGAGAAATTCAATTGCGACACGCTGCTTGTAACGTACATCACTTACAGATGCCATTTCGAAACACTGCTGCAGCTACGCTATCTGTCTGAAGAAACCAAAAATTTGTGTGCGCACTCCTGAAAATTCAAATAATGTATATCTAAAGTTTTGCATTCGTACCATTACTGTAGGTTGAGAAAAAAAAATGTGGTGCATTACTTTCTAGGCGACCCTCGTATTTTCTTTTGTCTGTCCTAACTCTCCCAACACTCAATTTTAGTGGATGTCCCCTGGTTCTGGTGTTATGTGAGAGTGTAAACAGCATCTCTCTATCCACTTTATCCTTCCCATGCATAATTTTGTATGTCTCAATCATGTTCTCCCTCAGGCATCTCTTTTCTAGACTGAAGAGGCCCAAACGCCGTAGCCTTTCCTCAGAAGGAAGGTGCCCCAGCCCAGTAATCATCTTAGTCGCTCTCTTTTGCACCTTTTCCATTTCCACTATATCCTTTTTGAGATGTGGTGACCAGAACTGGACACAATACTCCAGGTGTGGCCTTACCATCAATTTGTACAACGGCATTATAATATTAGCTATTTTGTTAATACCTTTTCTAATGATCCCAAGCATAGAATTGACCTTCTTGTCCTACTGTAGTGCCTTGAATACCTGATAGATAGGCTAGTCAACCTGGGAGTGACTACCTTGAAGTGTTTCGGGTGTTGGTGGTGACAATTTAGGCATGCCTGCACCAACACCCAATGAGAGCCCTTGCCCTCTAACTATGGAGAATCTCCCTGCTCCCTTCTGCTGACTTTCCTCCTACCCTCTGCTCCATACTCTCATACCTCTCTCTGTCCTGGCCTTCCTTCCTTCCCCTGTGACCCTTGTTTCTTCACCCAGTCATCCCCCTTTCCATCTGGCTTCTTTCTGTTGCCTTCCGTCTTTCCCCTTTCCCTCCATTTCAAGTTCTGCCTTTTTTTCTCCTCCTGTATCTTACTTGAACTTGCTTTTTGTTCTTCTTTCCTTTTCTTCTTTTCCATGACTTTCCCTCATTGCTTCCTTCCCCCTCACCCTTTGGTTTCCTCTTCCATTTCTCTTCTCCCTTCTGCTTCCACCTTCCTTGCATGTGAGGCTTCCCACTTCTGAAGGCCTCCCAATCAGCTGACCAAGTCTGCCCTTCTTGACTTCTATTGACTTTGCAATGCCTGATAATGATGTCATCACTGGAAGCACTGGAATCTTGCAGACCAGGGCCAGCACAAGACCTCCTGGTGCCTAAGGAAGCCTGCCAAATGCTCCCCCATATACCTGGTGACATGCCAACCTCTGCTTCTCCAACACTTTAGTCCACCACTATCCTCTCCTCCACATGTCTATTTTGTCCCTCTCTTCCTTTTCCAATACTGGGAGTGGCAGGAAGATCAGAAGAGGTGAGAAGTGGGTGCTCCCTGAGGTGAATGCTTCAAAAAACAGTCCCTCATGAGCCCCTCAGCTCCAAGGGGTGGAGCTGGGCACCACATTGGTCCTCTCACATCAAAGAGAAACTGTTAGCTCTTTCTAAGTCCCTTCATGATTCTTCTCCCTCCACTCTTTCACCTGTGCTTTAATGTAGTTTCCATTTATTTCCTTGAGTCTTGGGCAAAAAATGCTACTAGTGGTTGAGTCTCTATGTAGTTACCACTACGATTGGTACCAGCAAAGTCAAAGTTGTGAAGTGAAATAAAGTAAACCATAAATGCAAGCATTGTTTTTGTCTTCTGAACCAAAATGTCCCTTTTAATATAGTGTTGAGGGTAGCTAGGCCTTCAGCCTAGAGAGCAGCCCCTTCCCTTTAAACCTCCCATTGAGTGGCTGCCCATTCAGCAGCTATGTGCTTGTACAGTATTGGCTGTAGCACCCTCTGCTTCTGCCACCATCTCCCAGCACTCCCTCCTCCTGTGCCATGCAGTGACTGTGGCTTTAAAGCATGCCCAGAAACCAAGTGGATGGCACGGCTGGGGAGGGAATGGCAGGGAGCTTCTGCAGCTGCTTTTCCTTTCACTGCATTGGAAATTTTACTGGGAAAGGGTTCTTCTTTGGCTGAGGACCCGCAGATCCTAGTCATGTTTATGCTCCACATAATTTTTTCACTTGTGAGAAACCAAATCTCAAGCAGACAAGCTTAGCTTATTAACCTTTTGCACAAAACCGGGGAGGGGGGAGGGAGAATTCAAATGAAAATGCCATCGGTTCACTTTGTAGTTGTTTAGTCTACTGCACTTTGGACAAGAAATGCTTCTACCAGCTCTAGTGATGCTGCCCGTGCATGGAATATATAAAATAATTATATGTATGCAAGTGGCTGGCAAAGCAATTTATAAGCCTTCACAATGGAGAGGGGAGTAGATGTGAGACATTTCCCTTTCCATTAGTGTTGTCTGTGGTAAAGGGCACATTTGCTATTGGGGAAAATTGTGGCTTAGTTGAAGTGGAAAAGTGCATGAAAAGCATTGGTCATCTGGTCTCTCATACTGAAGTGCACCTGTTGAGATAAGTGCAACTCCACTGTATCGCTCCGACTTCTAGATCAGAGACAGAATGTCCTTTCTATATGCATGAAGAAAATCTGGCCCCATAACATTCCACGGCTTCAGGTTACATGGGCTGACAACCACTGCCCGAATACATGAAATTGCGGCAAGAAAAGGAACCCTCAAAGAGATTCTTGATCTCTGTCGACTTATGTTAAGAGAGAATTTCTTCTCATAATGCTCAGTCATTTGGAGGCCACCGCTGCTAAAGAATGCAGAAAGGACTCCAGGGGTTTCATTCCACGCATTATTGGCCACTTCTTTTATTGAGGTCTGATTCTTCATGGATGTCAACATGTGGCATGTGCATCCTCTGTCTGACTAGAAAGACTACTGAAAGTGAGGACTGCTCTATGAAAGTCAGGGTTATTTGCCACAGTCTCCATACTGGGGAAAGGCATCTCTGGTGTGACCGGCACTTACCATTCTGCTACGGAGCCATCCATCCCTGCTGCTGATCTCCCCCAAACTGAGCTCTAGCCCACCACGCCTGCCCAGAAATCCAGGCACTGTGGCTGCTGGGGCAACATAACCCAGAAGTGGCAGGCCAATGCTGAGTTTGGGAGACATCGGTGGTAAGAACATAACAGGCCTGCTGGATCAGGCCATAGGCCCATCTAGTCCAGCTTCCTGTATCTCACAGAGGCCCACCAAATGCCCCAGGGAGCACACCTGATAACAAGAGACCTGCATCCTGGTGCCCTCCCTTACATCCGGCATTCTGACATAGCCCGTTTCTAAAATCAGGAGGTTGCACATACACATCATGTCTTGTAACTCATAATGGATTTTTCCTCCAGAAATTGGTCCAATCCCCTTTTAAAGGCATCCAGGCCAGATGCCATCACCACATTCTATGGCAAGGAGTTCCACAGACCAACCACACGCTGAGTAAAGAAATATTTTCTTCTGTCCTAACCCTCCCAACACTCAATTTTAGTGGATATCCCCTGGTTCTGGTGTTATGTGAGAGTCTAAAGAGCATCTATCTATTCACTCTATCCTTCCCATGCATAATTTTGTGTCTCAATCATGTCCCCCCTCAGGCGCCTCTTTTCTAGGCTGAAGAGGCTCTTCAGCTGAAGAGGCTGAAGTAGCCTTTCCTCATAAGGAAGGTGCCCCAGCCCAGTAATCATCTCATAGCCCAATCCTATTCACACTTTCCTGGGTGTAAGCCCCATTAACTTTAATGAGACTCACTTCTGAGTAGAAATGCACAGGATTGGGCTATAAGTCGCTCTCTTTTGCACCTTTTCCATTTCCACTATGTCCTTTTTGAGATGCAGCAACCAGAACTGGACACAATACTCCAGGTGTGGTTTTACCTTCGATTTGTACAACAGCATTATAATATTAGCCTTCTTGTTCTCAATACCTTTTCTAATGATCCCAAGCATAGAATTGACCTTCTTCACTGCCGCCGCACATTTGGTCAACACTTTCATTGAACTGTCCACCACCACCCCAAGATCCTTCTCCTAATCTGTCACAGACAACTCAGAACCCATTAGCTCAGAACTCATAACCCATGATAATCTGTCAGGACCCACCAGAAGTGATGTCATGACCAGAAGTGACATCATCAAGCAGGAAAATTTTTAACAATCCTAGGCTGAAATTCTATCTACACTTACCCAGGAGTAAGTCCCATTTACTATCATTGTTTACAGCATCTTCATAGTAACCTGTTAAAAGTACAGATCTGTGACATTTCCCAAATGCAGTTACCCAAATGCATGGTAGCATCAAGTCTTAATATATTAAAAATAAAATATTGAATGGGGATCCACCTGAAATTGGTTTGCGACCCACCTAGTGGGTCACAACCCACAGTTTGAGAAACACTGCATTAGCCTATATGTGTTTAATTTACTTAATTTTGGTGGTGAAGGATGGTTCTCCTGCAGAACAATAAGCGACATTCATGAGAGGGAGAGAAAAGGCAGAGCACCTCATCTAGCTCATGGGACAGGGGTGGAGAGACCTGTCTTAGATTAATTCAGAGCAGTGGAGTAGCTAAGGAAGTGCAGGGGGTAGCAGTTGCACCGGGCATCAAGCTTTAGGGGGCAACAAGCCGAGCTTGACTCTAGTGACCAAAATTGTGAAAATTTTGGTATGCATGAATAATACCATCATGTTATATATCATTGGAAAGGTTATTTAATGCAGGAAGCAATGAAACAAAAGGTATTGGAATATTTGTACTCTATCAAAAGTTATGGCCAATTAACCAGAAAATGAAAACACAACTGCCTTATGGAACAAAAAGTGGATTTGCGTAAATCAAAACTGACCTATGAGACTGATTGTTCCAATGAGATGTTATTATGATACAGCATGGAACTGATAATTAAATAAATAAATAAATAAAAAGTTAATTAATTTTGATTTTGTCATGGAGGGGGAACTACAAAATCTTCTTTGACCCCAGGTAGCAGATAGATGCCTTAGTTATGCCACTGACTGGGGTGAGGCAGCAGAGCAAACGGGTGGTGAACTTCTGGGGGGAGCAGGTGGGTTCTAATTTTCACTTTTTAAAAAGCCCAGGCGTGATGTCACTTCCGGTTATGACATCACTTCCAGGGCAACATTTTGAGCTTGGCACCGGGCTACATGATGATTAGCGACGCCACTGATCCAGAGAGAATTATTTCCCATTCAAAACAGAGGGATTTAAGGCATAGATGAACCCTTTAAAGGTCCAGTCCTAACCTTTCCTAACCAAACACAAATTCAATATACAACACAAAAACACACCGTTGGAGGGTGCAGGCAGTCATATATCAATATATCTAATCAATCAACACATATCTTCTAATCTTGTTCCTCTTCTAGTTTAGCCTCTTAATATCATTTGTCTATCATATATTATATATCATGTATACAATATATTCATCTAAATGCCCTATCTCATACATCTACAACTTCATTTTCAACCAAGCATAAAATGCTCTCCATTGCTCTATCTGTGTCAGTTTGCGCTGTTGATCCAAAATCTCTGTAAGCCTATCCATTTCCCCCACATTCATTATTTTCTCTATTAATTCATCTTTCATTGGAATTTTAGTATCTTTCCAGAGTATCTTTCTCCAAAGATCTTTAGTATCTTTCCAGTATCTGCCAGAGGAGGCAGGAAGCAGCCGTGGGCAGGAGAAGCAGCTGCTTTGACCCTTACCTGGCAGCATCTCCAGCTGTGAGCAAGAGGAAGGCTGCAAACCGATCCTCCTTTACCTAGGAGTAAGCCCCATTGACTATTATGGGGCTTACTTCTGAGTAGACATGCCTAGGATTGGGTATCAAGTCCCTTGTCTGCCCTGCCTGCTGATTGGGCAAACAGAAAAGCCTGGAAGAGGTCTGGGCAGAGTGAGAAGGAGGAAGCCAGGGGCAGGCAAGCAGGTGGGAAGCAAGCGAGCCTGCTGAGGCCAGCAGCCCAAGAATGGGCTGGCTGAGGGTCCACGAAAGTCCCTGTTCCTTGCCACAGTTGCCTGCAGCTCCCCAAAGCGACCCTCCCTGCCTTGCCTTTGCCATGCAGAGGAGGGGCGTTGGGCCACAATCCTATCCACACTTTCCTGGGAGTAAGCCCCATTGACTATAGTGGGACTTACTTCTGAGTAGACATGCCTAGGATTGGGCAAAGTGTCACACTTTTTTCTGAAATACAGGAGCAGGCAATGGGAGGGGAATGTGAGGCAAGTGATTCTGGACCTTTGGAAGGTGTGGATCAGTGAGGGGAGGGACAGTAAGAGAGGTGCTAACTGCAATTATGAGATGAGGGGGGAATGTCCCTGTGGGAGGGGGTGGGTGGGGGAGAGAGGTGCCAATTGCCTGCTCATGTATTTGAGAAAAAAAGAGTGCAACCAAAAGCCCAATCCTAGGCATGTCTACTCAGAAGTAAGTCCCACAGGCACATTCCCCCCCCCAAGTCTTTGGCTGCAATCCTAACCACACTTTCCTGAGAGTAAGCCCCATTGAACAAAATAGGACTTACTTCTGAGTAGACCTGGTTAGGATTGTGCCCTTTGTCATGTAATGATTTAATTGTATTAATTATATTAATTAAAAATTAATTGTAATATAGTTATTTAATGTAAGTAAAAAACTGGGAGTGTGCCTTGACAGTGTGCAGAGAGCTGAAAAAGGTTGAAAATGGCTGATCGAGCATATAAAATCCTTGCAGCAGTTAATATCATAACTAAATACACATCATTTTCTTTATAATATCTAAGGTAATATTAAGCAAAAATAACTCTGGTTTCAGCGGTATCATAAATCCAACAATCTCTTGTATTAGATTCCTTACCATTTTCCAATATACTTGCATTTTTTTACATGTCCACCACATATGATAAAACATCCCTTCTTCACATTTACTTCCAACAATTTTTTTATATATTCTGATTCATTTTTACCAGTATTACTGATGTCATGTACCATCTATAAAACATTTTATAGACATTTTCTTTAAAATTTCCAAATCTGTTCCCATTGTTCTAGTGTAATATATTTTGCGCCCATTTTATCATACATTCTTTTATTGTTTCTTCTTGCATCTCAAAATCCAATACGGGTCCAGTCCTATCCTTGAGGAACATCAGTGTATCTCCATGTACACCAATGCAACGACAGCCCTGCCTGTGTACCAACCACTGACAGATGCACCATGGAACAGTGGCATAGCTAAGGTATCTGGCACCTGTGGGCACAAAAATTTTTAACACCCCCCATACAACAAAATCAAAATTAAGTCAATTAAATTACACAACCAGGATGTGGTCTGCTGCCATAAGATATGGCAGTCAGTGGCAGGGGAACAGGAGGGGCAGCGTGCTGACAGCCATGCCAGCAGGGTGTGTTTAGGTGGTGGTAGCTAGCTGGGTGGGCCACCTCAGCAGGTGCCCAGTAATTGGCCTATGCAATGCTCCCTCTCAAAGGCCCATGTGCTGCAGCCTCCCAATCAGGGGTGCCTGTTTGCACTTGCAATGATTCAAATGGTTAAATGCGAGATGACCCTGCTCATTGCCTCTCTCCTGCTGTGGCTGGATGGTTAGCTTTGTGGAGTAGCTCATGTGGGTTTTAGACCTGCTTCCCCCACTTCTTTTTGTCCCTGCCATGGGTATTTCTGGCCAGTCATGCAAAAGGTGAGCAGCCTAGCTGGTAAGAGCAAGTTCTTTGCCTGGTTTTGAACTCATCCTGCCTGGCTCCCAGCCAGTGTCTTTGTGCGGTGACCTACTAGCATCCTGCTTTCCCTGCCAGCTGTTGAGGCTCCCACTGTGAACTCATTCCAGTCCCTCCCTGGGCTTAAGGGCTCCTTCCAGCTGGTGTGTCTCCACATGGACTCAAACCTTTCCCATGGAGAGGCTTGTGTGTTTGTTTCACATGGCTGCCCACTGTCAAGGGAGCTATCTTTTTACTCTTGCTCCACTCTTCTCAAAAATGTATTCCTTGGTTATGTTTGTGCAAGTGGGATGAGGGGACTTGAACCCTGGGTGCAGGGGGCTCCATTTTCTGCTTTTGCCCCTTTGCTGCTGGTGACACTGTAACTCCTAATGAGGGTGAGGGTGCTGTGGCATCCCAACCACAAGGAGATGCACCAAGGATGCTACATACAACATGAAGCATTCACGATCAGGAGATCTCAGGCTAGCGCTGATTGACTATAATGTAGAAATGTATGTATTCTGTTTGAAGGATGGGGAAAAAGCTTTCTTTTATGTAGCTTGAAGGCATGAAGATTGCCTGTATTAATTTTTTTTTACTTATCTAATGAATAGTAACTGTAATGTTTAATCATGCACTTCTCAGCTTTTAATGTACTGATGCTGGTTGAAAAAAGGTTGAGGGTACAGCTTCTTCTACCTTCACAGCAAAGAATGAAAAATGCTCAATTTATGGAAGAGGCTCTTTCTGTGTTCCTGGATAGACCTTTCCCAGACTGATACAAGCGAGCCCATGCTTTTGAAACAGAAGATTGACTAGGGGCCCAATCCTATTCGAGGGCTGATGTAGCCACAGTGCAGTCCTGGGACAAGGGAACAAATATTCCCTACATTCAGGAGGCCTCTGTGACTGCCTCCCCAACTACAGGATACAGCACATGCCCTGATGGCACAGCTACATCCGTGCTGGACAGTTGGATAGGATTAGGCCCTAAATTTGGTTCCTGCAGGTCTGAGGTTTCCATGTAACCACAGCATGTAGTGTAGCAAGACAAGTTCAGCACTTTGCAATTCAATGTAATCACAGAAACTGTCATTTTATAAAATATTCTATGAGGCATGACTGCTTCATGATAGGAGTCCCAGACCTGCTGCATTCATAACATCCCTTTAATGAGAAAAGAGACAGAAGGTGGTGTCAACCCAGTGTAATAACCTTAATAATTCCCCTCCCCAAAGGAAGCAATGAAATGCTCATTTTGTATATAGAGTTATATTCAAGCAAGGAAAAAAGCAAGTCTGACTCTCTCCTGTTGTCACTTGAACTGTCACCATTGTTGCCATAGTGACATTCTCTCACTCTCCCTTGTGTATATTGGGTTCGTGTGAGCTGTATATGGCCCCAGTGCAAACTGAACAGAATTGGGAGAACGCTTTTGTATACTTCTCACTATTGGCCATAGAAATCCACATTAGGACACAGAAAGGTAGCATGTGATGAGCCCCCATCCCATTCTGCAAATGGTATATTGAGTCCCAGCAAAACATGGTAACCCCCCATTTGTTACACAATCAATGTTGGTTCTAACAAACGAGTAATTAACCCACTGATTTTCAACCAGTGTGCCATGGCACATTGGTGTGCCGTGAATGGTCCGCAGGTGTGACATGAGAGTTTGGAGGAAGATCGTCTATGAAGAGGGCCATTGGGGGATGTGATTTCCCTACTGACAGCATAGTGTGCCTTGTCAGTTGTTAAAAAAAAAAAAACTGATGGTGTGTCTTGCCAATTCTAGCATCTGATCAGTGCGCCGTGAGGTGAAAAAGATTGAAAATCACTGAACTAACCAAATGAGCTTCTTAATTCATGAAAATGAATGAAGTAATAAAATAGGGGGGGAGGAATCTTGTGGATCCCTAACAGTGGCATGCACATACAATGAATGTATGTCATCAGAGAAAAGGATCACAGCAGGAAGTTGGCAGAGCTTGCCACTATTATTGCCATTCCCCAGTCTATGTGCATTCATTGTAAGTACCCATGGCTGTGTGAATAGTGCTTTTTCTCAGGGCAGTTTTAGGAGATGGTTTCATGGGTATCCAGTGGGACTGGGTAAGCCCAAAACAAGCTCAACTGAATGGCATCATAGATTTTTTAAAAAAGAAAGCAAGCGAGGAAACAAACAGGTGATCATCCTATTTGCTTGTGGTTACAATGGCTGGTTACATTTAAGCCAAGAATCCATCTGTTCACAGTACTGAGCAGTAGGAACTGAACAGTATAACTCTTTCCCTGTTGACTTATGGATCAAGGAGAGAAAGAATTAACTGGTTCCTTCGGACTCTTGACAAACCTCCTGAATGAGAGGTGAACTGACCTACGTATAAGCATCATCACATGACTCTTTGGGGCTCTGTTCTTTCTACTGGTGTTCTGACAGTCTTGTTTGCATGAGGGCTGGGTTTGTTTTGTTCATTCTGGGAGGAGGCCTTGTGTACACTGTGTCTGGGGAGGAATGTACAGAGCGTGTGTGCATGTACTGGCAGAGAGTAAACAGAAGAGAGGGGAGAGGAGGGTGGAAGGGCAGTGGTGATGAGAAGGATAAGTGGAATGTTAATGGGGTGTGTATCTCAAGAGCTTAGCAGGCAGGGTCCCAAGTCAACAGAGCTGATAAGTTCTCCTTTTCTTGTTGGCTTCCACATTCTTTACATGCCCTGGGTATTAAATAGAGCAGACTATTCAAGGTTGGGCAGTTTCTAGTGAAAGAAATGGCATATCTTTGTGTTCTCCTTGATGGAAGTGGAGGAAGACTAATGGATACTGAGAACTGTGTTGGATATGAAAAAAGACCCTGAGGACAAAAGTCTCATTAAGTGATATGTAGACCTTTGCTAACTCAGAGATCATCAGCCGTTAAAGGGGTGTAAGCCTGGGAAGTTCCTTGGGTATTGTATATTTCTGCTGTACCATAGCTGGAATCACATGATACTTACCTATCCTTGGACTGCTTTTCTCTATCAGTGTTTCTCTATCAGTTTTTTAATAGCACTATCATAGGCAATGCTGAAGTGATTTAACATTTGTAAAGCAATGGTGAAGGTCATGGGCTGTGCCCCTTTTGTTCTGGTAAGATTACTGTGCCTTCAGCAGGCATGTGGCTAACCAAAATTCAACAGGAAATGGGTGTGCCAGAAAACTTCCCTTATTGAATTTCTGCTTGCAACCCACAACTGTTAAAGGCACAGAAACAGGGCAACAGTAGAGTGTAAGATCCCAGGCGGGATGCTCTTTTGTGTCCTAGCAGTAGTTGAACTGCTAGCATAGAAAGGGTTAAAATGTAACCAAGAAATGTGTAGGCAGGAGCTGGCACAGCACTAAGAATTGAGACAGACAGGAAGCAGCTGTTGCATCTCCTGCTCCTGGTCCTCTTGCCAATTCTCCTCCTCTTCCTGCTATGGTCAGCAGGAGTCTCCTTTTGCATCCTAGTATGAGGGAACAGAGTGGCCAAGAGGCTCAGTGGAGGAGAAGATGAGAGATACAAAGAGCTTTAACGTCATTCAGGGTTTCAAAGAATCTAAAGTTATGGACAGTTACTACTGTGTTAGGGAAGGATTAATTTAGTAGCAAGGTGACCAGAACTCAATCATGATGTTCCAAGTAGATATTATATGAAGTGCATGAAATTAACTGGGCAGGTAAGTGGAATAGTGAAGCATTGTGGAAGCTGATGGGTTTTAGAAAAAGCCAGGTAGAGAAGTATTGAACTTAGCAAACTGAAATTTAATGCTTTTGCCTAAAAATTCTTCAACAAAAGTTGTCTGTTATAGCCCAATCCTATTCTCTGCTGTCACTCAGGATCTCCAGCTGCCAGTGGAGTGTCCACTGTTTCCTGCATGCTAGCAAGGAGCCAGGCCAATTAGGAGCAGTAAGCAAACATAGGATCCCATAGGATCAAACCTATGTAGCCTTTATGCTGGTGTACCTCTGAAGAGCCTTCTGGAGATGGGTTAGGCCAGGGATGGAGGGAAATGATTCAATAGATCTCGCTGCCACTGACCCAAATCCCCCCTCTTCAAATTACCTCTCCACTAGCAGAATGCCTTTTACAGCCAGTCTGCAGGGCTATGTGGCAGCACGTGGCCTTCCAGGCCTTGCAATGGTGGCAGCGCTGTACAGCCAGGCGGAATGACTACCACCGTGGCATTCCGCACAGTTTGTTGGCAGACATTGCAGCGCAGCAGCCTACTGCATGGAAAGGATTGGGCCACTTAAGCATTGCTGCCGGTCACATTTCAAAATAACATTTCAGCATGTTGGAAATCAGAAATTTAAATTGTAATGGTAACATTTTAAATATCATGTAAATTATAAATAGGTGCATAATTTCTTTTTTGTTGGGTGGTATGATCTGCCATCCTACTAAGCAATATGCTCCCTAATAGTTCACATTTATATAGTGCTTGAGAGGGTTCATACCCAGTGGCATAGATAGCAAGGGCAAAGTGGCGGACTGCCCTTAAGGGGTAGTGACACCACTAGTGGCCAAAATTATAGAAACCTTGGTTTTTATGAATAATTCCATCATGTTATATATCAGTGGTTCTCACTCCTTTAGCACCGGGACCCACTTTTTAGAATGAGAATCTGTCAGGATCCACCAGAAGTGATGTCATGACCAGAAGTGACATCATCAAGCAGGAAAATTTTTAACAATCCTAGGCTGCAGTCTTACCCACACTTACCCAGGAGTAAGTCCCATTGACTATCATTGTTAAAAGCATCTTCATAGTAGCCTGTTAAACATACAGACCTGTGACATTTCCCCACATGCAGTCACTTACCAGGATAGCATCAAGTCTAAAATATTAAAAATAAAATATTGAAATGAATGGGGACCCACCTGAAATTTGCTTGCAACCCACCTAGTGGGTCCCGACCCACAGTTTGAGAAACAATTTATATATCATTTGATGTGTGATTTAATGCAGAATGTAATGAAAAATCTGGTTTATCTGTTTTCTATCAATCATTACAGCTAAATTACCAGCGGGCAGGAGGTCTGGTCTAGAGGGTAGAGCCTCCGTCTACCTGAAGATAACATCCACAAAGTCGCCAGTTCGAGGCCACCGGCACCGTGCGACCTTGAAGCAGCTGACAAGCTGAAGCCGAGCTATTCCATCTGCTCTGAGCGTGGGAGGATGGAGGCCAGAATGTGAAGCCAGATCAGAATGAAACACCTGAATGTAGTGGTTCTTGAAAGAAAGAAACTTCTTTCAAATTGTAAAAATCCCTATTTAATAAGGGATTTAAGTAAAGCCTGCCTATGTAAACCGCCTTGAATAAAGTCTTGAATAAAGACCAAGAAAGGCGGTATATAAATACTGGTTGTTGTTGTTGTTGTTGTTATTATTACTACCAGAAAACAAAATACAACTGGCTTATGAAACAAAAAGTGGATTTTCTTAACTCAAACTTGACCAATGAGACTGATTGTTCTGAGAGTCAATGAGATGTTGTTATGACAACTATGGAACCAATAAGTATGAGTCAACTCTCATTTCCAAGTATCAAAGGGAATACTAGAACTCTTATTTAGTTGCGTCAATGTCATCAAGTTGACCAAGTTGCAAAGTCTTTCAGTTCACACAGATTTCCTGCAGCTTGTTGAGCAGAAGGAAGGGGTTGGAAGTTAATGCGGGAAGTGGGTGGGACGTTTGTGTGTTGTTGGTCACTGGGTTGGATTACTTTAAAAGTGGATTCTAACTGTTCATGGTAGACTATAGCTTTATCAGTGGTCATGAACCATAATGGCTACTATGAACCTCCATATGCAGGGGCAGCATGTCACTGAGTACTACAAGCAGGATAGCAACAGCAGGGGGAAGGGCACCGATTTTCATCCCCTGCTTGTGGAGAAATATTCACTGTGTTTTTATTTTCTGGCCATTATTATTATTCATTTCCTGTCATGACTATTACTGAAAATGATTTTGTTGTATGTGGGGAGGGGGTCAAAAATTTATGGACTGTGGTCAAATGACCTAGCTACACCTTTGTCCATATCACCTCATGTGCAGATAGTTCTCTTTACAGTCCTGCAAGATGGAGTTCTCTTATCTCCTCAGATGAGAACAGATCTTGGACAACTTTGTCCAGTGTCACCCAGTGAGATCACATGGCATCATTCTGCTCTGATATGACATGAACTGGGACCAAGCATAAGATCAAACACTTCTGTGCAATCGGGTAGCAGTTACTAAATATTGAGCCCTGTAAGCTGCCCAGAAATCCCTTTCTAAGGGCTAAGCTCACCCCTGTTACTCCTTCGTAAGAGTGATCCTCTTCACGTGTGGAGTCTTGAGCCCTCTCTCTCCTTCCATCTGCCCTTATTCCATGTCCTAAGCAGTGCTGGCTCATCCTCCCATGGCATACTTAATTTAGACATCTGGTGCAGAAAGCTGAGTGGAATCGGAACGCTTCTTCCAGGGAGTCTTGCCATGCTTGTCTTAGATGTGCTTCTAAAGTTTCTGTTAAGAGCTTAATCCCCCAGTAACATCCGCAACTCACATTTATTTCTAAAGAATTACTTGGAAGTTGGCTGTTGTCTTTTGGTGATTCTCTGAAATGTAGCTGAATCACTAAGCGCTATTGCTACTTGTTTCCTGATAAAAGATAAACTACACATTATGGGCCCACTCCTGTCCAACTTTCCAGCACCAATGCTGGATTGGATTAAGGGAACAAACATTCCCTTAATGGCTGCATCAGCACTGGAAAGTTGGATAGGATTGGGACTTACATCATTTTTCTGTGCTAAGTGACAGCCATGGAGGGTCCCGATCCAGATCAGGACTGCCACAAGGGCTTTTTATCCTTTTGCCTTCACTGCAATTCCAGTTCAATCCATCCCTCCTGGGTCAAATAGAAGTCGTGGGGGGCAATTTGGATTGGGTGCACATCATGGGCAAAGGGCTAAAGTACTCTTCCATACTCACAGTCCAGATCACACACACATACCCCATGGTTAAGAACATAAGAACATAAGAACAGCCCCACTGGATCAGGCCATAGGCCCATCTAGTCCAGCTTCCTGTATCTCACAGCGGCCCACCAAATGCCCCAGGGAGCACACCAGGTAACAAGAGACCTCATCCTGGTGCTCTCCCCTACATCTGGCATTCTGACTTAACCCATTCCTAAAATCAGGAGGTTGCGCATACACATCATCGCTTGTACCCCATAATGGATTTTTCCTCCAGAAACTCGTCCAATCCCCTTTTAAAGGCGTCTAGGCTAGACGCCAGCACCACATCCTGTGGCAAGGAGTTCCACAGACCGACCACACGCTGAGTAAAGAAATATTTTCTTTTGTCTGTCCTCACCCGCCCAACACTCAATTTTAGTGGATGTCCCCTGGTTCTGGTATTATGTGAGAGTGTAAAGAGCATCTCCCTATCCACTCTGTCCATCCCCTGCATAATTTTGTATGTCTCAATCATGTCCCCCCTCAAGCGTCGCTTTTCTAGGCTGAAGAGGCCCAAACGCCGTAGCCTTTCCTCATAAGGAAAGGTTATTATATTTACCACATAAAAAAAAATACTGGTATGTCAGGACCAAGCATGCTATTAATTAACTATTTGGCCCTAAATGTCTGTTCCATTTTTTAAGGCCCTGTTCCACCTGCTAGCTCGATATCTCTTCCAGAACTATAGCTAAAATTTAACAACCACACTGATCCAATCCAATTGTTCATGATTGGCAAACTCATTACCTAGTCCTGAACAATCAATTCCTGTCTGTACAGAAGAGAAATTGAGAATAGCCAGTCTGATGTTTCACAAAGCATCTTATATGCATGCTCAGTGGGTAAAACATAAGGAAAGAATCTGTGCTAAAGACTTGTCAATCATCATGCTACTTGTTAATAAATTTCGTAGATGAGATTGGTCTCTCCAATAGGCTAGGCTCACCTTGTTCCACTGTCGTCCTTATTCAAACATTCCGCATCAGATAGGACAACCACAATGTACGTTTCCTTAACTTATTAAAACCCCAAATGACAGAAAACTAGTATGTCAGGGAAAAGCCAATGATACAGCTCTTATCCCTGACAACTAGCTTTCTATAGACAGGGATTTATTTATGTTTTCTGTACAGAAGATCATTCAGTTATATGACCCCACCACCAGCATTACCTACTCTCTAAAGGAGTCCAACCCAGGCACAGGTTTGCCATATGCTGTTTGCAACAACTAGGCTTTATTGGCTCAGCCAAAAGCAGCTTAATGAAACTCTATAAGGTACTTTCACTGATTCACTTTACTTTGATCTGCCCAGTTCTCAAATGCTAGTCACTATCATTGACAAAGGTGACACAACCACACAGGAGGAAGCTAAATATTCTTCTAGGGTACTCAGAAGAGCAGTACCCACAGAGCTGGCACAGAGCTGTTAAGTATATTATCTCCCAATGTGTATTGTTCTTCTTGGCTTTCATTTCCTGTTCTTGAGGGGATTAGAAGTTTAAGCTCATGAATCACTGCAGAAGCCACTAATGCTGTTGCTTCCTGCCAGGGATTGTACTGGGAGGAAGCAGACTGATTGACAGGAGTAGTGCCCAGTAGTTAGTGCTTACACACCCCTAGTGCTGCCAGTACATGTGTTCCCTAGGTGCTTTCTGGTTGTTGCAAAAAAGTAACAAGCCAGAGGGTGCAGGCTGGTTGCCACCAAAAGTGGCAAGCAGCCAGCTCCTCATGGCACCACCTTCCCAGTTCAGATCATGTAGGGGGTGAGAGGGAAGCATGGGTAGGTAGAATGGAATGGGGGTGGGCAGAATGGGGTAGCAATGGGGCAGAGAGGAGGCTGGATTAGGACTGGTAAGGGTGCAGGTTTGGCAGCAGTGGCGTTTGCTGAATCCAAGTCCCCTTTGTGGACTTAATCTGCCTTCACAAGTCCATGTGGACTTGTGCCAGTGATATGTTTGTTCCCGTACCCCAGAGGGCCCCCAGAGGCCAAAACCCCCCATAGGATGCAGTGAACACAAAGAACATTGGTGCCACTGCATCACCACAAAGAATTAGGGTGAATTGGGCTGTTTGAAACAATATTGTTCACCAAATTGAGCTGGGATACTGCTCAACAGCAAAGTACACAATCCCCACCCCAACTCATCCCATTATTAGTGAAGCTTGCAGGCTGGACTTGCTGTAGAGCAGACCAAACAAAATAACAGTGATCCCTTGATGCATCTAACTAGGATTACTACCCCATCACTAGCTACTTACAATGTCCAAGGAATGCTGGCTCCTGCACATACTGGAGAGGAAGTGGGTACTCCTTGAATCTTCAGCCCCATCTAGTGGCTGAATGCAGAATAGCACCTTTAGTGTCTATGTAATGTAATGGAGTGAAATTGACTAGAATGTAATACAGTAGGCAATTGTAATTATGAGATTGCTGTAGTAAATGTGGTTGGTCCTTAAATGGAACACGGCTATGCGATGCACGCCTGTACCAGATTAACATTAATTCAGCCACTGCAGCAGAGACATGTCTGCCAGCATCTCAGAGATGCTTCCACTCCAGGGGCATATATAAATCTTATCTAAGAGATTAGGCTAAAGATATTCATTGCAAGACAAACCAAATGAGTTCATAACACTTGAGCAGCTGAAGGAACTTCACTTGTGTAGGCAGTCTGTAATTATTCACCCTGACAGGCAATTACAGTGGCCTATGTCACTCTCTTCTCTCATGAGTGGGCTAGGGAGGGGCAGAGACCAGGAGGAAGGGGCTTGTTGAAGCCAGGAAGGGGTTGTATTGGTGGCAGTGGCACTGACTATCCCCCTTCCTGGTCTCAGTCTGTCTTCTTGAGTTTTTTACCAGCAAAATTGTTGGTGCTGGTCTAAGTAGACCTATATGGACAGTGTGAAGGCCTACTGCTGGGCAAGGGAAAAATGTTCCCTTATCTGGGGGGAGACCTTCTGGACTGTCTTCCTCCCACAGAGCTGGTCTTAGGAGCTTCAGGGCCTGATGTATCACTGTCTTGCTGGGCCCTCACACACCATGTGTAGGGATGAGCGGCTAGCACGCCTACGGGTTGAGACTAATTTTTCGCTTGGATTCCATTCCAAGCACAAACATGGATGGCAAAAAATGCACTATAGCAAATCAATTTAAAAAACAAAGTTTCTTTGCTCCTGTGGTTTAAAAACAGCCTTGCTGACCTTTGTGATGTAAGATGAGAGTCATTAACAAGACAATCCATCAATCAGTCCTCCTCCAAGAGCTTACAAAGAGTTGAGAGCTTACACTCAGCCCCATCTTCACAAATGCAAAGGGATCACCTTTCTTTCACATGCTCAGGAGGAAGGGGGGTCCACTGGGGAGAGAAGGATTGATGGATTGTCAGTCAGCTGCCCACTCTCTCTCTCTCATTAAGGAGGCTATTGTTAAAGGACTGTTCAGTTTTTTAAACTGATTTTAAAGGGATGCATTTTCCCCTTCTCCAGGGATCAGCACATTCCTTCTCATTTGCAGGGGCCATTCGTGTTGAGTCAAATCCATGTATAAAAAATCCATGTCTTGGACCTGTATTTTATTTATTTATTTATTTTTCACATTTTTATACAGACCGTTTTCCAAAGATCTCAGGACTGTGTACACAGCTGCTCCCCTGCTTTTGTCCTCACAACAACCATGTGAGGTAGGTGAGACTGAGAAAAAATGACTTGCCCAAGGTCATCCAGGAAGCTTCATGGCTGAGGGGGGATTTGAACCTGGATCTTCCAAGTCTAAGTCCACCTCCCAGATGCCTGCTGCAAAGCATGTAACCTGGAAGTAGGCAGCGGTAACATGATTGCATCACTGCCAACTGCTTCTGAAGCATTTCGAACCACATGGATACAGGGATAGGCAGGAAGGGTCAACCAGTGACAAAGCTCCACTTGTCATGCCAGCTTCATGAGCGTCAGCTGATGAGCTCTTGCTGACTATGGCAGCAGGCAATCTGCTCGCCACCTAGCATGGAGCTCCTCAAGCACAGAGCCTGATTGGGTCAAATCAATGCAATCTCCCTAGGGCTGGTCCAGCCCCCCCCCCCCCCAGGATGCAGTTTTGGTGGGACAGCTGCATTGGCATGGGGTGTTATATAGAGTTGAGTTGTAAGCCAAGGACATGTAACTGAAACAACTACTGGTGCTTCCCTTATTTGCTTCTACTCCCACCCCTCCCACCCCCTGTAAGCCCCTCAGGGCAGGGACTTGCCTTTTCACTCTATAAAGTGTCATGCACTTTGATGGCACTATAGAAAGAATAATTTTTTAAAGTCTGAACAATCCCAAAGGGTTAAGTATGAAACTATAATGTAGCAATCTCTAGGTGCTCCCCTGTGCTAATGTGCACATCTTGTCAGATTTCTTAAAAGAGCAGAGACTGGATAGTGGACTGACTATTAGCCCACAGTAAGACAATCTCTGTATCTTACTATTGAAAAGGGACTTGAGAGGCTACAGCGCAAATGCTGAAATGTGTTTGGGGGTGGGGGGGTCCTTTTTGCCTGATCAGTTGGAAAGGCCCTTGTCTGGATTCCTTCACCAGAGAGTGCTGCCTGGGTAGCGCATCTTTGAATGGAAGCACCAACATCTCTCCCTTTCCCCCCCTCCACCAGCCTCTTTGTATTTGAAATCCCCTTGGAAAACTCTAAAAGCAGAAAGCAAATTATCTGCAATTTGTTGTGCTTTCCACAGAGTGCTTCTGCTCTGATTACTGGATGATGTCTCTAGAGCAGATTGTCTTGCTATTAGGGTCTTCATGGGGAAGGGGGAGGGGGAGATGGAGGGAGGGAGGGAAGGAGGAAGGGAGGGAGATCACTGTCAGGGATAGTCTCATTATCAGTTCATGATAGGTCATCATCATGTCTTGGTTTCAGAAAGGGCACTAAGTCACAGCAAAAAATAAAGTAAACCTCCGACACTTTGGTAGCTATTGTGGATCAACCAAAAGGCCTTCCCCATAATTGGCAGAGCCATTTTGTCTCTACACAGAGATGAAACACCCTATTTTGACAGGGAATTAAGGTCTGTTTGTACTGCTGCAGACAACTCCATTTCACTTGAGCACAGTGTCTGTTCTCACTGCCTTTCACACTGATAGTTTACTCCAACTCTGCTCCCAAATCTGCATTAGGCTGGTGTAATATTGGCTGCTGCAGCCACCCTGTTCTATGGGGGGAAGGACAGTGTCATAGGGTTTCAGAGTGATCATGATCAAAGGACCAAGTGGGCCCTCCCCCTGATTAGCCTGGCTCCATTAGTACACAACTACAATACAAAGCTCATGTTGCTGGAGGGAGTTTATTCACAAGCATAGCTGCATACACATTTACTTCAGTCCAGATAAGACTCAAGCAGGGCTCTAATGCCTGGCTCAAACCCTTACTTTCAGTGCTAGATGCAGTCATCCCTGATCTACCCCCAGTGTCATCTTCTACACAGGCAAGCCTCCATGGCAGACGGGGTGGTTGGCAGTCTTTCAGGAATGTGATGGGTTCCAATCAACCCTGCAAAGGCCAGTAGACACAGCGTGGTTGATGCCATGGACCCAGGCTGCTCCTGGCTCCCCTCCTGGCTCCTCCTCCATGCGCTACTGCCACAGCAGCTGGGTACAGGCAATAGTTTTTAAGAGTTGAAAATGGTTTGAAAGAAGCATCACTTTCCAGGTGAACACACTCATTTCCCATGTTGCACTATTACCTCTGGTCAAACACTTGGTGTCACTAGAGGTGTGCAGGGGTGTGGACCGCACCAGGTGACACTCTCAAGGGGTGAACACCACTAGTGGCTGAAATTTTGGAATCCTTTTGGAAAATTTGTATTTATGAATAATGCAATCATGTTATATATCATTGGAAAGGAGATTTCATGCAGAACGTCATGTAACAAATAATGTTTAATTATCTGTATTCTATCAAAAGGTATGGCCAATTAACCATTAAAAAGAAAACACAGTTGCCTTGTGTAACAAAAAGTGCTCAACTCAGAACTGACTGTTCTGAGAGCCCATGAGGTGTTATTGTGACACAACAGGGAACCAATAAGGTGTTAGTATGAGTCAGCTCTCATTTCATGTATCAGAGCTCATACTAGAACTCTTATTCAGTTGGGTGAGTTTCAAAAATTGGCCACTGGTTTTTTTGTTGGTTACTGATTTGCTGAGCGACCTATACTGTTATATATTCAAATAAATAAATGAAATTAATGGGGGTTACACCAACCCTAATGATGCCACTGTGTTTAGGCTGTGAGTATGAGATTGTAATTTATTATGGTCTCATATGGGCGGACGTCTGTCATGGGGGTTACACAATGAGTTCTTGCACTAGGTGACACAAACTCTGGTGATGCTTCTGGATCACACAGCTATTGAAACAATAGCAAAATCTTCAAATCTGTTTACTAGAGGCAAAAATGAGGTTACTCAAAATGCCTCAAGTAGGGAGTCCACTCTCAAACTGTCTTCCAAAATGATCATATGTCTCCAGCCTGGCATTTCTTTTTCTGTGGAGTCCACATGTTTGGGGACAATAAGGTTATTGCTAAGGATGTGTAAGGATTTGTCTGTATGGATTCCCTCTCTACCTCCTCCTTTCTTCTTCTTGTTGGGTAGACAGCCAAACTACCCAAGGCTGAACCAGCTTGGCTGATTGTATCAGTGTGGGAAATGGTATGAAGTTTTCACCACGCATCATATCCAATTGTGTGCAAAACCCCTGTGATAGGTGTAGTAAAATGGACATCAGCCTACTCCTTGCATATTCTGTCCACACTCAATGCTCCTAGCACAGGTGATGATTGTAAGTGAAAGTGTAATGAAGAACTTGACAGAAGGGTCTTCAGAAAACAGACCACAAAATTCCAAACTCGGGAATGTCTGTCTTTGAACTTAAGGGACTCTCCTGAGGGTCCTAGCAACAGAAAGAGTTCTCGTAGAACACGTGATATGATTCATTCATCTCATCAAATGATTCACTCATTCATTTAGAAAAAGAAAATTAAAATGTAGGTGGGAGCTTAGAAATCCACCCTCAGGTCCTAGGAGAGGGGAGATAAAGGAGGTAATTTGTTCCCCGGGCCCAGGGTCAGAAAGGGGGCCCAGGAGCCAAAGGAGGGGGCCCAGAAAGTTCCTAGGACTTGACATTTTCCTGTCTCACCTGAACTCGCTGTCAGCGCATAATGCTGGGGCACAACCACATGCATACAGTGTTAACTGCTACTGCAAGCCATACACACCAGGCCCAGGAAAGCATCAATGACTCTCCTTAACACAGTGTCAAATATGGGAGGAAACTGGCCTGCTACAGTAGCTCTTTGGCTTGCGGATCCCATAACCATGAAGGAGTATATAGAAGCTCAGGGACCCAGCTGTGGGGCTACAGCTACTGCAGAAGTTCATTTTGATCCATTCTAGTGGGAGCATAAATACGATGATGCTAATTTTCTGCAATTGATTTTCTATATTTCAAAAATTTTAGAGAAACTTAAGAGGGTGTTTGGTTTTCCATATTACTTTATCTAGCTGCCAATGGCGCATGATCATGTAGACTTGGGTTCTGCATCAAGAAGCCTAGTAGACCTGAGGTCCAAAGACTTGTGGCTGTCAGCACTCTGCCCCGCCCTATTTTGCCCCTGTTCTGCCTGCCCCCATTGCCCCCCTTCCCCTTTGGGAAGGGGCCCAGAAGAAACTTTGCACCCCCTGCTAAAATTCCTCTCATAGGCCCTGTCCACCCTCACTTACTATTTGATTTCTGGTGGGGAAAGTCAACTTAAGTTAATTGACGTCAAACATTGGATCTAGAAATCTGATGTGAATTATTTGGATGGGAGTTCAGATGAGGACTAGGGTCAAGGCAGATGAAGGCTCAGCACTGAATTTAACTTCCTCTTTCCTCTCTCCCAAGATTGAGAGGTAGCCATGTCACTACTGAACAAGTCTCTACAGACCCTGAAGTGACTGAGTTCCTGTTTCACTTTAGCAGGTATTTTTTCCTCCATCTGTTTAATGACTCACAAAAGCCTCATTGTCTCAGTTTGCACCCTGAGGATAGTAATGTATTGAAGGAGAGGTAAAGAACTGCCATCTATTCCATCACACTGAGATTGTAGCTGTATAAAAATTGCCTGGATAATTGTATAGTTGTCTGGAGAGAGTTTTAATGCCAGAAAATCATGCTGATGCAGTAAAGTTTAGATGATGCCTCAAACATCTATTGAATATATATAGAAAAGGCAAAAAACTAGTTTGGATGATTTTTCTATTTATGCATTAGACAACTTTATGCCGTATGGGTCTAATAAGATCAATTGGCCATGCTAGCTGGAACTATCCATCTCAAGAAGCCAGATGCTGACACTTTGGTGCTAGGACAAACTAAAGGGATGGCCATGATTTTCATACTCTCTGGTAAGCTTCAGGAGAGATCTGCTAGTAGACACAGGGCACTGGACGAAAATGACTTGGATCTAATCCTGCAAGCAGTTCTTGAGCTCATTGACATCACTTCCCTTCTATGCCCAGGTCCAAATTGTGGTGCTGGTGTTTATGTTACTATGTTTAAAGCAACAAACAGTTTGGGCCCTCTGTACCTTAAGAACCTGCTCTATGATGACCTTCTGCTGTCTGTCGAGATCTTTGGGGAAGACTCTCCTACCTTGAGGAGGGCTGTAAGACTGCCCCCACCACCACAGGATGCAGCACAAGCCCTGTTGGCATGGCTGCATCAGCACTGGAAACTTGAATAGAGTCTGGCCTTGAGGCTTGATTAGCAAGTATGTGTGACTCAGTATGAAACTTCCTTCCTCTGGGGGTTCATGATGCACACTTGTTTCCCAAGGTAAATGAAGGGTGCAATCCTAACCAACTTTCCTGCACTGGCATAGCTGTGCCAGTGGGGTATGTGCTGCATCCTGCAGTTGGGAGGGCAATCATGGAGGCCTCCTCAAGGTAGAGCAATGTTTGTTCCCTTACCTCAGAGTTGCATTGCCCTTATGTCAGTCCTGGAAAATTGGTTAAGATTGCAGCCTAAGGATGTTTTGTGTCTGCTGGTGAAGTTTTTGCGCATTTTGCTGTCTTTTCCTTGGTTTTATTAATTTGCTTTTAAATTGTTCCATGTTTTTGTTTTACTGTTAGCCACCTTGGAACTTTTAGTGAAAAACAAGATAAAAATCCATTTTTTTTTTAAAAAATGGGACACATATTGACGCAACTGTGATTGAATATTTGACTTAAAGTGTGATGATGTCATAGCTGATTTGTGGGTGTAAAAATGAGAAACCAGTTGGAGGTCTTATACAGACATATACAGTGCACTGTACAAACTTTACCAAATTATATTTCTGTGTTATCCACCTGAAAGGCATCTTTGATGAAGCACCTCACTACCTTATGTGCAGAGATCAGCTATTATGCACAAAACAAACACTAGAACTGCAGGTGCAGGGAGGGAGAGAAGTCTGACTGGGTTAATGAAAGGCCTTGACATGAATGGAACTACTCAGCCAGTTACCAAAGATTTCATGCCCCAAAGGAACCATAATTAAAATAGCACCTCCGCCTGCTGTGACACCCAACCTTCTAAACAATGTTTATTGTTTGAGTCAGTGACTTGTAATACTGCAAAAGCTTAGAGCTGGCTTGAGTCAGAGCAATACCAAAAACAGAAAAGCATGTTGGAAATCCTCACTTGCAAGTTTGTTGTGGATTCTGACCGTAGCTGGGTCCAGCTCCTGTTGTATATTCAACAAAACTGTACTTTGATCAAAATTGTCAAATATGAAAGCACCCAAGTCTTGCTGGATCTGTTAGAAGCAAATGTTGTGGCTTCTTCACAATGCGCTGAAGGCCAAAGGAGGCTGCCTTATCAGGCCATAGGTTCATCTCATTGACTACTGTTGACGCTGACAGGAAGCAGAGATGTTCCGAGGACTGGAAAACTGAGGCTCGATAGTTGAACCCATTTCAGTTGTATATATTTTAATGCAATCCAAAAAAAATTGCCCTCTTAAAACTCAAAAGTATAAATCTATTGGGGAACTTTCAGGTGTTGTTTGGAGAAGACACCAGACTGCTGCTGCTCTTCCACATGCTCTGTACTGAATGGAGAGAAGGCTGGTCATCCCAGTTTCCATCTACCTGCCAGCTCCATCTCCTCTCTGACCTGTAGCCTGCTCCAGTCAGCATTGTGTCTGTCCCTCCACCCCCCTACGCCCTGTGGGCTGCCACTCTGTAAGGCGCATTTCTGTTAAGTGTATGGCAGGTTGAATTAAGAAGGCATTATGCTTCCCGCCATCCACTTCCACCCAGCACATCTCTCTGGTGATTTCTGCCCTCTCCCGCTTCCATGATTCCTGGTTCCCCATCCACCTAACAGCCAAGAGCAAATGTAACTCCCCAAGCCTCTCTGCTACCCCCATTCTCCATTCCCTATGCTAACTATATGCTAAATGTTGTGAACATCTTAGTTTGGAATGCTGAGCAAATGCTTGCAATTACAGTTAACCGTCAAAATACAAACATCATGTTCACTGAATTGTCGCTATTACACATGAAGCAAATGGGACAGCAGTCGTGCACACAAACCATTTGCAGGAAATATACCTCTACTTTCACTTAGCCCAAAATGGCAAACCCAGGCATATTATAAATGCTTTCGTGCGTATTTGACTTCATCTACCTAATTTTTAACTGTGCAGAGAGGAAATCCATGGTTGTTTTTCTTTTAAAGCTGGAAAAGCCTTTCACCCACATCTTCCCATCATTTTAACCCCCTCCTTTTGCCTTTGTTATGGGAGCATGAAAGCAATGACTCACAGCAGCCCCTTCAGCATAAATAGCAGCTCATGTTCATCGCCAATTTCGAATGCCATAATCAAGATGTCCTGGCTTTGCAAGGGATGGCTTCATCTTGTGCTTATTATTGAAGCTGCTAGTTTTCTCTCTGTATATGGTATAGAGTCGTTTGTTCATCCCTGCTATTTTAAACAGGAAGGAATCCCCCCACCTGTTTATATGAAACGTGCAACAAAGCCAGACTCTGGTCTCCATTGCTTCTTCAGGCACAGATCAGAGTGTGAAAGCGCGCGCGCGCGCACACACACACAGAGCGCTCCCCCCTCCTTTCCTCCCTCACACATTTTTTATTCAAGAAATAAGGTCTGTTTATATGAATGAGGGGCTGAGCCTCATTCACAGGTTGAGTGAATAACAGATAAGTCAGACAATGGCAAGTGGCTGCCTAGCTGCCAAGAGCCACCTGGAAATCCCTAAAGGGGGACTTAATTCCTCATGACTCATCAGTGTGTGACAGATGGAAGGACTGTGCTGTGACAATATGAAGGAATGAGGGAGTCCAGATCTTTTATCTTGGAAGAGAGCACATGCGAGACTGCTAGGAACAAAGGCAGAGAAATCCTCTTTGACAAAGGCAGCTCTGTGAATGGTGGCAGAGAAGGCTGAGCATAAAAAGGTCCCTGATTCAATAACGTGCATAAAACATGTGCTTGACTTTGAGCATCTCCATCATTGGTCATGAAAATGAGCAGAATGCTAAGGAGGGGAGAAATTTCAGTGGGCTGCAAAACAAGCCTGCACACAAATGCTTTGCTGAATTGGGGGACGGACGGACGGACGGACAGGGAAGACTTTTTCTGCTGCATCTATGGCAACTGTCCATTCACAATTTGAGAATCCAACTGTTTAAAGAATGCTCTATTTGAACGCACAGGCTCAAATGTGAACAGGCTAGAACAGTGTTCCTCAACCTTTTTTTTTATCATGGCCCCATCCTGAGCCTCATTTATCTCTGCCCCCCCCCATAGTAGTTGGGGGGGAAAGGTACTTTACTATCTGCACTATTTATTCTAATAATCAGTATCACATTTATAAGTAACAAAGAAAATTCATAAAGACTTAAAATGTACAATAGCAGCATAAGGCCTGCTAACAAAAAATATTCTGATAGTCAGCACTTTATTCAGTGTGATCCTTGTGACAAATTCATTGTACACCTAGTCAGAGGCGTATCTAGGTTATTTGACACCTGGAGCCCATAAATTTTTGACACTCTCTCCATATGCAACAAAATTATTTTCAGTAATATTCATGACATGAAATTTATTACTATTACTATTACTATTACTATTACTATTACTATTACTATTATTAGCCCAAGAGCAGGCTATTTGAACAAATGCAATAAAGGCCAGAATTGGAAAAATCATCAAATGATGCAAAACACAGATTGTGCAAAGAAGCCAAAGAAACAATTGATCATATACAGTTCCTGCAAGGAGATTGCAGAGACTGATTATGAATTTAGACATAATTCAGTGGCTCAAATGATCCATTGGAATTTATGCAGAAACTACAACATCAAAACATATTAATTGTTGGGAGCATAAACATAAATTAACGTAAATTAATTAACATATTAATTGGTGGGAGCATAAACCAGAAAAAATGATAGAAAAGGAGAAAGTCAAGATCTTGTGGGATTTTTGAATACAAACTGATAAAGTTTTGGTACATAATACACCAGACATTACAGTAATAGAAAAATATAACATGACCATCATTGACATAGCTATACCTGGCGACAGCAAGATGGTTGAAAAAGAACATGAAAAAATCAGTAAATATCAGAATCTAAAAATTGAAATCCAGAGCTTATGGCGCAAACCAGCAGTGGTTGTTCCAATGGTGATTGGTACACTGGGTGCAGTACCAAAAATGCTTGAACTGTATTTAAAACATCTGAATATTGACAAAATTACTATTGGTCAAATTCAAAAAGCTATCCTGCTTGGTTCAACACACATTACAATGCCTTAGGCCCCTGGGTAGGGCCCGCCTAGTAATTAACACAAGTCCATCTAAAAAACAGGCAGCTGTGATATGCAAGGAAATAATAATAATAATAATAATAATAATAATAATAATGGCGGCCCTCTGGAGCTTCCCCTTTAATAAGGGCATTAAAGGGCACTTCCCCAAGGCATTAAAAAAATCACTTTCAGTTTTCACAGAGAAATTGCAAGTCACATTTTTTCCCCTTAATTTCAGTCATTCTGAGCCTGGCAGAATCCGTGGGCAGATGCGTGTTGTCTTTGCTGGGCTCAGAAGACCCTCTGGAGGTGAGGGCAGCAGAACATCCTTTGCCTCTGGAGGGGGCACACCTGGAAGGGTATAAATGAAACTGTGGATACGAGATCCATGGATATGGATGCCCCCTATACTGCCCTTGCATATGGAAGTTCAGTGTAGCCTTACGGTTCATAACCACTGATAGACTTTTAGTCCACCCTGAATGATTAGAATGCATTTTTAAAGTCATCTAAGCCAGTGACCAACAACATCTAAACTTCCCACCCACCACATTAACTTTCAGCCCCCTCCTCCTATTCAAGAAGCTGTAAGAATTCTGTATGACCTGAAAGACTGCATTCAATCAAACCATGAGAACATTTTTTCTGCAGTGATTATAAACTTTTACCTAGTTTGTTTAATTTCATTTGGCTTGTTATTCTGCATTAGATTACCTGTTGAATTATATGTAACATGGCACTATTATTCAAAAATACCAAGGTTTCACAATTATGGCCACTAATGGTGTCAGCCCCCCCCCCAAGGGTGTCATCTCTTGCAGTCTGCCCCCATCCCCACTAGACATGCCACTTCATCTGGCAGTTAAATTTGGGTGGTCACCTCAGAAATCTATTGTAGCTCCCTAATGTTCCCATTTTTTCCCTCTGAGGCCCCCTAGAAGTATGGTATGCACCCCTGGTGAGACCATATGGCCCATGCAAGAAAATAGGTGTGGTCTAGAAAATAGGTGTGGTTTTCTCTGAAAGGAGAAAGGCAATGCATGGCATTTATGCAAGACAGCAACACAGAGGCCAGAAAACATTTGGAGATTTTTATCTGTTCTCCATTGCTGGGCAAGGGACACAAAAGACGCACCAGGTCCTTAGAGGTCTCTCTTCTATTTCAGAAGCAGTAGAGGAGACTAGTTGACACCCTTCTTCAATCACCTTTTCAGACCTGTCCATGGCTGTGTGGACTGACCTGGGCTAGATGTTTGGCTTGTCCAACCAACATGCCACCGTGGCTACCAGCCCATCTACTCAAGTCAGCTACTGCCTGAGCCTTCCAGCTGTCAGCAACAGCAACCACCACAATAGGGAGAAGTGTGAACATATTAGCGTGTGAGGAAGAGAGATGGGATTTTTTGTGTAAGTGGGCCCATTTGGATTACATTTTTGCATTCAAACTGGGCCCATGCAATTAAGATCATATGTGTTCATCACATACGAGCCTAGCCCCTTTTTTGAACTGGGCATGTTTCCTTAATTGTGGGGTTTGCATAGAGATAGCCAGAATCCAGTGGTGGTTTAGGCATGCATAGGTCTGTTAAAATCAGTTGGCTTCAGCATGTCTAACTTGGTACTGGATTGCAGCCACATGCAATAAAGCCTTTCAACAAGAACATATTATGGATGGCTATCGTAAAGGTTTTCTTCCTCTTACACTTCAAAGCAGACTGTTTTCAAAGCACACTTGAAAATCCATCTGATTGGTACCATTTCTGTTAGTATACAGTTTGTAGGCATTGCAGGTGCCTGTCTCAAAACTACAGAGCACAACTACACTACCTAAATCCACAGTGTGATACACTGTGTAGAAGGTGACCTGACCCTAGCCCTCTTATTTAATAGAGTTAGGTCTGTCAGCTGGAAGCAACATTCCAAGCTTGTGTGAAATGTCATGGGTATAATCTGGAGAAGTCTTCAAAGCCACAACAAATCTTGCTGAAATGCTAAAGATTCTCTTTTTGTGCGAACAATACTTCATAAGACAGGAGTCACATTTCTGAAGTTTTCAAAAAGTATGTTTACCCCAAATGAATAACTTAAAGTTTTAATTTCACTCTTAACTTGTTTTTGTTAAAACAACAACAACAACAACTTGTTTTTGTTCTAATAAATGACACAGGAACACCAGAGAACAAAGTATATTATTCCTTTATATTATTCCTTTATTATATATTACTAAAACATAGTAACTGTGACTATCATAGAGTCACAGCACAATCCTAACTTGTGCAGGAAACAGGCAGGCCAGCAGGCCTGCGCTGTAACAAGCACACGTTTCAGGCACTTAGTGGCTCAGCCCAGAACAAGAGGAATTGCTTCCCCTTACCCCAGAGAGTGTCACTGCAGCCCCAATGGAGCTACTTGGCTCTGTACCACTTCTGGAGGTAGCGCAAATCCAAGCAACCCAGGGTTGGCCAAGGCTGCCCTACCTCCCACTCCTCACTGGCCCCAGGACTGTCACCATGCTGTCACCATGATGGTAGTGGAACATTGTGGCTATACTCATGGAATGCTACATCGCTGTCCCTGCACTTTAACATTGCCCAGGTAATTCAACATATTGCTTCAATTAATTCCAGCATGACCAGTGTCATGAAACAGAGCTTGATGAACTTTTAGTGATGATGTCACTTTTAACAGACTGTGCTCCCTCTTTTCCTGTGTGATTGCGACATCTTAGGCCAAAACAGCAAAGAATCCCATCTGCAGCACCCTAAAGATAAATCAATTTAATTAAGCATAAGCTGTCATGACCTGCAACCTGCCTCATAGAAGCATGAAGTGAAGTGCGCAGGAGCAGTCACACACATGCATGGGGAGGGCTGTCAAAACGTTCTGGGATGAAAGAGGAGATGCACAGGCATTGACCATTAATATTCATACATTTTTCTCCAATCATATCACACACCTGTCATTTCATAGTTTGTAACTGGTGAGGAAGAAGGGAGATAGAACCACACAGGAAGAAGAGTTCTGGTTTCCTTCTCCTTCTCATCAAGCAGCAGGAAGTTTAGCAGTGATTCATTTCCTCAAGGGAAGCCCATATTCAGTGCCTCAAACCCAAAGTTAGAAGATGTAGCTGTCATGTAGGTCTACCACAAGCACCAGAATGAAGTTCTCCCTTGACAACACATCTCTTAATGATCCCTCATTTGAGATCCAAATTTACTTCTGCTTCCCACAGACCAGTGATTATATCAATTTTCTTGCCCTTAGTTATAGGCTTCAGAAATGCCTGACATGAAGCTGAAGTCATAAGCAAACAGGTGGGCTGGATAAAAAGCACAGGAGGGAGTTTGCCACTATTTTAAAGATTGGTTGGTAGAACGTCTATACTCTTCTTAACCCTGTGTTCCGCAAGTTAAATGGCAATTCTTCACTATGTATCTGTGAGGCACCTCTATTTCCTCTATGGGATTCAGAACTATATTTGTAGCTGCTCTGTGTGTAGGCTGTATAGGGTATTCATTCATGCATGCATTGAGCTAGTAGTCCCTCACGTAAGCTCTGTATTTACTCTCTTACTCCTGGTCACTTTGCCCTAGAGCAGTTTTTCCCAAACTCTGGGTTGGGACCCACCAGTGGATAGTGACCTGATTGTTGGTGGATTGTGAAATGGAAACTGACAAGCTGATAGCTAACCAGCAAAATGTATTGTGCACTATGGAAAGTGAAATTGATCTGCACATGCATGTTAATTTGTGAATAGGTGAATGTGCCTCAGTCCATTTTGAAGGGCAGGCTGAGAGGAACCCAGCGCCTCCAGAATGGCCCCAGTCTGGTGAAAGTAGAGCTCAACAAACACTCCAGAAGGCAGCCCCCCACCATAGTAAAAAGGAAAAAAACAGAGGCTCGAGCAGCTGGTAAGGTGAACTCCTTGCCGCAGGACATGGTGATGGCATCTGGCTTAGATGCCTTTAAAAGGGAATTGGACAGATTTCTGGAGGAAAAGTTCATCACAGGTTACAAGCCATGATGGGGTGTACAGTCTGAAATTAGCTAGTCACTCATTAGGGCCGGGTAGGAAGTTTTTCAGTCATCCGAATTGGCTGTGGATGGCAGATTTTTGTCACCTATTCCAGACTGGTGAGGGAGGGAAGGGGTGTTCAGTAGGTTTGATGCATTAAAATTGGTCACTTGTGTTTAATAAAGTGTCCCAAGTTAAACCCAAGTGCAGTCTGGTGTCTTTGTTGGGGGGTGCAAGGGTAAATAGAATGCCAGATGCGGGGAAATGGAGGCAAGATGCAAGTAATTTGTGGTCTTGTGTATTCCCTGAGGCATCTGGTGGGCCATTGTGAGATATAGGAAGTTGGAATGCATGGGCTCTTGGCCTGATCCAGCAGGGCTCTTCTTATATTCTTGTTTGTTTGTTTTTAAATGTTGTGAAACTAGTTGGGTCTTGATAAAGTGGCCTTTTGAAAAGCAGGTCCTGGTATTAAACTGTTTGCAAATCATTTCCTGAGAGGGTTTTGCTGATTTGCTATTTTGCTGCCAAAATATCAGAACATTAGAGACTATGAATAATAGATCAGATGGATCTCACCCTGTAAGTGAACTGGTTTCTTATATGGTTCATCTCTGAAATGAATGCAAAACCATTTCAAACTTTTGTGTTGTTATAGTCAAAATATAACTTTGAGCCATCTCTACATGTTGATTGCAGCTGCAAGAATAGAAGGACAGAAGTAATAGCACCTATAACTTCGATTTTCAAGGAAAATTGCATTGCATAACCCAGAATAATTACTATATGGTCACTGGGGATATAATTTTAGAAGCCAGTATGTAGTGTAGGTGGGTATAAAACAAGGTTCCTGCAGTAGAATATGCTGTTTAACATCACTTGTGTCAGTTGGAGTTAAGGCATGTTCTGTAATTAGCCATGGAAATTTTATCTCTTTAATCTTTTAACCAATGGAGCTGCAATTTTTTTGCAATAAAATGACGCCAGTTCCAGAAGAACAGGTTCTGTTCATCCACCGTCTTTTCTTTAGAATGTAATATCTCGGATCTGACTTGAACATAACTACTGCTTACTCCTGGAAAGACAACATTGTCCCTGCATAGAGAGCCCTATAAAGTCCCTTGATGTTACTCTAAAGAGTTGCAGTTCTTTGCTTTTCTGTATTCAAACTGTGGTTATAATTTATGCTGTCTTTATGGAGTTTTGTGCTGTTTGGGTTGTCTTTTGGAAAGCAGCAGGGCCATAAACACAACCTTTACACTCTGCAGGGCTGAGCCTGCTAATGGACATCAATAGCCTGGTGCTCCTGAAAAGCACAAATGGAAAAAGTAAAAAAATAAAAATAAGGTCACAGACAAAGGTCTGAATGGCTATAATTTCAGCTTCTCTCACCTCTGCAGCTGCTGGTTATATGCACCTCCCCTCCTAGTTCTCTCTTCATCTCTTATGTCTCCTTTTGGCCTTCACTTCATTCCTGTGAATCATTTACAAATCTTTGTTCCTAGATTTGTCCTTTTCTCCCCCCTCCTTGTTTAAGGCGTTTGTGTGTCATACCTCTGCAAGGTCACAGGCAGTAGCAGTCATAAACTTAAGATAAGAACAGCCAGCCAGGCAACTGAGTGGTTTGCCACCACCACCAATTCCTTACATACACTGTAACCTAAATTACAAGTATAGCAGACTGGGCTGGGTGGGGAAAAGAAAGGGCTCTACCAGAAAACTCTGACTTGCCCTGCCTTTCTCCGCAACACCACAATTTTATCATTAAGGCGGGAATTGGGCTCAGAGAAAGCTTCCTCTGAACCTACTCCTCCCCCCTCAATTTGCTTTGGAGGTAAAGAGAGGTCTTAGCAGTCCATCATCTTTGAAGCCCATCATCATTGAGGGGAGAACATTCTTTGAACATGCTTTTCAACATTTTCAGCACTGTCAAAACTCTGTATCAGAATTCCCCTGACTTACCTGGGAGCAGAGCCACCCGGGAGCCAGGCCCCAGGCCAGGCAGCAGCAGCAGCAGTGTGGGGAGGGAGCCTGCCTTATCCTCTGCGGCTGGCAGGGGAAATGGAGCCATGGGGCTGCCACAGGTGGATCCTCACACCCACTGGGAGAGCAGTAGTGAGACCGGAGGGGCGCACAGTCTGCCTGACGAAGACTGTGGCTGGGGGCCGACTGCAACCCCGGCCCTCTGAGCTTCAGAGGGGGGAAAGCAGGGGGCATGCAGCACCAGGCTGACTCCAGCAGCCTCTGCAGTGGCTCAGGAGACCACTTCGCAACCGGCCCACAGTGGCAAACCTGGCCTGTTTCCAAACCAGTTTCTGAGGCCATGGGGACCAAGCCAATCCCTGACTGGCTGGGTGGACCTCCGGCAGACTGCCCAGAGCACCAGGACTCACAGTTGCTCCCTTGCCTGCCAGTCTGCAGCACCACCCACTAGCCCAGCCCACTCCAGGGGCGAGAGTGTGGGCAGTGATCCCTGCAACCTGACTGGCAGGCAGAGCAGGAGGGAGAGGCACAAGTGAGAAGAGGGAGTGAGGTTTCAGGTGGCCAGCATTATAACCCTCCCAGGGAGGAAAGGTCGGAGCCTAAGGGGGCTGAATAAAGCCCAGCCCAGCCAGAGAGGAAGGCAGAAGTGGCTAGGCAACTGGTTGGAGCAGATGCTGGCTAGCCCATGAGCCAGAGCAGTCTGGGGCTGCGAGAGTTCCAGATGGTAGGGAGATGATGTAACCCCCTTCCCCCACAATGCTACTTGGGCCAGGCTGACACCACTGAGGCCAGATCCTGAGGTGCCCCTCCGCTGCCTCCTGCGACCCAGTGGGTCCCCTGTGGCCTGGGGCCCACACTCTGAAAACAGGTGGGTGGTGCTACATACCAGGTTTGTCATTCACCATAAACCATAACCATCTTTTCTTAACCTAGCAAAGATAGGTGATCTTTTTTACCTTAGAGCCCAATCCTATCCTTGAAATAAACCAGTGTATCTCCACATACACTGGAGCAACAATACCCCTGCTGCCCTAGAAGTTTGTACACTGATAGATATGCCACAGATACTGGTGCAACTTTGGAAAAGTGTCGTACTGAAGGACCTCAGAAAAAGCTCAGACACTGGTGCAATTCCACTGGCACCTGCTCATTGGCTGTCTATTAGATAACTTGCAATGGCACACAGCCCTGTTGGGAAGAGTTGGTTTATAAATTTATGCCCTGCTTTATCTCCCTCGTGGCACTCAAAGCAACTTCCAAACATGATGATAAAAATATGCATCACAACATTTTTAAAAAATATAAATATTTAAAAACTCCTAAAACCCAATGAGCACCCTAAAAATCTCATTAGAAGCCAAAAGCAATAAAAAGCAGATTAAATCTGCAGAAAACCATTAAAATTACACCATAAAACTAATCAGCATTAAAAAAAAAAAAACCAAGCGTCCATATAAAAAACTCAAAAGGTGAAAGTAAAAAGACATGATTTTAAGCCCCAATGGAAAATCTCTAAGGAGGAAGCAGTTCGTAAACTAAGAGGGAGGGAATTCCACAGAGTTAGTGCCACCATGGAGAAGGCCCTATTCTTGATGCTACCCCTCCCACCTCCATGGGCGGCAGCACTCGAGAAAGGGGCCTCTCCGATGACTGAAGAGGTGTGTTGGTAACCTTCAGCCTCGAAAGACTATGGTATCGCGCTCTGAATGGTGGTTCTGGAACAGTGTCTAGCGTGGCTGAAAAGGCCAATTCGGGAGTGACAATCCCTTCCACACTGGGAGCAAGTGCAGTCTGTCCCTGGTCTGTCTCCCTGGCTATGGGCCTTTCTTCTTTGCCTCTTTGCCTCAGTCTGTTGGCCAAGTGTCTCTTCAAACTGGGAGAGGCCATGCTGCACAGCCTGCCTCCAAGTGGGCCGCTCAGAGGCCAGGGTTTCCCACCTGTTGAGGTCCACTCCTAAGGCCTTCAGATTCCTCTTGCAGATGTCCTTGTATCGCAGCTGTGGTCTACCTGTAGGGCGCTTTCCTTGCACGAGTTCTCCATAGAGGAGATCCTTTGGGATCCAGCCATCATCCATTCTCACAATATGACCAAGCCAATGCAGGCATCTCTGTTTCAGCAGTGCATACATGCTAGGGATTCCAGCACGTTCCAGAACTGTGTTGTTTGGAACTTTGTCCTGCCAGGTGATGCCGAGGATGCATCGGAGGCAGCGCATGTGGAAAGTGTTCAGTTTCTTCTCCTGTTGTGAGCGAAGAGTCCATGACTCGCTGCAGTACAGAAGTGTACTCAGGACGCAAGCTCTGTAGACCTGGATCTTGGTATGTTCCGTCAGCTTCTTGTTGGACCAGACTCTCTTTGTGAGTCTGGAAAACGTGGTAGCTGCTTTACCGATGCGCTTGTTTAGCTCGGTATCGAGAGAAAGAGTGTTGGAGATCGTTGAGCCAAGGTACACAAAGTCATGGACAACCTCCAGGTCATGCGCAGAGATTGTAATGCAGGGAGGTGAGTCCACATCCTGAACCATGACCTGTGTTTTCTTCAGGCTGATTGTCAGTCCAAAATCTTGGCAGGCCTTGCTAAAACGATCCATGAGCTGCTGGAGATCTTTGGCAGAGTGGGTAGTGACAGCTGCATCGTCGGCAAAGAGGAAGTCACGCAGACAGCAGAGACGGCCTCTTCAAGATTCTCCCCAAGATCGGATGTCCACCCAGGCTCCTCAGCATCATCAGATCTTTCCACAAGGACATGAAGGGCACTGTTGTCTTCGATGGCTCCACATCAGACCCCTTTGACATCTGAAGCGGAGTGAAGCAGGGCTGTGTTCTTGCGCCAACCTTGTTTGGGATTTTCTTCGCTGTCCTGCTGAAGCATGCCTTTGGAATTGCAACAGAAGGCATCTATCTCCGGACCAGATCAGACGGAAAGCTCTTCAGCCTCTCCAGACTGAGAGCAAAGTCCAAAGTCCAGCTGAAATGTCTTGCGTGACTGAAGAGAACAAGCTGGATAATCCTCTTTGGCAATCCCACTTGAGTGTTTCTCTTTAGATAATGCTCTATTACTGATACAGTTCAATAAAAAACGTTAACTGGATCCCACTTGTTGCCAATTTCTTAGCAGAAAGGGGTCGATTCTTCCCACCTTAGTTGTTTCTTACCTCAGTTGGCCTCAGGGTGGAATTCTGCAGGAGGAAGGACTCTCTACTGTGAGGGTGTGCCACATTCTCACTCTGTGACCCTTGAGAAAAGGATGCTTCTCTATGGTGATAGGCCCCCTGATCTCTACTGCCATTAGTCAATGTTGCAGGGGACAGGAAGGGCAACATACTGACAGCCATACAGGCAGGTGCCAGCGATGAAGCAAAGGTATGGGGTATATGTGGGTGTAGATAAACAGATGGATCATTACAGTAGATGCCCTTTGTCACTTGCCATCCCAATGCAGTTTTCCCTCTCATAGGGTCACCCAACCAGGTGTGTCCATTTGTGATGATGCAAGGTGTTACATTCTGGCTGTGGCATTCTTTGCCTGTCTCCTACTTTGGCTCAGTAGTTAGAGCGCAGCTTTGTGGAGTAGCTGATTTGGGTTCTAGACCAACCTCTGCTTCATTTTGTCTTTGCCATGGGTGCTTCTGGCCAATCATGCAAGAGGTGCATGCCTTGCTGATGAGGGCAGGTCCCTTGGTTTGGCTTAAATTCATCCTGCTGGCTTCCAGCCTGTGCCTTTGTGCAATAACGTAGGAGCATCTTGCTTTACCTGAGTGCTTTTGAGGTTCCTCTTGTGACTTGCCTCTGTCCCTCCCCTGGCAAAAGGGTTCCTTTCAGCTGGTGAATGTCCCTACCGGGATTCAAACCCTTGCCACAGAGAGACTACTATGTTTGTTTCACATGGTTTTCCTCCTCTGAGGGAGCTATTGCTCTACCTGTGCTCTGCCAGCCCCAATTTTTATTGATCCTTAATAATTCTGGGTAATTTCAGATAGCATGTGACAAGCAGGCAGTTCTCTAATATTTACTCATCAAACTTGACTTCCCACCTCCCTCTGCTTCAGCTTATGCACTGACCACAGATCTAAAATAGCTTCAGTGGACTGTCATGGAGCTGCAGGCCAGCACAAAGCTGATAAGGGATTACTCAGTGGTGTCTATCTAGGTAGCACTGCCGTGTGCCACTCGTATGGGCATGGATTGATCATCACTGGTGGAAGAAGAGACATTATCTGAAGAGATGAGTATATTCTTATCTTGAGAGTCTCCCTCAATAAATCATGCATTTGCGGTGGCTTGCAACCATTTGCTGTTCCCTGACATGCATCATGACAGTGAATGTTTCAAAGTGTGCTACTGCCTGGACCAATTTATGACAGTGACTTCCTAATACCAGTGGAATGTGGAGAAGAATATGGAGTGTGGATAAATAGTGGTGAAAGGAAGGGGAGAAGGGATGTTTACATACTTGAGCCTGTCAACAGGATAAACGGAACACACACAAAAAAGATGATTATCGTTTAGTCTGTGGATTCCATTCAATTTGGGGAAAAACCAACTGTTCACTTTAATAATGTGAAACAGATTCTGAATTAGTGGTTTGGAGGACTTGATGATGGTGCTTGTGAATGCCCTATTGAAAAATAGAGTCCCAGACTGAAGCTGTCCTTTGTAAGGTACCTTTTCTCAGGAAAGAACCAGAGAACATAAGAATATAAGAACAGCCCCACTGGAGCAGGCCATGGGCCCATCTAGTCCAGCTTCCTGTATCTCACAATGGCCCACCAAATGCCCCAGGGAGCACACCTGATAACAAGAGACCTCATCCTGGTGCCCTCCCTTGCATCTGACATAGCCCATTTCTAAAATCAGGAGGTTGCACATACACATCATGGCTTGTAACCCATAATGGATTTTTCCTCAGAAACTTGTCCAATCCCCTTTTAAAGGCATCCAGGCCAGATGCCGTCACCACATCCTGCGGCAAGGAGTTCCACAGACCGACCACACGCTGAGTAAAGAAGTATTTTCTTTTGTCTGTCCTAATCCTCCCAACACTCAATTTTAGCGGATGTCCCCTGGTTCTGGTGTTATGTGAGAGTGTAAAGAGCAACTCTCTATCCACTTTATCCTTCCCATGCATAATTTTGTATGTCTCAATCACGTCCCCCCTCAGGCATCTCTTTTCTAGGCTGAAGAGGCCCAAATGCCGTAGCCTTTTCTCATAAGGAAGGTGCCCCAGCCCAGTAATCATCTTAGTCGCTCTCTTTTGCACCTTTTCCATTTCTACTATGTCTTTTTTGAGATGCGGCAACCAGAACTGGACACAATACTCCAGGTGTGGCCTTACCATCGATTTGTACAACGGCATTATAATATTAGCTGCTTTGTTCTCAATACCTCTTCTAATGATCCCAAGCACGGCCTTCTTTACTACCGCCGCAAGTTGGGTGAACACAGAATTCAGAGACAGAACACGTGGTTTGTAAGCAGAAGGTTCCAGGTTCAATGCCTGGCACCTTCAGGTAGGGTTGGGAGAACAGTGATGGTGTACTGCAGTGGTTCTCAAACTGGGCATCATGACACCCCAACCTGAGGGCTCTGAACTCTGCCCCCTTAAGGGGTGGTGGAGTGGGGAAGGCAGCAATATGATCCCCAGGATCGCATCATTAAGAGGACACAGGGAGTGGTATGCACTTACCATTCCCTTCAGCAGCCTCCCGGGGGTGCGGGCAGCCCTGCGCAACCCCCAGCAGGGTTCCCCAAGCTTTTGAAAGTGAAAACGGAGCAATCGCGCCCCACTTCCAGTTTGCATTCGCAAACTGGAGGTGGGGCGAGATCACTTTGCTTTCATTTTCTGGAGAGCCCTGCAGAGAGTCGTTTAGGGCTCCCCACACCTCCAAGAGGCTGCTGCAGGGACTGGTAAGTGCATGCAAATCCCTGCACCCCCCCCCCAGCTACACAATCCTGGGGATCACGTAGCTGCCTTCCCCCTGCCCCCACTGTCTTCCCCGTGCCCCCACAAGGACTTACAGCAGTTCTAAAACTCCCTGGGAGTTTGAGAACCACTGGTGTATGGTGTCGACAACTTTGACTGTTACTTTATCCCTACTGTAAAGCAAATGTAAAATTAGGAACTCAGCTTGCTGTGTTGGGCATTGGAACACAACAACATGCCCTTGTTCTAATGTAGCAGGATTAATCTGAGGCAGCAGGTTTGCAACTACTGGATGTTGCCTGGATTCTCTGTAAAAATTGCGCAAGCCAAGGAAGGTCAGGTTTCAGACCAGATGACTGAGGTGGAAGCAAACTAGCTCTCCAAACAAATGAAGCGTTTCTCCATTGAGAAACCATTCCTAAAATGTTGCCCTGGTTTTCTGAGAAATATTTAAAATCTCAGCTTCCTTTGGATGATTGGATGGGATATAAAGTTACGACACTGAAATGTAAGAGCCCTTCGGGTACATTGTCCTACAATTTATTTAGTAACAGTATTTCAGTTTCTCTATAACTATCTTCAGATAGTTATACACTCCGGGAAGGATTCTCCTTTACGTCTCCTGTGCACTTTGACAAGGAATAATTTCTTGCAGACTTTGTGGAGTCTTCTTTGTTAAAATGAAATACAGAGATGAGCCAGATGGTTTCAAAGGAATGTCATTACCTTAGAAACCTTAGAAGTAGGAGCATTTTAAAAAATCTGTTTTCTGTGAAAATACTCTGTTAAGGGCCCACAATGTATAGATACATTGGCAGGGAAATACCTTTACATAAAGTCACATCTACTTCAGACACGAATCCAAATTATTAATCTGTTTTCCTCCTGTATAACAACTAGCTAGTAAGACTTCACAAGCAAATATCATCACCCAATGGCCTTTTTCTTCTTTCATCCTCAAGGCAGCAATGCTTGCTTATAGATTGGAGAAGATGGGAAGTTGTTTCCACCTGACCCCAAAGCAGTGGCGTTGTCCAGGGGGTGCGGACCGCATCAGGTGATGTGCACGGGGGGTGACGTGCACCTGGGGGGTGACACACTAAAATTGTGGTGGTTAGGAGTAACCCCATCATGTTATATACCGTTGCATGCAGAATTTCCAGCAGAATGCAGGGCAGAAAACCGGAGTGAAATATCTCCTTTCTATCAAAAGTTATGACCAAGAAACCAGAGAACAAAAAATGCATGGAGCCCTATGGAAAGTGAAACTGAGCTGTAGCGTGCGTTTACTCATGAGTAGGCGAACTTACCTTAGTCCGTGGGAAAGGACAGGCTGACAGGAATCCAGTGATACCAGAATGGTCCTGATCCAATGAATTTAGCCCCCAAAGCACCTGAGAATGAAGTCCCTCCCTCCAAGCAATACAATACAAATGTATTGAGCACTATGGAAAGTGAAACTAAGCCTCACGGTTGTGTTTACTCGCAAGTAAGCAAACATGCCTTGGCTGGTGGTCAGGCCAGGCAAAGGGGAATGTGAAGCCACCAGAATGGTCCTTACCTGATGGAACTGGAGCTCAACATAAGAACATAAGAACAGCCCCATTGGATCAGGCCATAGGCCCATCTAGTCCAGCTTCCTGTATCTCACAGCGGCCTACCAAATGCCCCAGGGAGCACACCAGATAACAAGCGACCTCATCCTGGTGCCCTCCCTTGCATCTGGCATTCTGACATAACCCATTTCTAAAATCAGGAGGTTGTGCATACACATCATGGCTTGTACCCCATAATGGATTTTTCCTCCAGAAACTTGTCCAATCCCCTTTTAAAGGCATCTAGGTTAGACGCCAGCACCACATCCTGTGGCAAGGAGTTCCACAGACCGACCACATGCTGAGTAAAGAAATATTTTCTTTTGTCTGTCCTAACCCGCCCAACACTCAATTTTAGTGGATGTCCCCTGGCTCCACAAACAGAGGCTCCAGAAGGCAGCCCCCCCCCCCACACTAAAAAGGATCAAAACAGAGGCTTCAGCTGCTAAGGTGAACTTTTTTGAGACATACAAAGCCTGGTGGATCCTGACAGTGATCTTGTTTGAACAGAAGTTCTTAAATTGAACTGGGCACTGGGTAGGACTGAAAACCTTACTGATTTTGGAGGGGGGGCTGTTATTGCAGGCAGGCTATGGAGGAAGTTCACTTGGTAGAACAGGGCTGGCTTCTGCTTATTTAATTATTTGTTTTACTTTAATTATTTATACTTATTTATTTTAATTTGCCTGATGATGTCACTTCCACCATGATATCACTTCTGGTGGGTCTTGGACAGATTGTCATTCTAAGAAGTGGGTCCCAGTGCTAAAAGTTTAAGAACTGCTGCAATAAGGTGTTAGTAAGTAAACACCTGGGGGGGGTGACACCACTAGTGACCAAAATCACTAAAATCACCGTTTGGAGGAATAATACCAGCATGTTATATATCAATCAATGCGTAATTTCATGCAGAACGTGTTCTATCTTTGTTCTATCAAAAGGTACAGCCAAAAAACCAGTGGAGGTGGAGTGATGGTACATCACCAAGCCCACCACCTGGGGTGTTGCCCCGCCCACTGCATGGGGGGTGACACGCTGGCATCCTGCACTGGGTGACGCAAACTCTAGTGATGCCACTGCCCCAAAGTGAGATCTCAGCAGAGAACATCTCTCCACCACCCCTGGTAAGTTAATGTCCAAAGGCCTAAAGGGCACATATTGTGGCGGGGTTCTGGCCCACAGCTACAAGTGCCACCAATGGCACTGTAAAAGGGTACATTACTGTTGTGTGCTTTGGGGGTTCTGGTGCAAGAGGCCGTGGGCTCTGCATGTGCAGCAGTGGATCCTGGATACTACACTGGAACAAGTAAGGTGGTGGAGGGGGCAGTTCAGGGGATGTTTGTGTCAGGAGTGGGCCAGGCAGTGGGTGGGAGGGGTAGATCTCAGTGGCAGCTGCAGATGCCAGGATCCTATCTCTGTTTTCCCAGCTCAACATGCCTCCTGCTTCTCCTTGGACTTACTTCAGCAAAAGAGCTGGTGTAGATCTAAGGAGACCCACTGGGGGCCAGGTGGCCCATGGAGAGGTAAGAAAAAATGATTTTTACTTACCCCTCCGGAGCCATCTAGTTGCTCCCCCCAAACAACTCTATCAGTGGTGCTGCATGCTATGAAGTGGCTGGAGATAGAATCAGGCCCTAAATGATGCTTCAGAAGTTTCATTTGGTATAATATAAAGGAGCAAGAAAGTCTGGTATGGATATGCCTGGAACGATGTCTAATGATGTCCGAAAACATCTTAAGCTCTTTCACAGAATTTAGCAGAAGGTAGGGTGTTCCATAGTTGTTGTGAGTTGCCTTGGGGGAGGCCTTTTAGTGCAGAAGTTGGTATACATGTTTGAAAATAAAACAACCAATATACAAACCATACTTGAGTATGAACATGTCATGCCCAGAGCAGTCCTCTTCCATCCATTGTAGACCGAAACCCTCTTTAAGTGTACACTGCAGAACTGTCCTGAACCTTTTAATGTGTTTTGCTACCTAACTTTGTATTAGTGGACCAATCTATTGATTCCAGATGACAACTTCCTGTGTTCATATGAAAAGTAGTGGCCTCATTGAAGCTATCTAGCAGCAAAATGAGCATTTCTTGTATTTGTATTCCAGAAAAATTAGTGCTGAACCCATTCGGTCCTTAAAATACAGTAGCTAATATTTAGATTGTCTTTGCCATATATTAAATCAGTACTTTTTGTTCCCCAGATCTTGTCCCCGTCCTGGCATCATCCCTTGTATCTTATCAGCTTATTGCACTTTTATTGACCGTCCAATCTGGATGCTTCTCCTGGCGTGCTGGCATTGACATAGCGCTGGCTTTCTCCGTGCAAGTGGTGAATTTCCTGGTTGCTTCCCTTACGGATGCCACCAGAATCTGAAGAAGCTGATAACCTTTGGTGAACCCCTTGATCATTTCCCCACATCTCTTCAAGGCTCTAAATCTGAAGCTCATCTTCTTGGAAAGCTGAACACAGTAAGTCATACACTTTGGCAAACTCTTCCAGCGGCCTCAGACCCAAAGGCAGAAGCAGTCACAGCCACTTCACCCTCATGCAATCCATGGAACGGTAGGAAGTCCTTTCTTTGTTGTTTTTGAGAGGCTGCACTCATAGACATTTCCTAGAAAAGAAGAAAAATGTTGCATATGTTTGTGTTTCCATGTGAACCGGCACAAGGAAATCCACAGACACCATATGTGGTTGAGAAATAGTAGGTGTTTTTTATCCCCATGTCTGCATAATCTCTTGCTTTTGGTATGCAGTAAACATTCCTCATGTTTAAGGGAACCTCCTACACAGCTCTATGAAGCAGAGAGCTGCTTTGCCTCCAAAGCAGTGGTCACAGAATTTGCATGTAAATAGGCTGACCTTTTCGTTGTTCTGCATTAACTACACTCTCACACACAGAGAATCCAGGATATGTTCTTCTAGAATTCCCAGTGTGTCATTTTGGAACTGTAAGGCTCCAACTACACATTAAGTTAAATACAGTTTGGCCCTTGCATGCTTCAGTGATAAACGTTAGCCACAAAGGTGGGGGGAATCTAGATAAGGACTGTAGCAAGAGTGAAAAAAGGCTTTCACTTTTCTCTTCCTAATAGTCCTGATCTGGATCTCTCCTAGGGGGCAAGCAGCGGCTGTCACACACACACACCCTGCACATGGCGGCTATTTAGTAAAGAGATTTCAGCACCTCAGGGCTAATGAAGCACAGGTGGTCCAGTCCTGTCCAGAATGTAAGTACAAAATGAATGTACAAAAGTTACTCCATTGTTCTGTGGGCTGAGTTAGTGCTGACACTAACTGTGGGCTAACCCTAGTGCTAACATCCAGAGACTGCATGTGGAGGCCACCAGTCAGCAAAAACTCCCTGTCCCTGTACTGGAGCAGGTAGCATAATCACATGGGTAGACTGTCCAAGTGCACCTCACTAGGCCTCAGAATTGGTCTGGGCCTCTCTGGGTTTCTGAGAAGCCCAGACTCCTTTTGAAGTTGCTAGTTACAATATAAATAAAAAGCAATGGATGTGTATGTGCAACCTCCTGATTTTAGAAATGGGCTATGTCAGATGCAAGGGAGGGCACCAGGATGCAGGTCTCTTGTTATCTGGTGTGCTCCCTGGGGCATTTGGTGGGCTGCTGTGAGATACAGGAAGCTGGACTAGATGGGCCTATGGCCTGATCCAGTGGGGCTGTTCTTATGTTCTCATGAGAATGAAATGGCACCAAACCAAAAAACAAACAAAACAAGAGTGAGATATAATTTGAGTCCCCTTTGTTAAATGGCCCTCCTGAGCCCTCCAAGCATTGGAACTGCCCACACACACAACTTGAACAGGACTTCTCTTTTTGCTTTTCTAGAGAAGGAAATGTTATATATATATTTGTTAGATGGGCAAAGATGAAGGCATACTGCATGGCAAAACTGGATTCTTAATATTTTCCAAAAAATTGGTGAGGCTGAATTATTCCGATATATATATAAGGCACAATCCTCACCAGGTCTACTCTGAAGTAAGTCCTATTTTGTTCAACGGGGCTTACTCTCAGGAAAGTGTGGTGAGGGCTGCAGCCATAGAAAATCAGTCTACTAATTCACAGGACAGGCAATAATTCTGACTTATGAGGAGTCACTCACCAAACATCTTATCAGCACATTTCTGTAGAATGATTGTCTTCAGACCATGGTGAAATCGAGACACAGTTGACTTGTACTGTGAGGCTCTCATAATATTTCCTCCTTTGAGATACAGTTTATTAAGGGTCAGAGACATCAGGTGTTTGTAACATGTCTGAAAATCCCAAGAGGGAGAATGTTTAAATTCCTCACATGCTGTGGAATGAAGACAACATACAGAGATGGCTTCATGTGAATATTTGTGGTCTGGAGAGAGTGGGCAAATGATGTAGACATGATTATCTTCAAAGCGGTTTCTTCTGTGACTAGCAGTAGAAGGCCTCTGGGTTGTTCCACGATTTCAGACAGTTCGATAGTGTAATACAGGGGTGCTCAATAGGTGGATCGCGATCTACCGGTAGATCGCAAGGCAAAATGAGTAGATCGCAGAGTGCCGACCCCCCCCTTCAGGTGCCTCTGGGAGGTAACGCCAGGAGTAAGGCCCATTGTACTCAATGGGGCTTACTCCCAGGTAAGTGTGGCTAGGATTGCAGCCTCACAGCCTAATCCTAGGCATGTCTACTCAGGAGTAAGTCCTGTTATACTCAGTGGGGCTCAAGGTACACCAACATACATTGTACACATAAATGTTATATGTTATGATGGCGCGAACATTGTAAAAAAAACTCTGACAGATCTCCGGGCCTTGCTGGGTTTCAAAGTAGCTCTTGAGCCAAAAAAGTGTGAGCACCCCTGGTGTAATACTTTAGGCCCCAATCCTATCCCCCACCCCTTGCACCAATGCAGCCAAGTCATGGGGGGGGGCAATCAAGAGATCTCCTTGAGATAAGCCTCCTGATGCCCTGTGGGTCTCCTTGGACTTATGCCAGCTCCAGAGCGGGCATAAATGAGAGCGTATATAGGCAGTATGAGCCAAACCAACGGGGATTGTCTTCGGCATGCATGTTTGCAACTGAGATCCACCTCTCAGACTCAGTCCCTGCCTCCTGCCAATCTGCCCAGTTACTCCCCTGCCCTCCCCCTCCCAGCCCACAACATGCCCCCAATGCTGATGTACTGGCAGGAGCCTGGTCTGATGGTTATGACAGTGCTCCTCCGATGCTGCTACTGCTTTGCAGAGGCAGCTCTGAATGGCCCACCAGCAGTGCGTAGCACGTGGTGTTTGCAATACCATTTATATGAGTGGGACTCTGATCCACTGTCCTCAAGGATTGGGCTCTTAGTGTTGGAATTCTATAAAGAAGGTGGACAAGTCTTGCAATGGGAAATTGCAAGGAAGGTCCACTGGGTGTCGTTTCTCTCTTTCAACCCACTTTGCAGTGGGTGACCACAGCATCCCACTTTCCAGTGGGTGATCACAGCAGCTTTATTGAGAAGGTATTTCCATCCCATTCTCAAGCCTGTGAAAGAGGTTACTGAAACTTTGTGGGGTAATGATGGCGCATGTCAATGCATGAGGCAGGATTTCTGCAAGGGAGGTCACCAAGAATAAGAAGCCTCAGACCACTGAATGTGAAAGCCTGAGAGCCATTCTCTTTCAGATGACACTGAATTTGCATCAGGATTCTAAATCTAGTTTTATCATTTTTTTTCTAGGGAAGCATGAGGAAGCCCCCATATCTATTTGTCAAATAGGAATATTGCCTGTCCCATTTGCAGGGGAGCCCTGTATCCACGGATCCTGTATTCTTCATTTCAGTCAACTGTGGATCGCAGCCACAGCCCCCCGTCCCCTCCCCGATGTACCCCTTCCAGCAGGTGCATACCTGCCATAGACCAGGATGGGGCAAAAGCCACAGGTGCCGGCTGCTAGGACCCCCCGGAAGCCTCTCTGAGGCTCCTGACAGGGGCAGAAACTATGCTTCCGGAAAACCAGAAGCACTGTTTACAGCATTGGGGAATCTCACAGCTGCTTCGGTGACATGGGCGGAGGTCACACGAGGCTCCGTGAGCCTCTGGTGAGTAGGGGGGCAGATTTCTGCACAGAGGGGCGGTGATAGCCCACAGGGGAAGCGCCATCGGGGAGCTTTGCCCCCGGCGCAGGGCTGCGGAGGTCTGCTGCTACCTTCCAGAGCATGGGGCAGTTCACCATCTGGAACAGCTACCATGAAGAGGCAGTTTCAAGTGGCAGTTGTCATACTGTGCTGGGATGGCACTACACTTGCTGCTTATATCAACTGCTGCTTACATAAGACAAACTGAACTTGCAGAATATACGTGGAATGGATTATAACAATGACTTGCTTCCCAGAATTGTGGAGAAGGGATGTGAAATAACTGTAAAGCAGTTAGTAAACTTCAAGGATCCACCTATCTATCGAGACAAATTATGCACTGTGTGAAGTCCGACCTTCTTTAGTTCATCCTAAAGCTTCCATTAATCAGTTTCATCGGGTTCTCCTATTGCAAGAGAGGAAGAAAAACTTTTTGCTCTCCATTCTCTCCTCACCAGGTGTAATTTCAGGTGTCAGTCACCTCTCCCTTAATTACCTTTCTTCCAAGTTAAGAAGCCCCAAACCTTGTAGCCTTTCCTTGTAGGGAAGGCGCTCCAGTCCCCTAAGAATGTTGATGACCCTTTTTTTGCACCTTTTCCAGCTCTACATTATCCTTCTTGTGGTAACTAGAATGTGGTCCAGAATGATTGCTACAACAGAGATTTGTATAGGGGCACTATAATATTAGCAGTGTTCAGTTCAATCCTATGGAGGGCCTGCAGCAGTGTATCCCATTTTAAAAGACAGATCTTTGGAGGATTCTTTTTCTTAGGGCCTAGTCCTATCCAACTTTCCAGCACTAATGCAGCTGCAATGCAACTCTGAGGTAAGAGACCAAATGTTCTCCCCTACCCTCATGAGGCCTCTGTGACTGATCCCCCAGACCCATTGGCATAGCTGCATCAGTGTTGGAATGTGGATTGGACTGAACCCTCACTTTCCTTCACTATGAAAATTCCCCATTTATTCCTACTCTCTGCTTCCTGCTCTTTATAATTAGTTGCCAGTCCATAACAGAACCTTTTCTTTAATTCCATAATTGCTGAGTTTACTGAAGAGCCTTGAGTGAGTGGGCTTGTTAGAAGCTCTTTCAAAGTCTAACTGTACAATGGGAGCTGGACAGTCTCCAAACACATGCCTATTGACACTCACAAAGAACTCTAGGACACCAGTGAGGCAGGACTCACTTTTGCAGAAACCATGTTGAGTCTCCTTCAGCCAGAGAAATTGTGGGGGGTTTTGGCAGGGGGTAGGAATGCTGGAGTGAGGAGAGAAGGATGGAGTGGGAAGGGAAACTTCATGAGTGCTTTGTTAGTTACAAGTGGGGCTTTGGTATCCACAAAGGATCTGTTCTGGGGCCCTTACTGACACTTAAAATCGTGGATAATCAAATCTGCTATTTTCCGCCCCTTTCTCCCTTTGAAGGGGACCAGATCTGTGCTCTGGTCCCCTCCGGAGGGTTTTCTGAAGCCCACAGAGGCAGCATGTGCCTGCCCAATGACTCTTTGGGCTTCAGAAAGTCCTGGAGAAGCAAAAAAACACCACTTTTGGCTTCCCAAGGGAAACCGAAAGTGACTTTTTTGCCATATTAGACATTCTGAGGCCTGGGGAATCCCCTGGAGGAAAACTGAAAGTGCCTTTTTTTGCCTCTCTGGGTCATTCTGAAGTCCGCAGAAAATGCAGCTCCTGTCCCCTTTGGAGGGTTCAGGTGGAGCCAGTCTAGCCCACCATGGGTCCGGGGGAGATTCACTGAGCCAGATTCGTGGATGAAATTTTGTGGCTAGCCAGGTTCCACCTGTATTAATAACAATCTTGTTGAAGTTGTTCAGCAGAATTGCTGCAAGAGGTGGTCAAAGAGTAAAGAGAATGTTTCAAACACTGTTACCAAGATTGCTCTCTTATGTTATCTTTTAAACATGAAGAAATGACTTATATTAAGGCAGACCACACTGCTTATTTATTACATATATATCCTGCCTTTCTGTTATGATGTAATTAACACTCCAATCCCTGCATGTTTCCTCAGAAGTCCCATTGAGCTCAAAGGGGTTCACTCCCAATAAAATGTGTATAGGATTGGAGCTTTAATAGAATATCCCAGGTAGCCTCTGATCCAGGAACTAACTTGCCCCAGACCTGCTTAGCTTCAGCAAAGTTATTCAAGTTACAGCACCATACCTTTGGGCCAGTGTCATCACTGGGGTTTGCATCACCTGGTGTGGTCGGCCAGCATGTCACCTGCATGATGGTCCTTCTCTCATGGACAGGGCAATGCCCCGGGCAGTGGGCGTGGTGATGTACTATTGTCCCCCATTGGTTTTTTGGCTATAACTTTTGATAGAGTAATTTCAGTGCAGTTTGTAACTGTTACCCTGCACATGCCTGATCTTGTCTGATCTCGGAAGCTAAGCAGGGTCAGGCCTGGTTAGTACTTGGACGGGAGACCGCTTGGGAATACCAGGTGCTGTAGGCTTATACCATAGTCTTTCGAGATTGAAGGTTGCCAACCATTTCACATAAGACTACACATGAAATGACATATAACATAGTGGTGTTATTCAAAAATACCAAGATTTAAAACATTTTGGCTTGTAGTGGTGTCACCCTCTATGTGTGCATCACTGTTGCAGCCTGCAACCCCTCTGAGCCCCCTAGCAATGCAACTGCTTTGCACCACTGGCCTCCCTAGTTCAGTCTGTTCCGTGCTGACTGGGAGTGGTTCTCCAGGAACTCAAACTCAGGGCACTTTTCAGCCCTGACGTCTCTATCAGGAACTGTCAGGGACTGAGTCTGGGATCACTGCAAAGCAGATGGTTTGCAAAACACTCAATGGCCAAACTATACTCTCCACCATCACTTTGTCCTCCAGAGACCATACTTCCTGACCACTTGCCCTTCTGCTTTTGGAACGAGAAACTGAGCTGATTTTAACTGATTCGTGGGGGGGGGGGGAGAGTTTTAAGCCATGAATTTACAACAGCCAAAGATATATTGTCTCTCTCTATAGTTCTGGGACCAGAAGACTATATAATTCAAAACATTGCAGTAGCTCCTTCCTCCAACCTTTTTCTTCTTCTTCAGTGTGGATAATAACATGTTTTAGACACAATAGCAGCCCAGAGTAGTCAGTCCATGATTAATGGCTGCCCACAACCGAGAGTGCACACACAGAAGGGCCATTCAGCAAAGGCAATTTCATTATTGTGTTCCACCTACTGCTTTTAACAGAAAGTGATCGGAAGAACAATGACCCATTTTGACAGGAGGGCAAAATGCACACAATCAACATTCACCACTCCAGTCAAGGAACATTGTGTCACTTCCAGATGCTGTAGTTGCCCAAAGAACAAAAGTACAAGTCTTGGTTTGGCAGGCAGAGGAAGAGGGAGAAAGATTTTCTGATTAGGCTACTGATTAGTCTGAGTCTTTCCAGACCGGACGCTATAAAATTCAATCAAAGAGGCAGCCTTCCCTTTCTTTGATCTTGTTTCCATTGAAATGAATGGGACTCCTGCCATTGAATTGGTCTGGGGAACAAGGTAGGACTAATGACAGCTGTTCAAGTTCCTGGCATTCTCTGCTGATTGGTCAGTTCTGGTTCCTGTCTCCAGGAAGTTGTTGTACAATCACCAAGAAGCTTCGAAAATAAACCATCAAATTGGTAACCTCTACAAGCTGTAGTATTGTTTTTCATCTGATCTATAACATGATAGACAGGTGGACAATGCACAATTTAGCTCTGAAATGAAAATAGATAATCTTTAATAATTTTGATGTGCTGAACATGAAAATGACAATGAAATCTGTTGATTGGCTGTAGTTTAGGAGAAACTAAATGCATTGTGTACATAGGTGGTGGGAAAGTGGACATTTACCAGTACCTGTGTCTATAGAACAGTCTATTGCTGATCTCTCACAAACTGTAGCCAATTCTGCATTTTCATTGTCATATTCATGCTTTGCACCTCAAAATGTATAAGAAATATAATCTTGGGGCAAGACCTGTGTAAAAATTTGTTGTCCAGTGTTTTCACTAACACCATTACAGGCATGCGCAACTTAACAGCCTTCTACTTAACAACAAACCGCATATATGACAGTGGTCAAAGCACAACGAAGAGGCTGTTAATGAGGCAGTCAGGTCTCTCATAGCCTGCAGCACAGTGTCTGTTTACACAACAAAGAGGCTCTTAATGCAACAAAGAGACATTCTATTTCCAGTAGCCTGCTCAGCCAGTGAGTGTCTGGCAGGGAGTGTCTGTCCATGCAAGAAAGGCACTAGATTGGGCTGAATGTTCACTTAACAACCTAATCACATAACAACAGGGATAAGAGAACATAGTCATTAAGTGGTGCACCCCTGTATTTATTTTACAGTCCAATCCTATTGAGCTGCAGCACCAGTAGAATGCACGGTTTGCCATTGCATTATGGGAGTGTAAATTGCTGGATGCCAGCGCAAGCTGCCAGCCCCCCAGCAGGAAGGCCACAGTCTTCCTGCATGTGCCAGCAGAACTTGGAAGGCCCACTAAAGCAGGTAAGCCCAGCGCAAGGGGTTGAACAGGGTGGGGGAGGGTAGAATGGGGAGGAGAAGAGCAGGGGATGAGCAGATCAGGCTTAGGAGTGGATTAGGCAGTGGCGGCATACAATGAATCCAACCCCCATTCCCAGACTTGGATCTGCCTGCACAGATCAACATAGATTTGCACCAGCACAGATCCAAGGTGACCAATTGAAACTGCTGGGGTTTACCCCAGGGAAAGGGGAGAAATGTCCCCTTACCCTTAGGAGATTCCCACATAACACTTTTACTGAGGTTAGGCTGTATGGCACATATATAATATGATTGACCCTGATGTAATTAACTTTTATTATCCAAAGAACAGCCACAGGAGATCCAGTGCAGATCAGGACTGCTGCATGAGGACAGTAGGGTTTGCCTTACAATGGCCCCAATCCAGACTGCCCCCCAACAGCTATTTTCCCCAAGAGGGAAGCTCCCAATAGTACCAATAGTAAGTATGGGAGATCTGGTTTGGAACCTTGATAGGGTAAAAGTTTAAAGCTTCTCCCCTCATGTTGTCGTCCCAATCCAGGTGTACCCTATAGCTGCTATTTAGTCAAAAAATCAAGGTCACCAAGTCAGACCAAGCACATTATTAATATAATGTGTATTTTGGTCCTAACTGACCAAATGGAATTGGCCACTCGTCCTATTTTGAATCCTGCTGGCTCCTTCCCTCAGTCTGGCTCTAGAGGCAGGGAAAGCTGGCATGGAGTGTCCGTTTGCCCTGTGCTTTTCCCCACACTTTGATAGGGAGAAAGCTCCAGTTCTTTCATACTCACTTTTAGGCAGGAGCAGTTGCTTGAATGAGGGAAGGAATGATTTCTGCTTTAATGCCACAGTCAACTCTCAATGAGAGCTAGAACAGTGCACTTCCTGACAAACACATGAAATGTAGTCTAAACAAAGGATGTGTTTATGATGCTCAAATGAAGATAGGAAGGCTTTCCTAATTTTCTCAGAAGCCAGTCATTCAAATATTTTCTGAAGTCTCACCGACTTCAGTAAGGCTTATTCTCAGACAAGTGTACTGTCCATGGCAGCAATGACCTCACATTAAAACCAGTCCTTTAAACTGCAGATGTAGGCTCATGGTGAGACCCCTGTTTACCAGAAAGGGATAGAGCCAGAGTATCAGATGTCATGTAACCAATAAAATGTCCTCTTGGCCACAGCTGCCACCTGTTGCTTTGCATGTTGGTTGCAGATGATGGAGGGAATACAGTGAATCCAACCTGTTATTTACAGGGTCTGTCGAATACTCCTTTTCCAATTGCAAATCTCATTTTCTTCCATGCTAAGTTAACTGCATTTAGAAGACAATAGTGTCTTTAACACTATTGCCAGTGAGCCATTTGGAAGGTTTATCTCATCACAAAGTCAGAGCTAATGGATAGGTTGGATGGAGTCCAATAGTTAAGGGGAAATCAAATATGGCTCCTGGAAACCCTATCCTTGAGTATTTATAAGAAGGCACTTGCATCCAGAGGTGGCAGTGGTGAGGCAGCACTTATCCCTCCAAGAGTAATAACGCCTATGTTTCAATTTTAACTAATGAATGGCTCGATGGATTCCGACAACCTTAGTGTATTCTATGCTGATAATTTTTTGCTTGATTCCCCTCCCCATTAGATTACACTGGTAGTTGGTTTACCTAATCTACCTTGTATTTGTATGCTCTGTTTCATCTTTCACCAAGAAGCTGCCTGCCATACTTCAGCACCTTTCAATACGCCTAGAAATTCAGTTCCTCTTGATGTTCTAAGAGGACAAAACTGGGTATTTGAGAAGAGGGATCATGACAGCATGAGCTCTCTTGTACATTACACTGATTATGCAGTAGACTGATAACGCACTCGTAATACCACCCTCAAAAATGTACACATCAATGGCTGACTATAATTATGAATTCTAGATGATTTCAGGGCAATGAATGGTTTTGAATTATAACACTTCCTTTGTCCAGGTCAGCCTCTTGGTTGTGTAAACAGACACTCTGCTGCAGGCTATGGAACACCTGACTGTCTCATTAAGAGCCTCTTTGTTGTACTTTGACCATCATCATATATGCGGTCCGTTGTTAAGTGGACAGTTGTTAAGCAATGCATGTCTTTATTGGATTCCCCCCATACAATAATTTATGTATTTTCCAATATAAATGTAATGTTTGAAATACGGGATAAATGCTTTTTCTTCCTGTCTCCATCATCATCATCATCATCATCATCATCATCATCATCATATTATTATTATTATTATTATTATTATTATTATTATTATTAACAATTTCTATCCATTGCTTTCTCCTTCCATTAGGGAGGTGCTCAAGGTAAGTAACAGTGCTAAGTTACAAGTGTCAATAAAATTATCTGACAGTAAAAAGTAGCTGTCCACCTAGTGTCATTATGGTTAAAAAAATTCATTTTCAGGACATTTTAAATGCTCCATTGCATATCAGTTTCCCTACCCTCAGAGAGGTTCCTAACTGTCATTCCAAATGGCCTTTGCTAACTTGAGGGGCTGTCTTAATGCTGGGGCTATCTGACTGTTCTATGAATTCTTCCAATTCTTTGAAAAGGCTCAAAGCACACAAAGTTTAAAAAAAAATCAGCTCAAGTACAATAGTACAAATGAAGCACATTCCCGCAGACTTCAGGAGATCCAGAGTAGATGCAGTGTCCATGTTCTAGTAGTCTGCCTGCTGGAGATTTGTCAGTGGCTCATGCTGCTGGGCTGCAAGGTCGAGTCTGTTTCCTACTACTGCTTACCCCTGGGGGAGTCCTTCTTTTTGGGCTGTTTAATCGTTGACTTTTGGTATGCCTTGCCACTGAAGAGTACAAACTCAGCAAGCCTGCCTCCTGAGATGGTTGTCCAGTCACCGCTCAGCATAGCAGACCCTTATTTGCATTTGAGCCTTCTGAATTCAGTGTAATGCAAACAGTGATAATGGGCTCATTAGAGTCCCCCCAGGGACTAGACTGTGCATTTGCTCCTAATTGGCAGTTAGGATAATGGTCACAGCAAGGAGGCTCGGGTTTCATCCATTCAATGGACACTGAAGTAGCCTCTCTAAGCCTAACTGCAGAGCATGCATGAGTGCTGAAGGACTTTGAATATGCAGGCCTGGATGGATACTTGCGTTGTGCCACTTCTATAGATAAACACACTTCAGGCTACTTCCTTGTGGCATAACTGAACCACTTTCATTGTTCGCCTTCTGTTAGGGAAAAAAAATATACTCAATCTATCCTAAACAGAAAAATGTCAGGGCATTTCATGGCATAATCTTCTTTCTATCTTTAGAAGAAATCCTTCTCAAATTCCATTTTTATCTTTGACAATTTGCTCTGAATGTTAGCTCATTATCAACAGTAAATTAAGAATGTAGAAACATTAATTCTGCATATTTGTGTGCATAAACAAAAGCTAAACTTATTTTCTATTGCAATCTTCTGGACCCAGAAGATAGCTGTGAAATGAACAGAACTGAATAATAATAATAATAATAATAATAATAATAATAATAATAATAATAATAATAATAATAATAATAACTTTATTTTTATCCCGCCCTTCTCCCTAACGGGACCCAGGGCGGCTAACAACATATTAAAAAAAACACAGATTTTAAAAACATTAATACATAGCAGATAAAAACATTTAAAAACACATTACAGAGGCCATAAAAACAGTAGTCAGATTAAAAGACAGAATAAATGAGCAAGTCACCGAGGAATCAAGCCTGTAAAAAACTAAAAGATGTACAAAAATGTTAAGAAGGCCAGAAATCAGAAGGCTGTTTTCAGGCCTCGCCGAAAACTCTCAAGAGAGGGAGCCATTCTCAAGTCAAGGGGAAGGGAGTTCCATAGCGTTGGTGCCACTACTGAGAAGGCCCTATTTCTTGCAGCCACCCCACGTACCTCCCTAGGAGGCGGCACTTGTAAAAAGGCCTTCTCTGATGACCTAAGAGGACGAGCCGGACTGTACGGGAGCAGGCAATCTCTAAGATACCCTGGTCCAGAGCAGTATAGGGCTTTAAAGGTCAATACCAGCACCTTGAATTGGGCCCGGAAACGAATGGGCAGCCAATGCAGCCACTGGAGAAGCGGACTGACAGAGTCGAACCGCCTACCTCCAGTAACCACACGGGCCGCCGCATTCTGCACTAGTTGCAGTTTCCGAACCGTCTTCAAGGGCAGCCCCACATAGAGCGTGTTACAGTAATCTAATCTCAATGTCACAGAGGCATGGATCACCGTGGCCAGGTCTGCATGATCCAAGTACGGCCGCAGCTGGCGCACCAGCCAAAGCTGAGCGAAGGCCCCCCTAGCCACAGCCGCCACCTGGGAATCCAGGAGCAGCTGCGAGTCCAGGTGGACCCCCAAGCTGTGGACCTGCTCCTTCAGAGGGAGTGCAACCCCATTCAGCGCAAGCCGATAGTCCAGCACCTGCATCGAGGATTTCCGAACCAGGAGAGCCTCTGTCTTATCTGGATTTAATTTCAGCTTGTTAGCCCCCATCCAGATCCTCACTGCTTCCAGACAGTGCTCCAGGCCCTCAACCGCCACCCTGGAGTCTGGAGGAAAGGAGAGATAGAGCTGGGTGTCATCAGCATATTGATGACACCTCACTCCAAACCCCCGGATGACCTCTCCCAGCGGTTTCATGTAGATATTAAATAGCATGGGGGATAGAATTGAACCCTGCGGCACCCCGCACCTCAAGGGCCAGGGTGTTGAACAGGCATCCCCCAGCACCACCATCTGGGACCAACCCTCCAAGTAGGAGCGGAACCACTGCAAAACAGTGCCTCCAACTCCCAACTCGGCCAATCGGCCCAGAAGGATACCATGGTCGATGGTATCGAAAGCCGCCAAGAGGTCCAGCAGGACCAACAGGGACGCACTCCCCCTGTTCAGTCCCCGGCGTAGGTCATCCACCAAGGCAACCAAGGCAGTTTCCGTCCCAAAGCCCGGCCTGAAGCCAGATTGAAAAGGATCCAGATAATCCGCTTCATCTAAGACCCTCTGGAGTTGGGACGCCACCACCCGCTCAATTACCTTGCCCAGAAACGGGATGTTGGAGACTGGCCGGTAGTTATCCAACACAGTGGAATCCAGGGAGGGCTTCTTCAGGAGGGGGCGAACCAACGCCCGCTTCAAGGCAAGCGGCAACGTCCCCTCCATCAAGGAAGAGTTGACCACCCTCCCCAGCCAGTCCCCCCCGGGCCGCTCTAATCAGCCAAGCTGGGCAAGGGTCAAACAGGCAGGCAGACAGCCTCACACTCCAAAGGAGTCTGTCCACATCCTCAGGCTGCACAAGCGGAAAAGAATCCCACAATACTGGACAAGCAGTTGCCAAGGGGACATCATCAGACATTGTCAATGTGGCATCCAAGTCGCGACGAATACGATCGATTTTATCTGCAAAGTGTTGGGCAAACACGTCACAGCGGCTGACCATGTATTCCTCCTGAACTACCGAAGGGGCCTGATGAAGGAGGCCCCGCACCACACGGAACAGCTCTGCCGAATGGCTATCAGCAGACGCAATGGTAGCAGAGAAGAACAATCTCTTCGCTGCTACCACCGCCACGGAGTAGGCTCTATAATGAGCTCTACTCCGTGTCCGATCGGATTCATCACGAGTTTTCTGCCACCGTCGCTCTAGACGCCTGCCCTGCAGCTTCATCATTCGCAGCTCCTCAGTAAACCAAGGAGCCGCTCCGAGTCTGGGGCGTGGCAGAGGTCGCTCCGGAGCAATCTCATCCACAGCCCTGGACATTTCCCCATTCCAGAGGTCGACCAGGAATTTCCCCATTCCAGAGGCCACAGATGAGGCGCCAGTCTTGGCAGTGGGAAAGTCCCCCAGGGCCCTCAGAAAACCTTCAGGATCCATTAGCCTCCAGGGGCGGTCCATAGAAAACAGTCCCCCACTTCTGCGGAGGTAGGAAGTCGCAACAAGCCTAAACCCTACCAGGAAGTGATCTGTCCATGACAACGGAGTGATGTTGATCTCCTCTACCTCCAGATCATTGCCCCCATGCCCAGCTGTAAACACCAGGTCCAACACGTGTCCTGCTGTATGTGTCGGGGCCCAGATCTTCTGGGACAGGCCCATGGTTGTCATGGCAGCCATGAAATCCTGAGCTGCACCTGCCACAGGGGCCTCGGCATGAACATTGAAGTCCCCCAGCACTAACAGGCGGGGGGCCTTCAATGCCACCCCCGAGATCACCCCAGTCAGCTCAGGCAGGGAGACTGTTGGGCAGCAGGGCAGGCGGTACACCAACAGAATCCCAATCCTGTCCGGCCCTCTCAACACCACATGCAAGCACTCGAACCCCGGAGACTGCTGGACAGGGCACCTGGTAAGGGAGATGGACTCACGATAGACCATTGCAACTCCCCCTCCCCGTCCCTGCAATCTTGGCTGCTGCAACACCTGGAAACCTGGCGGACACAGTTCAGAGAGACTAACGCCTCCCTCCCCGTCCAGCCAGGTCTCCGTAATGCATACCAGGTCGGCTTTCACATCCAGGATCACATTTATGATGATGATGATGATGATGATGATGATGAACAGAACTGCATCTAAACATTATGGTGCAAGTGTAAGTTCACTAGGCCCCCAACCCAATGCAGCAACAAGTTCTTAACTATGCACTGATGCAAGGTAGTCGAGATGTGACTAACTGCACCAGCATAGCTGTTCGTCTTAAGGTTTTTTTTTAGCTGAGAAATGGGTAGAAAAGTGGCATGGGAGGGTCAGAATAGTGGACTAGTCAAGTAATGGCCCAGTCCTGTATTCACCAGACACGGGCAGTGCTCCTCTAATGCTGGCGCTGACTGCTGTAAAGCCGGATACTGCTGGAGCGCCAGCAGGAAGGCCAGAGCCCTTCCACATGGTCTATACCAGTATGAGGAAGTTGACAGAGATAAGTTGGTGAGGAAAGTGGGGAGGGTGGAAAGGGGAAGCAACTGCGGCGGGGGATGGGCAGATCAGGTCTGGAAAGGGGATAGTTTTGGTGCCTGTGACAGCCACCGAATCCTAACCTCCTTCTTGGACCCAATCCTGTTGCACGGGTCTATTTGGACCTGTGCCAGATATTTAGCTTGTGGGTCCATTTGGACCTGTATCAGATATTAGCTAACACAGGTCTAAGTAGACCCCCCCCCCCCATGCCATGGAAATGTACCCCTGAGTAAGGGAACAATTATTGTTCCCTTACCTAGAGAAGATCCCCTGGAGTGCCCCACCACCACAGGATGCAACAGTAGCCACTTTGGCACTGGTTTATCAATGGGGAAGGGGGAAATAGGATTCTGCTCTGTTTCAGCATCTTGCTTACCTATTCAGGATCAGGATCCTTGCTTTGATGCACACAATCAAAATGAGTCCTAGTATAATACAAATGCAGCCCCATGGGGCAAATTTATCATATTTTTTTCTTTTTCATTACGTGTATCCCATTTTTTAGACAGATGTGTGTAAGTAAAGTAGCTGGCAGTTATAAAAAACAAACCATAATTTCCCTTTACTACAGCTCATGTGCTCGCATCATTGCATACACATGTACATGCACACACAAAGTTCAACAGTAAGAAGGCACACTCTTGTGGAAGGCCCCAGCTTTCATACACACTCCACCACAGGCTGCTGAGACAATTCTAGGGCAACAGGACTAACTGACAGTGGGCAAGTTTATAAACCACAAAACAAAAAGGAATCAGCAGTAAGTTCTTCCCCCATAGCATCAAACCACCTTGGAGAGAGAAAGAAGCCCCATCCACAACAAGAAATCTCACTGTCCGCTCATTTGTTTATTGGTATTGTGTAGATTTGATCTGGGGACTGCACAAGGTGAATAGATGAATTGGCATTGTCAGGAACTCTGGACTTGAAGCAAAAACTTAATGCACTGAGCATTAAACTAGCTTGGGGCTCAATCCTAACCCACTTTCCAGCACCGACATAAGGGCAATGCAGTTCCTAGGTAAGGAAACAAACATTCCCTTACTTTGAGGAAGCCTCTGTGAGTACCCCCCAACTGCAGGATGCAGCTCACATCCCATTGGCACAGCTATGCCAGTGCTCAAAAGTGGGTTAGGATTTGGACCTTGTTGAGCTATCATGGACAATGTATGTCTACATTTCAGTGCCTTCTTCAGGTGCAGAGATGTAGTGTGTTCAATACAGAGGTATTGGCCAGAACTGATAGAAATATGAGGAACCTAGACTGACGCCCTTGCCTGGTCAACAAAGGATGTCTGCTACTTGTCAGGCTCCAGCTTCTTCAGATGCTGACCTCAAGAACTCCAAGCTGAAGTCTTCCAGTCTTGTGTATTCCTCTAGCTTTGCCATTATAGGCATATGGAAGCTGTGTTTGTGTGTATGTTTCCTGTTCTATGTGTTTAGATACTTGTGGGTCCCTTGATGCATACCTTTCATAGGATAGCCCAACTGTTTCCAGCAGCACTGCCTGGGGTGACAGTATCACTCTGGTGTTTCCTATCTAGCACAGAATGTCAACCAAATTGTGGCACTGTAAGTGGTAATTCCCATGGAAGCCATCTTGACCTGACCACAGGCTTGCGCTGTCTAGAACATGTTAGTTCAAGTCCAGGATCATTCTAGGTTATGCTGCTGCATTTTTTGTGAGCAGCCAGTCTTGAGACATTGCTCACACTGAAATCCTGGAATAGGTACATGCTCCCAAATGTAAGCCTGGGTTATGTAAGCAGCCCAGAAGAATGAGGGCAGTTATTTGGCAAGTATCCCTAAGGCTGCATCAGTCCTATGCTTACTTTCCTGGGAGTAAATGAGCACAGTAGACTTACTTTGGAGTAAACATGCATTGGATTTTGCTGTAAGGTAGCAAAATCAAAGTGATTGAGAAAAATGAGATGGAAAGCAAAAAGCAGAGTGATACCCAAGAAAGAGAAACCAAATTGTTCTCTTCGCTGGACTGCCTGAAGAGTGGATGGAAAATCCATTGCTTCAGTAATTTAACGCAGGTCTTGGCAAAACATGAAAAAGTCTACACAGGGGAAATGGGGGGGGGTAGGGCGAGAGGCAATACTGGAAAACTGATGGACTAAATAGCACAGCATAAGAAGTTTCCTTGTCTGGATTTTTATGACTTTTGTCAAAAGAAGTGCGGGATTTGCTGTGATGGGAAAATCATATGTCCAGATTCTACAGCCTGTAATAGCAGTACCTGAAGTTGGCAGACAGAGCATAGAGTCTACAAGTAAGGGCCAGAACCAAGCTCAGAGCTATTTCCGGTGGGCCATAGAGATTCTTAGATGAATTTTCAATGAAAGACTGGCTTGCATATATAATTTTAAAGCATCCATTGAATACAAATGAATTGCACCTTCGTCCACACCTTTTCTCTTGGAACAATTGGATGAAATATATATGCTGTATTAACAATAAGCACTCTGAGCATCATACTGTTGAAAAATCCTCTGAACTCTGGTATTGTATTTGTGCCACGATCAGTTTGGTCATGGGGCTGCTAATAGTGCTAAATAGATCTTGTGCCATTTATTTATTTTGAGGTGTATCCCACTTTTTTTTTCTTTTACACATCCATGCACTCAAGGTAGCTTACAGTTCTAAAATCAACTGCAATTGTCATTATCGGAAGATTAGAATGCAGTCAAAGCAATCAAACAATTCAACAGGCATTTAGAAGATGCAACAAGGAGAAGAAAGCATTACAGACCCCATCTTAATTAATTCCCCCTGAACCCAAACAGTTTTCAAGACTCCCCTGAAAAAAGACAATGAGGAAGCCAGATGCATTTCTCTTGGGAGTCCGTTCCATATCCTGAGGCCCTCAACCAAGAAAGTCCTATGCCTGGTTATTGAAAGGGAGAAAGTATCTGCCCAATGGCAGCAGGCAGACATGTGGTGTGCAGTTTCTTGGTCCAAGGTGTTGTTATACACTACTAGAGCAACCATTTGAAGAATGTCTGCTGTGCTCATTCCTGGTATTTCTCCCCCTGCTGCCACTGGAGGAAAAGGAGACTGATGGGGCACAAGGGGGAGGAGACCTACTAGGGAAGATACACAGTGACTATCACACAGTGACTGTACACAGCTCAGATCTGGAGTCTCCTGTGAAGGTCCAAATGCTCACATGTGCTTGCATTTGCGTAACTTCTTAAAAAGAACCAAGTAATCTGTTGCCATAAATCACTTGAGCACTCCTTGGTCATGAGGGAGGTGGATAAATGGAAATCACAATCCTCAAACTACTTACATGCTTCTACAACTCTTTGCTGCAATCTCTAGTAAGTTATGGTTGAGTAGTCATCAAGTTGTTGCCTAAAATGTGCAACGTGTTTGACTGTCTTTGCAAAATCATGCCCTTGTATTAAACCACCTGCTTACTTCCATTTTGAGTTGACTTCTTGTCCAGGCAGAACTAGTAATTCAGGAGCCATGCACATGAATATGTTTGCCAAGAGATGCTAATGGATGTTCTGGCTAGGCTCCAAAGTCTCCCTTATTGTACCTATGTGGACCTAACCTGAGAAATGTCAGCACTTAGTAACAAAATCCAGGCAGCATCTACAAAAACTCAAGCTGATAATCATGAGCCTGATGGGTTTATTTTTTGTGAAATAAAAATTCTGAAATTCTTCAAGGAGCTAAGTAATATTTACTTACCAAGTTAATCCATGTGGGGGGACGACGACTTTTTAACACTTAACAGGATGTTCTATATATACCATGATTCAGATCTTGAGAGTTAGATATGGTCAAAGATTTAAGGAATTTATCATGTTGATCATAAACATATAAGAAGCAAATCCATAAGATGGGCAAATCAATTATCAAAGCCATGGCAAAGGCAAAATATAAACGTCCCCCATCCCTGCGGTTTTGCTAGGTTTGGCAGCCCCCCTGCATGCTATTAATTAAAAAATCCCCCCCATTGGACCATTGTGCATTGACGTGCACATCTCCTTTGGCCCTGAAGGAGATGCTTTGGGGGAGGTGTTTTTGTCGAGAGGCTTGGGCAAAGGGAATGGGGCAAGCACTGTCCACCTGCTATGTGGCACCCACTATGTGGAGGAAGAAAGCTGAGCAACAGTAAGGTGTAGATGCTTAGTCGGAATGTTGTAAGCAGAAAGGTAACACTTTGATTGTGTAAGAGCCATCTGTATGGAAGCAGCCTTCTTCTCTGTGGGATACCATTCCCAAGGAGAGGTATTTTCAACATCATTATCAAAATGATAATGAAGCACAATTTAAAAAGAACAGTAACAGTCTAATGAATGCAGCATGAGTTTTGAGCATGAATGGCTATCCCTTCAATCAAATGAGAAATGGTAATCTGATATGAATGCAAATGCAATTTTCTTTTCCTCTAGAGAGAAAGGTCAGCTAATTATCCTGGGATGGTGGCATCATTCATTTCATGTCTGCTGTCCACCATGTTGCTTTATATTCTGATCCCAGCCATGTTGCATACCCAGTGCATTAAGCCAGAACCCAGTCTAACCCAGTCATTGTAGATTGTAAAAGAGAAAAAGACAACAACTTTAAATATAACCTGCTGTTCTACCAGTTGTTATGCATATATAAAGGTTCTCTTTCAGCACAATCCTATTCATGTCTACTTGGAAGTAAGCCTCTTCAGTTTAAAGAGACGCCTAAGTACATGTTTATAGGATTGCAGGCCTAGACATAGTTGGTGCTAGCAGGTAGGCAAATTTTGGCCCAGTCCTATAGAGGGCCTATGGCAGCAAACCTCCTGATCTTCTGCCATAAGTCTTCTAATGGCAGCATAATTGTCCTGCCACCGAAGTGCGTATCAGAGCTGTGGGCAGAAATTCCCCATACCTCCCACACATGGACCCAGTTCGCAATGGAGCAGGTATGGTGCCAGCAGGGATGGGTTGTGGGCAGGTCTTGGGTAGTTCAGGAGAGACCCAAGGCAGGGGCAGGTAATGATTTGGGGTGCGTCCCAATGGCAATCTTTCCAGCTCCTTAAACATACACCAACAGAATACGTGGCATTGGTCTGAGGAAATCCATTGATGGCCAGGCAGCCTGTGGAGAGTTATGTAAGAACAAGTTTTCTTACCGCTCCCAAGCTGTCTGTTCACACACCCCTAAATTGCATGCCACACGTGCTCCTTCAGCACTACAGCATGGCAGAAGATAGGATTGGGCTCTTGGGCATTCTCCAGGTTCCCACCATTGTCCAAAGTACCAAGAAGTATGCTTAATGGATCATCCTAAAGGAGTAATTTAAATTCCCGTTCCTGAAACAATACACAAAGACTTGTCACAGGTTGGGGGGGAGGCCTTGTTCCATTCCATGCCAGCTACAATTAAGACATAATCTGTTCTAAATCTCCTTCTTCCCTTTAAGGCACTGTGGGTCTAAACACGGTCTTTGTCTTATGGACTGACAATAGAGCAGTTCTTGCCTTCTTCCTGGTCTATTTGTACACTTGTACACCAAACCTTGGCTTGGGTAACAGCCTCACCTTGATTTAGGCACATCCCAGTTCTCTGCTTCCAAGTTCTCCTGGATATACAGTGAATCACACCTAGTTATAATCACCACTCTTACAAAATTCTAATCCCAGAGATTTCCCCCCCCCCCCTTTATTTGATTTTACCCTTTAGCAGAAGAAAGTTGTCCAGGTGGCCATCTGTTTCCTCTGTACCTTGATGCTGGCTTGTTTTGTGTATCTCTTTGTGTTTCTATAAATTACAGAGGGTAAAAATGATTGGCGGGGGGATACAGTTGTTAATTGCTCTTCAAGAAGCGGATACAGGATTAACTTTTTAGACCTGGACTGCCTACCCTAAGCTGGGAAAAATAATGTTGATCATGCAATGAATATTTACATAAAGTGATCACCATGGCAATCTTTACTGGCTTAGCTTTTCAAGTCCAGTAGGGGGTATTCCTGCCTGTTTTTGCAATTTGCTTTGCATTTTAGAGGGCTTTACAAATGAAAGGGAGATCAAGAAAGATGTATGCCAACAGAAAGCTGCTGCTCTTTCTTAGACAGAAACAAAAAGGAAATGGAAAGCTAGAAAAATGTGTCTGTTCAAAGAAAATAGTTTGCTAGTGTGATGCACGGATAAAGGTACTCGGATTTTTCATCCTGGACAATTGTGTCCTGGTCAAACACATACCAGTCATTGGCATCCCTAGGGCACAATCCTAACCCACTTTCTAGCACCGACATAAGGGCAATGCAGCTCCTAGGTGAGGGAACAAACATTCCCTTACTTTGAGGAGGCCTCCTTGAGTACCCCCCAACTGCAGGATGCAGCACACATCCCATTGGCACAGCTATGCCAGTGCTGGAAAGTGGGTTAAGATTTGGGCCCTATACATTCATGTCTGGGTTTGTTTTTTTGTTTTTTTTTGCATTCTAGTCATTTCCATCCCACTATAACTGGGCAAGAAACCTATGTTACATATCCTAAGCCTCTTATCCCAGCCCTAACTCTACCTTTGTGTTTTAAAAATAAAAAAGTACATCTAATATAAATGTGTGGAATGCATAAAGTACGGACGCAAATGTCCAATACCAGGACACATTTGACTGGGACACATTTGTCCAGGACACAGTGATCCTATCACTATGGATAACATGTGCCAATGAGTTCAATAGACTCATGCAACAAGAGTGGAACAGCCAAGAACTAGACAATATAATAAACTGCATAACTATCTAAAACCAGGGAAAACTTTCTCACTGTAAGAATGGTTCACTCTTAGAGACAATTATACACTATACAGATATAACTTAATTATCCATGGACTTTTCACCTGCAGTTTTATCTCAACGCAATGAGAAGGGCACTCTAAATTAAAGGAAAAATGTCCTTTAACAATAGCTTCGCTTTTCATTGTAACAGCAGCAGACAATTAATCAATCTCTCTCCAGGTGCTTAGAACAGCTTCACTCCGAGGCAAGTTACCCCTCTCTTCCCCCAATGCATGTGAAAGAATGCAAAGTGGAAGTGATTATCACCACCTCTTTGCATTCTTTCCTGGGTGCCTTTCTAAGCACCTGTAGAGAGAGTGATTGATTGATTGCCTGCTGCCTCTGTCATGCATTACAAAGGTAAGCAAGGCTATTTTTAAATCACTGAGCAAAGGGACTTTTTTAAAAAATGGATTTTCTTTAAGGAGATTTTTGGCATCCCCAGGGAAATTGAACCCTTGTGGATACCACCCTGTACTTACGTAATTTAAGTGCACAAGGGACTGGTAATGAGAAGAAGGTGGGCTACCTGAACTTCTAGCTGTCCTAGTCTGCATGCTAGTAGATTTATATTGCAGTGAGTACAAAACAAGGACCTTCTACCTCAAAAATCCAGTCTCAAATCATAAGATTTGGAGGGAAAACACAGTCTGCTTCCAGTGTATATCTTCTGAACCCTGCTAGTGCTTCTCCAGAAAGGCACAATTTCCAGTGGAAAAGCAGGAGGCAGAAGAAGGGCCATTAACCTTTCCCAAGCCTGTCATTTTCTCTCCTCCAACCCTACCAGGTCCAAATGCCTGTGTTTGCACTACAGGACCCGAGTTAAGAGAAAAGCAAATGTTGAGGAATTGGAGGGGGAAAACAGCAAGCAAAAGAAGAGTTTGGTGCTCTCTGTCGGGAATTATGCCTTCCACTCTGTAGCCTTGTAGAAGTAGTCCCACCTGGGCATGGAAGATGCATAGTGGAGGTGGAACATATAGTTATGGTGGATTGCTTAGGATACTGAAACAAGACATTACAACTACATCTGGACCCATGTGGAGGCTGCAAAACAGTTTAGGCTGCTCCTTCAAGAGCATTGTGTTGCTATTGTTCAAGGCCTCACTTGAAGTATTTGCAAATGCTGTTACTAAGATGGAATGCTACACCTTCCAGCCACACTGTCTTTTTCAGACATTATTCCCAGACCACCAAAACATTGACATCTGATATAATGGTGTTGCAATGAGTGTAGCGATAAGCTGCAATGTCCCTGGTTCAAATCTTGCCTCAGCTATGAGGTCATTGGGGGATGTTAGGAAACCACTATTCTCTCACTCAACTCCATCTCCACCTGCAAATAAGAGGTAATAATACTGACCTACACTACACAGTTGCTACATTTACAGAAACATTACAGAGATGCTCTGAAGACCACACAAAATGCCACACAGTAGCTAACATTTAAATATAAAGTTCACAGGTAAATTCACATTGCATAAATCATGTTCTTTCCAGGCCCTTGACATATTCTCTACAGAAAAAAACTGACACATCAGCATTTGTTACAATATGATCATAGTGTTGGGTGACTGAGCCATAGCAACAGCGTTTGTTGCCAAGGGAGATGCTGTAGCTTGGTTGTACAGAGCTATTTTCCGTGCAGAAGATCCCAGTTTCAGTCTTTGGCATCTACAGGTGGGATTAGGAGAAACCTTGGAGAGTCCTTGGAGACCTGCTGTCAATCCGTCTAGACCAGGGGCCCCAACCTGCTGAAGCCTGTAGAATGTGAGAGATGGCAGTACAGCAAATGGCCACTGAGGAGGGTGGGCACCAGTGTCATCACTAAGGTTTGCATCAGCTGGTCCCCATGATGGACCTCCTCCCATGCAGTGGGCGGGGTGTTGCACCATCGCCCCACTTCTGCTGGATTTTTGGCTATAACTTTTGATAGAATAATAGAGATATTTTAATGTGGCTTTCTTCATTGCGTTCTGCATTAAATTACACATTGAATGATGTATAACATGATGGTATTATTCAAAAGTACCAAGATTTAAAAATTTTTGTTCAGTAGTGGTGTCACCTCCCCCGTGCATGTCACCTGGTGTGGCCCACACCCCCCTGCACACCGTTAGCAATGCTATTGGTGGGCACAACCCCAAGTAACCATCCTTGGGCAGGGACAGTCACAAAATGTCCAGTTACAAATGTACTCATGGCTGCTCTCTACTTTGCTTCCAGAGTCTCCACAGTCTGCCTGCATCTTGCGCTATGGAACATGGCAATGGCCACAACCATCTCTACTTGCTTCACTAAGCAGAGGTTCCCACCTTCAGCATGGTCTATTGGGCTCCCAATCGTGGAGGCATAGCAGCTTGTTAGCTTGAGTAAACCACACTTCACTTCATGAACCAATGGCCCGGCTCTGAAGAAGACAGCTTAATATGTAGTAAATTGAAGCCTGTTTTTTTCAGTGATCTCCTAGAATCAAGAGTCCAGGAAATGTATAGCATCTCAAGCCACAGAACATTGTAGAAGGCAGCTGGCAGCTGCCAATGTACAACAAATACTGTGTTTAGAGATCTATATTTCCACACACTCCCCCTTACTGATCTATGGAGGACATGAATCTTTTCTAACTTTTTTTAGCACCCTCTGTTGTGCTGAGTAAAGTGTTCCCTGATTCAGTTTTTGGTCAAAACCAAACCTTCACTGTTAATACATATAAACACTGTACATCTGGATTAACATCACAGTTTGGGCTTCAGCAGCATTTTGTACTGTGTGCATGGCATGTTTTCCAGACTTCACAGCTTTTTTCTTTTAAACCACAGTTTTTCTAAACTTAGGAAATCATGGGAGCGAATCACATGGCACGTGTCAGGTTTCAACCAAGCACTGCCAATTTGTGTGCTATTTTTTCCCTATATTGCCAAGGAAAGAATTTTGATTTTATATAAGGAAAATGCCTTTTTCCCCAGACACAATGGTTTAAAAAAAAAAAAAAAGACTTTTGGGGATTTTGCTCTGACATTATAAAACAAAAATCAGCATTGGCACTGACAAAGCGTAAACATTTTAAACTCAAAAGATAAATGTTTCAGCATGCTAGGCTCATTTAGATCCTGACACTAGAATGGAAATGGTAACTACAGCAGTTGTTACTAGGTGCACTTGTGTGATATGTGCCATAGACTTTGCTCTTTGAAGTTTGAAAGGAAACTGGAGTTCCCTGGATGCTTAACAGAGTTCCTTGATTAGACAATCATTCATGGCAGGTAGGCTGCTCTGAAAGGCAGCTCCTCTTAACACCACCAATTTCCTCTTACCGTGAGTCAACTCCCATGTGAACTTGTGTGTAACAGAAGACTCCCCACACACACACACACACACCCAACTCTATGCAATGTGCAGGGGCTCATCAGCAGACAAGTTAAGGAAGGGGCTTTGCTCAGTAGCAAGTAGTCTTACTTGGCATGCAGAGATCCTAGATCCAGCCTCTGGCACCTCCAGTTCTAAGGTCTCAAGTAGTAGGGCTGAGAAAGAGCGCTGTTTGATACCTTGGAGATCTTCTCACAGTCAGTGTGAACAGGACTAAGATGAACCAATGGGTGGGCTCAGTTGGACAAACCTCACAGACACCATCAGAGGAGCTAGCTTCATATTTTCATATATGTAAGGTCATGTGGACAGATTTCCCTGAAGGTAGAAAATATGAAAACCCTGGACAATGTCAGGGTTTATAGCAATGCCCTTAGTCCCCTTTGGAATATGGCAATATGACTTACAGAGAACAAGTGTTAGCTTCTTTGTCATAGTCATGATGAGGTCATCATGAGGTCATATGAGGTCATAGTCATTATGATATTTGATCATATCAAATATGATATGCCCAGTATCTAGCTAACACAGCATTTTACAATACTTGTCCCCTGCCGTACCACTTCACACGGTCCACCTATTATAAGTACCACCGGATGTAACTGGTGTTGATATCAGTTACTTCCTGATTGGGAGGCCAAATGCAACATGACAAACACCAGTAAGAGGGCAGATGGAAGGGCTTTTTTGAGTGCGTGAAAAGCACACACTGGAGCTCTCTCCTCCAAACTAAGCCTCCTACTGGTGCTTGCCATGTTGCTGGTATTGGGCAGTGGAACAGGCCAACTGACATCGCCCAGCCCCTTTAGGATTGGGCTGTTAGATATCTAGTGGCATAACTAGTGGCAAATCATGAGGCCAACCAAGCAAATGGCTTTATCTCATCTTGCAATATCATTACATGAGTATACTGATCATGGTAACTGTCCAAAGCAAATCATCACAAACACAATGATTTTTGACATTTCCCACTAAATCTAAAGGTCAACCAAATGCCTTTGGCCAAATGATTATCATTCCCATAATTTACTTGCAAATGTCAGAATTTACAAAGGTGCTTTTGTAAAGGCCCCCTCCCCACCCAAAGTCTTGTGATACAATAATTTCTGACATCTACTGGTAAATTAAAAAAATAAATAATAAACTACTGGCTCTGGAAATGATTCTGTATCACCTTCCTATTTAACACTTATATTTGCATTTACCAAGACCAGCCTGGATCAAGACCACCTGTGTTGTCCACCAGTGTTGGCTTCCTTTGTTTTTATCTGCTCTTCTGTTCAGTCCATGATGATACAATCCCAGAAATAACATGAGCAAATTCCTGGTTTGCTATTTTTGGCATCGCTTCCCCTCAGCGAGGGAGAGATTACACTATGGGCTATTCAAGCAAATTGGCAGGCAGGCCACCAGAAACTTCCTAGCCCATATGGTTTTGATGATAACTCCTGACCACGCTTTGAGCAGAGAGTTCCAGCTTCAGAATTCTGCTCACTGCTCTTGCAGAGCCCAGTCCTCCAGAAAGTGGTGTGTGTTTGTCAGCTGGTTTAAAGAGCAGAAGTAAAGCAGTGCAGGCACACCGGCATGGCTCCCAAGCTTCCTGGTCATTTATTTGTTGAGAATTCAATTTGTTTTCATGTCAGAGATCAATAGTTAGAAGATTGTCCGTATTTAATCAAGGTGTAATTAAAAGAGGATCTGTAGTATGCCAGGCTATTAAGCTGCCCCACCCATCAGGTTGGGACAGTGTTTCTCAAACTGTGGGTCGGAACCCACTAGGTGGGTCATGAGCCAATTTCAGGTGGGTCCCCATTCATGTCAATATTTTTTTTAAATATATTAGACTTGCTGCTACCATGGTATGTGACTGCATTTATGTCACTTCTGGTCATGACATCACTTCCTGTGGGTCCTGACAGATTCTCATTACCCCTGACCCCCCAAATAAGATGCCAAGCTGAGGCTTTTTGGGTTGAACTAGGGCCACTTTATTAACAACAACAACACAAAGCAGCAGCAGGGCTAGATGGTGCGGGGGGCTAGCCCCCCGGCGTGCGGGGACCTAAAATTGGGGAAAACTGACCTAGCCATCTACCTCCCCTGGGGCTCAAGGGCTAACCAACTGACTCGGGCTGCCACCAGTCAATCAACTGGGTACAGCCTGTCTACATCACCCCCAAAGGGGGCAGGGGAGCTGGCCAGCTGGCCCGCTGGGCAAACCATGCAAGCATAGCCAGACCAGTCAGGGGGGTTTGCCAGCCTACTTCTTCGAGCCGGCTAGGCATCATGTGGGTGGTTCTGGTTCGCCCCCCCCCTTGACCTTGCTGCCCTGGATGGACACCAAATTGCCCTACCTACCCCGCCCCGCACGCATCACGCCACAGGGAGGGACAGCCTATTGCTTGTCCCTCCTCTCCCCATCCAAAAACAGGCTACGCAAGCCCTGCTGCCAATCTGCTAACAACAAACCGTAGCCCTGAGAAGAAAGGTGAACACCGTCGCTACAAAAGAGGGCAGGGCAATCGCACCGGATAACCGAATGAGGAATAACGGTCTTGCCCAAACTCGCAACAACCCTCCCCAGGTAATCATTGATGTGCTTTCTGGTGACATCAATCCTCCTCACACTCCTAGCGCCACACCACACCCTACGGGGCAACAGGTTTGACCAAAGAACCTGGGAACTCCTGGGAAGAACCTGGGAACCTGGGAACTCCTGGGAACCAACCCTGCAATGTTATAAAGTCCCTACGGGCCTGGAGCCTCAAGGACTTAGAGGTCCTCTGGCCCAGGTCGTTCTCGCCTAAATGGACCAAGATTACCTGAGGAGGAGGATGTGAAAGGGCAAACCGACAAACCATGGGCAGGAATTATCCCCAGCACATGCCTCTTCAGGCTGCCCAGCCGATATTGGCAAAACTGCTAAAGCCCAGCTGTGAGACATAGCTGGTGGACAAGGTGTGCTTCCTGGCCCAAAAAATGATAGAGTGCCCGCAGATGAGGACCTGTACTGGGGTCAGCCGCTGAGGACCTGCCAAGTTAAGAGAAAAACAAATCAATAACCAGCATAATGCCCAAACTCCCCTCAGGGCAAAAACCAGGGGATCAACTCGGAATCCCAAACACACAGAGCCACAAGGCCCCCAGGAAGGCACAATGCCACTGAGACCCCCCTTGAGGGGCAGAAGGGTCCCAAACCATACTCACAGGAACACAGAACTCTGGACAATGCTGGGCAGCCTCACCTCACGTAATACTTGAAGGCCCTGGAGCGCTACCTACCAATTCTCTGAATGGCCACAACCTGGAGGCCTAGCTATGCTGCTGCCGAGGCAGCGCCAATTCGAAAGGAATGCAGACTATACTCACCCGGAGTGAGGCCCATACGCCTAATGGCCCTCTGGAAAAGAACTCTAAACTGCGCAACAGTTAATGGGGAAAAATCACTGTGGTGAAAAAGGGACCTGGGCCAGGTGGGGCCAAAGCATGGTATGCAGCCAAGGCCTTTACAGGGCAAATGCCCTCAGTAGGTGACCTTCTAAGTGTGACCAGATGTGCCCTACCTACGCGAGCTCAGCCCCCACCGAGCCAAATGGCACAGGCCAATGGGAGCCTGCCCCCTCAGCCTGCCTGCGCGAGGCAGGGCGGGGCAATGGCCGTTAGTTCGCACAGTGCTAACAGGCTTTCTAAAAAGTGGATCCTGGTTAATACAAATTAGATGGGAAAGAGAGGTGGGAATGTCTGTACAGGAGATAGACAGAATAATGAAAGGAATATTGGAGATTAGAATGGAAAAATTTAGAGAATTGGAGATGAAATTAATATTGAAATGGTATAGGACACCTGCCCAACTGGCTTATCTGAGTAAGGGAAGGAATTCAAATTGTTGGCACTGTAGGAGGGTAAAGGGTTATTATGCCCATCTTTGGTGGGAATGTTCTAAGGTCACTGATTTTTGGCAATTGATATTTGAAAAGGTGGAGGAATTACCTAACCTTAAGCTGGAGCTCTCTGGGAAAATGTTATTTATGGGAGTTTTGGGAAATAATAAAGTAAAAAAATATAATCAGGATTTATTCAAAGCTATGATTCTAGCTATCCATGCAGTTATAGCATATGGTTGGAAAGATGCATCAAAATGGACTGCGGAAAAATGGAATTGACATTTATATGAATGGATACAATCAGACATAGTATCAATATTGAAACAGGATAAGACATGGGAAGATAAGAAAACCAAGATAAAAAAGAAATGGTTGAGATATATAAGATGGGTAAGGGGGCAATATTGTTATAATGGATAAAATCCAAAAGGTGTGCTTATGGCTGCAGATATAAATACTTAATGGGTCGATCTTCAAGGGGGGAGGGGAAAAAAGGGGGGGAAAGACTGTTGATGTATGATTATGTAAATATAAGTCGAATGTATACTTTAAAATTAAACATCAATTAATTAAAAAAAAAGTGGATCCTGGTGCTAAATGTGTGAGAACCACTGGGTTAGGAGATCTGCAGACTAAGAAGATCATGAAGAAGCATCTGCATCTAACCTGAATGTCTCACAAATGCAGTTCTGCTATGAAATGCAAAAATACTGTTTCTTGCTACCTGTTTAAAAATGGTGCTTTTATAAATTACACCAAAACTTTGGTCCAGCTAGGAGTGTATATACATGGAAGTTCTTCTGCATGGTGATCACTGGCAGGATGGGGCGCTGACAGTCCAAAGCCCTTGTGGGCTTACTGTAGCAGATTTGCCATCATTTGTCCTGGTGTGGCACCATTAAAAGGGTTCCATTGTCATGCACTGCAGAACCACTAGTGCAAATGGCCCAAGGTGCCACATGTGTGACAGCAATATGCTCTCCTGGGCTATCTGGTTACCCACCACAACAGAGCATACAACATGCTAGGATTGGGGGATAGGATTGGGGTATTAACAGGCAATTGAATATACTGCACGTGGAGTTCCTCCCTTGATTGAGCTGCTGGGTTGCTTGTACTTAGCCTTGTTTAAAAAAATATTGGCAGTTGTGCTGATCAGCTGTTCTGGAGAGGGAGGTGGGGTCCTGAATTTATTAAGTGCTTAAACTGTGGGGTAAAGGTAGAATTCTTAATCAAATCCAGAAGCACCAGTCCCTGATTCTTCCCAATGTTATCATGTCCCTCAAGCTTTCTAAAAACAATAGCTAAGGGAGCCATCACAAACATAAAGGGCCTGACCCCCCATAATTCAAGTACTGTACTTAGTCCATTCACATTGCTTTTGCCCACTGAACAGTGAATGGATAAGATTGCCAATTGCTTGACGTGGCCACATCCATTCAGTCTTCGCTACAGCATGTGCACACAACTGGATCAGGTTCAGAAGTGATAAAGGAGTGCTTAGCAGAGAACATTCATTTGCAGTATACTTTAGCTAATTGAGGGCAAATAAGAGGAAGGGATGCTGCTTCATGACCTACTTGTCAGCCCTTCTGAAGTCTCTAGCTGGTCACTACTCAAAATAGGATGCCTATCAAAATTCAGGATGCTGAATGGCCCTTTGTTCTCAACCTGGAGGGCCCTTTGTTGTATTCTGATAGATACCAAAGATAACATATTATACAGGTAGAATCTTTAGGTAAAGGCCTCAAAAGGAAAACCTTGTGGTAAAATATCTGACATGTTTAATGTCTGAACCAGTGGTGGTTCTGCAAGTGGGGAATGTGCCGGGGCCATGCCCACACATGGGCCCACCTCCCAGCTCAACCAATCCCAGAGGCACTGAGGGTCCACTGCTATGGCTCCTCTCCACCATCATCCAACAAGCCAGTCAGGGACCAATAGGGAGGATGATAAGGAGGTGGGGAGGGGAGCAGCAGCGAATGAGAATCCTCCTTCATGACATCACCCATAACGACAGTAGCCAAGGTGAAGAGAAACTGTCACACATTCACTGCCCAGTTAACTTTTCTGACCAGGTGTACAGTTATGGCCTCCAGATGGAAAAGCTAGTGGGGAACTGGGAAATAGATGGGAGAGAGTCCTCCTTTATGGCCACCAATAGTTGAAGGTGGGATTCTGAAGGAAGGGACTTGAATCTATCTGGGTTCCTGGGCATCCTAATGAGCAGCTGGCACAAGCATGTGCTCTCTAAAGCATGGGGGAGCACACAATTGGAGGTGTTCTCTGGTCTGTTGCATCAGAGTCCTCCAAAAGTTAGAACCCACATAGTTCTGAACAGTGTATTTTTCTAACAATAACTTCCATGAGGGGAAAAACTTGATTAACTTGCATTTGGATAATTAGTGAGGAACAATATGAAGTTACACAAGTAATCTGAGACTCAGGACGGAATTGTAACCAATTCTACATTAACCAAGTGAGATAACATACAATTAAATGATAGTTGCCCAGGGACTGCTGGATGGACAAAAGTACTTTTATTTTATAGCACAGTCCCAAAGTAGCATTTCTCTGAACAGAAATTACTGTGTCTTATTGGAAATATAATTGAAGAAGCAGCTGTTAACTTTAGCTCAAAAGAAAGAATATTTTGGATCAAGTTATCTGAATGAAAACATTTGGAAAATGAAGAACCTGTTAAAATACTTTACGTGGCTGGAAAATGTACAATAAATGTGTAGAAATGCATATGAAACCATGACAGAAGGCATATGCCACACAAACAAACATTTCCGAATAGGTATAATAATTTTCTTGCCATTTTCCAAATCTTTATGGATTTATATGGATGGCTTAAGAGGCTGTGATTTCCATGATGGACATTTGTGTTTAAAACTGATTGCCTAGAGTTGCACTCATGATCTTTTGGTGTATTTTTGTTTTACATTTTCTTGTATAATAAGTACAAGGGAGATTAACACAACACTGCAAACATTAATTAAGAAGCGGATGGTTGTAAATCATTGTCACTTGAGCTTTGCTGGTGACTTGGGGTTATAACTGAATAACACAATCTTTCAAAGCTGACAATAGCAGACGTTTTATAATTACAGTCAGCAGATAAAGTAGAAGACCGGTGGAGTCATGCAAACCTTAATCCAGCCTTGCTCATTTTTGAAGCCTGTTTTGAGCCTGTGTTGCCATGGTCAAATCCAATGGTTGTCCAATCCAAAGCCCTTGGACTCATCTCTAGAGCTTTTTTCAAGCATTCAAAGGGTGTGTGTCTGCCAAGCAGTATTTTTCTTGCCTGAAACTCCAGATCGCCACCTCCCACTTATGTGCCTGTCCTGTTTAAAGTGAACAGGAAGATCAGAGCATGCTGGTATCACTCCAAGTGCTCTTGGCTCTAAATAGGATGGGCTCGGACAAAGGAGGCAATAATCACGAGTTCCAACTGAGATAAAAGAGTAGGCCACAGATCACACTGCTCAGCCTTTCCTTGTCCACTTGCCACCTTTTCTAAGCAGCTGGGTAGACAGAAAGAGTGAGATGACGGCCGCAATGCTGGAGGAAGACATGAGCTACCTCCTTTCCCTGCTTGCTCTCAATGATCGGGAGAAGGATTGGAGTGCCAACGGAAGTGGCTCCATCGGCACCAGGCCAGAGGAAGGTGGCAGGCAGGCTGGGGTGTAGTGGGGCAACCTGTTCATTGCACCCCCCACCAATCCACTTGTATCCAAATCTCTCAGGTACAATCCCAAGCAGGTAGGCTGGGAAAGGCGGAGGTCTGGAACCCTGAATACTTGCTGCCAGTCACTGCAAGCAATACTTTAATGGATGATGGATGAATGAACTGACTCAGTAAAATAAAACATCTTATGTTCCAAATATGATTGTTCTTTGAAGTGTTCATTCAAAGAACATGCCCAGAATCCTCTGTGATGTGTAGGGATTCTGGGGCTGAGATGCAGCGATTCCTCAACCATTGTCAATGCGGAAGTGTTCTTCAAAGGAAGGAGGTTTGAAAACCAATGTGAGTATACCATTGTGTTACCAGTTCACCCCTCTGTAACGTAAACAAAATCTTGATTTTGCATGTCACTTTTCAAAATACTGCCAAGTATCAGTGATTAGATATAAAATACCAAGTCTCAAATAACATGTCTAATATTTAAAGCAGATTCAGAGAATATACAAGCAGGCGGAGAACACCTAGAAAAGATCAGATAGCAAAACTAGCCCAGGGCAATGGTGAGGAGAATGTGTGGGGACTAAATTTATTTCAGCCCCCTCATTCAAAAGGGCAGTACTCTTTCTCAGCACTAGATGATGCCTCTCTAGATGATGAACATTGGCTTGGGGAGAACCACAAATAGTTCCTTCCACTGGTGATCATAATGTTAGTATAATTACATTTGGAGCCTGTATTTCTCCACACAATTGCATTAACATTTAAGAATTTAATAAAGTTGGGTGAGATGGGCCTGGAAAGAATGTTGATCCTCAGAGCATACATTTTGTGTATAGTCTTTCCTTGCCAGAAGCCCTTCCACTATAGCAGATGCAAAAGCAGTTGGAACAGCTGGAGAATCATTTTAATGAGAGAGAGAGAGAGAGAGAGAGAGAGAGAGAGAGAGAGAGAGAGAGATGACCATGGAGCTGCTGGCTTCTCCTCTTGACTTCTGACCTGCTGGACCAGTCTGCAATCGCCTTTGGGATCCAAACATTCTCCCACCACACACCTCGCTGACAGAAGCAACACATTTTCAGATTTCTCCCCATGCATTATTAAATTCCAAAAAGAGCTTTGGCGCTTTGAAATATGTTCTCATTAACTGTAATTAAATCTTAAAATACTCCTCCAGGCCTGGTTCAAATACAAATCCTCATCAATTTAAGTTCTTCATAGTTGTTGTTTTTTTAATTAAAGTTTTACTTTTCATGAATTGCTTTTTAAATACACACACAAAAGTTTCTGAAGTTAAAGTTTTCAGTTTGTGTATGTTGCCGTTCATCAGTATGCAAGGATATAACACTTTTTCTTGGGTATGAATTGTTGCATACCATATAATGGCCCAGCTCACTATTAATTAGTGTACAATTTCACTGAGAACACGCATGTTCTCAGTCAACAAAAAAATGAAATATCCTAATGGCATTAAAAACTTCAAGTGGTGCAAAATGCTCTAGTCATAAAATTGAGGGGTTCTTTTTGTACAGAGCAAAATATTTCATGAAAACGGCTCTTCCATTGGTTTCTGCACTATATTTTACCAAAACACCACCAGGACCAGTATAATTGAGGTGACCTTGGGGGTTGGTCAGTTGGGCACTGGCCAAAGGCCCACACCCATTAGAGGGCCTGTCTGATCAGGTTGACCCCTCAATCCTTGGTACTGGTGGGCGTAGCATTATCTACTGTGCTATTAGGGAGCAGGCGGGGAGGCACATGAGAGGCTCAGTGTAGCTTTTTCCCAGGGCTCCCAACTACCTGCCATTGTCTTGAATAGGTCTGAGCCATTAATGGCATGAAGGATGTGGCTCATGTCAAGCAGCAGGTTGCAGGAACCAGTAACAGACTCCGTTCCTTCCTTCAGCCTGCCACAGATGGAGCTTCACCGCCTTCCTTCAACCTGCCACAGATGGAGCTGCTTCTATCTGCTTTAGCAAATCAGAAGACAGAGCTCTGCCTCTATTCTTGTACATTACTCCTTCCTTGTGCACATGCTTTAAACAAAACAGGAAGCTTGAGACCTGCTGGAAGCATGGTCTTCTTAAAAGAAGCCACATGCAGAAGGTGGCAATTTGCTTCCCTGCCCCCTCTTTTTTGCCCCTTTCTCGTGCAGAGCCTTTAAACAAAACTAGAAGTGCTAAACATGCTGCCAGCACATTCCTGCACTTCCGGATTAGTTTAAAGGGGCCTGGAGGTGAGGGGGTCTGATCACTGGCTTTTGAGCAGTTTCTTCAGTGGCAGTAGCTGGTAAGTAAGTGGGTGGGTGGGAGGAGAACGTCATGGCATCATGTTGCCAGATTGCTCCCTTGCACTCCTCAGCCAGGTGGATTGGAAGGGGGAAGAGGAGGCAGCAGCAGTGGTTGCAAATTTTCTTCACCCTTCACCTCTGGGATAGGCCTGACATTGAGTCTAGTACTCAACCCTTGTTTTCCTCATAGGAAGGGCTCAGGTATGTGGACTACCCAGCCCTAAGCACCATGCCACTGCAATTATAGCCATGCAGACGTTAGTTACAGTAATGCTGCTGCTGTGGTCACATCAGACTTGGTCGTTGGTTAGGACGGAATGAATGATAACAGGGTGGGAGTGTTGATGCTGCTGTTGCAAGACACCCAAGGCGCATCGAAAAATACCCAAAGTGCAGAGAAAAGAAGCCATTGCGCATTTGACTTGCTGCTTGCTTAAGTTGGTAACATCTCTTTGTTAAAACTCCATGAAAAGACAACATTAGAAAAAAAAAAAGTGCATGATTCACTTCAGAAAACAGGCCATCTTTCCCATAGATACACAAAGAGGCCATGACTAGGATGTGAGAAAGAAGACAAATGCTTGTGGCTGCCTGATGGCAATGTACTGCTGGTGCTTCAGACTGTGGGCGTGTTTACTTTTATGTCTGCCAAAGGATCCGAGAAAATATTGCAGCAGCCCAAGTGGATGGATCGCTGCGCATTGCAGGAATGTTATTAGACTTGTAATGTATTTGTATATTTGTTAGGAAAGTCGTAAATAAAGGAAGTGAAAGAGCAGGCATAGAGGCTACGTCTCAAAAAGGATATTGTAGAGCTGGGAAAAGTGCAGAAGAGGACAACCAAATGATCAAGGTACTGCTTGTGGACTACCAAGAGGCAACTGGTGGGCCACTAAGGGAATCTGCTTAAGTCTGCAGGATTCCTCTTCATGTATTATGTTCTTGTATTATCCACCATTCTGCACAGCTAGAGGTGAACTCTTCAAGAAGATTGGGCCACCATTTCTTGTGGCCTCTGCTCCAGTAAAGGGAAACTATTTCTTTTTTGCTGGTATGGTATGTGAAAGTGCAAGAAGTCTTGTGGCATGTGTACCCAGACCCCTTGAGTGGAAGTCTGTGCTAGCATAACAAATAGCCCAATCTTATCCTGGACTGGTCCAAAGCATGCAGCAGCACTGACGGCTGGCAGGGCACCAGTCAATGTATGGTTAAAAAAACTTTTTACTTACCTACCCCACTGCTGCCTGGTCCCCAATGAGACTACTTAGACCTGAGCCAGCTCTTGGCTGGTATAAATCTGAGTGGGTCGAAGCGGGTATGTTGAGCCTGGGCTGGGGGCACAGGCTATCTATGCTGCTGATGCCTCTGATATCCTCCTCCAGCCTGCCCTTGACATACCCCTGGCCAATCTGGATTCCCACAGTCCTCCCCAAGAACACCCTGGAATGCCCCCTCTGTGACCTACCTGCTGTGGCAGGGAGTTGGCGGTCATGCAGGGCTACCAGCTGATTGCATTGGTGACCCCAGCTTGCAAGCCATGACTGCAGCAGCAGTGCCAGGAGCCCAGGCCTAACACTAACAGAATATGAGTTCTGCCAGCACACGGCCTGAATAGGATTGGACCATGAGAAATAAAGCAAAAAGGAAGCAAAACAATAGCACTGCAGGCTCCACAATATTGTTGCTAAAGCACCCCTTTGTACATGGAAGGGCACAACAGACATTCAAACTAGCTTCCAAAACAGTTTCAGGTGCAAGGCCCTAAGTAGATAGATTGTGGTTGATTTTTGAGGATTGTTTCTGAAACTGTGGGTTGGGACCCACCAAGTGGGTCGCGAACCAATTTCAGGTAGGTCCTCATTCATTTCAGTATTTTATTTTTAATATATTAGACTTTATGCTATCATGGTATATGACTGCATTTTGGGAAATATTACAGATCTGCAATACAGATCTTTTAACAGGCTACTCTGTGCATACTTTAAACAATGATAGTTAATGGGGCTTACTCCTGGGTATGTGTTGCTAGGATTGCAGCCTAGGATTGTTAAAAATTTTCCTGCTTGATAATGTCACTTCTGGTCATGACATCACTTCCAGTGGGTCCTGACAGATTCTAAAAAGTGGTCCCAGTGCTAGAAGTGTGAGAACCACTGATTTAGAACATAATCAATCAGTGGTTCTCAGTGTGAACTCAGATAAGCAGGTTAGAAGGAAGTAAGCAGGTTAACTTGGAAATAAGTGACTGAGGCCCAAATACTAACCAACTTTCCAGCACTGGCATAGCTATGCCAACAGGATGTGTGCTGCATTCTGCAGTTGGGTGGCACTCAGGGAAGCCTCCTCAAAATAAGGGAATGTTTGTTCCCTTGCCTCAGAGCTGCGTTGCCCTTATGTCAGTGCTGGAAACAGTGCTGGAAACAGTGCTGGGTTAGGATTGCGCCTCAATGCGACTCACTCCCAGGCAAAATTTCTTCTAAGGGGTTTGCACCACTGTACGGACGCTTTTGGCTTCTGTGCGGTAGCCTGGCAGTTTTTCCAGTGGCATAGCAATGACGTCATACTTCCGGGAATGCTGAGTTCAGAACTGCACGGAGCTCTGCTTCCCAAGGCTTTGAGCTGTGCAGTCGCATGACGGTGCACCTTGAAGGGAATAGTGCTCCTGGATAAGTGTATATAGGACTGTAGCCAAAAACTGCATACTTATATTAAGTAGAAGTGCTTTATCCTAGACTGAAGATCCACAACTGAGCTAGCAATATGCAGGCACCACTGCAGAACTCAAATACATTTCCTTAGAAGCAATTTTTTTTTCAGTTCAAGGAAACCAGAGAAATTCCATTGAAATGGAGGGGATTTAACTTGCAAGCAAATGCTTCTAGCATCCAAGTGTGACTTTCAAACTGACATGCAAAATGTCCTTGTAAAATAAGAAAGCATCTCGCCCGTTACTATGAATGCATGTGTGGCCCCATCTGCCAACTATACACTACTTAGAGGAAGAATATCTTTTGAATTCCTCTTATGAAGTCCTTCAGCTGGTGGAAAGTTCCTGTTAAAGGGTTGGCGAGAGACCCTGAATATAGCCACACACAATGGAGACACCGGCAGGGCAGCCACACAGAAACTGTGTTGTGATTGGGGTATTTCAGGTATTCAGGCAGCCAGGGAATCACTGCTGCCAAAAGCCGAATTCTTCCTTTTCATACAGTCAAATGTGTAGCTTCTTCCTACAAGAAAGACTGCACAGAGACAATGGTCCATTGTAAGTATTCCCCTGATGTGAATGGCTGTGGAATGACATTACTACGTTGATTTCCTGTTCATTCATACAAATGCAAGTTATGTTGAAAATGCCTCCCTTCCATCATTCCCTCTATGTACAGACAGCCTGGGCTATTTGTGAATGGCTTTCTATTATGCAGTGCAAATAGAAACCAGGAAGTCTGTTCCAGGGTAACATCTGTCTTAGCTCTCATCCAAGAATGAAATCTGGAACAACCCAGTGGAATAATTTTATCAGCTGATGTCAATCAGCACAGCTCAGTTACCGTTAATATGGTATTGGTGATTGATACCAGCTGAAATCTTGGCCGTTTGGCATTTAATCACTTGCTGTAATTTCTGTACTGCGTAAAGTTTTGCCAAGCCTGATGGAATTTCCCCCATCTCACGAGCCTTTCATGTCTGTATAAATACCCCTGGCATCCCGGATGCAATGGTGCCTGCAGCATAGAGGTGTGTTGGGGTAGTTAGGATACACGGAACATGATAACATGTTCCTTTTGGGAGTGTCTGGCTCATTTGGTTGGTTTCCGTGACACCCTGAAACAGCACAATTCAAAGCATTTTGTGAGCCTTGGTCAGCCCCTCCCCCGCCTCCAACACCCATACAGACCAATAAGTCATTACAAGCATGACTGCCACAGGAGGTCAAGTGATAGAGCTGCCTCTGCGGGCAGTTTTGGGGCACAGCGAATAAGGATGGCGAATTTTGACTGCAGCCTGGACTGCAGAGGAGAATGGCAGTGAACAGGTTAAGCAGTCAGTCTGGCATGACTGTGTACCTCAGAGATATGCCAGCCCCTTTCTCCAAAGCAGGTGGCATCACTTTGAGTTACTGTGCCAAGACTGGCTGTGGTGGCTGCAGCCAGTCTCATTCTGGTCACGCAAGCAAGGAGGGCAGGACTAGAGGGAGTGGCATTGCCACCCCCTACTGAGTGCCATGCGGGGTCCTGTGAACATTGTGACCCCCCTCAGCTATGCAATTGCTAGGTGCTGTATTGAAACAAAGTCACTGCCTGCAGGCTCATAATCTAAATAAAACTAAGGGATCAATTCCATTCCATTTTCCAGTTTCATTGCAGCCACAACACAGCCCCAACGTAATGGAACAAATGCTCCCTTACCTTGAAGAGGTTTCCATGACCCCCCCCCCCCGCCCCATGCAGGATGCAGCACAAGCTCTGTTGGCAGAGCTGGAAAGTTGGAGAGAATCAGGCCCTAAGGCATTAGAGGGGAAGCACTGGCAGCCCAGTCCTCAGCTGCCTGGAGCGCAGGGCGGCCATGGCACCAAAAGGTTTACATGGCATCCTGAGTGCAACTGGGCAGCCTGCAGTGGCTCCTCAGGGGAAGGGGATTTTTGTCCCCTTCCCCTGGATAAGGGAAGCAGCCCCACAATGGTGCAGCTCAATTCTACAGAGGTTCTCGAGCTGCTGCAGAATCGGAGAGTCCCTTGTCAGACCCACCCGCTCCCTACCTGCTCCCTCCCTTGCCACGCCTCCTCCCTGTCTCCCCCCACACCTTCAATCACCTCTCTGCTGCCAGGTGGCCCAGAAGGCAGCCAGGCAGCAGAATGCAGGCCCAGCTCCGAAGCTGGCCCAGTGCGGGCTCATGCTGAGCTAACTCCAGCGCTGGGCCCACGGTAAGAATAAGTAGGTGAAACTATGTGAAGTAGGTGAAAATAAGTGAAACTATGGCTGTTCAGGAAGTCAGTGTCTAGAATAAGAACTGAACTCAGGTTTGCTGAAGATCAAGTCGCTCACCACTGCTCCATCCTTCCTATGTTTGATGATCCCTACAAATTGTTTAAATGAAGCTTTTGCCATTTCTTAAATGAGAACTCAAAGCTGAATTTTGTTTGATATGTAGCAGCTGGTGCCAGGACCCCCGGGGTCACAACAAAAGGGAATCTTTGTTTTATGATAAAGTTATGTTTTAAATATTTTCATTTGCTCTGAATGGATTAAGAGTCCAGCACTACATTTAACATCTGAACAGGGGAAGGGGAGGGAGTGTTGAGTCCTTTGGTATTATAGTTTAACCAGCTTTTTGTATTTTTTTAAAGGATTTATAGACTGCTTCTGATTTAAAAGGCCTTCCCGTAAATGAACATTCCACTGTTCCTTGAGGAGGTTAAGGGGCCCAGTTTGAGAAGAATATGGAAAAATGAAAGAAAAAAAAGGAGTTAAATATAAGATTTTTTTCCCCTCCCCATCTGCTAAAATACAGGATTGTGGCAGGAAATAAGATTTTGCAATGTTATATGAGCCAAAGTTTTCACAGTAAAATATGTAGTCTCCAGACTCTGCAGAAACCTGGAATCAGCCAACTAAAAATGGAAAAGATATTATGCAACCATACAGACAAAATTCAAACCTAATGTCCAGGACTTCTGAAAAAAGGAAAGGGAATCTGTGACCCTGCCCCTCTGCGAGACCTCCTGGGTACACTTTGTTCCCTTGGACCTTAAACAAGACACTTGGCCAGGCCGTATTTCAGCCCAACAATTCCAGAATTTCCTCCTTTCGCTCTTCTGTGGGTGTTTTGAATCGTTCACATCTGTGGGCAGGAACTCATTAAAGCTTATTATACTGCAAAGCTCTCTCTCTCTCTCTCTCTCTCTCTCTCTCTCTCTCTCTCTGCTAAAGAAAGAGCAAATGTAATATAGTATGTTTCCAGCATTGTGCTACGTTTCTCAACTAGGAAGAGGCCCTTCTCCAGATTATGCCCATCCCCGAAATAATTTATTTCCTTTATTTATTTATTTCCTGTCTTTATTTCCTTTATTTAATTTGAAAGAAAGAAAGAAAGAAAGAAAGAAAGAAAGAAAGAAAGAAAGAAAGAAAGAAAGAAAGAAAGAAAGAAAGAAGCTTTATGGCATAATTCTATAAAATGTACAGACAAAACTATATATTATGGAAATCATACAATATATAATTATATTTATTATTTTTTGCTGTATAACAAAAGATATCTGAACAAGGTTCTTGTGTTAGGTCAACCATTCCATGTCCACCTAGTAAAGAGTCAAAGCACTGGGCATTATGAAAGCCAAATCCTCTTTGTCCATCCTTGAACCCAAACAGTACCATTTCCCTTCTCATTTTTATCTGTGATGTCCATTCTGAGAGGATGATATACAATCTGATCTAATCTATTAACTAATGCAGTGTCAAAATAGCTGGAAAAGTACCATATTAAGACATTTGTGGCCCAATCCTCTTGCCACCTAGCACCACAAGAATAAGCATTCTGGTAGCAGAAGGCATTTTCCAAGCGCTGCAAAAGGTGACACACCAGAGCATGCCACCACAAGCAGTGACTGCCTGGCTCCGTGTGGCAATGGACACTGGACATCCATCAGCATGGGTACATTCAAGCACGGGATAGGTGGAACAAGGTGGCAATGGGGGCAGGGAGGAGGACAGACCTGAAGGAGGGAGGAGGGCAGATCTGGCAGAACCTGGAAGGGGTGGTTTTGGCAGCAGCACTTTCTTTGATCCCCCAAACTGGGTCTATGCAAACATGTGCCAGCGATATCACTGGTGTAGGTCCAAGTAGACCCAGCGGGCCTGAACAAGATTACCCCAGGGGCAAGAGAACACATATTCCCTTGCCCTTAGGACATCTCCAGAAGCTAAAACTTCCCTGCAGGATACAGCAGGCACCACCACTTTGGCTCCACTGCATTGCTACACAGAGAGTTTCATGGATTGGACTGTTCATAAAACACTGGAGTTTTATCCAGTGGCATTGCTAGGGGGTGCAGAGGGGTGCAGACCACACTGGGTGATGCACTCAGGGGTGACACTATTACTGGCAAAAATCCTTGGTATAAAATCTTGGTATTTTTTGAATAATAACATCATGTTAGATATCATTTGATGCATAACTTAATGAAGAATGCAATGAAACAAACTGCATTGAAATATCTGTATTCTATAAAAAGTTAGAGCCAAAAAAGGAAATTACGATTGCCTTATGTAACAAAAAATGGATTTCCTTGACTCAGAACTGACCAGTGAGACTGATTGTTTCAAGGCCCAATGAGGTGTTACTATGACACAGCTGAGAACCAATAAGTTCTCAGTAAGTAAAAGTTAGTAAAAGTCAGCTCTTATTTTCATGTAATGTTTAATTTCACGCAATTTGTCTCCCATACATCTTCAATTGCCTGGACAGCCGTAAACTCTGCGCCCATATAGCAGAATTCATGCACAGATAGTGACCAGGTTGTTTCCACACTAGGCATTTAGTCTGGAATTGTCATTCGCTTTTTAGGATTATATTGTGCCAATCCAGTGCATTCCAGTGTTTTCTTTGATGCCCTCCTGTCTTTTTTCCTGCCCCGTTTGCTATTTGTTTCACTTAAAATGCCATTTCAGCACTAGAAATCAGCCTAAGGACGAGAAAGCCTCAGAATAAAATCCCCATTCAGCCACAAAGCGGACTGGGTGACCTTGAGCCACTCACTGTCTATCTCGTTATGACCTACCTCGCAATATTGCTGTGAAGATAAAATGGAGAGAACCAAGTATATGCCTTCTTGAACTCTGAAAGAAATGCAGAACGCAAATGGATTAAACAAAATAAATCACAATAATTGAGGCTTTCAGGGCTACTGTGCCTTTAGCTGAAGGATTTCTCCTTATGGTTTCTGCTTCTGATTGCTTCCTGCTTGACATGGATAGGGAATTAGAGCCCAATCCTAAACCCCATTAGCACTGGCACTGAGCTCCAGCACCGGTGCTGGGTGTTGCAAACATGCTGTAAGGGACACTGGCAGCACCCAGAGAGGAGGGGTCACCAGCGCTTGGCCAGCACCAGGCAGCACTGAGCCTCAGCACTGCCTAAAGGGCCAGCCGGCACTCCTGCAGCACTGGCCAGCAGTATTTTCAGAGTAGGGGAAGGCAGGGAGTTGGGAGAATAGGGCGGGGCGGGGCAGGAACCAGTCCAGGAGGGGGGTGGGACTGGTGGAACTCTGCTCCACCATATCCTATCCTCCGTGTCAGGCTGCGAAGCCTGACACAGAGGCTCTCATGTCTGCACCAGCAAAATAGCCTGCACAGATTTGAGAAGCCCCATTGCAGGGCTTGGGGCTTTGCCCAAGGAGACCTCCAGTAGCCTTGGCAGTGCCATGATACAGTAGTCACCATTTTGGTGCCGCTGCACCTGGTGGAGCCACTGGAGATAGGATTGGGCTGTCAATGGGCCGATTCAGACAATACATCATCTGCTGGCTCCTCTTTCAATGTGTACACTACATAAGTGCGCATGCTTTGATTATTTCTAGGCACACTGGGGTGATCTCACTTCATGGTCCGGGGGGTCTTTCAAACCATCCCTTTACACATGTTGCTACTTCTACCTTAATATAATATTAGGAGTGCATGTAGAGGCAGTGGTGGTCCTGAGGCGGCAGGGGGGAACAAGGCCCCAGGCACAGGGTGACCAGATATAATGGAGGAGAGAGTGCCTATACCTTTAACTATTATATTATTATTTATATATTTTATTTTTCTCATTTTTATACCGCCCTTCCTCCAAAGAGCTCAGGGTGGTTTACACAGCTGCTCCTCCCCTCTTTCTTGTCCTCACAGCAACCCTGTGAGGTAGGTGAGGCTGAGAGAAAGTGACTGGCCCAAGGTCACCCAGGAAGCTTTGTGGCTGAGGAGGGATTTGAACCTGGATTATCCAGGTCCAAGTCCACCTCCCAAACCACTACACCATCCTGGCTCTCTTGCATAGAAGAGGGAATTCTGGCAGGTGCAGCTCAACATGGAAGGGTTTAAAAAGCTGCACCTGCCAAAATTCCCTCTTCTACCCAATGGTTAAAGGTATAGGTACTCTGTCCTCCATTGTATTTGGTCATCCTGCCCAGCTGCCATACCTGTGGGCTCTGTGGGGGTGGCACTGCTGTGCCCGCCGCACCACCACCTCCACCTGCCACACCACTGCTGCCCCCTCCGCCTGCCCTCCAGAGCCACTCCAGGGGCAGACAAACCCCTGTGTTGTGTCAGCAGGCACTGCAACAGCCTTCTGAGGCTGCCACAGTGCCCTTAACAGCACTTCCAGTTTTCATCAGAAGGCTCCATACGGAGCTGGGTAAGTATCGGAGGGGAGAATGTGTTGTGGGGGTTGGCATGTTGCAGTCCTGGGCCCCGCAGCAGCACAGGGGCCAGGTCCGCAACTGTGTAGTGGGTCTGTTCAGACAGTCCCCTCAAGCTATTAAGGTAAAAAGTCCCAGTGTGTTGGGAAGTGAGGGGAGTGTGTATGCACATGTAATGTGCACTGAGCAAATGGACAAACGGCTTCATCAATAAGTATCCCTTAATTATTCCGTTACTGTTTGTTGCTGGAAGAGATTGTTTAATTTTTAGTTTCCTGCCATAATTTTCTTTTTCATTAGATTGTGAAATAGCAGTATTCTACCATTTTAAAAAAGAAAGAAAAAATGAATGAGAGGAAACCAGTAATTCCACCCGCCCCTCTGTGGGGAACAGGAACTAATTAAAGGGCAATTCATCAGTACTGCTTTCGCTCTATTGAGCAGAAAGTAATTAGAAGCAGTAGCCACAAAAAGAAAGCTTTAGTTAAAGTTTCAGGGAACTTTTACCTCAGAGTAAACCTGATAGAAGGAGCTTGATCACGGTGGTGGGCATTGCTGGATAAAGTAGCACTATGTTAAGCACTGCATGGAACAACCATTGTTTTAATCCCATTTCCAGCTGGCTGTGAAAAAAAGCAATGCCACAGTGGCACTACAGGGCAGCAGTGTGGAAGCAACCAGTGTGCAATTTGCGCTGCCTCTCTGTGGTTCCTCATTGCAGTGCTGAGAGAATGGAATGGGCTCCAATTAGAAGTCCTGTTGATACATATTCATAATGCTTCATGCTCCAAAATAAACCCCTTTGATCCCTTGTACCAGAGAGGTTCAGGGCGGTTACTACTAGTCAACCCTAATAACAGGGCAAACAGAGCCAAAGGCATGAGAATACCCTCCCTGTGGGGCTGGAGCTTAATTTTCTGTGCAAATCAGACATACAGTAAACGGGATTTTAAAATAACAGTGATAATGAAGCGTGAAAGTGCAGCAGCAGAGATGTCCTTAATAGAAGCAGGAACACATGTCTACTCTCCGGCTGATTGGAATGGCTTGTTACTCTGGTACATCATCAGTATCTAATTGTGAAACGCCTTCTTCCTATTACTTTGCTCTTGAAATTGGGGGTGGGGGGGTTGAGGATTTCTCCTTTTAAGATGCTTTGCAGGCAATGGTGCCATCTCAGCAATTCCATTTTGATCAGCACTCGAATGCTTTACCAGACAAGGTGCTGCCGATACCAGCTGCTGTGTCAACAGGAAGCCAGAAGCTTCAGCCCACCCACCCGCACCTCAGGAGGAGACGTAAATCATTGATGAACCTGCCGCCTTCTATACACTCCAGCTCTTCTGCCAGAGAACCCAACTACAGCTTGGAGCCTTGATGCACTGAGCTTCAAGCACTAATGCGTTTCCACTGGAGCAATGTGGCTTTGGCACACTGCACAGGCTACGTGACTGCCTGTCTGATATCTAATGCACGAAAGCCCATAGTTTGGACACCAGCTTAGATAGATAGATAGATAGATAGATAGATAGATAGATAGATAGATAGATAGATAGATAGATAGATAGATAATCCTTGGCTTTTGAAAAATCATAAATTCTTTAAGAAAAAAATAAGATGCATCCAATTCTGTAAGATTTTAAAAGGATCAGAAAACAAATGTTCGCCTAACTATGGAACTGTGTCATTGCCAGACAAACAGCAGCCCCACATCCCTTCCATCTCTCTCTCCACTTAGAAAAATGTAGTAAATTAGGATATTTGATGCGGTGTCATTGCCGAGTCTTATCCCCTGCCACATCGTGGAATGCAGCTGCACCAACAGAGGCTGTGCTGTAGCGCTGCATGCTATTGGGGACGGACGGACGACATAATAAGAAAGGCTGCAGGAAGTAAGTTAAAATATTTTACTTACTGTAAAATGAATAGTACTGTAACGTTTGCTTACTGTAAGTGCTCACTGTAAGTAAACAAAAATTTTCTTACCCGCCCCCTGGTAGGCTGCCCAATCCTGATGGGTCTTCTTGGACCTACACCAACCATTTTGTTGACATAAGTCCAAGAAGAAGCAGGGGGCATTCCAGAGAGGAGTTTCAGGAATAGGATCCAGGTGCAAGTCACTGCCATTAATGGGGTGCCATCACACCCCATTACTACACCCCATTTTTACTCCCCCCTTCACCTACGGCCCACTTTCAACAACTCAATGACACTGCGGGGGGCCTGTCGGAGCTGCTTCTCATATCAACATGCTATTTCAATGACATCTTCTATGATTAGAGCTGTTCTGTCCTGACAGTATAGTAAGGCTAAACTGGCAAGGTTTCTTCTGCATAGCCCCAGACAGACTATGCAGGTTGTATTATCTGATTTATGCAAGGGTGATTGAGGGTTCTGTCCTGATTCATGACAATTGGCTTCCGAGGATGCTTATTTGCAGTCGCAATGAAACAATGAACTGGAAAGAATCATGGCTCATTTATGTGCCCAGGGTGAGGTCTCTGCCACGTTGATGTTCTTGTTCAACAAGCTCAGAAACAGAACTGCGATTGTCTCTAGAGAATCTGACAAGGAGATTAACGCTTCTAATCATGAGGGTGAATTGCAGAGATCACCAGTGATGAAGCAAGACCTCCTTGTGACCTTGACGTTACAGCTACTGACTTACGAACCTTGTAGAACAGGATTTCTCCATTGCTAACTATGGGACTTAAGACAAAAATCTGGTTGAAACCAGCATTCTGATACCAGTGGACGTGGAGGTGTACACACTCTGCAGTGTGCATATTTAAGAAGGATACACTCCCTTCTGTATTTGCAAAGTTGTGGAATTGTCTATATGCAAATAGAGGTCAGGGTCAGCTACAGTATATTCACTGTGTCATGCTTCTCTCCAGGGCCTTCCAGGCAACAAAGAATAAGTGAGATTTAATTTAAGCACAAAATGAGTGCTAAAAGTTAATATGCTGTTTTCTCTCAGGAAGATGGCAGCCTTGGTACCAAGGATTTAATGGAGGGGAGGAACATTAGAGGTTTCTGTTTTTCAATACCAAAGTCTTGCACTCCAGTACTAGTACTCCAGCACAGCATCTAATATGTTTTTTTTTTCCTATTAAAAAGGGGAAAGGTGGATATCTGATTCTGAAACATGAAGGTAACACTGTTGGGAACTTGGCTGGTTGAAACCCCTCCTTTTCCCATGGAGAAAGGAAAGGGAGCAAGGTGAGGGTGTTAGACAGTGAATAAGGGACAGCTCCCATCCTTTCATATTTTCAGCTTGCAATTTTGCCTTCATACAGCAGGGAGAATTCTCTGTAGATGTATTTAAAGACAAAAATTTGACTTTCGTCCTGGTAAGGAGGAAGAGCATGTGCTAGGGTGGTGTCAGAGGATGATGGCACAAGCACTGATCAGTAGGCACTGACAAATCCCTTTTCAATATAAGAAATGTACTAGGAAAAGTAAACTTTAGGTAAACTAATCTTAAAGATTTGTACCCCCCAAAAAATGCGCTGACTTCCAAATTAAAGACAAATTCACATAGATTCAAGGGCCAGAAATCTGTGCGTGTGGTGAGGAAGTGACAGCCCAATCTTACCGCAATCTCTCCCACCGATGCAGACAAAGCACTGGAGCACACGCTGCATCCTGCGGGGGAGGGGGGTGCTCCCAGAGCTCTCCTCTGGATAAGGGAGCATTCGTCCCTTTGCCAAGGGATAAACCGTCCCTGCCCCACTGGGTCTGCTCAGATCTGAACCAGCGACTTTGCTGGCATAAGTCCACGTGGACCTGGGAAGATGAATCGAGGCCAGGAGGGGGAATAGGATATCAGCAGTGTCACTGCTGCCAATACTGCTCCCTTCCCAGCATCGACCCTCCCTCCTCCCCGCTCTCTGACCTGTCCCATTTCACCCGCCCGCCCGCCCGCCGACCCAGCCCCCACCGCCATGGGAATGACCTTCCTGGATTCAGCAGCAGGCCTCCTGAATAGCTGCCATTTGTTGCAGTGCTGCTAAAATGGAAGCCAGCAGCACGTTGCACACACCGCCAAAATCCATGTTCCACTGTCATAAATCCATCTGTGCACTGGCCCAGTCCTGGATCGGTTAGGGCCGCGAGTTCACACGTGTGCTCCCTCCATGCAGAAGATGGAGTTGAATGTGAAGCGAAGTATACATCTATGTATCTATGTATTGGCAACCTTCAGTCTCGAAAGACTATGGTATCGCGCTCTGAAAGGTGGTTCTGGCACAGCGTCTAGTGTGGCTGAAAAGGCCAATCCGGGAGTGACAATCCCTTCCACACCGGGAGCAAGTGCAGTCTGTCCCTGGTCTGTCTCCCTGGCTATGGGCCTTCCTTCTTTGCCTCTTTGCCTCAGACTGTTGGCAAAGTGTCTCTTCAAACTGGGAAAGGCCATGCTGCACAGCCTGCCTCCAAGCGGGCCGCTCAGAGGCCAGGGTTTCCCACTTGTTGAGGTCCATCCCTAAGGCCTTCAGATCCCTCTTGCAGATGTCCTTGTATCGCAGCTGTGGTCTACCTGTAGGGCGCTTTCCTTGCACGAGTTCTCCATAGAGGAGATCCTTTGGGATCCGGCCATCATCCATTCTCACGACATGACCAAGCCAACGCAGGCGTCTCTGTTTCAGCAGTGAATACATGCTAGGGATTCCAGCACATTCCAGGACTGTGTTGTTTGGAACTTTGTCCTGCCAGGTGATGCCGAGGATGCGTCGGAGGCAGCGCATGTGGAAAGCGTTCAGTTTCCTCTCCTGTTGTGAGCGAAGAGTCCATGACTCGCTGCAGTACAGAAGTGTACTCAGGACGAAGTATACATCTATGCATCCATAAAAGCATAAGCACAACTCTTTTCCCTCAAAGAAAGGGTATCAGCCTTTAGCTTTTGCAGTTCAAACAATAATTTAAACTGAGCATTAAAAAAATTCCATGAAATACTTTGAAATGCTATGACAAAGGCTAGTTAAAGATATCTTCTCCTTTTAAAAAGCATAGCTAAACATTGTTCAAATTCATCTTTTGAAGTCAGATGCCTGTGGTTTGATTTGTAATAAAATACTTAATAATGAGTTGGATCTTACGAAGAGCTGCTGCTCACACAGTGTGCCCCTTCCCAATTTCTGAGATTTTTCCCTCCCCCTTGCAAACCTGGAGAGGCTTAGGAGGCATAAGGGGCTGTTATAAGGGGGGGGGGGGTTGGAGGTGCCTTTATGAGAATATCCTTCCATGCTCCAATCCACAGCCCAGTCCTAACTAGCACTGGCACAGTGAGGCCACATGGTCTCTGCTGCATCCAGAGCTAGTTGGGAGCTGGTTGGAGGTCTCCTCGGGGTAAGGATGCTTTCCCCCTTGCCTCAAGTAACACCCCAGCCTGCCCAGTGGGTCTACTTGGATCTCTGCCAGCTATTTAGCTAGCAAACATCCAAGCAAACAGGTGTTAGAGCACCAACTGGCCCAGGAGGGGCGTTAGGATATAGAAGAGGCCTGCTCTGCTGATCCCACCCCCTCCTGGGCCTAATACACTCCTGTTCACTCCAAAATGCCCCCTTCCCACCTAGTTGCCATCCTCCCCACACGCCTCTTCCACTTAGCACAAACGTTACCTCCGTCTGCAGCTGCCAGCCTAGATGCGGCATCGGCGGGGCAGTGCAGGCCTCCCTGCCAGTGCCGCCTACTCTCCGGGTGTCATGATGTGCTTTATGTCACATTTGTGACACCCTCCACCAGTACAGGGACCACTGCACTGGCAGATCTTCAGTTTAGGATTGGACTCCCAGTGTTTGAAGGTGAAGTAGAAAAACTCCCCCAAAACATTGCCATGAATTGAAAAGCTCTTCCTTGAAATTCTACAGGGACAAGCATCATTAATAATGTCGAATTTTGGAACATGTTTTAAGTGGAAGCATTTCTGCATATGAATCTTTCAGTCAGCTTGACTCATAGTGTATGGTCTGTCTTGAAATCTTGTGCCAATGAGCATGCAAATAACTAAGACTTCACTTAACTGAAAAAGAAAATAATAGCATCCTGTTCCTATGCACCCTTCAGAGTCACATAAATCATCGGCCCTTTATGTAGATAACTGCTTATTAGCTGGTGGAGACAAGAATGGAAAATGTCCCTAGGCAATTTGTTTGGGTTCAGTTTGTAATTTTTAAAAAATTTTTTAGCTAAGGTCTGCAATTTTAAAACTGGAGAGGTGAGACAAAGCAATTACCAGCAGTAGAAGTCAAACAAAGGGCAAGCTCACACATTTAGCAAAATCAACGAGCAGCCAAGGCTTTCTGGATTATTCAATTTTAAGGTGCATGGAAGGGTCTATATGTTAGTGTAATCAAGTGCTGGATCTGAAATGAGAAAACTTGGATTCCAGTTTATGTTCAGCCATGAAACTTGCTTTATGACCTCGGGCAAATCACTGTAGTTCAGATGATCCTGACACACAGGTTGTTGCAATGATAAAATAGGATCAGTAGTGGACCTCCCATTAGCTGAACGGGGCAAATGCCCCGGGAGCAGAACTCATGCGACTTTTGGACTGCATGGGAAGCCTTAATGAGGCTCCCAACGCAGATGGAAACTGTGCTTCCAGTTTTCCGGAAGCTCAGTTTAAGACTGTCGGGAAGCCTCCGATGGCTTCTCCTGTTGGTTCCGGAGTTGCGCGAGGCTCTGGGTCAGTCCAGGTGAGTGGGAGGGGACGGCTTCACACCAGGGTCTCCAAAAGAATCTGCAAAAGGGTCTTCTCAGTGGTGGCTCCTGCCATGTGTAACTTTCTGCCTTGTGGGTTGTGGCTGGCACCCTGCCTTTACTGCTATTCTGTGACAACTGCAAGGCCTTTGTTATACATTTTAAAAATTAAATGCTCTTTCCCTCTCTCTCTCTCTCTCTCACACACACACATCATGTAGGCTACTTGGAGCTCTCTGGAAGAATGATGGGATACAAATGAGATGAATACAACAAAGAAACTTGCTACCATATGCCTTTCTGACAAAAATAAACTTGTACCAACTTTGCAGAAGGCACTGTGTGCTTTCTCCCCCCGCCAACAAAACTAATCTCCGTGTAAGAAATGTGTCATGTATGAAGCAGCCCTCAAGTCAGCTGGAGATAATGTAATGAACACTTTAAAAGAGTCGGCAGCACTTTCCAAATTGCCCTACTGTCTTTGTGAAAAAGATAACAGCTCCATTGAAGACCGAAACAATGCTGTTATTTTTAGCACCCTCCATTAGACAGATTAACAGAATGCCTGCATCTGAAGGAATCTTGCAGAACTGGCAGGCGTAAGATTGGGAAGCCAAGTGTCCAAATTGTCAAGAAGGTTGGTGTCAGAATGTGTGGGCTTACTTCAGTTTTCCTAAGTTTGGCATCTGCAGTGTCAGGGAGGTTAATTCTAAGAGCTTAGTATCAGTTAGAGGTTAGTGGTGGAAGAGAGTGAGAGGGGGGAAAAATGAAAAGGAGATATCAAAACAGTTGAAGCAGAGCAGAGCAATGGTTTTCTTAAAGACTCGGATCTCGATTCAGCTGCATTTATGTCACACACCACAACTGTGTGGCCCTGCCCAGATGGCCCTGCTAGCACTACCAGTCACATCCAAAGATGCATCTGGTCAGCTCAGATCAAAATCAGAATGAAGATGCAGCTTGAACCCAGGTGTGCCTCCACATTGCCACTGTATGGCACATGTATTTACATGCTTTATCTGTGAAGTCTTTGGCACAACCCTTATACCAAGATCTAGATCCTTATGGAAAATGGATGGCCCAGTCCTGTGGGCCTTTTATGACAGTGTATCTTCCGATATACTGTTGTAAAATGCCCAGCAACGGTGCGAAAATCGCATTGCTGCCAGGCCAGTAACAGTCGTCTCTGCAAAGTGGCAGCCGCTTTGCACCCCAGCTGCCACCAAACCCAGGCTGCACCAACTCCAGTAAGTTGGCGCAGGAGCACATTGTGAGTGGCAAGGGTGAGGGCAGGGAAGGGAGGGAGGGGATGGATCCTGGCAGCAGTGGCTTGCTCCAGGATGCTATTCGTTCTCTCTTAATTCATCCAATCCTTTTTTTACTTGCTTCTGTTTTACCTTCTGGTTGTCCGTCCGTCCCCGTCCTCCCCCCACGGCATGCAGTGCATCATGTGTTGGCACGGTTGCCGGCTATGGACTGGTGGACTGAGCTGTCAGTCTAATTACATGAATGTGCCACGACAGTGTATTCTCCCCGCTGACCCTCTACTTCCATTCTATGCAGTCATCCCCGTGTCAGAGACTATGCCAACTCTGTGAGACAGGAAATTGTCCTCTCATATACTATCAAGTGCCAGGCCTGTTGATGGCGCTATTCAAATATAAACTTTAGTCATGACACAAAGGATCTTGTGGCTCCTTAAAGGCTAACACATGTATTAGACATAAGCCAGTTCTAGACAGCTTACTGTTGGGGGAGGGCAGCCTACCTGGTTCTCCATGTTCTAGCCTACACACCAGGCTGCCTGCCTCTGCTCTCTTAGCTTTCAGCCCATTTGTGTCTTAACGTATCTGCTTGACACTTGGGAAGCCATTTTTGGCCATAGCACTCCTGTAGGTATAAGCAAACCGATACAGCATCCCAAGTGTGTGATCAACACATATTCGCATCTAGTCACAGGCTTTATGTTAAATCCCATAGTTGTGCCACCTGTTTAGCAGCCCTATCCCGTTCACAGGGCAGAAGGTTCATTTTGTGCTACAACTTTCATGCTCGTCACTAGCAACTATTTAAAGCCCCATTTATTGACATTCACGAGATGAAGAAGGTATTGTCAACGTTCCTTTGTGGATGTCAACATATTACATTATGGACATGGAATGCATTATGGAACATCACCACTGCCACTCTCCGAAGAGTCTCCAAAGCTGGTCATGTAATAACAATGTAATGTTTACTGTCCAAATATCACATATGTCCTTGTTGCATCCAACTAGCCACTACAGAAAAGATTAGCATAACCCTGCACCAGCTGAATTCCTCAATTTGTGACATATTTCATAATCTCATCCCATTATTTTTGACTCTCTCTCTCTCTCTCTCTCTCTCTCTCTCTCTCTCTTCCTCTCCACTCAGTTCCACCCACCACTTGCCCCCACCACTGACTCACTGGAACCGGCAGACAGTGGCCCCTCCACTGGTCTGCACCCATGGCCACCAGACATTGTGCTGGTGGCCACATTGTACTCACCGTGGAATGTCACTTCTGCCAGTATCCTCTCACTTCCACTGGTGGAATGTACATGGAAAGAGAGGATAGGATTGAGTCATGGAGCAGGGACTTTTCTTTTTGTTTCTAAAGCTCAGCAAATTTCCTCATACATTGACGACTTATACAAATTGAATTACAGTATAACCTTATGCATGGCTACTTAGAAATAAGATGTTTTCAGTTCAATGAAAGTTACTCCCAGGTAGCTTTGCACTTAAGGACTGCAGCCTTAATTCCTTATTAATAAAATATTGTTGGTTTTTGCCTCCATGTGATCTTTCACCTTTTGAAACACACTTTCCTAATATTTCCATCAATCACTTTCGCCCCATTTTTGAGCTTACAAATTCTAGCCTGCATCTTGATTGGGATTCAGCGCATGAGCCGCATGGTGCTCATTTTGGTCCTTTTATGACCAAGCCAAATTCCTGCCCTGTTTTCTTTGCCATCAGTCGAAATTTCTCATTGTCTTCAATGGGGTGATGATGTGTTTGCTGGCACAAAAACAATTTGAAGGTGCATTTTTCCTAATGGCCAGTCATCAAAACAATAACAAGGACATGAGCACCCACATCGGCCAATCCCTCTTGCAGGAGGCAGACATTAGACATGTGGGAAATCAGAGGAAGCCAATGCACAGGTATGTTTGGATTCAATGTTTGCGGAAATAGTTCCTCAGCATTTACACAAAACTTGCTCTGTAATTGGCAAATATTATTTTGCCTCCCAGTGCTGGACATGATGAAAAGGCATTGTTTCTTCCCCTTTCTTTCCCTTCAGCTTTCAAGAGATGATGTCTTAGTCTCCCGTTTACAGAGAGAGTGGAAAATGAGCCACCTACCAAAAGGCACCAGTGCTTGGTGAATGGCTGAGAACACAGGCCACTGTGCCTTTATTCTGGCGGCTTTTCTTCTGACTACAAGGAGTAATCGGGGATTGGTGTGGCGTGAATACATTCAGTCAGAAGATCAACATGGACACCTGAAGTTTTCCTGCTCCATGCAGGGCTGGCAAACAGCGCTGGGATTTTTACTTGGCATCTCTGGAAACTGGCTATTATCGAAGAGCTTTGCGCTCAAACACCTTGAGACAATGATGGCACCAGGGGACACCGCCGTGCACAGTCAGAAGCGGCAGCAGCGGCAGCCTCCAGCCGTGTTCCCCTCAATCACCAGCACCACAGGAGCAGAGCATCAGTGTTCGGCAGGCACACAAAACAGGCCTGGGAGCAGAGCAGAGGTCACGAGAAGGGCTCGTTTCACAACTGGTTCAAGGCTGGAATAACAAGGAGTGCTGCAAGGCCCCCTTTCAAGGGAGCCAGTAAAAAGAGATTGTATTCAGCAAAGCATTAAGAGGAGGAGTCGGCAGAACAGAATCTTTTCAAAGTTGCTTGTGGGAGTTAGAGGCACCAGAGCAGTTGAAAGAGGCAGAAAGGAGTGCTGCTAGATCAGGCCAGAAGAGTCACAGGTTGTTGAGCTGAAGATTCAGTGTCGGGATCTGAAATCAAGAGCTCCTCTTTGCCTCAATAACAGAGAATCTTTTCGGCATCTTCAGGTCTGTGATTTATAGCCATGTCATGACCAACAGTCCACTTCATCAGATGTTATAGTCCTTGCAAGCTTATGCCACCATAAAGTGCTTACTCGATAAGGTGCCACAAGATGCTTTTGCTGAAAACAATCACAGCTTCCTCTCTGAAAGCAGCACGAATCGGGAAGCAGGGATTCCATGCACACATCATGGTACAGTCTCGCTAGTCCTGCAGGATGGATGAGATCACTATAATAATGCCAGGTAGCAGGAAAACAAACACACACCCTCGATCAGGATCACCCTGTGTTCAAAACTCAGTAAATGAGATATTACTTTTCCCCCCCAAAACTTTGTAATGCATTTTGCATTCTTTAAATTGAATCAGGCATGGAGAATGGAAAACGCACAATTAAAGAGCACGGGGGACCACTCGGCTGAAGTTCATTAGTACTCTTTCTGTAATGCCTGCACTTGTCTGGCCAGAGCCATGGCCAGTCCATGCATGTTGCAGGCTGGAGAGGGGCAGCGGAAAGGTGCCGCATCCTTTCATCACTCTCCCAACTCACTGCTTGATGCAAGCCATGCATGTTGTGACTAATGCAGCTCACATTGAGCGGTAAGTTAGAAGCGAGTGGCAAACCGGCCTGCATTAAGCAGTGAGTTGGGGGAGTGATGAAAGGATGCGGCACCTTTCCGCTGCCCCTCTCCAGCCTGCTGCCATCCAAACAGCTTCAATCTCCAATCCTCTTCCTGATTTCTGAAAGTGAGCAGGAAGGGGATCAGCAGCGGCCCACCTCAAGGAGAAAAATCCTGTGGCTGCCGCCTCTTCAGCCATCCAGTAACTGAATCCTGATCCCACCCCCTTAGCTGCAGCTCCAGCACAGCACAGCTTCATCCATACCAATCCTGTTCAAAATAAGCAGCACTAGCATGGAGGAAGGTAAAAGGGCAGAATCTGGATCAAGAGCAGGGTCACCACACTCCACCATTCTGGGCCTTTGCTAAACAGCTGGATGGCTGAGGAGAAGGAGGCAGCAGAGGAAGGGCTGCTTCAGACAGCGCTAAACCAAACCTTTAGCCAGGCCTGGGGAGTAGGTTTGGGCAGTGGATTGACTTGGGCTTCCCTGTCCACCCAGGTAGGAAGGTGACCAGGGCCACCTGAAACCAGGAGCTGTCCCTATCTGGACTGCTTCAGAGGTTTCCAACTCATTTCATAGAACAAACTGAGTAGCATTCACTTCCTGCTGAGGGCAGGAAGTGACATCATTAAGCTGGAAGTGATGTCATTAAACAGATGATGGCCAGAAATCAGCACTTTGTTCTCATGTAGGAGCTCATTTGTTACAAATGACACAAGAGAAAATATGCAAATCACAATCATATTTTCAAGACATGGGAAAGCCCAGTTATCATTCTAGGAGAGCCCAATGTTCAGGTGAGCTCCACTTTCAGCCATGCCACTTCTGCCAAGGCACTGCTTCACAGCTCAGGTGCTATGCAAAGTGACATCATGGCAGAAATGGACTGTAGAAAGGGAGGCCTGCATGATAACTGGGCTCCCCCAGCACCTTGGCAGTGTCTCCTCTCTCACCCCTCTTGGTCTGCCCCTTCCCCCAAAGAGTCCCTTGCCCTCTGAGGCCTCCTTCTATCTCTCCCTCCCAGATCCTCAGCAGAAGTGGCACTGCTGAAAGGGCAGCACTGGGGCAGCTCAATTGTCACATGAGCTGGTTAAAGAGCTTCTGTGGGCCGCATACAGCCCATGGACCTTATGCATGACACCCCTAGTTTAAGGAGTAGAACACATTTCCGACCGCCCTTCCCCCAGACCAATGCAAAATGGAGGAGCATCCAATGCACCTCTTGTGTTACTCATTTATATTAGAACCATATGGTCAACTGTGTGTGTGTGTGTGTGTGTGTGTGTGTGTGTGTGTGTGTGTGTGTGTTCTAAAAACTTCCTGTTTTCTTTGGGTGTCTGTACCAGATTTGTACTTTAGCTTTAAGATCAGCTATCACAGGACATGGGGCAGAGAGAGACTGAAGTCCTGTGAGCAGAAAGCAGGCAGGATCTCAGTGCTGCCCAAGCCAGGTTTGCACTGTTCTTTAACTCCATATAATAAACACTGTGGTTTGGTATGACCCTGTTTTTCAGTACCTGTCCCTCTCACAGGAAGCATGCAGTGGATCCCAGTTGCCCTTTTACTTTCAGTCTCCCACACTGAGTCACAGAAATGTTAAGCAATAAGCTATCTTGTCTTTGAGTGTTTTGCTGGGGAATTTGAAGTACCAGGGACAGCAGCTGTGGTTTTCTGCTCATCTTCCTCCCACCCTTTCAATTCTCGGGCCCATGCAGGGCCAGAGTTCTGCTTTGGGCTTTCTGTTTCCTAGCGCTTTTGCTTAATCCAGAGGTCCTCCTTATTGGAAAAAACCACCAGACAGGAAAAGTAGGTTCACCTGTGCTGGATGGGGTTGAATCTGAAGGTTCAGGCCCCCAGTTTGGGGGTGAATCAGTTTTGAGTGTGGATGCCTAGGTCTGTGCTGTGACTGTGAAGGCCTTTCCTCAACATACTGGTGTGCAAACTGCACCTATGCCCAGATCAGTCAGAATTGGCCACAGTGATGCCTTAGTGAGATCACATTTGGGTAACAGCAGTGTACTCTACTTGGGACTGCTTTTGCAGAGTGTTCAGAAATTTAGCTGCTTCAAAGTGTGGCAAGTGTGGCAACCTAAATGCTGGTGGGATCTAGCTTTGGGGACCATGTCACTCAGCCCTCTCTATATCTTCAGTGATTGTCATTTCACTCCTGGGCACAATTCAAAGTACCAATTTTAACTCTTTAAGGTCTTAAGTTGCTAGCAATCATACTTCTTGATGGACTGCCTTCTCCCTTATGAGTCTGCCCACTAGTTAAGTTTGAGGGGAGGCCCTACTGTGCATTCTTCACATGTCAGGAGTATGTGTGCACTTCCAGACTGCTGCAGGAGATGTCGCAAAGGACCCCAAACACAGTGGCATGGAGGAGAAGGCCTACCTACTTCAGTAAGTCTGAGGGGTGGGCTTGGCATAATTGAACGGGATTAGGAGGAAAGAGGCAGAGCAGGGGATGGCCAGAGGCATGTCAAAGGTGGAGCAAGCCCTACTTTGAATAATACTTCCTCTGGAGCAAGCCAAGATACTCCCGTTTGTCTCCTTGGACTTGCACCAGCTAAAGAGCTGGCAATGTTTGAGGAGACCCATTAGAGTTCAAAGGGGAAATGGAGGGGTAATGGAAAATATTTTCTCTTTACCCTCCCATGCCTCCCAGTCATCCCCCCCCCCCCAGTATGCAGCACATAGGATTGGGGTCTTACAAACAAACAAACCCAACCTAAGTCTCCAGTACTTTTCCACCAGAAGAAAACTGAACATGTAAAGTTCCCCCTGAAACTCTCTGCTGCTCAAAGAAGTGTGAAAACAGGATGTGTGAGATGCATCCTCCCTGAAAGATGTTGTCCACAGACAGGTGGCTCAAATGCACGCCCAGCATTTACTGTAGGACCATAATGGAATGCTCCATGTAAACACTGCACTATCATCATTAAAATATTATGTACTGCTATTCAGCAAAAAGTAGTTCACAAGTCGTTCATGGCTAAACAAAGCAAAGCAATTTCTATAAATATTAACAAATCAATAAATTGTTCCCTGTCCCCAAAAAGATCCACAATCGAAAAAAAGATGCAGAAGAAACTCCAGCAAACAGCCCCTGGAAAAGACGCCACCTTGGGGTAAAGAGGTACAGTGGCTTTCCCCTTGCTAAATATAAGAGGACACCACTTTAAAAGGTGCCTCTTTGCCCAGTTAGCAGAGATAATACTGGCACCTGTTCTGAACTGGATTATTTATACCATATATGATCATCAGGGCAAATAAGATGACAAGGTCCACCAGAAAGCCAATGTGTTCGGCTCTTAGAGATTCAAAGTGGCCAGATATAACTGTTCCTTGCACAATTACAGCCCAGGAAAAGATTGCTTTGGTCCTGCCATCATGTAAATAGCTAGGAAAGATTTTATGGATTTCTTGGATACCCACCATCTCTCTAACCCAATTAGGGTTGTTGAGATTGTGTTTGAGCTACACATTCCTATTTGTCCAAGTTCTCAATACTGTACGACTGCCAGGCTTCAGAACCACACATCTCTGCTCAAGCACGTTTTGTGTGGCTCTGAAGTCATCTCTGTCTGAGTGATTTTGGAGCCTGTGGTTTTCTCTCCTGTTGAGTTCCAGTCAAGTGACATGGGAGTGTGGGGAAGTACTAATCCTCGCCTTACTTATTTTATGGTTCTGGCTAGAGATCACATGTGTCTGCTCAGTGCATATCTTCTTTTCCCACAAAAACTTTCATGTGTATAGGAATGATCTGTTTTTCTCTCTGGTCCTACTCTTGAACATATTTAGTAAGCAGTAAGTTCCAGCGTTCAGAAGAATTTACCTGCAAGTAAGTCATGTTAGGGTCGTAGTATCTTCCCTCTGCCTCCTAGGGCACAATCCTATCCTGCGCTGGAACAAGCAAGCCAGGAGACTTGCTCTGTATCCAGCACAAGATAGTGGCCATAAGTGGCTCAGCCAGAGACAAGGGGAAACTTTTCCCCTTACCCCTGGGTAAGGGCTGCTAGCCCCTATGGGTCTCCTCGGACTTGCACTATCTCTTGAGGTGGCAAAAGTCTGAGGAGAGCGGAGCGACTTGGAGCCGCTCTTTTCTCCCTGGAACAGTGGTTGGGATCCGGCATAAGGCCAGATTCCAGTCCCACCTCCTGTTCCCTGTCTGCCTGCCCCCGGGGCCACCCACCGCCTGCCCTTCCCCCACCCAGTTATGCTGGATCCCAACCCCCTTTCCCAGGGAGAACGGAGCGGCTTCAAGAGGTGTCGCAAGTCTTCACTCCAGAGGTAGCGCAAGTCTGAGGAGACCCATGGGGCCAGCAGCCCTACCCAGGGGTAAGGGGAAAAGTTTCCCCCTGCCTCTGGCTAAGCTGCTCCTGGCCACTATCCTGCGCTGGATAAAGCGCAAGCCTCCTGGCTTGTCTGCTCCAGCGCAGAATAGGACAGGATTGTGCCCACAGTCAACTATTTTTGCTGACTGCTTTCTCAGAATGTGTACGACCATTCCATGATACTATAGCAGTTTAGACAATGATCATGCAGACCAATTTTAGTTGTCTATATATAGCTTATGAAAGGTGTGAAATCTCCCATAACTTCCAGCTTTTGAAAAGGTTAAAGTTCCCCCTTTTCCAATCCAGGGAGTAAAAAGAGAAGGAAGAGCAGTGGAGGAAGGTAGGCGGGCAGAGATGGGTACCTCCCACCATCACCAGTCTGCTGTAGCTTAACCCATTTCTGCCCAGCCCACAGGTATACACATTTGATCCCTGTTGTGTATATGCAACATTGGGCAGAAATGGCTTAAATCTAAACCTATCGTTGCTATCATTGATCCTTACGTTTTAAGGAGATCAGACTGTACAGACCAAAGAAGCGGTGGCTCGACTGGTTGAAAGAAGACATGCAGGCACTCGACATTGCCCCAGAAGATGCCCTGGACTGTGCCAAATAGCGTGCAGTTTGCAGAACAGTGGACCCCACGCCAACGCAGGAGAATCACTAGGATGAAGACTGTACAATATCACATCGGCCCTAAAGGTTTGTTTTGTATGCTTGAAGAAGACTTTCAGAACACATTGGTGTCCTGTTACATGCTCTGAAATGTAATCAGGGCCCACTTATTTGGTCCTCTGCAAGGAAAGCTGGTTAATTAGAATGAGGATTACAATAAGAATAATATGTTGAAGTGGACCTGTGCATCTTTTACTGCACGGCAGCCAGTTCAGGGCTGAAAATATCATCCAAACCAGGCCATAGAAGAACTGTTCAGACATTATGCGGTGCCTGGGAACAGCAGGTCACCCAGGTACATATCTGCATGTGAATTGCTGCACTTGAGTTAACTTGTACAGATCAATAACCCATGTACTCTGCAGACAGAATGGACCTGCACAGAAGGGACCGTGCAAGTACCTATACCCAGGTGTAGACTAATGCTGATTGTATCCTGGTGTACAGATGCACCCTGGTGTAGCTTAATGTGTGAACAGTCCTAATAAGTGAGTGGAAAGCAGGAAAATGCTTTGTGCCTCTTAGGATCACAAAGAGATTCATGTGGAGCTTTGACTCTGACAGACAAATATTTTTAGAGAAATTGAAAAAGGGAGCAAGGGAGCCCTTCTCTAGCTTCTGGGGGGCCCTTGGGCAAGCCGACCCCATCACTACCTAGACAGAGCAAGCAGGTAAGGCAGGCCTGAGTGAATAAGTATCTGCAGTGAGGAACAGGAATCGCAGGGACCTTCACTATTCTGTGAGCCTTTCCAGATTGCTAGGGCATGGCAACCCCGCAAGCCAGTCTTGTGCTAAGGTAAAAAATAGGGGTGGAAAGGTGATAATGTTTTAGGGACAAGATTATCCCATTTTGCTTTCCTGCACCACAAGGTGCATGTAGCATCTAAAAGCTGGAAAAGAAGCCTGATTTTTTTTTTTTGCTCTATTGTTTATTTATCAATTGCTAATTTGATGTACTTATTGTTGCTTACAGTTTAATAGGTGCTAGAGGCTGCTTTAATGTTTATTTTTGCAGTATATTGTTTTATGATGAAGATTGTATATTAGTGTATTTTGTTAGCTGCCTTGGGTGCCCACAGTGTGGGGGAAAGACAGGCTATAGAAGCATTAAGTAATACATTGATTAACTTATAAGTATTTATTAATAAATACTTTAAAAAATCAAAGAAAATAGTGCTTTTATTGTAGCGGTGCACCAAGCTTATTGTACGGCTGCTGACGTTCTGCTGTTGAAGATGTGCACTTTTCTGCCACTTGATACTTTTTTCATGTGCAAATTGCAATGCACAAGGCAATGGTGGGAGTTGATCCATTGAGGCATTCCTGAAAACAGATGCCCCAAATTAAGTCAGGCTTGTAAATAGCCAGTTGCGTGAGACCAGTAAGAATCTCTTTCAGATGAACAGGCAAGGAAATATTAACAACAGTTGATGGACCCCCCCCCCCCCAAAAAAAAAAGAAACAAAGAAAAGAAAAATTAGATCATGAATGACTCACAAAGGCAAATGTGAACAAGCAGGCCACAAAACATATATGTAGGCTAATCACTTGCTAGGCTAGGTTGAACCAAGTGCGCTTAAGTTTGCTCACAAGGCAAAAATCATTTTCCCAAGAGAAGGCACCCAAGTGGGGCATTGATCAACACTTTGATTTGTGTCAGATCTTTGTAAGCTTACACTCTGACATCTTTCTTGAGTACAGCAGCATCCCTTTGCTCTTAAGTAAATAATGCATCCCATATGCTTTGCCCTGTGAGAATTTCGTGCACATGTTGCTATTCCAAGAACCCCCCCCCCCCCAAAAAAAAAACCCCAACTCATCTGATCCCAGACTGCTTGTCTGCTTGATACAACTTCATCAATTTGATGATACAGATATATGGTTGCAAAGTTGTTCGCCTGTATACAATTACCATTGTGCAGGAAAGCCATGCAAACAAACTGGGACTCAGAGGGAGTTAGTCAAACAAGGGCTGATGCACACAAAGGATTCTTCTCTTCTGAGTAATAGTCGCATGGTGGGATAGACATGGAAGGTAGTCTGGTCAGGGAATCCAGTGCCCAATAGCTTTCTCTTACTTCCATGCACCCGGCAAGCTACAAAGTATTTTTGAATCTTTTGAACACCCCACCCCACCCTGAGCTTCTGTGATACGATAAGGGAATTTGTTCTGTTTTTGCCATTGGTCTTTTAGGGCCCAATCCTATCCAACTTTCCAGTGCTGATGCAGCTGCAGTGCAGCCCCGAGGTAAGTGTGAAAATGTTCTCATACTTTGAGGAAGCCTCTGCAACTGCTCCCCCCCACAGCAGAATAATGTGCATGCCCTGTTGTCATGACTACATCAGCACTGGTTAACTGGATAAGATCGGGCCCTAAATCTCTGTACCACCACTCGTCCGTTGGAACATGCCTGTCTAGTTTGGAAACATGTCTCGCTGGCTTGATCCCTTTGCAACCTCCCCCACTCATTTTTAATTGCTCTGATTCTTCAGCACTCTAATCAACTCCTTTCTATCTTTGAGTCTTCTTCCTGCCTGAGTCATTCCAGTCCATTCAAGAGAGGGTGGGTTGCCATGCTTCCCAAGTTGCTTCCACTTGATTTCTAGAAGAAACATCACCCCCTGGTTTGAGGGCTCTTTGTTCACCCAACAGGGAGGTTCCCCAAGGTCTAGGCTTCTGAGCTGTGGTGGTGGCAACTGCAGCAATAATTTTTCCCAGTAAATCCCAGTCTGAAGAGAAGGGAGTGGGCAAGGGAGAAAGTCCTGCCATTAACCACTAGGACTTGCATCCATTTTGTCCTCCAGCTCTCCTCTTTTCCACCACAGGAACAGGCAGCCCAATCCTATGTAATTCCCCATGTGGTGATGCAGTGGTGCCAACATGGCCTCCACTATATCCTGCCGGGGGAGTTTCAGCATATTGAGGCCTCCTCGGGGTAAGAGAACATTTGTTCCCTTGCCCTGGCGTAAGTTCCAGCAGCCATCATGGGTCAACTCAGACTTGTGCCAGCTCTATAGCTGACCTAAGTCTGCATTAACCTATGAAGGAGGATCCGGCCTGTTAAGAGGGTTAGGATTTGGCAGGCACCGTTGTTGTCAAACCCGCCCCCTTCCTGGGCCGAATCCATCCTCTTCCCCACCTATTCACTGCCCTGTCACTGCTCTGTTCTACCCACTACCTCCCCCATTTCACTCCTCCCACTTCGCTTCCGGTTCCTGCACAAACTTACTGGTGGTAACTGGCATCCGCCTCCCATCATCACATAGACCTGCTGGTTATGTCATGTTCGTGACAACCGTAAAGAAGCTGCTTCAAGTTCCTGCAGTGTAAATTATTATTATTATTATTATTATTATTATTATTATTATTATTATTATTATTATTATTATTATTATTGACAGTATTTATATACCGCTTTTCAACAAAAAGTTCACAAAGCGGTTGTGGCTCTTATGATTGACCCGTCAATGAACACTGACCCATTTACAAACCTGCCTTCCAAGTAGATTTCCTTAAGAGGTGATTGTGAAGAAATGTGAATTGGCAATGTTCATTCATTTAAAGCAAGGCCATGTCCGAGCAGTGGGTGGAGGCAAGACCCTTTCAGCTCAAGAAGCAATAGTACAGATGCATATTTGAACAGTGCAGGCCTATATATGTTTCCTCAGAAGTAAGTGTGTTCAATGGGGCTTACTTTCAAGGAAGTGTGTATAGGATTGTAGCCTAAATGAACTTACTGTCTACTAATCAGGATCAGATATCTGGCACTATCTGTGCCAGATAGTGACAAGCAAAAAAAAAAATTCTTTTAAACAGAAAAGATAAGAATGAGTGTTTATGCTGTTGGTTTCAGTTAGGATGGGAGTTCAGGATATGGTGGATGCTATTGACCTTGTAGGGTTCTGCAATCCATGCTCATCCTGCCTTGATCCTCACCCTGATCTACCCCTTCACCAGCAGAACCCCATCAGTGGCTAGTCTGCACTGCGCTCCCTCCCTTCGCAGCCCCACATATCACATTCCATGTTGATCTTGGAGGGTCCCCAATCCTCAGGAGCATATTTTCAGAGACTGTGGTGGGAGGGGGCTTCTGGGGGAAAGAGGGAGTTGAGAAGCTCCCATATGAGCATGTCTTTCTACACATGCTAATGTTATGATCCAACCAATTATTTACAGTCTACCAATTTATTTCTATCATTGTGAATCATCACAGCCATGAACACAAAGTACCACTGAATTTGGACCTAATGAGTTTCTGTTGGGTTAACACAGCAAATTAGCTGTAGGTCAAGAAGCTGTAGAGTCAAGCTCTCCACCCACCATAATGTGAGCAGGCGATACCACCACCCATTGCATACACAGGTAAACTGAGGTGCAAGTTCTCAAATCTCAACATCTAGAATGTGTTGACTGAACCTCCAGTAAGGTGAACCGGGCAAACACTTCCCACGCCCTAGAGGGTTGTCCTTTCAGTTCCAAACAGATAGTATCATTAACCTCTCTAGGCAGTGATGATTGAAATAGGAACAGTTTAAGGAAGGAATCTATGACAGAGTTCCTTCACAGTGTGAGAAGCAGGAAGTAGCTTGCCACACTTACTGACATTTCTACAAAGCAGAATTCTCAGCCACAGATTTTCCAGAACGGTCTTTCAACACAATGCAAAAATTATTCCTCTCACTGACAGTTCTGCTGCATCTATCTGCCTTGTGTTTTTTGTCTGTGTCCTGTTGGACCAAATCAGTTCAATGATCATTACAGTTTCTTACAGCTGGAAAATGTGAATAACCTGTCGTAGGTCAGTCAAGGAGTCAGCCACAACACAGCTCTCTTGGCAACAGGTTTCCTACTTCTTTCCGTTCCTCTGTTTTGTGTTGTTCAAGTTTCCTTTTCTCATGAGCTTTGACACTGACACACCACTGGGAAAGTCCTTTGATCCCCCAGCTCCTGTTCCTGATGCAGCTTTTGGCTTGTGCCTTCTCAAGAGGGACTCCTGTGTAGCTAAAGCTCTCTTACCACTACTGCTTCAAGAGTACCTTTCCTCTTGATCTCAGAAAAATCAAAGACCTAGGCAACCTCCATGTGGCTGAGCCATGCTCTCCTGATTTTCTTTCTGGTGCCGAGCCATATTTCTTTGTGCTGTAGTTTATGACAGTGTACAGGTTTAACCAGGAAACACTGGTGACTGCTTCGATTAACTACAAAGAAAACACTGGCCAGTCTGGAAGTAGTGCTGTGGGCTCAAATTGACACATCCTTTTCTTGGAATTCATAAAGAGCCAACAGTGTTTATATTATCAGTAAAAATCAAGCTGCATGGGTGCAGCATGTCCCACAGGAGAAGGCCTCCATAGGACTGTCGTAGGACTCCATAGGACTGTCGTACCTATGTTCACACCTCCTTTCTGTTTACATTTTGGTCAAGGACGCCACTTTAATCCATTCATTTGTTCGTTCAACCTTTATTTGGCATAAATATTTGGTAAATAAGGTCTCTGAACAGATACCATACCGAGAATAGAGACCTAAGCAATACACAGATATATATATCTGTACACATGCACACACACACACACACACACACACACACACACACACACAGACCGACAGACAGACAGACAGACAGACAGACAGACAGACAGATATGCACAGATATATATATATATATATATCTGTACATATATGCACACATAAATGTACACAGAAATACATACAAACATAACATTATACATACATGCATATATTATTTAAAAAACAGAAAACAGCCAATTACAGACTTTGCCGGGATGTGATCTACTCAATGGTTACTTGGGACCAATAGCTTGGCTCGGTTCAAGTTACTCAGGTTTAGAAACTGCAACTGAAAGGGTTATATGCTTGTTGTCACCCCCCAGAAGGTACTGAGCTTTAATCCTGTGTGTGGCTTCATCCCAACATTCATCTTCAACAACCCTATGTCTTACCCACAAAGTTCCCATGTGAGACTATGGTGAAAACCCCTGATTTCTCCTTATTTTGTTCATCCTTTTGGGAGCTGTCTTGCCCCCCCCCTCCAGATTCAGCATGGCTCAGCATCTTAAGGAGGATTGCTGAATCGTTCAGGTGCAAATCACAGCTGCTCCAGGCTACAATCCCATGCATACTTTCCTGGAAGTAGGCTCCACGGAACCCAATGGTGAAACTGACTTCTAAGTAGACCCACACAGGATTGGGCTGCCATTCTCCAGTCTGTGTTATGGCTGGGTACACAAAGGCAGACTGAGCCTGCAAATAGGGTGACTGTCCACTACCGAGTACCACTCAGATTTATCTAGGTGAGCTCTTACTGCCAAATTTGTGTGGAGTTGTTGAAATCCCTTGCATACTGTCAAGAGGAACTGACAGGTATATCTCTTCTATCCAGTGATTAAAAACCTTCTTGTAAAAATTATTCTTGGCTTTAAAAAAAAAGCCTTATGCTGAAATGTCAAGAATGGCATGAGTAGCAGAAACACGCTTATGTTGTTACAACTCCTCATTCCCCCCGCCCCATTTATAATTTTTGGAAACAAACCTGAATTATGGATTACATTTTTTAACTTCTTTGGCATTTGATACTTTCAGAGGTGGTATGAAGTCATTTTAAATGTCACTACCTTTATATGCACTCTGAGGTATCTCTGAGACTCACTGCATGCACAGGCTTTCAGAAATAAATAAGGCAGAATTTTAAAAGTTTGGCAGCATCTTGTCTCTCAAAAATGAGACAAATGAACAGTTGCTCATTTCCTTGGGCTAACTGTCAGTTTTGAGTCAATTGCACATGCTTATTCTGCACCATCTTCAGGAGCAAACATACCCCACAAAAGAGAGTCTTGGGCAAAGAAAGGAACCTCAGTGTGACCAGGAAGAGGCTGCAGGCAGCTCAGGAGGTTGCCTGGAGCCCTCAAAATGCAGCAGTTTCATTGTGCCAAAGAAGTCAAAGCTATTTTTTCAGACCTTTTTTAAGTGCATCCCCTGGTAGCCACAGAAATGTGATAACTGAAATTGCAGGTGCCTGATCAGCAGATACGGGGGGGGGGGGGTATGGCTGTAGTCCTTTTTTACTCTTTATATAAATGTATGTGGCATATACACATTTCTATATATGTGTATTGGTGGTCCTTTGTGTTGTTGTTGCCCAGTGTTAAATGATAAGACTGTTTATGAGGACAAGTACATCAGCATGCAAAGCCAGGCACCAGCTGAGTTAAAAAATGTTTTCATTAACATCTGTCAGATTTCTGGAGACACAAAATATCCTTTTGGAGGCAATATTTTTCCCAAGAAGCTGAAACAATAACAGAACTTCCTGAAGACATTGATTTATCTCTTAATTCTCCTTAAGCTCAGGCTGTGATTAAGATCGTGACTGTACTGGGGTGAGCAATTTCATGAAAGTGTACAGGAGGCTTCCCTGTACCAGTCATGGATTACAGGCGCTTCAGCAGAACAGACAATAGCTATGTATACTGGGCTGGAGAGAGCGCGAGAGAGAGAACCCACCAATGGGGCCACAGAATGCCCAAAAACAAGGTGAGTAGAGAAATGGTTAATGATAAGATTGAAACAGTGGTGGAAGTACTGCAGTAATCAAGAGTGTATTATCATTAATTACACAGGCCTACAAAATCGAGGGTCAGAAACGTTTTTCCCAAACTTATGGTGGTTTGATATGAATTTGGGGTGCCGATTCCAAAAATGGCATCCGTTTTGCCCTATCACATCTAGTTTTGGAGATATAGCATAACCTCATTAGTGAATGGTTCAAGCAGCTTCCGCATGGTGTAGGCTTCCTCATGAGGAAGCTGCTTGAACCATTCACTAAAGAGGCTATGCCGTGTCTCCAAAACTAGTCGTGAAAAGCAAAAATGGATGCCTTTTTTGGAATCAGCACCCCAAATATACCCAGGAATTGGTGTAACATTTAAGGAAGTAAAATATGTGTTAGCCTGGTTATTATTAACAGCATTTATATACTGCTTTTCAACAAAAAGTACACAAAGCAGTTTACAGACAAAGTCAAATAATGCGTGCATTAATGTCAAACAATGCATGCACGTATGCATTCTGCTAAACAGAAAAGAGTACTATGTGCAAACGTAAGACTCCCAGATTTCATGACATCTGCCCAGCGTTGCATATGCACAACAGGGATCAAATGTGTGCTCTTATGGGCTGGGCAGAAATGGGTTAAAGGCAAGTCCCCAGTCCTTGTGAAGCACAGGCTTGAAAGTGCATAGCATAGGGGATGCTGGTGAAATTTCCAAAGCCAGAAGAAGGGCTGAACAGACTTTATGGTGACCAGCATGCAGGAATTCACTCAAGCTCAGGCTTTCTTTCTCCTCCTTCTCTTAGTTCATTTCTGGCTGACTACCATCAAGTCAAATGGTCATGATAAATAACAGTGGAATTGTGCTGTCCCACGTATTTTATCAAACCATTCACTCTTATATGTTGTCTTCTCAGTTCTACTTATTAAGGATCACAGTCCATCCAGTTCCAGGCACTTGGTTGGCAAACCACTATTCATATTTTATTTTAAATTGCAAGATGAAGCCTCCTTATTTCACAGTGACGTCACAATCTGCCTGCAGGTAGATCCTGTCACCATTTCTGTGTGCATAACTCAGGTTCCGCTTGTTGAGGGCCTCTCCCAAGGAAAAAACATCCTCCACAGGAGTACATTTGGGAGGATTCCCATGGAGGGAAACACAATCAAGTGTGTTAACATCAGATTTAGTCCAGCATGCGCATTTTTTCAGAAAAGAGCTGTGAGAAGAAACCACTGCAAATCAGTGTAAAGCTACTGGGCCTTTTCTTAAGAACGATATTCAGCTGGATGATTGATTTTTATGTAGTTTTTTTCCAACTATGGTCCCCTCTAGAAATTACTCCATAATCGTTCCCTCATTGCATTGAAATTGGCTTGAAGAACCGGCTCACATGTACAAAACATAGTTGTATAGCTGCTGCTTGAGACAAAATAGCAGTCGGGCAGGTTCGTTTGGCAAGCAGTGAAGCAACACCCCAGACACATTGGTTCCCACCAGGCCAATGCAATCCTTATTTTTGGTCAAGATTTGCAATCAGCAGCAGCAGCCAATGAGGAAGGAGACCTGAATCCTCACCGGCTAGCAATGCAAAGTGGCAGTAGAGATATGGGGCCTACAAAGGTACTCAGGAAGCTGCCTTACCCTGTGCTGGCCCATTGGCCCATTCAGCTCAGTGCTATTGACACTAACTGGCAACAGCTCTCCAGGGTTTCATGCAGGAGTGTTTTCCAGCGCTTTCTGAAGAGAGGTGCTTGAAGCTGGGAGAGATTGAAGCTAGGGCTTTCTGCATGCCGAGCGCTATGTGTGACTAGACTACACCATGCAGACCAGTAGTGATAGCATGGCCTTTATCCACAGTGTGCACCAGGATCCTACCCCCCCCCCCCCATCCCTCTTCCAGAATGTCTGGCTCAGATCTAAGGAGATCCATTGGGGCAGTGGAGGCTTACCTCAAGGTAAGGGAACAAAAGTTCCCTCGCATCAAGGAAGCCTCCAGGACTCCCCCCCCCCCAAGATAAAGCACACGGTCCATTGGATTGGCTGCATGCATCGGCAGGTTTCACATTAGGATGGGCTATGAACAAAGTCTTGATTAAGTTCAATTAATCAACCAGTTTTAACATACATGTACTACCTGTAACCATATTTTCTAGCAAGAGAACAAGTAGCAAATGTATTTCTGCAACCATGAAAGCAATAATATTTCCTTTTTTAAAACAATGAAGGTCTGGGGAAACGTATTCTCATGCTAATGTCGACAATCTGCGCAGCACAATATACATATAGACACATGAAATGCATTCTCAAGTACTGTTGCACAATTTATATCTTCACACTAAAGATAATTCATTTTCTCTGCATGTTTTTTTTGTTTTTTTTTAAATTTAACCTCTTTTATTTCATCAGTATCCTTATCAGGGATCACGCTGGCAGTCGTGGACAAACTGGCGTTCATGCAAGACATTTTGCATGAACACTGGGTTCTTCTTGTGTAGTGCATGAAAGGCACTATATAAATATTCGATGATTACTCTGACTGTTTCAACTGCTGTGCCCAGGGCTGTTGAGATAAGGCCATGTGCTGGCGCTATCGTGGTGCCTTCAGTCTGGGCTGCCCACTGTTTTTGCTCACTGACTGTGTGCACCTGTGGGCTCAGCTCCAGGACTTGCCTTGATGTTTCCCGTGGAGATAAGTACTTCCCACATCCCTGAACTGAGCTTAGCACTAATTAAAGCCTCATGCTGTTCCAACTCTCTTCTGTGCTTACTGACTCTCAGGGAATCCTTGCTATTTTTATTTTTTTTTAATCTTTAGTGGGTATTAACTTCCCAAACTGTAATGCTGACTGCAGCTAAAGAGGAATGTCACCACCAGAAGACTACTTGGACTGATGCGTCTCATTTCGATTTTCTTGGCTCTATAAGTCCTATGTGAAGTCACACAGCGCCGGGGCAGGAGGATTATTCCTCACCCGTGGCCCATTTTTACTGGAATGTGGTTTCTGCACTTATTCAGGACACAGGTACAAGCCTCCCTTTGCTGCGCACCCCCCCCCCATTCATGTCTTCTTCATTCCACCATATGGTTCTGTCTTCCATGCCTTCCCTTGAGGTGTGGCATCTCTTCATTACTTCATCACATTCATCCAATCTATTCCGGCCTTAACTGCAGATCAGGCTAGTCTTCCAGAAACACTTTTGATTCCCAGAATAAGAACCATGTACAGTAGTTAAATCCACCAATGTAAGTCTTGTGGCTTACCCACCTGCCCAAAGACCAACATTAACAGTTCAAGCCACAGGTTATGTTGAACATTTCCATGAGAATACAAAAATAGTCTTGCTGGGCCAAAGGTCTTCTTCATCTTAGGGGAAGAGCTGTAACCCTTTGGTAGAGCATCTGCTTTGCCTTCAGAACATCCCAGGTTCAATCCCTGCCTCTGAACATGAAGATTTCATTTACAATTATCTTTGTAGTCCAAGTTACCAGTCCTCTGCAAAATTACTGTATTAGCCCTGTGTAGCATTATGAAAAACATGGGTGCCTAGCAGCAAATCTCAACCCCAACACCTGCTGCATGCACAGGCAAATGGCACATTTGCAGAGAGAAACCCCTCATGAACTGGAAGATTGGGTGATCAGTATGGGGTTATGCCCATCTGGGAAAGCCAGCCAAACAAAGGAGAGGCAAGCATCCTCTATCATCAGCATTGTGGCTGCAAAAGCACAGAGGACACTCCCAGTTTCCTGGTTTACCTAATGACATGAGGAGTTAGTTGGCATGCCTGCATGTGCTTTCAGAAAGGAACAGGGTAACACACCATTTGAGGTCCCTCCAGGTTGATTTCCACTGCAGTAACTACCCTTTCCATACGCTGCAGTAATACAAGAAAGTCAAGGTCCTGTGAGATGAGCTCACCTTGCAGCTTCCCTCCTTCTCAGCGCTAGCGCCCTGAAAACTGGGACAATGCTGGTATGGGGCAAAATGGCAGAAGAGACTCTTCCCAGGTGATCTGGAACATCTCACATTGTCCTTGAGGTGCGGTGGGGTTCCAAATGGATATGGTTCCATTGCCCAGTGGGCAGCCACATGGTTTGCATGAAGAAGGGCTCAGGTTCAATCCCAAGCACCTGCAGGATAAAGGATTTTAGGCAGCAGTGTTACCCTGCACATGCCTGATCTCATCTGATCTCAGAAGCTAAGCAGGGTCAGGTCTGGTTAGTACTTGAATGGGAGACCGCCTAGGAATACCAGGTGCTGTAGGCTTCTACCATAGTCTTTCGAGACTGAAGGTTGCCAACCATTGCTGAGAAAGACCTCAGAGCTGCTACGATACAGTGTTGGGTCATTGATGGACCAATTCTCTGACTCAGTATGGCAGCTTCATGTCATCAGTAAGGAGCATTACTGCAGGAACTCTTGTGCCACCGGGGTAACACAAACACTCCTTGAAACAGAATCTGCAAGAGAAGCAATGCCAAGAGCCAAACCTCCAGCTAGTCAGCAGTTTGTCACATTAAGACTAAATTGATGTTTAGACTGATGGACTTAATTGGGGGCAACAAAGCTCAAGAAATTAGTGTGTTGATGGTTGAAAGAGAATTAGTGAACTCGGGCTTCCAGTTGATCCTCTAGAAAGAAAATAATTAGTACAAATACATCTTCCAGGGTAGATTGTCACTCCTATTCATTGTGTTGAATTCATTCATTCATTTTAAAATCAAAACCCTGTCACATGGCTCAATCAGGGCAGCTGAGGCTCAGACATCTGTAATATCACAGAGGGTGTTTTAATGCGCGGATGAATCCCTAAACTGAGGCACTTGAAACAGAAACAGCATTAAATGGATTAAAAACTTGGAACATGAGGGACAAACCCCCTGACCCCTGTGCTGTCCCACTTCTCCAAGTATGGAACACTTGGTAGGGATCCTCCCAGGATTTTGAAAGCAAAACACTCTTGAAGGGGAGCGCAGTGTACAGGTTTTTACAGTCCACACATTTGAATTTTCTTGCTCCACTGTTTTTTTAAAAATGGCAGAGCTGCAAACCTGCATCCACCAGGGGCTCTAAACAGCTGCTACATTGCAACTCCCTAACCTGTCTCCCATGTAACAGGCTGAAATGAACCACAAAAGAGTAGTACTATGGTCATTGGCCAAATCCAGCTTTAGCACATGGCTAAATAAGATGTAATTTGAAAGGCATGCTCAAATCCTGTGAATGTGACTCCTTGTGTGTTTGTTTTCCCTTTCACAAAAAGCTGTTGCAGGAGTATGGGACTAGACTTGACCCAGATTAAGAGGGCATTTTGGCCTTTCCCAGTGCCATTTTCCTACTTAAATCCCCCCCCCCACACACACACACACTAGAAGTTATTTTCCACAATTGGCAAGACTCACTGCCCAATGCTATTCCCCTGCCCTATTGCCACTGATATAGCTGTGCTGATGGAGTGTGCATTGCATTTAATGGTGGGGGGAGGTAATCCGGAAGCCTATCAGAGGTCAGTCTTAAAAAAGATTTTTTTAAATTCACATCTGCGTAGGTCACCTGGTAGCCATAGGCCTATAGACCCATCCATGGGCCCACTCCAACAATATAGCTGGTGTAAGTCTGAGGAGAGAAAGGGGGTGGGGCAGGTCAAAAAGGGGGGAGGGGGAGATCTGGCATATGTATTTGCTTTGAATCTCTTTGTTACAGATGAGTGGCTGTGAATGGACAGGGGAAAGCCTTTATTATTACACTTTTTATTTCTATAGTGTCTAAGAGTACTTTACTTCCAAGTAATTTGGAAGTAACCAGGACCACCTGGTTGTAGTCCTTACAAACCTTTGAGTAGGGTAGGATTTGTCTCCAACTATTGCAGAGGTGGGAGCTGAAGGGAAGGGGCTTGCTTCTTGAGTTCTTAGCACAGGTGAGACTTTCATCCCAGATGTCCTGGTTTGTAGCCCAGACTTATAAAAGAGAGAACATGGAAGATCCATGATTAATATCTGCTATTTTTGTTTGTTTGTTTTGCTAAATTAACAACTCACAGGAAAATCAGAAATGTACCCTGGAAAGGACATTCAATTCCTTCTCTGATGTAAACTCCCTCCCCCCCAGTTTCTATTAGTTCTGTGATGAGGAGGGACAGTACAGAGAGAGAGAGGAAGGACAGCGACAGGGTGATAGGGACATGTGTGGAGAACAGCCTGAAACTGCAGTGGAGGGTAGGGAAGCTTTTGCATCTTACTTCTGCTGTTGTTTCTAGCCCAGTTGTGTGCATCTCCACATGCTATTCGTGGTTGAAAGTCTCTACTGAAAGCTAATAAAAGCTTTTAAAATTTTTTAAAAAAACAACTATAAACTGTGTGCAAGATCAGGCTAGAAACTGCAGTAAGTTCTAAGTCTGTGCCTTTCAACTGATGTGCCACGGCACATTGGTGTGCTGCAAATGGTCCACATATGTGCCACAGGAGATTGGGGGGGGTCATTTATTAGTAGGACCATTGCGGTTGTGGTGCCCCCCCATCAGTGCATAGTGTACCTTGTCAATTGCCAAAAAAAATTGATGGTGTGCCCTGAAAATTTTAGCGCCTTGCCAGTGTGCTATGAGATGAAAAAGGTTAAAAATCACTAGTCTAAGTGCTGCCCCTACCGTCCTGCTGTGGTTTTGAGCCATTTTGTATATTCTCCCACTACCTCTGATGCAATTTGTAAAGGCAAGTGACAGTGTTCACAGTCTTATGCGAGTACCCACCATCTTTGTGATTTGTAAAGCTACGAAGAGTTGCTGGAAAAGTGGCAGGTTCTTGTGCTGAAAGTTGACCCCAGAAAAGCAATTGCTTTGCCTCTTTGAGACAGAGCGAGAGAGCACACATATTAAAGTATTGAGGGAGAGGCAGAATAAATCTGTTTTAAATAGGACAGCAGCCTTGAACCTTATAAAATATATTGAAAAATATCAGCTGTTCAGACTTCATTCCCCACCCCCCTTTAACCTTCACAAAAATAACAAAGGTTGGATTAAGAACTCCCATTAACCGAAAAATTTGTTTCTCACTCAGGAATATAGTCTGTGTTTCATAAAGATTTCCTGGAAACAGAGAATCTGACAAAAACCGATATTTTGTCATTAATTTATTGGGAGAATGGCATAGGATGATTCCTGTTAATTAAAACCAGTGGTGAACAAAGCCTGGTCGCAGCAACTGGGCTGCCAGCCAAACATTTGTATGGAGAGTGAGGAAATGAGCTCATAAAAATATGGATGGCCTCCAACCCCAAGATTCTTTAATTGCCATTCACACCTTGTTTGCAAGGCCCACCAACTACTACATTTCATATTAAAGGAGAGAATGGTGTGGGCCCAGTATAGGGTATATGTATTCCCTGTCCAGAGATAAAACAAGCTTCGATTTAAGATACACCTGTAGTAAGGTGCTTAGAATTTTCTCTCATGCTCCAGAAAGCAGGGGAAATGGGAGATTAAGGTGGTTGCCTTAATTCCCTCATCACACAGTAAAGACTTTGTACTGTCTCCTGTTCAAGCTAGCTTTACAAACTAGGCTCCATGCATCAACCGTTTGCCTTGGTTTTCAGCTTGACATTGGACTGGAGAGGGATGCAACCAAGAAGAAATTCAAGAGCTGAACCTTCCCCAGCCACTCACTAGACATATACATGAGGCCAAATTATTTTTCCCAGAGAGCTCCTGTACCTTTTAGCAACTAAGTGGCAAGACAAAACATTCAAAGTAGCAATCTTATGCATGATGTCCAAGAAGTAAGCCCAACTGAGTTCCAAGGGGCTTACTCTCAAGTAAATATGCTGCAATCCTATGTACACTTACCTAGAAGGAAGCACCTTAGAAAATTCTCAGGAAACCTGATGCAATTGCTTCACATAATGGGAAGTAAGGCAAGGAAGCCAATGAGGGTTTGCGAACCTGTGGAGTTGGCACTGAGCCATGGCTTGTCCAGATTCAAAGAGGGAGGTGTAGGGAAGAAAGAAAGGGGAAAGAGGGAGCAAAAGGACCAGACAAGTTCAATTTCCTTTCAAGGTACTGAGGTTGGCACAGAGATTGTGCAGTGGTTTGATGAGCAAACAGTGTATGATGTAGCATCAGTGGGCCAAACTTCCAACATACTAAAGGGCAGGTAGAGGAGGAATGCACCATCTTGAGCATCTATAGACAGACTCTGTATACAGTCTTTGGTCAGTCTTAACATGGAATCTTCTGTGATATGAGCTCATCCTGGACCATCCATTTGTTCACAGATGATCTCCTGCCCATCCCCAGTGGAGATAGCTATTTCCTGTTGTGCCTCACCATGGAAAGGTATGACTAAACCAGTGGTTCTCAAACTTTTAGCATTGGGACCCACTTTTTAGAATGAGAATCTGTCAGGATCCACCGAAGTTATGTCATCAAGCAGGAAGGAAGGGAAGGAGGAAAACTCCATTACAGGTTACAAGCCATGATGGGTATATACAGTCTGAGATTAGCTGGTCGCTCATTATGAGGGCCAGGTAGGAATTTTTTTGTGTCATCCGAATTGGCCGTGGATGGAGTTTTTTCATCTACCCAAGACTGGCGAGGGAGAGAAGGTATATTCAGTAGGTTTCGTACATTAAAAATTGGTCACTGTGTTTAATAAAGTAACACAAGTTCAACCCAATTGCAATTTGGTGTCTTTGCTGGGGGTGTGCTAGATGGTAGTGAGATGCAAGTATCTTGTGGTCTTGTGTGTGCTCCCTGAGGCATCTGGTGGGCCACTGTGAGATACAGGAAGCTGGACTAGATGGGCCCTGGGCCTGATCCAGTAGGGTTCTTCTTATGTAGGAAGAGTTTTAACAATCCTAGGCTGCAATCCTACCCATGCTTACCCAGGAGTAAGTCCCATTGACTATCATTGTTAAAAGCATATAAATAGTAGCCTGTTAAAAGGACAGATGTATAATATTTCTTCAAATGCAGACACATCCCATGGTAGCATCATGTCTAATATACTTAAAATATTGAAATGAATGAGGACCTACCTGAAATTGGCTTACAAACTGTCTAGTGGATCCCAACCCACAGGCTGAGAAACACTAGACTAGACATTTCTTGATTGCTCATGAGATCTCTGCCTCAGTTAGCATATGTCCCTGATTGAGTTGTCAATGAAGTTGGTAAGGGGAAGTTGGGGGCCAGAAGCACTTTCTTTCTTTGTGACCCCAAATGGTCATGTTTCTTAAGACCAGGAAGTTCCCAGAACTGTGGCATTATTTTGCAGGCCTGAATAGAATAGCAGGGTGAGCTGTGCTCACCAGCAGAATTTTATTAGAGCCTTCTCCAAGCCAGAAAGAAAGGAAGGATTGCTCTAAAAAGAACCAAAGGCTGACTTTTCTTGATGTTTGTAGCCCTGATGCTTCTGTGGGCAACACATGTCTGGTATGGATTAAGTACTGATAGGGCCCAGTCCTATCCAACTTTCTAGCTCTGATGCAGCTGCGCCAATAGGTTGTGCACTGCATTCTGGCGGGGGGCAGTCATGGAGGCCTACTCAAATTAAGGAAATGTTTATTCCATCAGCGGACCTCCCCAGCCCTGCGCCCAGGGCAAAGGTCCACGATGGCACCCACCCTGTGGGCTATCGCTGACCCCCTGTGCAAAAATCCACTTCCCCTACTCACCTGAGGCTCGTGGAGCCTCGCATGACCCAAAACTATGTTGGGGAAGCCTCTCTGAGGTTCCCCGACGCTATAAACTATGCTTCTGGTTTTCCGGAAGCACAGTTTCCGTCCCTGTCGGGAGCCTCAGAGAAGCTTCCACAGAGTCCTAGTGACTCACGCCCAGGGCTTTTGCCCCATCAGACCTAATGGTAGGTCCACAACTGGTTTATTCCCTTACCTTGGGACTGCATTGCAGCTATATCAGTACTGGAAAGTTGGATAGGATTGGGTCCTTAGCAAGCACCCACTAACTTCATGCCTGAGAATCCTTCCATGCACAGGTTCTGCATCTGTAGTGGGTTGGGCTGACACCCACCCACCATCCAGTTTTTAAGTCTTTTTAACAAGACTGCATTTTTAACAAAGTGCACAGATTTCTAAAACAAAGTACAATGCCTCTCTTTGTCATGCAATCCACCCCAATTTACCCACTATTTTCTCCTAGGATTTTTAATAATGTTCCTTTATACAAATCAGCATGGGTTTCCTTAATTCAGAGGCTGAAACCTAAGAGAGTAACTTTTCTTTATGGAAGGGGGCCTTAAGGTCTCTTAAGGTCTTCATTAGAATTTTACTATTCAGCACAGAATCACTGATGATATATCAAACAGCCAGCAGGGTCAATCTCTCTCTCTCTCTCTCTCTCTCTCTCTCTCTCTCTCTCTCTCTCTCTCCCCCTTTGAAGATCCTCATCCTGGTACCTATTTTTATATTGTTGATGAGATGGCTGCGCATCCAATCCAAGAATCACTGTCTCCTTCTCTAGTGCGTTTGTATTGCCCATAAAGATCCCCTCCTTTATTGAAGGGGCAATAATAATTTTATCCCCTTTAAAGGAGAAAAGGCTTTTAATAATGGAAACCCAAGTTAGTTTGGTGCTTTGATCTAAAACAGAACACAAAACTCAACTAGTGGTCTTTTCGCATTTCCATCCTGTCTTGTGGCTATGGTTTTCAGGGCACCTAGAAAAATGTATGATAAAAAATAAAAATAGTTTAGGGGCATATACACATTCCCTGCATGCACTCACTGAAAGACCAGAGGGGAGCAGAGCTGGCCATATCTCCAGCAGCTGCATATTCGGAAGCCTAACTCTTGCCCACCCCCACATGCATTTCATGTAACATAAGAGTAGGCTTTCTAGGTACATCATACATTCATTCCACATGCTTGATAACCCATTGCAATAAGAGTTTTCTGTCGTGAATGAAAATGGAAGCCACAGAAAAATACATAAATCATAATAGTTGTGGCAAGTTTTACAAGCTTCCTGAAACTGGTGCAGTGGACCCTCTGTATCTATGGGGGTTTGGCTGTGGGACCCTGCATAGATGCCAAAATCAGTGAATGTTTAACAGCGCAATCCTGAGCTGCCCAGAGTGTGGGGCTGCCGCAGCACCAAAAATGGCTGCTGCAGCATCCCAGCACAACCGGGCAGCCACTGACACCTCCTCAGGGAAAGGAGGCATTTGTCCCTTTCCCCCAGGAAAGGAAAGTAGCCCTGCAATGGGGCTACTCAGTTCTGTGGGAGTTCTGCTGCGGAATGAAAGAATTTCATGTCGGGCCACAAGGCCGAATATGGAGCTCAGGATCCAGTGGAGCTGAGCTCCACCCATCCCGCCCTCCTCCTGCCCTGCTCCCTCCCCCAGCACGCTCCTCCCCAGCCTTCCCCCAAGGCCCCACCAACCTATCCACTGCCCCGTGGTTCAGGCAACCGCCAAGCTGCGGAGCACAGGCTTTCCACCGGCGCTAAGCCCTTCAAATGTACCTTACGGCACGTTTGCAACAGTACACGCCAGCGGTAAGCCAGCAAGCAGAGCTCGGGATTGGGCTCTAAGTTTGCAGATGTAACACTGAGAAAAATTGCATAAATTTGCTTAAATTGCATTAATTGCCTAAACTTGAATGCATGGCACGAACACGACAAATGCTGCAGCCAGAGAGGGCTCGGAAATGGCAGGCAGCTACAGCAGGGCATATGGAAAACAACATTTTAAATACATTAAATACATTTACTTAAACGCATTTTCAATCCACACATGGTTAAATCAATGGAAGCGGAAACCGTCAATACAGCAGGCCCACTGCATTTGTGAGCCCAGAAGTAAAAACTCAGGTCATCACTAGGGAGGTGGAGTTTTGTGATGCTTGAGCAGCCATAGATGTCTACATTGCTTTAAAAAAAAAAAGGCAGACAATGAAAAAGGAGAGATTAAATGAAAAAGGCAGAGAGAGAGGAAGAGTCAAACATAGCTGCTTACTGAAATACGAAACGTTTGGAATCTTGGTTTTTCTGTGGGACAGAGTTCTAAAAAATGTGGCATTTAGCAGGACAGTTGGAGGGTGAGATATTAGGTTTATGGATTTGCTTTAGCATTAATTTTGAATTTATACCAGTGTATTCTTAGATGCTTTGCATTTACAGTGTCACTGAGGAAAACGTATCAAAATGAGTTGGACAGTTTACAGGAGACAATGCATTACTACTTTTGAGCATTAATTTGACATTCTGCCCCAACTCTTTTTTCTTTTCTTTTTTCCAGCCATCAGATGCCGTCACATATTGATTACTGTATTTCTGATACTGTCAAATACCGACTGCTGCTCCATGCTGTTTCTCAAATACAAAAATGCTCCCAAGTATACAATGCTGATCCAGAATACCCAACCCAACACTTGCATGACCTTGAGCACCATCACAATACCGTCCGTCATATTTGACTTGCACAAAGCCAGGAAGAAAAGTATAAAGTCACGTCATCACTCTATATTTTTCTAACTCTGTATGCACAAGGATCCTGGGGAAAAAGCCAATTGGTTGGGGGCAGAGGAAATGCCCATGCAAGACACTTCCTCCCTCAAGCCCAGCAGTCCAAAGAGCTTGCTTTCACTTTGCTATTGGAACTGTGCCCTGTCCACTGGACAAAGCCTTGTGGGGGGGGGGGGGAGAGTGGAGAGGAAGCAAAGTGGGGGAGGGGAAGTTCCCAAGCACATATGCCCTTTTTTTGCTCTGGCACAATCAGGTACCAGCCGTGGAGTCAGACTACTGGTTCACCTAGCTCAGTTCAATATTGTGGATGTTGACTGATGGCGGTTCTCAATGTTTCCATGAGGAGCATTAACATGCTCAAGGTAGAGATGCTAAGGACCAGGTCTGGAACTTTCTGCATGCAAAAGATATGCTCCACGACAACCTCACTTTCAAGACTTCTGGGCAGATGTGAACCCTTTCATTTCTTGTTCTAGAACAGGGGTCTCCAAACTTTTTTGACCAGAGGGCCTCATCAAATATCTGGCATGGTGTTGAGGGCCGGAAAAGAAATTTAAAAATAAAATTTAAATAAATAAATTAGAGATGGAACTTAGATGAGTGAATAAATGAATGAATGGACTCATTCATTCAACCTCTCTGGCCCTCAGAACACCCTCCAGACACAATCAGAGCACAGTTCTGGTCATGTTCAGTTGAGTGGGCCAGAGGCTTTCATGGGACAAGAGGTTGGCTGCGGGCTGGAAAGAGGCTTGCTGTGGGCTGCATCTGGCCCCCGGGCTGGGATTTGGAGACCCCTATTCTAGAAAATCAGGTTGTAGTAGTACATGAGTGGCCAAACTAATGGGAGCTGCCAGTCCATTGGATGTATCACTAGTGGATGTTTCTCTTAAATAAGTAAGGTTAATCATTGGAAACCCTAGTATCTTGACTCCCGGATTGTAATGAGCTATTTGTTAGCTTCAGTGCCTCATAATGGCTATTAAATTGATCTTTGTCACTCCTCTCCAGTAATAAACAGAACCCCATCAATGCAAAGTGACAGGAGGAATGCTAGGGGGTAATGAAGCGCTCATTGAAATATCCACACAGTCACTGCAATCAACTTATCCTAAATTAAATTATCTTTCACCAAAGGCAGAGGAGAAAGAGGTGGTGATACTCCCAAGGAGCTGCGCTGCTCTTTTAAAGTCTTAATTAGGCAAGCAGAGGTAATTAAAATGAATGCAGCTGTGTAGATGGGGGGCGGGACGAAGTAATGTATATGTAAGTCATGCAGAAATCGTGGCAAAATAGCAATAAATGATCTCGTAGCCATTTGATGAACTCCTTCCATGTATTCTTCAGAGTACTTCAACTGAATCTTCTGCTATTGTTTTAGGGGGAATGTTTATGATCACCAGAAACTCCAACAAATAAGATGAGGTTAACACAGGGTGATCTTAACAAAAGGCAGGGTTTGAAAGCTGAGGTTATTTCCTGCATATGGCCACCAGCGGACCCATTCCTTTTGAAACCTTCTTTTGGTTTTATCTAAATCCTGAAATGGATTTCTGAGTCTAAGATTAATCCATGGTATTCTAAATATTGGCCTGGAATGGCTTAATTGTAGACATAATACATACGAATGTTCCTCTGTTTTTAATTTCCATTATTTGCCATGATGGGTTTTTTTTTTTTTTTGTTTTGTCTGTTTGCTTTTGCCAGTTTGCATCTAATACTGGGTTGTTTCCGTATTCTGCTATGATTTGTATTCCACTTGCATTTTAAAAAATGATTGGTACTAGCCCTATGACTGCACCCTTGAGCAGCAGAAAAGAGTTTGCCCCACTCTGTGTCCTTCACAGTGATGTGATTTCTTCAGCTCCTGTGCTTTATGAAACTCTTATTTATACTAAGCATACTAGGGCTGAAAAGAGCAAGCAGGCCAATTCAAAACCACATCTTGGATTATGACCTAAATTGAATCATGCTGATTTCAATTACATTTGCGTCTTCATATGTGTGCTAAGGAGGGAGGCAGCCCAAGAAGTGCTCTTTGATTGTAGCTCGATGAGTGTTTTGAATACTCCATTTCATTTTTCAGATAGCAATCACATGTGAGGAATAGTTTCTTTCCCATCTCCTCCTTATCGCTGAATGACTTGACAGAATGTGTGATACATTAACAGTGTAACCTAAACATGTTTACACCGAAGTAAGTCTCACCGAGTTCAATGGGGCTTACCCCCTGGTAATTGTGTTTAAGATTGCAGGAGCCTAAAACATTGCTTTGCAGACAGTGACAAATAGTATGATCAAAATCACTCAGATTTTACTTCACTGGATGGATACAAATGGGTTTCAGATTTAAAAGGGGAGAAGGATTTACATGTATGCAGTGGTGTCACTAGGGGGGTGCGGGCCGCACCTGTTGACGTGCACAGGGGGGTGACGCGCACTGGGGAGGTGACATGCTAAAATCGCGGTGGTTAGGAGTAACTACATCATATCATATACTGTTGGATGTGGAATTTTGTGCGGAATGCAATGCAAATAACCAGAGTGAAATATCTCTTTTCTATCAAAAGTGATGGCCAAAAAACTGGAGAACAAAAATGCATGGATCCCTATGGAAAGTGAAAGTGAGCTGTATCGCACGTTTACTCGTGAGTAGGAAAACCTGCCTTAGTCCTTTGGAAAGTGCAGGTTGAGAGGAATCGAATGATACCAGAATGGTCCTGATCCAATGAATGCAGCCCCCAAAAACACCTGAGAAGGAAGTCCCTCCCTCCAAGCAGATGAATGTATTGAGCCCTATGGATACTAAGCTTCACGGTCGTGTTTACTTGCGAGTAAGCAAATGTGCCTTGGCTGGTATGGATGATCAGGTGAAGGAGAGTGCAAGGCTACCAGAATGGTCCCGATCCTATGCACCTGCAGCTAAACAAGTGCTCCAGAAGGCAGCCACCCCCCTCCCACTAAAAAGGATCAAAACAGAGGCTTCCGCTGATAAGGTGAACCTTTTTGAGACTTGCAAAGCCAGGTGGATCCTGACAGTGATCTGGTTTAAACAGAAGTTCTGAAATTGAACTGGGCACTGGGTAGGACTGAAAAAAAAACCTTACTGATTTGGAAGGGGGGTGTTATTACAGGCAGGGAACTACAGAGGAAATTCACTTGGTAGATCAGGGCTGGCTTCTGCTTATATAATTATTTGTTTTACTTTAATTATTTATACTTATTTATTTTAATGTGCCCGATGATGTCACTTCCACCATGACATCCCTTATGGTGGGTCTTGGACAAATTGTCATTCTAAAAAGTGGGTCCCAGTGCTAAAAGTTTGAGAACTGCTGCTATAAGGTGTTAGTAAGTTAACACCCGAGGGTGTGTGTGACACCACTAGTGACCAAAATCATTAAAATCACAATTCAGAAGAATAATACCATCATGTTATATATCCATCAATGCGTAATTTCATGCAGAATGTGTTCTATCTTTGTTCTATCAAAAGGTATAGCCAAAAAACCAGTGGGGACGGAGTTATGGTACATCACCACGCCCACCACCTGGGGTGCTGCCCCGCCCACTGCATGGGGGGGTGACGTGCTGGCGTCCCGCACCGGGTGAACCCTAGTGACGCCACTGAATGTATGCATTTCAATGCACAGCCCTGCCTACTCCTAAGGTTTAAGAGGAAGCGCAGGAGGCCCTTGTATCCACAAGGAATCAATTCCAGCCCCCACCCCCAACCCCCATGGATATGGAAACAGTGGGAAACCCTGTCTTCACACCCCATTCACCCATTAATATAGTTTAGAACTTTACTGAGACAAAAATGACCTTCCTTATAGAGGTCACTATAAGAACTTAAGAAGAACCCTGCTGGATCAGGCCAAAGGCCCATCTAGTCCAGTTTTCTATATCTCACAGTGGCCCACCTGATGCCTCAGGGACCACACAAGACAACAAGAGACCTGCATCAAGTTGCCACTCCCTTGTACCTGGCATTCTGAGATAACCTACTTCTAAAAAATCAAGAGGTTGCTTGCTGGAAGTTAACTGCTTCCTGTTAGCATCAATCTAGTTTTTTCAAGCATTCATGCTGTTGGCAGCCTGCCTTAATGTCGCTGTAAGCTAGAACGTTTATAGCAACCTGTAGAAAGTAGATCATTTTAGCCCCAATAAGGTTCTAAACAATGTTAATAGGTTCATGGGAGAGGCATGAGGGGGCAGGATCCATGGATAATTGAATCCATGTATACTGGATCCACAGATATGGGGGCTGCCTATAATTACATTTTAAACTACATAGATATAACAGAAGCATTTGCATTACAAATACAGCCACTTGCTGCCCAACAACAGTTCACTTAATGACAGAGCATATATGACAGTGGTCAAAGCACAACAAAGAGGTTCTTAATGAGGTCCATCTCCCATAGCCTGCAGCAGAGTTGTTTACACAACAAAGAGGCTCTTAATGCAAAGAAGAGGCAATCTATCTCCAGTAACCTGTGCAGCCAGCGAATGTCTGGCAGAGTGTCTGCTTACACAACAAAGGCAATAGATTGGGCTGAATTTTTGCTTAATGACCTAATCACATAATAACATATCCCCATCGTTAAGTGGCACACACCTGTAGTGGTAACAGTTTACCAACTAGCAAATTGCCATAGTGAAGAGCTAACTAAGGCTGCAATCCTATCCACACTTAGGCAGGCTATCCTAGATCTGATAAGGGTCTTTACAGTATTGTTCTATTCATATAGAACCCCTCATTCTTCAGATGTTATCCTTCACAATGTGGTCATCTCTCTGGCTGCACAGCACATGCCTCCAAGCCTTTGCAGACAGTAACAAATCATGCCAGGAAGGATCTCAAGTTGTTATTGCTCTTGCCAGCTGACTTCTTTGCATTACATTCTGTGTGGTTGGTCTGTGGAACTCCTTGCCACAGGATGTGGTGATGGCATCTGGCCTGGATGCCTTTAAAAGGGGATTGGACAAGTTTCTGGAGGAAAAATCCATTACAGGTTACAAGCCATGATGTGTATGTGCAACCTCCTGATTTTAGAAATGGGCTATGTCAGAATGCCAGATGCAAGGGAGGGCACCAGGATGAGGTCTCTTGTTATCAGGTGTGCTCTCTGGGGCATTTGGTGGGGCCGCTGTGAGATACAGGAAGCTGGACTAGATGGGCCTATGGCCTGATCCAGTGGGGCTGTTCTTATGTTCTTATTCTGCCTCACCACAGCACACCAGCGACTCCTCTCTCTCACAGAGTGTTAGCACAACTTTGTCAGCTACTCCCAGTCTTAGTCCGGTCTCCCTTCCAGACACATTTAGCAGCAGGCAGGCAACTCAACCTCCAGACCAACCTCCATATCCAGATAGCTTTAATGTTAAGGACTGGGTGCACTGATTTGTCTATCCAGGCATCCAGGATGCTTCCAAAAATGCTGGTTCCTCTCTAGTCCTGACAGCGGATGGTGCCAATGCAAGCTTAGCTCTCTGCCATGAAATTCAGGTGGCTATGACAGGGCATCTGCCATGATTCTTGCGGAGAGGCAAGACAGTTAAACAGCTTTAAAGTTGAGTGTGCACTGCAGACGTGCATTGTTTGAGTGGCCCAGCTGCTGTAGAAGGGCCTTTACTGAGTTCTGTGCAGACATAAAATTCCCTGTCCAGGGTTAAGACTCTGGGGAAACCAGTTTGCAGCTAAAGCTGGTTGTGCACAGTACTGATAGGTTGTGTTGAGCTGTCACAAACTCATCTCCCAAGTCTCCATTTCTGGAGCACATTTGCAGCTTTACATTGTTTTAAATAATAATAATAATAATAATAATAATAATAATAATAATGCAAAAATGATTTTTTTAAAAAAAATCAATAAACAATCATTCCATGCTTTAAAGCAGGGGTGCCCAAACCCCAGTCCGGGGGCCATTTCTGTCCCATGGAGAGCCCCAGTCTCAAATGAGTCTCTGGTCCACTGGAGACTGGTGGCACAGTCTGATGTGACGGCATTCAGCACAAGGGCCAACTGCTTGACCTCTTGCGTGAGCTGCAGGCTAAGGGCTCCCTCCACTGCTTGCTGTTTCACCTCTGTGAAGCACAGTAGCACCTCTGTGAAATAAAGGCTATCCTTGCTTTGCACAAGGCCTTTTACAGGCCTTGAGCTATCATTAGACCTTCATTCAGTCATATAAGTTCTATCTTTAATATATTCATTTATGTAAAATTTATTCAAATTTTAAGTGTGAATAATTCTTTTTTCCCCAGTCCCTGACACACTGTCAGAGAGATGATGTGGCCCTCCTGTCAAAAAGTTTGGACACTCTGGTTTAAAGGATTTTAAAAAGAAAAATCATACAGCCTGCCTGAAGATGGAAGGGAGGAACAAGACAATTGATTGAGATTAGCATTCAGATCAGTGGCAGACTCATCTGTTGAATGCATGGTAGGTGTGGGGAAGCCAGACGATGAACTGTAAAAACCCTGCTGGGTCGTTTAATAGTATATCTGAGCACAATCTGGTATAGCTATATTCATATTGCAGATATACTAATAGGATCCCGGATGCATTTAACACTCCAGCTGCTAAACAACAAGCCACTAGATAGGAAAAAAAAAATCATCGGTAAATACAGGTTCAAAAATTAATTATTATTTCTCAGTGCCAAGCAAGCTGAAATCAGCTCCAGAGTGAAAGTGTACTGGGCCATCCAAGAACAAATATCAACCATTTTATTTTCTCCACTTCACTGATATCTGGTTATAATAAGGACACCCTGCAGTGGTATGGCACAGTTGGGGAAAGAAGCCACAAACTTGAAATCCTACCCAGATGTTCAGCAACTAAAATATCATCATTACAAGACTGAATCCAACAGTGACAGAATTGGTGCCCGTTTGTCATTGCTAAAAGGCTAAAGATGATGAGGAATGAGAGAAGCAGAATGCAAGTACTAACATGTGTTTTGAAAGACCGAACAAGGGGGATCATGTGTCTTGTTTAAAACATCTGAGGTTAAAATTCATGGAACTAGGTTTGTGATGGCAGAGAACCAATTATTTCACTGTGGTTTCATGAGGTTTTTGTAAGCCGCGTTGGGTGCCCTTTGGGGAGAAAACTGGGATAAAAATTTAGTAAATACATAAATACATTTTCAAAATGTGAGAACATTCACACATGACCCGTTAGACGAAACCTCCTGCTTTGGTATATAAAGGACTACCAACTCTCAGCATACTGTGGCGACTTAACTTCCTGTTGCCAGAAGGATCCATGGAAACATTAACAAGGTGTACCAAATTATTTCTAGCTCAGGTTGGCCCATCTGTGAGATAGACTGAGGTGGCTGCTTCAGGTAACAGATTGGGGCACTGCTTCTATTGCTACTTTGGTCTGCCCCCTTACACCTGCCTCTGTTGCTGTTGGCCTCCCTTCATCTGCTACCTGTATGCTGTCTGGATTTAAAAATGATAAGGGGAACAGAGCAAAAGAGAAAGTGTGGAGGAGCAAAGAATGGTGGGATAGGGATGAACTCGAGACCTTATGGATGCACAGCACTTGCTCCTCCATTGACCAGCTCCTTGTATACCTAGTTCTGACACTAGATGATCATCTCCTGGGATGATCTATGGGCATAATAGAGATCATGGCTGTACCAGAACCTTGATGTTGCTGCTTTATGCAAAAATGTGTCATTTCTGTGTTGTGCTTGAGCATGAACACACAAGAATTTATCTCCTTTTCAGTTTGGGAGAAATCACTCAAAAGGAGCCCTGTGCCAAACGTGCACTTGGATTGTGTGGTCAACACAGCTTATTGGGTTTCTCTTGTGTACAGAGAACAGGCTGCCTAGTGCATAGTGCCCACTGAAAAATCAGAACCCTGAAATCTTGACTGTAGGCTCCGATGATTGGTCTGATCATACTATCCTCTATGATGCAAACACATCTTTTGCCACGAAAGGAGGAGCTTGGGGCGGCATGTGCCTTTGAAGATGTGTTAAAAGGCCACCATGCAACACTTGTGGTGTCCTGTCTTTCCACTAATGCTCAACACCCTCGGATATAAAAAGGCTGCCATCTGAGGTCTCCAGATGCTTACAGATGGCTCAGATCTGAAACATCTGGACATCATTAGATCAAAACCATCTCGATAATTAGGTGAAAGCTGTGCAACTGGGAGGGGGAGGTGAATCATTAATAAAGTAACTTTTAAAAAGCTGAAGTCAGACTTGTATCCATGTGCTGCCTCCTCACATAAGCCCCTCGTGAACCCCAGTCCTCCAGATCCTTCTCCCAATGCTCAGGGTCATGAGCCACAAGAAAAAAGTTGTAAGTTAGAAATGGCCCATTTAAGAAAACTCCTTTTTATTAGGCTACTGGATTGGAACCAACTTTTTCGGTCAGTAGAGCTCACTGAAAGGAATGGAATTGAGAAACCAGGAAATCTGAATATGACTTCTTATGTCCTCATGGACTATTCAGGGCCAAATTAGACATGATGAGGGGGATTCATGATCAACGTGCCCAGATGTGCTTTTTCATACTAATTGGCTGCCCCACATTCGATGATTGCTTTCAAGGGAGGCACTGGGTGAAGGGGGTTGATCTCTCCCACCCCCTCAAGCCGAGAAAGATCAAAGAGGTGATTGTTAACTCTTGCCTGGTTCAGGCTGTTGGCAATCCGCAGGCAACTACTTAAGGGGCTGCAGTCCCACTGGCAGGCTTCCAGCTTAGCACACCTGGCGTGCAGGCCCTAGATCGATCAACTTGTGTCTCCCCATGAGCCCCACATATACATTGCCACTGTGACGTGTGCAAGTGTTGCAGCTCTTGTTTGAGCTGCTCTGATGATGCAAATCATGACAAACTCAGGTACTGAGGCAACATGGAGGCCCTGGTTCATATAACTGGCAACCCCATGGGGTGGCAAGTCTGCTGGTGGCCCTGCACTATTCCTACGGCAATGATATGGAGTCTGCCAGGCATAAGACCCTGGCCTCTGACTCAGGTTATCCATAGCCCTGTTTTTAATGCTTGAACACTTTTGCATCTACCATAGAAGCTTTATCCCTGGGATACTCAGAACTCCGGAGATATCATTTGTTGTTCCAGGCAGCAACTGTACCTCAAATTGTAAATGCAACCCCTCTCTTTAGCACTAATACAGAAATACCAGTACACTGGGGTGTGATACTAGTTCGCCTCCTCGTGGTGCACCCTAGATAGCACAAAAGTGTGAACTAAATGAACTAGCAATCAGCTGGCAGCCAGACCACATCGTATATTTCCTGGCTTTCAAAAACATGGCAATGGAGAAGCAAAATGGGCCTTTTCAGGCCCAAATGACGAGACAGATCGGGAACATCATTAGAATCTGCCAAATCAATGTTGAAGGACTCAGTAGATCTAAGAGCCAATGCATCTCTAAATTTCTATTAGAAAGGAATATAGATATGGCAATCCTTCAAGAGACACACATAGAAAACGAAGAACAACAATCCAGCAGAGGCTTCCACAAGGCTCTATAATGGCACCCACGCTATTTAACCTGTACATCTCAGGCTTGCCAGTAACAAGGGGATGTAAATTTGCATATGCCAACGACCTGGCTCTACCTGTGCAGGGAAAAAACATGGAGGTGTTGGGTGGCCTCCTCTCAGAAGACCTTAAGATTTTGGGAAAATATTTTGCAGACTGGAGGTTAATACCCAGTATCAGCAAAACAGTGACTATATGCTTCCACCTTAATTATAAACTAGCTAATGCAGCCCCGCAGGTCTATCTAAATAACAACCTACTCCCTTACAATCCCCACCCAAAATATCTTGGAGTAACTTTGGACTGGACTTTCTCTTATAAGTCACACCTCGAGAACACGTGCGCAAAAACCAATATCAGGAATAACACACTCCAGAAATTAACAGGAACAAGATGGGGAGCTTCAGCCACCACTCTCAGAACATCAGCATTAGGATTGATCTACTCCGTAGCAGAATATTGTGCTACAATATGGCTTAACAGCTGTCATACTAGCAAGATTGATGCCAGATTAAATGAAACTATGAGGATCATAAGAAGCTGTATAAGACCCAGTCCTGTCTGCTGGCTCCCCATTTTGAGCCACATAGCACCACCAGCCCTACGGAGACCGGAGGCTTTAGTGAAAGAATACAGAAAAATCACCAACGACTGACTTTTACCAGTGCATGCTGATCTTCCTCATCTATCAATCGGTAGGCTCAAATCCAGGAAGCCTTCTCTGGCACTCGCACAACATCTGCACAACCATTTTAACATCAATGCCCAATGGAAAGCTAAATGGGCAGTCAAACGCCCAGCAACGAGTAGATATACAGACAATCCTACACTTAAGGTGCCAGGTTTCGACTTACCTCATCAGCACTGGAAAACTTTGAATAGGATCCGTACCCTGCATGGTGTTAGTCAGGACTCTAAATGGGGGCTAGTATCTACCCCTCCGAGCCAACAGGTCCACCACTGATATGGTATTCTCCCTTAGACAACTGCAGGAGAAATGCAGGGAACAACGACAGCCACTCTTTATAGCCTTCATAGATCTCACAAAGGCTTTCGACCTGGTCAGCAGAGACGGCCTCTTCAAGATTTTCCCCAAGATTGGATGTCCACCCAGACTCCTCAGCATCATCAGATCTTTCCACAAGGAGATGAAGGGCACTGTTGTCTTCGATGGCTCCACATCAGACCCTTTTGACATCCGAAGCGGAGTGAAGCAGGGCTGTGTTCTTGCACCAACCTTGTTTGGGATTTTCTTCGCTGTCCTGCTGAAGCAGGCCTTTGGAACTGCAACAGAAGGCATCTATCTCCGGACCAGATCAGACGGAAAGCTCTTCAACCTCTCCAGACTGAGAGCAAAATCCAAAGTCCAGCTGAAATGTCTGCGTGACTTCCTCTTTGCCGACGATGCAGCTGTCACTACCCACTCTGCCAAAGATCTCCAGCAGCTCATGGATCGTTTTAGCAAGGCCTGCCAAGATTTTGGACTGACAATCAGCCTGAAGAAAACACAGGTCATGGTTCAGGATGTGGACTCACCTCCCTGCATTACAATCTCTGAGCATGAACTGGAGGTTGTCCATGACTTTGTGTACCTTGGCTCAACGATCTCCGACACTCATTCTCTCGATACCGAGCTAAACAAGCGCATCGGTAAAGCAGCTACCACGTTTTCCAGACTCACAAAGAGAGTCTGCTCCAACAAGAAGCTGACGGAACATACCAAGATCCAGGTCTACAGAGCTTGCGTCCTGAGTACACTTCTGTACTGCAGCGACTCATGGACTCTTCGCTCACAACAGGAGAGGAAACTGAGCGCTTTCCACATGCGCTGCCTCCGACGCATCCTCGGCATCACCTGGCAGGACAAAGTTCCAAACAACACAGTCCTGGAACGTGCTGGAATCCCTAGCATGTATTCACTGCTGAAACAGAGACGCCTGCGTTGGCTTGGTCATGTCGTGAGAATGGATGATGGCCGGATCCCAAAGGATCTCTTCTATGGAGAACTCGTGCAAGGAAAGCGCCCTACAGGTAGACCACAGCTGCGATACAAGGACATCTGCAAGAGGGATCTGAAGGCCTTAGGGATGGACCTCAACAAGTGGGAAACCCTGGCCTCTAAGCGGCCCGCTTGGAGGCAGGCTGTGCAGCATGGCCTTTCCCAGTTTGAAGAGACACTTTGCCAACAGTCTGAGGCTAAGAGGCAAAGAAGGAAGGCCCATAGCCAGGGAGACAGACCAGGGACAGACTGCACTTGCTCCTGGTGTGGAAGGGATTGTCACTCCCGGATTGGCCTTTTCAGCCACACTAGACGCTGTGCCAGAACCACCTTTCAGAGCGCGATACCATAGTCTTTCGAGACTGAAGGTTGCCAATACAAATCTACCCCTCTGTGTGATTGTGGGTTCTCCCACCAAATCATGTACCTCATTGTGTCTGGCTGCAAACTGAGGGCGTATACTGGCCCATGGTCTGACTTTTTCTATGAAGGTTACTCTGTCCTTGAATGGCTGTATGAACTAGACACTGGCATTTGATCTAGCCTAACTGATATATAAGTCCATGTATTATATGCCATACGCTAAATAAATAAATAAATAAATAAATAAATAACCCAGTACACTGACAGCCCAGTCATATCCCTGGTGCACCAGAATGGCTACCACTGCATCCAGTGGAACTGCCAAGGCTGCTGGAGGTCTCCCCTTCCCCTGGGGAAAGCCCCAGGCCCCACAAAGAGGTTTTCAGTTCTGTGCTAGTCTTTTTTCTATATTTAAGCAGTCACCTATAAAGCTTATCATTGCTGACCCCCACATGGAGTTCAAGGAAGATCTGGATTGTACCACCCACCAAAGTGCTGAGCGATACCTGGTGCAGTACATACTTGGAGAAGCTCAGCATTCTGGAAGTTCAGGGGTGACATAATCATGTAATCACATCACCACTGACCTTCTGGGCTACTGCATTGCTTTAAATGCTAAAAGCTTGCCTCCAGACTGTCTCCATTCAACCATCTTTGGCCCACTCTGAGCCCAGTCACTTGGTGTTCTCACAGATGAGCAGCAAAAATATGATCATTGGCAAGAGCACAAGGCAGCTGGGCCCACAGTGGGCTGAAGATCATTGAAAGGAGCTTTGGGCACTGTGGTGGCACTCTCCATAAGGGTGACATCCAGTGCAACCTGCACTCTCCCCCCCCCCCCCGCCACTTACCCCAAGTCAAGAAGCCTTGGAGGTTGACTTTATAATCCATGGGCAAGGGGTTCCCAGTCAGCAAGCCTCTGAGGATCAGTTCCAGCTACCCATTGCCCACTCTACTTTGCCAGGATACACATCAATTCCTGCTCCTAACCCCTACACCAGTGGTTCTCACCCATTTAGCACCAAGACCCACTTTTAAGAATGAGAATCTGTCAGGACCCACTAGAAGTGATGTCATGACTGGAAGTGACATCATCGAACAGGAAAATTTTTAACAATCCTAGACTGCAATCCCATCACACTTACCCAGGAGTAAGTCCCATTTACTATCATATTAAAAGAATATACCTAGTAGCTTGTTAAAAGTACAAGTCTGTAACATTTCCCCAAATGCAATCACATACTATGGTAGAATTAAGTCTAATATGTTAAAAATATTGGAATGGGGAACCACCTGAAATTGGCGCAAGACCCACATAGTGGGTCCTGACCCACAATTCTGAGAAACACTGCCCTACACCATACCTACCAGCTGTGAACTTCTGGTTTCTAACAGGAAACAACTGACCCATCTGTTTAGTTTGAAGTAGCTGAAAAAACTCTGTAACCTAACCAATCAGGTTTGAAAGCAAAAAAAAAATCCTACTTGACCTGAAACTGATGATCAGCTAATTCCTGACTGACCTCCTGGGAGAGAAGGAGAAGCTATCAAGCTCTGGTGCGGACTGAATGAATTGATGTTGAGGCAGTTAATTGGCTGCCTCAGCACTGCCCACAACTGGAACAGCAGCCAATCAGCTGCTCCCATAGCAGGCTGGCCTTGTGCAGCTCAGGTGAGGCAAAACACACAAACCCCCAATACCTTGGGTGGTGACATACTTGCTAAAGCAACAGAAGTGTATTAGAACTGTGAGGATGGTTTCATACAAGAATGGTTTCATATAAGACCAATCAAATCCCAGATTGGACCTCTTTGGGTCATGGATCTGAACCACTGCTGTGTGAATAAGAACTAAGCTGTTTCATGAGTGGGTGCAAGGAGGGAAAGCAGTTCTAGCAACACAACTGCAGAGAGCTGAGATCTATGGCTGCCAGAGCACTCCTACTTGGTGTTCAGTGTTTTTGTTTCACACTTGAGTCTCCTGTGGCATCATTTCTCAAACTGCAGCAGCAATGATCCCATACGGATGTTGGTACTTGTTTCTTCAACAGCAGCTCTTGAAGATTTTAATCAGTGAGATTTTAATCATCATACACTATTCTGCCTCATGACAAAACCCTCCGAAAAATCATTTTCAGTGCCACAAAAGAAGTTGGGCTTATGTTTCAAATGTTTAAATGAAAGTGCAGATTGGGCAAGGGAATCATTAATTATGTTTAAATGAAAGTGCAGCCAAACTTTTCTGAGACAACTTCTCTAGTTATTAAGCTTGCGATGGAAGTTCTGTGTGTGTTCAGCTAGCAGAGATCTGGGTGGGCATGAGGTGGAATTTGGCTCAGCTCAGAGGGAAGCTTCCTTGAAATGGCATTGATCTATTTTAATAGAGAGAGTTGCATTTTTGAGTCACCCTCCCTCCATTTTGAATATTGTCCCCCTTACGAAAAGGCAAGAGGTACAGCCCAAAGGATGAATAGTAGATCTGCATACAAACAGTACAGGTAATCCCTGAGTTACAGGCATCCAACTTATGGATGCCCTGACCTAAGGACAGCCACACAGTCGGTCTTTCCAGCCTTGTGTTTTTGTGTTTGTGCGACAGCACCATTCTGACTTGCATTGGTTCCAACTCCTGGACAAACATTTGGAACAGAACCATGCTGTAAGTCAGGGACTATTTGTGTATTCAGCCGCCACATTGCATGCAGTGACCCACTGAAGGATGGGTCACTACATTCCCAAATGTAGTGATTTTCAGATTTTCAGCAGCTTTTTTGCATTCATAACTAGAATAAAGAGATGGAACAAACAATGAGAGCTGAGATACCACTTTCCCTTTTCTTACAGTCTGAAATTTAATTGATGATACAGAGAAGCAAGCTGAGGCTTAATGTCTGTGGGGGGGAAATGGTCCCTTATTTGGGCACATTTTTCCTGCCTGCAGCCCTCTCCTAGGATCCTTTGAGCTTCCTCCTGCTCTCAAGAAACACAGAAGTGATCCGCGTAACCTGTAAATATAGCAAAGCACCACTTCACTCTGGGACTACATGAGAAAACTTCAGCAAGCAGCAGTTCTGACCTGCTGCTGATACAATAATTTCTCCAGCTATAGGTTGATGGCAGGAGATGTGAGAGCACCTCTCATGTTTGAGACCTCAGCATTCAGCCACACATTAGCACTGACAGCCTGAGAAGAGGTGCTTACGTTGGCAGAATGCTTTATTACCAGGTTATGAATCTTGTTTTAGAATCAGCTTTACAGGCAGGTGAACAGCACAGCACCTTCTGAGATTTGTTTCTTTGGCTGTGGCTTTGGTGGCAATTTACATCACCACACTGAAGCACTATGAAATGAACATGTTTGTCTGGAACCTGTACAAGTCACTAACATACTGTTCGTTTGAGCTATTCCCTTGCTCTTGTCCTCGCCCCCTCCACATTCTACCCTCCTCTCCTGCCCAGAGAAAGCATCCAATAGGAGCAGCCCAACTTCTGCCTATTCTGTGGAACTTATATAAAATGTGATGAGCCCACCCTGCAAAACCTAGTCTCGGCTCTGTCCTATTGAAACTAATGAAGCAAGCCATGAGGGAGGAAAAGACTCATTGCTTTTAAATGGGGCTTAGTCTTGACTAATAGTTGCAGAACCAAGGTCCATATAGAAAGTGTGATCCAAGTTGTTGTTGTTGTTTTAAATAAGTAAAGCCTAAGGTCAGCCTTTTGGATGATACTGGAATAGCCACTCGATGAGAGTAGATAATTATGTCCAGGGACAGCATTCCCATGAAGTAACCAGTCACGCAGAACCCAGAGAGGATGCCATTTTCTTGCCTTCAATCTGTGTAGATCACTAAACAAAACAATTAGTCCAGAGCGGCAAAACTTTGTTTTGACTTTCAGTTGAAGGAGCATCAACAACCAGTGCTGATTACATAAAATGTTACCACTTCTAGTTTCTTCTGCTTTGTTTCTTACACATTGAGTCTTGGCAACCATTTTAGACCTAGTACAAAATGGACATGGGACATGGAAATGTGTCCAATCACCTGATCGCAAGGTATCTGCCCCAGTCTGAACAGTGGTAGGCTCTTGTTCCTCTGACATCCTTCAAGTTACCTGTGTAGGAATTACTACAAGCAGGCTGGAGACAACAACAATGCCACCAATAACTTTGAACAACAGAAAAAGAGCTGAAATGTTTTCTTTGGGGGCATGAAGAAGATTAGGACAACTAAATATGGTACTGGGAGGAAATGAAGAGAGTGGCTCAGCGTTAAATTATTCAGGTAGCCAAATACATCAATATGCACTTTGGGGAAATCTGAGAGAACTTAGTTCCTTCAAACGCTTATGGTCACCTGCAGGTCAGTGAGCTGGTAGCAGCAATAGAAATAAGTGCAAAAGCATCAGGCACCACCCAGCTGAAATCAGTTACAGTGAAGTGCTCCATTCAGCATACCCAGGATTGCAGTTGCACAGGGTCAGGGTCTAGTGAGAACTGAGGCAAACAACAGGGTTAGGATGGACTGGAAGGCAACCAAGGACAAAAAGGGCTAGAGGCAGAAGATGTAGTTGAAGACAGACTGCTAGGTACCTGGATAGGGCAGGTTAGATATGGGTAGTTACTCAGTTGAACAAACTACTCCAACTGGAGAGCTCTGATACATGGCTAATAAAACACCTGCAAGGTGGTCTTTCAGCCACCTGGTTGCTCTAGGGCTCTAGGACTGCCAGGGTGAAAACCAGGGATGGGAGGAGGTGTGTCAGGATGGCATGTGTGACCTCTGTCAGTATGAGGTGAAGAAGGCTCAGCTCTTACATTGCCTTGGCCCTCAATCATCTTAGTCCCAGTAATCATCTTAGTCGCTCTCTTTTGCACCTTTTCCATTTCCACTATGTCTTTTTTGAGATGCGGCGACCAGAACTGGACACAGTACTCCAGGTGTGGCCTTACCATAGATTTGTACAACGGCATTATAATACTAGCCGTTTTGTTCTCAATACCCTTCCTAATGATCCCAAGCATAGAATTGGCCTTCTTCACTGCCGCCGCACATTGGGTCGACGCTTTCATCGACCTGTCCACCATCACCCCAAGATCTCTCTCCTGATCTGTCACAGACAGCTCAGAACCCATCAGCCTATATCTAATGTTTTGATTTTTTGCCCCAATGTGCATGACTTTACACTTACTGACATTGAAGCACATCTGCCATTTTGCTGCCCATTCTGCCAGTCTAGAGAGATCCTTCTGGAGCTCCTCACAATCACTTCTGGTCTTCTCCACTCGGAAAAGTTTGGTGTCGTCTGCAAACTTAGCCACTTCACTGCTCAACCCTGTCTCCAGGTCATTTATAAAGAGGTTGAAAAGCACCAGTCCCAGGACAGATCCTTGGGGCACACCACTTTTCACTTCTCTCCATTGTGAAAATTGCCCATTGACACCCACTCTCTGCTTCCTTGCCTCCAACCAGTTCTCAATCCACGAGAGGACCTGTCCTCTAATTCCCTGACTGTGGAGTTTTTTCAGTAGCCTTTGGTGAGGGACCGTGTCAAACGCCTTCTGAAAGTCCAGATATATAATGTCCACGGGTTCTCCCATATCCACATGCCTGTTGACCTTTTCAAAGAATTCTATAAGGTTCGTGAGGCAAGACTTACCCTTACAGAAGCCATGCTGACTCTCCCTCAGCAAGGCCTGTTCATCTATGTGTTTTGAGATCCTATCTTTGATGAGGCATTCCACCATCTTACCCGGTATGGATGTTAGGCTGACCGGCCTATAGTTTCCCGGGTCCCCCCTCTTTCCCTTTTTAAAAATAGGCGTGACATTTGCTATCCTCCAATCTTCTGGCACCGTGGCCGTTTTGAGGGACAAGTTGCATACCTTAGTCAAGAGATCTGCAACTTCATTCTTCAAGTCCTTAATAACTCTTGGGTGGATGCCATCAGGGCCCGGTGACTTATTGATCTTTAATTTATCAATGAGGTCTGAAACATCTTCTCTTTTAACCTCCATATGACTTAATTCCTCAGTCAGGAGGGGCCGTTTGGGCAGCGGTATCTGCCCGAGGTCTTCTGCCGTGAAGACAGATGCAAAGAACTCATTTAATTTCTCTGCCATCTCTAAGTCTCCTTTTATCTCCGCTTTCCCTCCCTCACCATCCAGAGGGCCAACCGCTTCTCTGGCGGGTTTCCTGCTTCTAACATATTTGAAGAAGCTTTTATTATTTCCCTTAATGTTGCTGGCCATGCGTTCCTCATAGTCTCGCTTGGCCTCCCGTATCACCTTCTTACATTTCTTTTGCCACATTTCTTTTGATTACTGGGCTGGGGCACCTTCCTTATGAGGAAAGTCTACGGCGTTTGGGCCTCTTCAGCCTAGAAAAGAGACGCCTGAGGGGGGACATGATTGAGACATACAAAATTATGCAGGGGATGGACAGAGTGGATAGGGAGATGCTCTTTACACTCTCACATAATACCAGAACCAGGGGACATCCACTAAAATTGAGTGTTGGGCGGGTTAGGACAGACAAAAGAAAATATTTCTTTACTCAGCGTGTGGTCGGTCTGTGGAACTCCTTGCCACAGGATGTGGTGCTGGCGTCTGGCCTGGACGCCTTTAAAAGGGGATTGGACAAGTTTCTGGAGGAAAAATCCATTATGGGGTACAAGCCATGATGTGTATGTGCAATCTCCTGATTTTAGAAATGGGTTATGTCAGAATCCCAGATGCAAGGGAGGGCACCAGGATGAGGTCTCTTGTTATCTGGTGTGCTCCCCGGGGCATTTGGTGTGCCGCTGTGAGATACAGGAAGCTGGACTAGATGGGCCTTTGGCCTGATCCAGTGGGGCTGTTCTTATGTTCTTATGTTTATGTTCTCAAGGTCAGAGGATCTGCAAGTATCTTCTTCCAGTTTCTGATCTGCCACAAAACACCACTCCCTAAATGGGCCACTATCATTCCAAGATGGCTTCCAAATGTAGGTGGAAAGCCCTTGATGAATATGAAATAAGACAATCATTCCAAAAAAATATGGTGGGGCCGTACATCACATTTCTGTGTGTTGTTCTTCAAAAAAATTGCTGTGTCACCATTTATGAGGCTGGCAAACTTGAATAGATTTTTGTAACATCTCTAAGATCAATAGGCAATTCCAGCTATTGGCCTCTGAAAATTGGAAAGTTTTAACTCTATCGCATCAGAGTCAAACATTCACATATTTAAACCTTCTTCCAAAAATGTATTTGATCCTTTGTTTTAAATATTATTCTAACTCCGCTTCAAATCACCCTCCTAAGGTAACAGTTCATCTGATTCCTCAGAGAGAACATTTTCCAAAAGCTCATAATTAGGCTTCTAAACATTAAAGAGATGGCTTCATTTCCCCAGGTGCCAGTGTGAATGGAATAGGTCTTCCTTCTGTTCTTTTGTTTCAGCACTAAAATGGTGACAAGCTTATTAATTAAAAGAGTGGTGTATATAAGACTTTGACATGGAGTTAGTAAATTTATTTCAAATTCTCTTTTTGTTCACTGTGGTGTGTTTAAGGCATTCTCAAATAAATCATTCTCATATACTGATGATCTGAAGAGCCTTTCATTTTTGTTAATAGAAGAGTGTTGAAAGATCTCTGTGCAGAACATGTGTTCTAATCCTGTACTAGAATCCCTTCCCAATCTCAAGCATAACAATTATGACTTTTTTAAAAATCCAAATTCATTTTATTGTTAAATCGGTTATTTCCAATCACTCGCTCCAGGAACTGGATTCCTAGAACCTAAAAAGAATTATTCGCTATACAGGAATTTGAATGTTTAGCAGCCTGACAGCCCCATCTAAATTCCTGTGCGGCAATGCAGTGTCACCAGCACAAGCTGTGCTGCATATCACAGTTGAATTTTGGCTGCTGCAGTTCTCCTTGGGATAAGGGGATGCTGATCCTCTTGCCCTGGGGTAAGCCCCAGCAGCCGATATGGTTCAACTCAGTTATATCACTGGCGCAAGTCTGAGTTGATCCATGGATTGGGCCTGGGAAGGGGGATAGGATATGGCGTGCACTGGTGCCACTGATCCTGACCATCTCTCCCAGGCCCAATTCACTCACCCCCTGCCCCTGCTGTCACCCTCCCCTAACCCCCCAAGCCTCCCCCCACCCCTGCATCAGACTTACCTGGCTTGACAGGCGTCCTTTACTCTGCCGGCACATGTGTTCCACCGACGTGCCATTTGGTTAGGATTGGGCCATAATTCAGTTTGAAAATGATGGCATATGCTTGATAAGACCCTTCCAGCTGTAGAAAAATAGAGTGGAAATAATGTATTGCTCACAGACACAATCAAACTCTGTCTTTCACTAGCTTGGAGTGAAGTTCCTCATAGATAGGCAAAGAACTGGGTAAAATAACATAGTGATTGGAATTTCAATGGAATCAGGAATGATGTGCACCAGAGAGAACAACAAGTGCTCGTATGCTGGAATGATCTCAACCACTTTCCTACCTAATCTTGGGGTGGTCCAGATGATAATTTTAAACCCAAACCAGTCCCACATGGTAATTGAAGTTTATGCTGGTTGACAACCTTCAGTCTCGGAAGACTATGGTATAAGCCTACAGCACCTGGCAGTCTCCCATCCAAGTACTAACCAGGCCTGACCCTGCTTAGCTTCCGAGATCAGACAAGATCGGGCATGTGCAGGGTAACAATTGCTGACAGCGTACACTTGTGGTGGCCCCTCCTTTCATCTCTCCCACTACTCTTTAAACCTCCCTAATTCATCCAAACCACCCCCCTAAAGTAGATTTTGTAGCACATGTAATGGGATGGTGGGCAAAATAACCCCCCCCCCCCCCCACAAACTAAACTACTACATTTAGGGAGGTTTTTGAGGAAAGCAGGAAGGAATGGGGACATACGGGGCAGTCAGCATGCAAGTCCATTGACCCAAGGGACTGGTTTTGGCTTTAAAATATGGTCCAGATTGGCCTTCTGTGGATTTTTTTGAGCATAACAGAATAATTCAAGGAAAATCAGAAACATCTCAGCAGATAGTCCCAGTGAGCTCAGTGTATCAGTCAGCCTGAAACAGAGACAGGGGGGCTAGGAAGGAATACAGCAAATCAGAGAGCTTTGGAGTAATTGTAATTTTAGAAGCCGCTTTGAAGTGGTGAACTATCATCTTTTTAAACTCTGAAGACACTATTCATTACCTGGAACTCCAGCAGCTTCATTGATGCTATTGCAATTTGTCTGGGCACAGTCCAATGAACACTCAAGACAACACACGTGGGAGAAAGGGCCACTTTCTGGACCCATGAACAGAAAATCATCAAGATAGTGTGCAGTAGTGCGTGCCCCACACCTCTGGCACATGGCCCACTCCAGCATTGTACTAAAACATTCAAAAGTGGCACAACTCAGTGAACACCCCATCGGTAGCACCCAGTCCAAGTAAAATTGCCCCCAAAAGGTAAATCCCAGCAGGCAAAAATCCTCGGGGTGTACCGGATGTAGCCCAGCGATATTCCCCCGGGGCCTTTTTTGGAACCACCCCCAATGGGGAAACCCTAAGGGTGGGCAGGGGTGGAGTCAGAAAGGGCCCACGACCCTTCCCAATGCCACTTCCTTGGCGATCTTCCTCTGAACTACTTCCTCCATACCCTGGACCAACTTCAGATTCTTAGCTAAGATCATGCCTCTGGGGTGCGGGGAATTGATACGAAAGCCTATTCGTTAAGCCTAATCGGCACCCAGGCAGCATGCCACAGTACCGGCTAAGCCCCGTAGCTGCCCGCGCACGGCGCCACCCCCCTAGAGGGGGCCAAGTAGGGGACTTTTGGTGGGGGGGCCGCCACGAGCGGCGCCTATCAGCCCCCCGCCTGCTCCAGCATGCCACGGCTTGGCCCAGCGCCCCTCCCATGATGGCGCCCAGGCCTGCCCTCAGGGCTGGACTGCGCCGGCTGGGCGCCCTTACATAGATAGCACCCAGCATCAGGCACCACGCCGCTGCCCTATCGGGTGCCACCATCAACATGGTGCCCGACCTGCCCACACAACTGGGCTGCGGCCAGCCGAGCGCCATTCTCAAGATGGCGCTGGCCGGCTCGGCGCAGCCTGTCACACTTCCCAAAATGGTGCCCGGGCATGCACGCTGTGAGGGGCCGGGCCAACCCGGCGCCCCTCCCAACATAGCGCCCGTTCCGGGACATGCGCATCAGGACATGAGCACGAGCCGGGCGCCCCTCTCAACAGGGCTCCAGCGCCTGGGCCTGCACACCGGAATAAAGGGGTTGCTCTGGCCGGCACCCCCTCCGCCAGGCACCCGGCCATGCCCGTTGAGGAGGGGGCCCCGCCAGCTGTGCGCCCTGCGCCCCGGCACCCAAAACCCCCTCCCAGGAATGGAACCCTCCCCACCCCTTATGGTAAGGCAAAGTCAGGGGGAGAAGGGAGGGAGGGGGAAGGAGCAGCGCATCACCTTCGCACGCTGCAGGCGAGGGCGGCCACCGATGGGGGGCCACTGTAGTGACCTGCCCGGCTGTCCGCGTGCCCCCTCACGCCACCTGGTCCCCGCTGGGCGAGGGACATCCCAGGGGGACCTCTGAGGCCAGGATACTTGGGGGGTTGAGGCCGCCTTCCATGAGGCCACCGGGCCGGGGCGGGGATACAACCCTGTTCAATCCGATGGTGGGGCATGGGTGCCCCACTACCGGCCCCCCGAGGAGCCCCATCGGAATACCTCCCCTTCCCTGCTGGATTGGCACAGCCAATCGTGCCCCCCATGCACCGCCAAGCCCATCTCACCACCACGAGGAGGATCCCTTCCACCGTTGAGCCTCCGGCTTGGCAGGGTGCTGTTCACTCGAATGCCCAAGAGCAAAGAAGGAAGGGGGGGGCTGTTGCTGTGTCCTTAAATTACCTCTGCTCCCCCCCAGCCACAGCGCTCCACCAATCCCTTCAGGGGAAGGGGCTCGTGTGTTATAAACTCTGATCTCCCTGCTGTAATTGGGTGATTGGGATAACAGGTTGGTCGTGACAACCATCAAAGCAAAATCAGTCATGAGGAATGCAGAATTGTTTGCCACATGTTTTCCTGCTCAGTTCAGTGTGTCAGAGGGCCCAATTCTATCCAACTTTCCAGTACCGATGCAGCCATGCCAAAGGGTTGCGTGCTGCATCCTAGGGGGGAGGCAGTCATGGAGACCTTCTCAAAGTAAGGGAATGTTTTGTTCCTTACTTCAGGGCTGCATAGTGGCTGCTACAGTGCTGGAAAGTTGGATAGGACTGGGCCCCTTAGTCTCTTCTTTCCCAAAGTGTATCTATTTCTGTTAAGGGTTCATCCCTGGGACTGAGAGAGAATTTACAGGCTGAATAGCAGCAGGCCTTGAAGCCTTGGCCTGACTCAGCAGCACAGCATCCTGGGAGGAAAGGATGATGCAACATCGGGTGATGTAGACCAGGTGACTGCTACCTGTGTGTGTGTGTGTCACTCCATGCAGAGTCAGAGTGACTTAGCAGTTTCTTACTCCACACTGATTGGCTGACACGCATATAAAGTCCAGCAGGGACAAGCTGGGTTGTGGGAGATGCAGAGTGGAGTTAGTGCCGAAGGCTACGTCGGTGAGAACCGTGATTCATGTGATATCTGGACTGTTGTTGTACATATTGTATATAGTAAAGAGGCGTTTGGTGGAAAACTTCTGCCTTGTGTCGTCTTGTTCCCGGGAGCGCTCTGGCCTTGGGAGATAGGCAAGCCAAGCAGCCGGGCAGCAGCTGGCGCTGAAAACCGTTCATCCAGCTCGCAACAATTTTTTTTTATTTTATAGGTTCATTATATATTTATATCTATATAAAAACTTTCTGCAGTCTGCAGCATCATACAGCTTGTGATAAAACAGCAAATAATTGCAAATACCAGAGATAATAAGAATAATAAAATTTAAGCAGAAACAAAGCATTAACACCAGCAGTACGACAGAAGCCCCCTGACATAAAACAGATAGAACCAGCAGAACCAAATTTAGCGCAACAAAAGATCATCCACTTCTGAAGACCTGGCAAAAATGCTAGTTGTTACCTTGGCATCTAAAGAAGCATGTAGTAAGAGTTATGCAGACCTCCAGCCAAAGTGAGTTCAACAGTATTGGGTACACCACTGAAAAGGCCTTACTTCCACTGGGTGCATTAATTGTCTATTTCTGACTTCTCATTCAGATAATCCATTATTTTTGTTTTCAGTATATAAAGTAGTGGCTGCAGGTTTGAATGTTCACACACATTAAATTCTTTATCTCTGATGTTACATCTTTCCACATGTAGGTGAACAATGACTTAGAGCTCAATCCTATGGTCTGCACCGCGCCTCTGTGGCACAGACCACAGTTGCAAACGTGCCATAAGGCACATTTGTTGGACTTACCACCAGGCTCCCACTGGAAGTGGCTCAGCTCCGGCCGGCGCTGAGACACCGCTCGACGAGTGCCCAGGTTCCGCAGCTCGGCAGTCTCCATGACCACTGGGCTGTGGAACGGGGAATGGGGGCGTTCATGGGGGCGTGGGGGAGGCGTTCCAGGGAGGGGAAGGCATTCCCGGGGGCAGATCCCAGGCGCTCATGGAGGGCTGCTCGCCCTACACAAGCGCCTTCACTTTAGCGGCGACCAAACAGTTGCCGCTAAAGCAAGTAGTCACATTGCGGGACTGCTTCCCTTACTTGGGGGAAGGGGACAAATTTCCCCTTCTCCCAAGGAACCTCCTGCAGTAGTGCAGGAGGCTTGGGATCCAGCAGAAGCCCTTTGTGGAGCCGCCGGGTCCTGCAGCTCCGGGCAGCTCAGGATTGGGCTGTTATATGTGTATCTGTATTCTGAAGTGGTACAGTCCTGGTGCAACATTCCATTAATGCTGGAATTAATGGAATTCCACTGATTTGGCTACAGTACAGGCTGATACTACAGGAGCAAGCTCAACAGACTCCTGTGAGTCCAATCCTATATAACTCCATTTGTGACAATGCAGCTGTGCTTATGGGATGTATGCTGTATACTGGAGGGGGAGTTTCAGGCCCTGGACGCCTCCTAGGGGTAAGGTAACATTTGTCCCCTTGTTCAGGGTAAGCCCGCGCCAACCCACTAAGTCAACTTGTACCTAGGCCAGCTATTTCAGTGGCACAAGTCCACGTGGAACTGGGTCAGGGGACTGAGGCCAGGAAAAGGAGGATATCAGCAATGGACTGCCAGTGATACTGCCCCCCTTCCCAGCCTCAATCCATCCTTCTCCCTGCCCCATCTCTGCCGCTTTCCTCCCCCTCCCAGTTCCACCCTTTCCCAGCCTTCCTCCCACACACCCTGCACTGACTTTCCAGCTCCAGCAGGTGTCCTCCAATCACTTGCCCATGGATCTGGCTGCTGGAAGTTAAAAAAAATAAAAAATAAAAGCAACACAACAGCAGTTGAAGACTTGTGGAAAATCAGTGTCTGTTTCTTCCAATCCCACTTCCCAGTCCCCATCCCACTTCTTTTTTTGCAAAGTAACAGCACAATCCTATGCATATCTGCTCAGAAGTAAGCACCATTGAGTCCAATGGGACTTGCTCCTGGATAAATGTGTGTGGGATTGCAGCCTAAAAACACTTCTGAACAAGAGGTTTTCTGGCCTTCTATTCCACATCCCTATGACTCTCTGACTATACCATGCCTGTGTGTTTCCCGGCTCAGTGCACATGGCAACTGCAAGGAACTGTGTGCTGAACACTTATAGGGAATATGCCCAGTATGCCTTTGCGGCTGATGTTAGTACCTTCTTCTACAGAGACAGTTTAATTCTACTACTCCTGTTCTCCATGCTGAAGAACCAAGTTGCAAAATGTAACAGGGACAGCTGAAATCCAATCAGCAACCACCTACCAGGGCACTGATAGCTATCCTGCTTCCCCAGTGTCATGCTGTGCACGGTGCTGGCCTATCAGGACAAGAAGAAAGCAAACCCTGCACATCCTTCTTGTGATCCAGCAACAGTTCAGAGCCTCAAAAGAAAACCTCAAGTCATGTCAGCCATGCACACGTGCATTGATCTTTAATGATTTGTGTTATTTTGCCCTTTGCCAAAATGGCAAGTGTTGGCATGCTGAGTAAATGGTTCTCATGCACAGACCATGCGTAATATTTCAAATACGAAACACCTGCGCTGAACTGCAAAGCCGAGTGAGGCTAATCAACACTCTGATCATTTAAATTTAGCACATGCAGAACAGGTAACACAATCCAATTCAATTAACACAAAGCATCTTGTTTGAGGCACCCAGAAAGCAGGTATGCTGAAAAGAGAGGAAGACTTGGAAGGTTCTTTTTCCAGCAAGTCTGTGACCATTTTAATGCAAGAGTTTGCAGCAACAATCGCAATGAAAAATATACATATGTATATCCATCCTATAAGGAACTGAAATGGGCATACAGTTTTATTTCTATTCATTTTGGTTCGATTGCTCAATGTCTTCCGAAAGCAACCTTTGCATACGTATACCATGAGATTCAAAACAGAAGTGAATTGGGCGATCCATGATCAGCAAATCAACTTTTTCCTGTTTTTTAAATAAAATAAAATAAAAGATTTTAAAGCAGCTATAGAAGTCTCAAATTTTTATTAAAGCAATCATTCTGGAAGTGGGAATGTTTAAACTACACACACAGACACACACACACAGACAGAGACAATATAGACTTTTGAATTTTCTTGATCTGTCACCTCCTCCAACAAAGCCTAATAGCATGCAGTTCTCTGTAGGCAAAATACAATGTACAATTATACAGTTATACAGTAGATACTTATGATGCATTCTGAGTCACTGTGTAATGAGAAGACACTGACACACCTTTGTATTTGATTTCCAAACACATAATTGTTCAGAGACTCACAGCCTGACTCAACAGGATTCTTAAGCATATACTTTTACAGTTCATAGTAAAACTGACCTTAGAATGTTTAAAGACAATGTTGGTTATTGTGTGGCAGCAAGATCAGATCAAAGTAACCTGAATTTAAAGAGACAGAGAGAAACATGTTGTTGTGCAACTGGTGCCTGATTGCTCGTGAACAGGATGATCTATACAACCTTGGTTCAAGTCTAGGATTTGACAAAAGAGGCTATGTTCCTTGTGGCCTATTGATATTTCCTTAGTGGGAGATTTCTCTGGAAGCTGGAAAGTCATCAGAGCCTGGAAGGGGTGACTCCATAATGAGGGAGAATTTGAGAGCTAGAACTGCCCTATGAGATGCAGGGTTCTCTCTGATACATGCTAGCAGATTTGCTGTGCATTCGGAACGCTTCCAGAAGCCACTGAAAAATTGGTACTATTTTCAACAATAGTCCAGAAGAAACCTAACAGGGCATCCCTAAACTCTGGTCTAATGTGGAAATACAATGGGGTTTAATAGTGCCTATGAACGAAATGGTATGAAGGATAACATTCCAGTTGACTTTATGAAAATAAAAGTAGCAGTTTTTATTGGGAGCATCCACTAAAACTGAGTGTCAGGAGAGTTAAGACAGACAAAAGAAAGTATTTCTTTACCCAGAATGTAATTAGTCTGTGGAACTCCTTGCCACAAGATGTGGTGATGGTGTCTGGCCTCGATGCGTTTAAAAGGGGATTGGACAGATTTCTGGAGGAAACGTCCATCGGAGGTTACAAGCCATGATGGGTATTCACAACCTCCTGGTTTTAGAAGTAAGCTACCTCAGAATGCCAGATGCAAGGGAAGGCACCAGGATGTGGTCTCTTGTTGTCTTGTGTGCTCCCTTAGGTGTTTGGTGGGCCACTGTGAGATACGGGAAACTGGACTACATGGGCCTTTGACCTGATCCAGCGAGGGTCTTCTTATATCCTTATACTCAGTACCATCAGGTACCATTCAGTAAAGTTCATTCCATATGATATGCAGCCATTCTTAATCAGCCACATTAAATTCTGCATGTGTTGAGCAACAGCCAGCCTAATTAGGCTTTTAATCAGAAACAAGAAGGGTAATTCATGCAGATATTTCCATAATCAGGGAGCTCTGGCACATATAGCACCTTTCTCTGAACCATATGGATCTCTCCATTTCCTTTCTTCTGGGCTAAATCTTCATCTTAGAATCACTGCTAAATTTAACAAGGAGTTTGAATAAAGGAGCACATTTGAGTTTGTAAAAACACAGGAAGAAAAAGAAATGAGCTTGCAGCATCCAAGATGCTGGTCTGTCCACAGAAGCCATGCTAGTTCTACTTTTTGACAGCTATTGACATTGCCTTTTCCACACAACTACGAAAAATACAGGAACCCTGTTCTCCTTTACCTCTGGTCAGCCTGCCAGCATATGCGCTTAACATCTAGTAACAATTTAAAAATGGATAGTATTTGGGTAATCCCTTAGTGTCAAATCCTATCCAACTTTCCAGCACTGGTGCCAATTGGGTATGCGCTGTATCTTGTGGTGGGAGGGTAATTATGGAGGCCTCCACAAGGTAAGGGAATGTTCGTTCTCTTGCCTCGGGGCTGCATTGCAGCTGCACCGGAGCTAGGAAGTTGGCTAGGATAGGCTTGGGCCCTTACGGCGCAATCCTAACCAACTTTCCAGCACTGGCATAGCTGTGCCAGTGGAGCATGTCCTGCATCCTGCAGTTGGGGGTGTCCCATCTAAATATTCCAACTCCCTTCACCCGCTTTTTGGCTAATTAACACCCTCCTTTTCCAAGAACAGCAGCTGCGGTGTGCAAAGGAAACGAACAGAACTCCTTATCAATTTGTGCAATTAACAGAATTTATTGCTACAAACACATACACGCCATGCAAGTCCTCTTGTCCAGAGGCTTTCCCTCCCCAAAACTCCACTTAACTTAGTGGGTAGAGGTCTGAAGCCTCCAGTCCAAGTCCAATCTAGTCTCCAAAGTACAGTACAGTCTTCCCAGTTCAGTCTTCTACAGCAGAGTCCCTCCTCTCCAGCAGAGTGTCTTCTCCAGTAGGGTCCTGGCAGTCCTCTCTTCTGTGTCCTCCAGCAGAGCCCTGGCAGTCCCCTTCTCCTGTGTGTCTGTCCTGTAGGTCTGGGGTCAGGTAGCCTCTTAATCAGGTTCTCTCTGGATCAGGTAGCTTTGCTCCTCCTGAAGTTGCCTTTTATCCTTGTATGTCCCATTAAGTCCAAATTAGACTCAGGTGAGCCATCTCTTCAGTCCATGTCCATTCAAAGTGCCATCAAGGTCAAATGAAGCTCAGGTGTCCATCCAGGTCTCCATTGGCCTTGATTGATTACAGCTGTGAAGCCAGCCCTGCCCTTCCCAGAGCTGTCAAAACATGGAATCGCTGTCAACACCACATCATCCCCCTGATGATCTTCTGATCTTCCATCACAGGGGGGCACTCAAGGAGGCCTCCTCAAAGTAAGGGAATATTTGTTTCCTTACCTCAGAGCTGTATTGCCCTTATGTCGGTACTGGAAAGTTGGTTAGGATTGCGGCCTTAGTGTTCTAAGGGACACTGTTCTATTTTGAAGCATCTACCCAGTGAGATATTTCATTTCTTAATTCCAAAATATTAGTGATCATGCATTAAATCAGCACATGCATTCAGGGTTTCCATCACTTCCCTTAAACTATAGCTGCTCAAGCTTCTTGGATGTCTTTAATCTTCACTCCCTGCTGTGCTTCTCACATTCCTGGCAACTCCCTTATCCTGAACCAGTTGTTGGTAACTCTCCTGCCTGGGTCTCTTCCTCCAAAAGAACTTTGTGGCTCATGTGTGCTCCTGGAGTTGATTCTTCACTCACTTCTTCTGCGGTCTGATTCAAATTTAGCGTACTACATTTGCTCAGTTAGATCAGGATATAAGGTTGCAGTGTATTCCCCTTTGGATGTATCATGCACACGACTTTCTGGGATTGGTCACTCATGAGGGAGTTCTGACATTCCATGGGACATTTTCTCTATGGTACCTTACTGAGGTCTGCTCCTCTGCTACCATAGCCTCACTTTTCACTCTGCCACATCTTCACCTCCTCCTACGCGACTCCCCACATGACAGGGCATGTGCTCCATCTCGCGGGACAACATCAGGCCCTGGAGGCCTCCTCAGTCTAACAGAACATTTGTAAGCCAATGCTGACCCACTGGGTCTACTCAGACCTGTGCCAACTATTCTGCTGGCACAAGTCTGTGTGAACCCAGGTCAGTGGGTCAAGGCCAGGAAGGAGGATAGGATATCAATAACACTGCTGCTGCTACCACCCCCTTCCTGGCCTTGATCCACCCTCTACCTCACCCCCATCTCTACCTTGCTCCTCCCCTTCCCTGTCTCTTCCCCCCCCCCCCCCGCAATGCCTTACCAGCACTGGTGGGTGTTCTCCAGTTCAACGTGTTTGAACCAGTTACTGAACCAGTTTTTAAGCTGAATGTCTGTACTATCGGTGAACTGGAGGGTTAAAAAAAATACTGACGAACCTGAATGGATACTGAAAGAATTTTTTTTCATTGTTCAACTCCCTGATAATTACTGATCTTTATGAGTGCTGGACATTCTCACAGCTTTTAGAGCAGCCTCCTTCTGATAAAAATGTTTCAGGGCCCTCTCCAACTTTCCAGTGCTGGTGCAGCTGCAGTGCAGCACCTAAGAAAGGGAACAAACATCCCCCTACCTGGAGAAGGCCTCCATGGCTGCCCTTCTAACGTAGGATGCAGCATATTCCCCATTGGCACAACTGCACCGGTGCTGGAGAGTTGGATAGGATTTGGCCCTCAATTATCCCATATTAGTTATTCAAAAATGTATAGCTGTTTGGGGTTTTTTAAAATCCCTATATGCCAGATGCTCTGGAAGGGCAATTAACCACCATGAGTTCCAGAAGAAGAATGAGTCACAGCTTCTCAGTTTATTAGGGAGAGAGCCCTGAAACTCTTAGGGAAACTCTTCCTGAGCTTCCATTTATAAATCTGTAAGTATGTGTATCCAGACATGTGCATGGACAACTGTGCACATGTGCAGTATTTCTGGTAATTACAAGTTTAAGCTGCTATGGCAGAATGAGAGGCTGCTTTTTGTATAATGTTCCCCTGAGGAAGTCTCCCAGGAGTAAATTAATTTTCTTGGCAGGGTCTTTTCCGGTTGGTCATGCTAGTACACAGTCATGTTCTAGCTAGAAGAAATCAGTTGTTTGCTCTGAGGTGTAATGCTGCTCCCTGTATACTCTTTATGGTGTACTTTCTGCAGCTGTGAAGACTGGTGCCAGTTTATCTAGGGAGATAATACCAGGAAACAGAGACACTTGGAGCCTATTTACAAGACACTACTGACACAAGACACAAGACCACCACTGTGGTTTTGGTAGCAGTGGGGGTGGATTGGGTCAAATCAGGCTAGGACAGGGTGGATAAGAGGCCGATCTCCTTCCTCCTTCCTGAGCACCAGCTATTTTTAAATTCTCCGATACCTACACCACCCCAGTGCCAGGAAGGATGAACAATTGCAGCTGCTGTTTTTCTCCTGTTGTTTGGAAAGCCAACAGTTCCTAAACTTACCCTGGTCACGGCGCCCTTCTTTCATGGCACCCTGTTGCAGTGACACTACACCACAGGAGGACAAGATGGCCACCAGCACAACCCCTAGATTGTGCGTGATCTCAGCCTGGCCAAGATGGTGGTGCCCAGGACAGCCGAAGAAGAGGCTGCCAGGGATGCCATGTTGCGCCCCTGTGAGTTAGCCATGGTGCCCTGGGATGCTAGTGCCCTAGCCAACTGTGCCCTAGTGCACAGTTTGGAAACCTTTCTGGTAATCCATAGGGCACTTACAGAATGATGATGGGAGAAGAAGCAGGAGCCACTGTGGACAAGTTGGGCATGGCTGGGCATACTTGTGAGCCCCGTTAGGGGCATGGAACCTCAGCATGTGTCCAACCAGGTCCTACCTGTGCTGCTGGTTGCAAAAAGATGCATCAGGTAAGGAGTGATTTGGAGTTCTAGGCAAAGAAAGTGCCAAAGTCCCCTTTCTCCACATCATAGACTATGACTTGTGACTGGCACAAGTGTCCCATCATCTCATGGGCAGTCCGCCTAACAAGCTTAGCAAGCTGAGAAACTAGCAAGCAATGTAGTAAAGTATTGGGGTAGCAAGGAGGACCATTTTGGGGCTGTGAGAGTGTCATCAAATTTCCAGACAAAGATGCAGCAATGGCGATGCTTCATTTGTCACATTTCTGCCTGTCACTCAACTATTTACTGCCTAGGATCCTTGCAAGAAAATGGTGGTAACGCTAGTCCAAGATGCGTATCATCTGAAGAGGAATTGGCACTTGGCAAGTAACAGCCACTTTCAAAAATGGTCGTCCATCCAAGACCTCTTTTAAAAAGACCAATGCACCAGACTAGATCCCCACTGGAGGCCAGGTCTAAATCAGGCATCATTTCATGGTGACTCTAGTCAGGGTAAAAGAAAGAACATTTTGGGAAAATAAAGGAAGAGGGAAAACGAGAGGGCGAGGTAGTAATCAAGGTGAAAACTGGTGGGTTTTATTTTTAGCTGTAACCTTTCTGACACAGGCATCCCAGCAGTTGCTACAGAAACACACAGCCGAGAGCAAGAAGCATGCAGAGATCAGGGAAGAACCAGCAGAGCCCCCTTGTCTATTTCTGTCCCCTTCCTTCCTTGCAGCTCTAGGAAGCAATTAAATCCAGGAGACTGTTTTGCAGGGCTTTTAGCGCTGCTTGCCTCAGGACCAGTACGCACACAGGATGAGGGAGTCCATTTGCAAAGCAGGACAGGATTCCTGTAGCTGCAGGGCTTTTTTTCTAATGGAACACGGGGGGATGGAGTTCCGGCACCTTTTTGCAGGGGCCCCTCCCCTTTGGAGGCATTCCAGGAGGGGGGAAGCAAAATAGAGGCATTCGCTGGGTGGGTGCTGGGGGGTGCAGGGTGGGCGGGCGCCTGGCCCCTGCCTGACCGCACAACGACCCCCTCCTGCCCCATCTCCAAGCTCTCGCCTGAGCCCAGCCCGTTTCCCCTCCCCCCGCACTCTGCTTCCCAGCACAGCTTCCAAGCCGGTGGAGGGCACGGGGGACACGTGCTGATGCCAAGGAGGAGGACGGACAGCCAGCCAGCCAGCCAGGGAGATGGGCTGCGGCACCCATGGAACGCCCAGGTACTGGCTTGGCGGAGGAGGAGGGGAAGGAAACTGGCTGGTGCAGCCCTGTGCCAATCTGCAGCACAAGCCTAGGTGTGTCTACTCAGAAGTATGTCTCATTGTGCTCAGTGGGGCTTGCTCCTGGGAAAGGGTGCATAGCCATGCAGCCTGACAGCCCAAGCATGTCTACTCAGAAGTAAGTTCCACTGTGTTCAATGGGGCTTACTCCCGGGAAAGTGTCATAGCCTTGCAGCCTGAGTAGACAGGCAGAGGAAGGGCTCTGTGGCTGCAGTCCTGTCCACACTTTCCTGGGAGGAAGCCCCACTGCCTCTAGTGGGACTGACTTCTGAGTAGACAGGCAGAGGAAGGGCTCTGAGGTTGCAGTCCTCTCCACACTTTCCTGGGAGGAAGCCCCACTGCCTCTAGTGGGACTGACTTCTGAGTAGACAGGCACAGGATTGGGCCCTGAGGCTGCCATCCTATCCACAGTAAGCCCCATTTACTAAAGTGGACTTCTGAGTAGACATGCATAGGATTGGGCTCTTAGGCTGCAATCCTAGGCACTTTCTGGGAGTAAGCTCCATTGACTAGAACAAGACTTATTTCAGAGTAGACATACCTAGGATTGGGTTCTTAATCCTGGCAGAGATATATATCTGCACCCGTTTTCACATGCTAAGGGCAGGTGAAAAGGGATTCTACATGTGTACAATGTGCTGTCCAGCCTTGCCAGAGATCCTCCTCATCCTTCCCCCACAAGCATGCCCTCCGCCAGCCAGCATTTGCAGCTCCTCTCCAGCAATGCACAGCAGCAGCTCAGGGCAGCAGAGGACACACAATTGCATGCCAAGCGCCTTCCCAAAGACCAGAGTATTCTGATACCTGAATTAAACCATATTTAATTGCTTGTTTGCAAACGTAGCTGTTTCTATGTGCACCTAAGGACCCCTCTTGTGTAAGAATTCTTTTTTTGTTCTTACTCCCACAGTTGCTTAGAGTAATTTTACTACATGGAACTCATGTAAGCCATTTTTCAGAATCCATTCACTGCTTCCTCTCCTCGAAGTAGTGCCACACTACATACTACACGCTACAAGTGCATCTGTACAGTATTTTTCCCCATGTGTAGAAAAAATAGCTTGGGGGAAGGGGATGTGGAGATTGACAGCCCAATCCTATGCATGTCTACTCAGAAGTAAGTTCATCTTTAGGGGAGAAACACATAAAAATATTTTATTTCTCCAATAAAAAATGGTCAATAAATAAATAAATAAATAAACAAATAAATAAATAAAAGATTAACAGGTTGTGAGTTCCTGCACCTTTTTATTTACAAAAAAAGCACTGTGTAGCTGTATCAGTGATGTAGAAGTAGAAAAGTAGAGATGCAGCTTGTCATTTTCAGGGATGTGTAAAGTTGCATCTGTGTAAATTCCCTCTTCGACTATCATGGGACCCATAACAGATAACTCTATTATCTGGTATAGAGGGAAGACCCTCAAAGACAAGAACTTCAGCACCACGACAAAGTGCTGAATCATAAACCGGAAATTAACATAAGCCTACAATCCTTGAGAATTAACTCCATCAAAATCAACAGAACTTACTTCATGTTTAGGGTTGAAGTATAAATGTGAAGTCTACTATTATTTTTCCTTCAAATACTGAGGACAGCACATGCCTCCCATACACTTTGTACTTTACCCTTTTTGGACCCCATTCTGTACTTTTAACTGGTGTTGTCACTGTCATCTGGCCAACCTACACAGAGTTATTTATAGTGTTGCCTATGTTGTTGGCAACCTTCAGTCTTGAAAGACTATGGTATCGTGCTCTGAATGGTGGTTCTGGAACAACGTCTAGTGTGGCTAAAAAGGCCAATTCGGGAGTGACAATCCCTTCCACAACGGGAGCAAGTGCAATCTGTCCCTGGTCTGTCTCCCTGGCTATGGGCCTTCCTTCTTTGCCTCTTAGCCTCAGACTGTTGGCCAAGTGTCTCTTCAAACTGGGAAAGGCCATGCTGCACAGCCTGCCTCCAAGTGGGCTGCTCAGAGGCCAGGGTTTCCCACTTGTTGAGGCCCACTCCTAAGGCCTTCACATCACTCTTGCAGATGTCCTTGTATCTCAGCTGTGGTCTAACTGTAGGGCGCTTTCCTTGCACGAGTTCTCCATAGAGGAGATCCTTTGGGATCCAGCCATCATCCATTCTCACGACATGACCGAGCCAACGCAGGTGTCTCTGTTTCAGCAGTGCATACATGCTAGGGATTCCAGCTTGTTCCAGGACTGTGTTGTTAGGAACTTTGTCCTGCCAGGTGATGCCGAGAATGCGTCAGAGGCAGCGCATGTGGAAAGCGTTCAGTTTCCTCTCCTGTTGTGAGCGAAGAGTCCATGACTCGCTGCAGTACAGAAGTGTACTCAGGACGCAAACTCTGTAGACCTGGATCTTGGTATGCTCCATCAGCTTCTTGTTGGACCAGACTCTCTTTGTGAATCTGGAAAATATGGTAGCTGCTTTACTGATGTATTTGTTTAGCTCAGTATCGAGAGAAAGAGTGTCGGAGATCGTTGAGCCAAGGTACACAAAGTCACAAACACATAGTGTTGCCTATGACTGCAATCCTAACCACACTTTCCTGAGAGTAAGCCCCAGTAAACAAAATAGGACTTACTTCTGAGTAGACCTGGTTAGGATTGTGCCCTTCAGTGGTGTTGCTAGGGGGGTGTGGTGGGTGCGGGTCGCACTGGGTGACACGGGGTGACGCGCCCTGGGGGGATGATGCACTATCATCGCGGATTTAGGAGCTACCCCATCATGCCATACACCATTGGATGCGGACCGTCCAGTGGAATGCAATGCAAAAAAACAGAATTGAAATCGCTCCTTTCCTTCAAAAGCTATGGCCAAAAAACAGGAAAGAAAAAATGCATGGAGCCCTATGGAAAGTGAAAGTGAGCCATATCGCGCGTAGGCGACATGGCTACTCGTTTACTCGCGAGTAGGCGTACTTGCCATAGTCCCTCACAGTGGGCAGGCTGAGAGGAATCCAATGGTCCCCATCCAATGAATGCAGCCCCCCAAAAACACCAGAGAAGGTCCCTCCCTCCCAGCTGCGAGTCTACTGAGCCTGAAAGAAGCCACGTGGCTGCGTTTACTCGCAAGTAGGCAAACTTTCCTCAGTCCGTCGGAAAGGGCAGGCTGAGAGGACTCCAAGGACCTCAGAATGGTCCCGATCCAATGAATGCAGCCCCCAAAAACACCTGAGAAGAAGATCCCCCCTCCGAGATGCGAGTCTATTGAACCCTAAGGAAAGCAAAGCAGTTTAAAGTCACAGTTTACTCACGAGTAGGCAGACATGCCTTGGCTGGTGGTCAGGCCAGGCAATGGGGAATGTGAGGACACCAGAATGGTCCTGATCCAATGGAGCTGGAGTGCAACAAATGCTCCAGAAGGCAGCCTCTCCCCCCCCCCCAACTAAAAAGGACAAAAAAGAGGCTTGGGCTGGTAAGGGGCATGTTTTCTATTTTGCACTTGCAAAGCCAGGTGGGTCTTTGTATTGATATGCTTGAAGTAAAAGAACTTTAAACTGTGCACTGGGGAGGGCTGGAAATCTCACTGATACTTTTTGGGGGGTTGTTATTGCAGACAGACTACAGGGTAAGCTCCATTGACCACTATGGGACTTACTTCTGAGTAGACATGCATAGGCTTGAGCTCACAGGCTGCAATTCTACCCACACTTTCCTGAGAGTAAGCCCCATTGACCACTATGGGACTTACTTCAGAGTAGACATGCATAGGCTTGAGCTCACAGGCTGCAATTCTACCTACACTTTCCTGAGAGTAAGCCCTATTGACCACAATAGGACTTACTTTAGAGTTGATTCACTTGGTGGAACAGGACTGACTCCCCCTTATTTAATTATTTCTTTTATTTTAATTTAATTATTTATAATCATTTATTTTAATTTGCTTGATGATGTCACTTCTGGCCATGGCATCACTTCCAATGGGTCCTGGACAGATTGTCATTCTAAAAAGTGGGCCCCGGTGCTAAAAGATTGAGAACTGCTGCAATAAGGAGTTAGTAAGTTGACAGGGGTGTGTGTGTGACTCTACACATTTTCAAAATCACTAAAATCAGAATTTGGAGGAATAATACCATCATGTTATATATCAATCAATGCATAATTTCATGCAGAATGCAATGAAACAAACCACACTGAAATATCTGTGTTCTATCAAAAGGTACAGCCAAAAAAACAGTGGGGGCAGGGCAATGGTACATCTCCACACCCACCACCTGGGGTGTTGCCCCACCCACTGCATGAGGTGACGCGAATCCTAGTGACGCCACTGGTGCCCTTAGTTAGACAACCCCATTTTTGGTTTGGGTTGGCCTGCCTTCCTCAGTTTTCCTCTGTAAAGCAAATTTCCTAATGGCAGGCATGTCAAAGTTAAGCTAGGCCCAGACCTAGTGGTGTGCCTTTTCCCAGGAGAATCAAGGCAGATCGCATAATTAATCAAAGCTTACACTAAGGAGGATAAGGAAGTGCAAATTAAAGTGTTAATAGCTCTTAAGAGCTTTCCACTTCCACAAGGGCATAGCCCCAGACCGATTATCTTGTTAGCTCTTAATGAAAAATCTTTGCAGCCACCCAAATCTGCTCAGGTAACACATTTTTATTGGTGCTCTGAGGTGGGTGGAGGGGGTCTGTAGCTGGGTCAGCAATTAACTGGTTTATCCCTTTCCCACAGTTATTTTCAATAAATATCCATCAGGATGCCAATGGCTGCTTTGTCCTTAGTGCCGTGTTGCAAATGAGAGATTTGTATATTATCCAATTGAGTGGAACCTAGGACATAGTGTCCTTTCTGCAAAAAGCAATCTTTGCTACCTACTAACCCTTGTTTATTTGGCATCCCACTCTGTTCTGCAGACTCTCCTGGGTTTTTGAATAAGGTGTAATTGGGTTTTCCTGAATGAGACAGGGAGAAAAAACAAATGTCATTGATGGATAGTGGAAGAAAGAAAGCTCTGTTGTAGCCAGAGCTGGATTAAGAACTGAATCTAGACCTTTTTCTCCAAAGGTGGTTGTCCTCTTGAACGAGTCCTACTGAAAAAGGAACTCATCAGCTCTTGAGGCCTTCTGTTATGTGTGTCTTCTAAAAAATTTACCTGCAGCAACCATTCAGAATTATTTTCTGCTCTCCAAATGACATTGGAGCTTGTAGGTACTGTATCTTGGTGCAGATTCACAGTTGAGTTGTATGAGTTCTTTAAAATTTACAGCTGCAATCCAACACTATTAAAATAAATGAGAATTTCACTATTGATTCAGGCTTTACTTAGACATGCAGACAAATATGCACTCCAGGTAGCAAGCAATGTTGATTGTGTGTGTGTGTGTTATATAGTGCATCCATGCAAATAAGGGAAGGTATAGCAATAACAGCTCCGTATGTTTATTCCATCTTCAGAACAGAACCAGGCAATGAAACACAAGGCAAACACCCCTGGCTTTTATACCCTTTAGCTCCCCCCAGACTCCCCATGATTGGTGCAGTTGAAATATTAACTAGGGGGCCAATCGGATGGTAGGATTTCAATCCATCACCCGATTGGCCAGCCATAAGTCTGGGCTAATCAGTTATGCAGGATTTTGATCCTGCATAACTTACATACATAACAGTGAAAGGCAGCTCTCCCATAATAAGTACAACCTGGTCCGTTGTGAAATTAACAGCCCAACCCCTGTGCTGACAGAACTCTGGCAGTGGGGCTGCACGGTATGGCCATCACAAATGGCCTGCCAGCAGTGCATGGAGATGCATTCAACTGGCCCACCTCCAGAGAGGCTGGAGCAGCCCCATGAGCAGCAGGCAGAGTGCTGGCCGACAAATGCAGGTTGATGGTGGGGGTGGAATGGGCAGAAGAGAATGAGGCATATGACAGAGGCGGGAGCAGGTGGCACTTGACACAGGTGACTTGAGCTGGATGCTATCTGCTCTGATAACAGACAGCACATCTCCATTTTCTCCTTGGACCTGGGTCAGCTAAAGAGCTGACACAAGTCCACGGAGACCTGTTGGTGTGATAATGGCATATGGAGGAGTTTTCCCTTACCTCTCCCAGGCCTCCCAATCCCCCCCCCCCATTGAATGCAGTGCAAGCCTCCTTGGAGTGGCTATATTAGCAAAGGGGGAGGTTAAGATTGGGTTTGAATTATTGCTAAGTTTTGAAAAAATAAAAACTGTTGTTGTTGTTGTTGTTAATAACAATACCCTGCTTAATGCCCCAATGGGCATTCTAAGCAGCTTACAATACAAATATAAAAATACAATAACAGTGCAAATATAGAATATAACCTCAAAATTACCTCAAAGAACCATATACAGTGTAAAAATTTCATTAAAACCAGCAGCAAATAGTAAAAAATAGTAGCCAGTAAAAATACAGTCAATAAAAACAATCAGCATAAAGCCTTAATACTCAGTATTAAAAGCCCAAACTCAGAAGACGAGCCTAAAATGAAAAGACTTTAGGCCCCACCAGAAAGCCTCCAAGGAAGGAGCAGTTCTTAAGCTAAGGGAGGAAATTCCATAAACTGGGCGCCACAATGGAAAATGCCCTACTCCCTGCCACCCACCTCTCCCATCTCCCTAGGTGGCAGCATCTGTAAAAGGACTCTCTCTGATTGAAGGAGATGAGCCAGCTTATGTGGAAGAAGTTCAGTTCAGTTTGCTAATACACCCTCTGTTGGAAGCCTACGGCCCTCTGTAGAATGAATTCATACAAATCTGGTAAAGAAGAGCCCTCCACAATGTGTAAGGAGATGGTGGCAACTCTGTTGTCTGGTGAGTGAAAAGGGGGGTGGGGTATTACAAGCACATCAGCTTTCACAACTTTTCCAAATTTTTATTTATGAAAAAGTGGAAGGTATGTATTTACTCAGAAGTAACCCCCATTCAGTTCAACAGGGCTTTCTCTTGAGTAAAAGGCTAAACTTATGTCCACGTTTGTGTTATGTGGTCTTAAAAGTTAGGAATCATATGGTTCAGACAATACTTTGTCATATGACACAGCTCCACATATTGAGGTGTGTGTATTGTATTGGCAGCCTTCAGTCTCGGAAGACTATAGTATCGCGCTCTGAAAGGTGGTTCTGGCACAGCGTCTAGTGTGGCTGAAAAGGCCAATCCGGGAGTGACAATCCCTTCCACACCGGGAGCAAGTGCAGTCTGTCCCTGGTCTGTCTCCCTGGCTATGGGCCTTCCTTCTTTGCCTGTTTGCCTCAGACTGCTGGCAAAGTGTCTCTTCAAACTGGGAAAGGCCATGCTGCACAGCCTGCCTCCAAGCGGACCGCTCAGAGGCCAGGGTTTCCCACTTGTTGAGGTCCATCCCTAAGACCTGGATCTTGGTATGTTCCGTCAGCTTCTTGTTGGACCAGACTCTCTTTGTGAGTCTGGAAAACGTGGTAGCTGCTTTACCGATGCGTTTGTTTAGCTCAGTATCGAGAGAAAGTGTCAGAGATCGTTGAGCCAAGGTACACAAAGTCATGGACAACCTCCAGTTCATGCGCAGAGATTGTAATGCAGGGAAGTGAGTCCACATCCTAAACCATGACCTGTGTTTTCTTTAGGCTGATCGTCAGTCCAAAATCTTGGCAGGCCTTGCTAAAACGATCCATGAGCTGCTGGAGATCTTTGGCAGAGTGGGTAGTGACAGCTGCATCGTCAGCAAAGAAGAAGTCACACAGACATTTCAACTGGACTTTGCTCTCAGTCTGGAGAGGTTGAAGAGCTTTCCATCTGATCTGGTCCAGAGATAGATGCCTTCTGTTGCAGTTCCAAAGGCCTGCTTCAGCAGGACAGCGAAGAAAATCCCAAACAAGGTTGGTGCAAGAACACAGCCCTGCTTCACGCCGCTTCAGATGTCAAAGGGGTCTGATGTGGAGCCATCAAAGACAACAGTGCCCTTCATGTCCTTGTGGAAGGATCTGATGATGCTGAGGAGCCTGGGTGGACATCCAATCTTGGGGAGAATCTTGAAGAGGCCATCCCTGCTGACCAGGTCGAAAGCCTTCGATAGAGTCTCTTGGAGACACCCAAGATCAAAGCACTGGCACCAGCTCAACCTGATTCTCACCAGACGCTCCAGCCTTCCCAGCGACAAGATCACACGCAGCTATCAGAGTGCTGCCTGTGACACTGACCACTCCCTGGTGTGCAGCAGAGTGAAACTGCAAACAAGGCGACTGTATCACACGAAAAAGGAAGGAAGACCTCACATTGATACCAGCAGGACCAGGGATCAGAGAAAAGTGGAGGAATTTGCACGAGCACTTGAGGAATCTCTTCCAGGCCCAGTCAATGCAAACGCATCCAACAGATGGGAACATTTCAAGAATGCCGTTTACAACACCACCTTGTCCATATTTGGCAAGAAGACCAACAAGATGGCAGACTGGTTTGAAACCCACTCTGAGGAGTTGACACCAGTCATTGAGGAAAAGAGGAGAGCTCAAGCAGCACACAAGGCCTGTCCCAGTGAGCGCAACCTGCAGGTCCTCCGAGCTGCTCGCAGCAAAGTCCAGCAGACTGCCAGGAGATGTGCTAACGACTACTGGCTTCAGCTCTGCTCCCAGATACAGGTAGCAGCTGACACGGGCAACATCAAGGGGATGTATGACGGTATCAAGCAGGCCCTAGGTCCAACACAGAAGAAAGTTGCCCCTCTGAAGTCTGCAACAGGCGAGGTCATCCAGGATCGGGCGCAGCAGATGGAACGCTGGGTGCAGCACTACTCTGAGCTATATTCCAGAGAAAATGTAGTCACCGAAGAAGCGCTGAACAACATTGAGTGCCTGCCTTTGCTGGAGGAGCTTGACAGTGAACCAACCCTAGAAGAACTTCACGTGGTCCTGGACTCCCTTGCCTTTGGCAAGGCACCTGGAAAAGACAGCATCCCTGCTGAAGTCCTAAAGTGCTGCAAAGAGATCATCGCTACTGAGCTGCATGAAATCCTCTGTCTCTGCTGGAGAGAAGGTGAAGTACCTCAAGACATGAGGGATGCAAACATCATCACGCTGAACAAGAACAAAGGTGACAGGGGTGACTGCAACAACTACCGTGGCATCTCTCTCCTTAGCGTTGTAGGAAAGTTGTTTGCCCGAGTTGCACTAAAGAGGCTCCAGGTACTTGCAGAGAGCGTCTATCCAGAATCGCAGTGCAGATTCCAAGCCAGCAGGTCCACCACTGATATGGTATTCTCCCTTAGACAACTGCAGGAGAAATGCAGGGAACAATGACAGCCACTCTTTATAGCCAACGACAGGTGTGTGTGCTTCCCCCGTATTTAGGGGAATTCGGGGCTTTTCCTGTAATCATGGGGTAGGGGGAGTTGGTTCATCTGAATGTTCCTTTACACATGCTGAGAAGCCCACTTTAAAGTACTATGTGGAGCTGGTTTGGGGGATAAAGTATGGTCTGAATCAGCCCCAAGTTCTTCAACTCACTATCCCACGACCTGTACAAATAAGGATGGAAAAGGCAGAGAAGGAAGCTCTGTTAAAGTAATAACAGTCTGGGAGAGAAAAAAAAGAGTGCAAAGCTATAAAATAAACTCAGAGACATACAATGACTTTACCTTCTGTTTCAACTATCTATTGATGGGAGAGAGAGGTATCCTGGGTCTACTATGTTTGGCAACCCAAGCAAGGCCACTGGCCAAAATCTCTAAAATGTTTCTTTCAGCAAGTCTGTATTGTCCTTTGCTAGCAAACCTGCTCCCCCCTCTTAACCGATCAACCAAATTTAAACATTTTGGAAGGGACCAGATTAGCCTGCCAAGGAAAGAAAACACTAAAATCACACAAGTCCCTGAAATATATTGCTGTAATATGTTCACATTTAAAGGTTTGCAGGCATGTGGAAAGACAACACAATGCTTGCTCTGTTCCGCGGGGTAGCTGACCATCTCATACTATTATGTACTGCAGCATCTCTGATAAAGATATGTTATGTTGGCATCCTTCAGTCTCAGAAGACTATGGTATCGCGCTCTGAATAGTGTTCTGGAACAATGTTCTCTCCAGTGCACGAAGCCTGGGTAAAGTAGATATGGAGGATAGACTGTTACCCATGCAGCAAATCCCCCCTCTCCACGTCGCTGAAATTGTCCAATGGAAAGGCAGAAGCCTATACGGTTGGTTCCAGCAGCGTCGCAGGAGTTGCCAGAACGTGACTGTGTTCAGCCATGAACTGCCTCAGGGACTCCGGCTCCGGATTTTGCCTCGAAGTTGACTCCTGAAGCCTTTTCCATAACTGGATGTAGCCACAAGGCAGTGGAGGTTTGGGATCAGAGTTTTCCTTCTCTGAGATGAGCTGCCTTCCCAGGCTAACGAGTCCCATCTACCCAGTAAAGATCTACCTGATAAAGAATGCATCTCCATTTAGACACAAATGGTAGTCTCTTTAAACCACTTCTCTTCTTTTAAGGATATTTTTGTATAGTAGGAAAAAAATAGTAGAAGTTTATATCCTCAGCTAAAACACGAAAGCGATGTGGGCTCAATGAATTTGTGCCTTATGAAGGCATAAATACTGGTATGCCGTAGGTCTATGATGAAATTATCTATTTATTAAACTGCACAAAACCATGCCAGATTGGTTCTGGATTAGCTAGCTTGGGATGACTTTGTGCCATGTGAAAGTGACTTAAACAAAGGGTTTGATGGTGTTTCTGTGTGCCTTAATGACTGTGAGTGATCTAACAGCAGGAAAGACAAATGGTGCCAGATTAGGTCACCAGGTTGAGGCATGTTTTGAATGGCTGCCAGTAGGTGTTGACTCTGGTCTGCATGCATTGGCTGACTCTATACAGCAGCACCAGCCAACAACAGTTGGGCTGGCTTTGTTTTTTATCACCATGAAAAGCCCCGGCATTCCCTGAAATGACCTATTTTGTCTATTTGTCTTGTCTCAGAAAAATTAAGTTGGAGTTGAAGCTCAGTGTTTATGAACAAAGCAAGCATCTACTTGCAGACCATTCTGTACTGAAACCAATGCCCTTTCTGCACAGGGACTAACAGGACTACTGGAGGGAGGCTGCGCAGTCCAATGGACAGAGTGTTCAGTTTGTATGTGGGAAACCCAAGGGAGATGGCCCTTGTGCAAGTCCCTCTTTCAGCATAAGCTTGCCAGTTCTTTTAGGAGGTCAGCGTGTGGTTGTGACTGTCAGCTCTTTGGAGGAAGGATGAGGTACAATTTTAACAAATCAAATAGGGGGTGATTTAATAGCCTGTGATATGGACTATGATTACGTGTTCCAGCATCCGTCATCCAAAGAGGGAAACACCAGTCTGCGTTGATGGAGGGGAAAACAGCAATTCTGTAAAGTTCAAGGATTCCTCATTCTATTCAAATCTGCAGCATACATGAGTTTTTAAAACACCCAATCATTGAAACTCTCCCCCATATTATTAGAAAGGGTTGCCTGGGTTGCAAAAGTGTGGGTGGATGAGCAGCTTGAAGCAGCCTTGATTGCTAAAGTGAATTCAGTTTGTTCTGTTCAATTTGGTTGAGCAGCAACATGGTTAGCTGGCAACAAGCTTCATGGCAAATGTCACAGTTAGAGAATTCACTGAAGCTTTATCACCATTCATATGAAAATCTCCTAGTTCCTGCTGAGACAAATGCAAACCGAACAAATTAAATTCCATGAGATCTGATGTGCCTCAAAGTCTGAGGTGTTGGAGGAATTATCCTTAATGAATATAGCTTACCCATAAAGCTTGCCACAGAAAATTAAGGTCTTGGGATGCTTTCTTGTGAGTAGACATGCATAGGATTGTGCTGTTACAGTATGATAGGCAGGAATATAAACAGTCATCAAGGGATGCTCCTCATATTGCAGAGTTACAGAATTCTTTTCCACTAGAAAAAGTACTGGCTAGTACTAGGCAAGAGGTCTGGCTCAGTTGGTAGAGCTGCCGCTCTGAGGCTCATCTGAGGCTGCCAGTTCGAAACAACCGGAAGGATCCGAGAACTGACAACATGCTGATATACTGATGAGCTGACCCTTGGTGGCAGAGAGGAGTTGCCCTCAAGTGGAACGTGGAAGGTGAAGGGCCAGAGAAACGCCAGACTGGGAAGGAATTCTATGAAAGACTAGAACTATTTAATTGTAAACATCCCTACGGGGTTTAGAACAGCCTGCCTATGTAAACCACCTTGGATTAAAGTCTGAGGAGAAATCTGACGACCAAGAAAGGCAGTATATAAATACCTGTATTATTATTATTATTATTAGTTCTATACATTAAATTTGTAAGAAATATATTATAAATTGGCAGAATTTAGGGTCCAGTCCTATCCAATTTTCCAGTTCTAGTGCTGGTGCGCCAATGGGGCATGCGCTGCATCCTGTGGTGGAGGGGCAGTCACAGAGGCCCCCTCAAAACATGGAAACATGTATTCCCTTACCTTGGGGCTGCATTGTGGCTGCACCGGTGCTGGAAAGTTGAATGGAATTGGACCCTTAGGGTGCAATCCTGAACTGATGATGGGACCTTGCGCCAACCCACCAGTGTCACAAAAGTGCCATAAAGCACTTTTGTGCCACTGGGAGAGTAAGGATGTTGGCACACAGATGTGCACTGGCCTCTGGAGGCCAACATGGGACCCACTCAACTGGAACAAAGGGTAAGCCCATGCAGGCCAAGCTAGGCCTGTGCAGTGGTCAGGGGGACCAGGAGGAGGAGTTCTGGGGCTGGGAGAGGGCGGGCAGTGGGCGAGGCTGTGAGTGGGTGGTGGGTAAGTGGGTAGCAGGGCCAGGATGTGGCACTTCTGCTAGATCCTATCCCTAGTCCCAGGCGGCCCGGAGCTCCGGGCTGCTTGGATCTGCACCACCTCTTTAGGTGGCGCAGATTGAAGTAGCTCCATGGGGCTGCTGCAGCATTACCTGGGGTAAGGAGAAGCCTTCTCCTTGCCCTGGGCTGAGCCACTTTTGGCCCCAACCCTGCCTTGGATATGGGGCAGGCCCACTGGCCTGCCTACTCCAGGGCAGGTTAGGATTGGGCTGTTAGTCAAATAGCCATATAATTTGCTTAATTGGCTAGCAGATTGCAATTCAACCCCAACCAGGATGACATATAAATGCTATTATGAGGTAATAGTAATGAATATGGGACTGTGTTGGCAATTAAGGTACCTGGCTCTGCCAGCACAGTTGGTATGTTCACAATACATTAATTTCAGAGGCTTTCAACCTGGTCAGCAGGGACGGCCTCTTCAAGATTCTCCCCAAGATTGGATGTCCACCCAGGCTCCTCAGCATCATCAGATCCTTCCACAAGGACATGAAGGGCACTGTTGTCTTTGATGGCTCCACATCAGACCCCTTTGACATCCGAAGCAGCGTGAAGCAGGGCTGTGTTCTTGCACCAAACTTGTTTGGGATCTTCTTCGCTTTCCTGCTGAAGCAGGCCTTTGGAACTACAACAGAAGGCATCTATCTCCGGACCAGATCAGATGGAAAGCTCTTCAACCTCTCCAGACTGAGAGCAAAGTCCAAAGTCCAGTTGAAATGTCTGCGTGACTTCCTCTTTGCCGACGATGCAGCTATCACTACCCACTCTGCCAAAGATCTCCAGCAGCTCATGGAGCGTTTTAGCAAGGCCTGCCAAGATTTTGGACTGACGATCAGCCTAAAGAAAACACAGGTCATGGTTCAGGATGTGGACTCATCTCCCTGCATTACAATCTCTGCGCATGAACTGGAGGTTGTCCATGACTTTGTGTACCTTGGCTCAACGATCTCCGACACTCTTTCTCTCGATACCGAGCTAAACATCGGTAAAGCAGCTACCACGTTTTCCAGACTCACAAAGAGAGTCTGGTCCAACAAGAAGCTGACGGAACATACCAAGATCCAGGTCTACAGAGCTTGCGTCCTGAGTACACTTCTGTACTGCAGCGAGTCATGGACTCTTCACTCACAACAGGAGAGGAAACTGAATGCTTTCCACATGCGCTGCCTCCGACGTATTCTCGGCATCACCTGGCAGGACAAAGTTCCAAACAACACAGTCCTGGAACGTGCTGGAATCCCTAGCATGTATGCACTACTGAAACAGAGACGCCTGCGTTGGCTCGGTCATGTCGTGAGAATGGATGATGGCCGGATCCCAAAGGATCTCCTCTATGGAGAACTCGTGTAAGGAAAGCGCCCTACAGGTAGACCACAGCTGTGATACAAGGACATCTGCAAGAGGGATCTGAAGGCCTTAGGAGTGGGCCTCAACAAGTGGGAAACCCTGGCCTCTGAGCGGCCCGCTTGGAGGCAGGCTGTGCAACATGGCCTTTCCCAGTTTGAAGAGACACTTGGCCAACAGTCTGAGGCAAAGAGGCAAAGAAGGAAGGCCCATAGCCAGGGAGACAGACCAGGGACAGACTGCACTTGCTCCCAGTGTGGAAGGGATTGTCACTCTCGAATTGGCCTTTTCAGCCACACTAGACGCTGTTCCAGAACCAACTTTCAGAGCGCGATACCATAGTCTTTCGAGACTGAAGGTTGCCAACTACTGCAATAACTTCAGGAAAATTATTGTTTTGTGGGTGGCTGCCCAAATGATACACTCCTCTTTCTTGCCTACAGGTATTCATACGGCAAAATAGAATGCAAATAAACTTTTGATTTCTTGAATTAAATGAGGATTCTTTGGTCTACATCTGCCCCTTTTTACCCACTTAGTCAAAGATGGCTACAGGCAACAGCATAAATCTTCTGCTCCCGTCCAGATCCAGCCTGTTCAAGAGGCCTGGGAAGTTTTAATAGGAGTTTATTGTTTCCTTTCTAGAAATGGATGGTAAATGGATCCAAAGGCCTGTAGAGAAGCTTCAAAATGGTCAGGTGTTTGGCTCTCCCTTAGGTTGTGCAGTATTCTGTCCACCACCCACTGAATTGCACACAGTGCAAAATTCTGTGCTGTCTTTTCATGAATCCACTACAGAATCTCTACAGATCAGTAGAGAAGTAGGTTCTTTATTATTGGAAGTGTGTGAGCAGAGGAAGCGATCTTAGTGCAAAAATCCAGGATAATTAAGGGCCCAATCCTATCCAACTTTCCAGCTCTGGTGTAGCCACAATGCAGCCCCGTGGTAAGGGAACACATGTTACTATACCTTGAGAAGGCCCTAGTGATTGTCCCTCCACCACAGGATACAGCACACACCCCACTGGCACAACTGCACCAGCACTGGAAAATTGCATAGGATTGGGCCCTAACATAAGTCCTAGGCATTTTCATTATTTTGCAGAATTAACTGCAATAATGTTGCTTTTATTATTATTATACCCTGGGGGCTGGGAGCTAAGAATAGGCCCTCAGTTTGGCTGTACTTGTCGTAAGAGGCGACATCCGAAGCGGAGTGAACATCCTTTTGACATCCGAAGCGGAGTGAAGCAGGGCTGTGTTCTTGCACCAACCTTGTTTGGGATTTTCTTCGCTGTCCTGCTGAAGCAGGCCTTTGGAACTGCAACAGAAGGCATCTATCTCCGGACCAGATCAGACGGAAAGCTCTTCAACCTCTCCAGACTGAGAGCAAAATCCAAAGTCCAGCTGAAATGTCTGCGTGACTTCCTCTTTGCCGACGATGCAGCTGTCACTACCCACTCTGCCAAAGATCTCCAGCAGCTCATGGAGCGTTTTAGCAAGGCCTGCCAAGATTTTGGACTGACAATCAGCCTGAAGAAAACACAGGTCATGGTTCAGGATGTGGACTCACCTCCCTGCATTACAATCTCTGAGCATGAACTGGAGGTTGTCCATGACTTTGTGTACCTTGGCTCAACGATCTCCGACACTCATTCTCTGGATACCGAGCTAAACAAGCGCATCGGTAAAGCAGCTACCACGTTTTCCAGACTCACAAAGAGAGTCTGGTCCAACAAGAAGCTGACGGAACATACCAAGATCCAGGTCTACAGAGCTTGCGTCCTGAGTACACTTCTGTACTGCAGCGAGTCATGGACTCTTCGCTCACAACAGGAGAGGAAACTGAGCGCTTTCCACATGCGCTGCCTCCGACGCATCCTCGGCATCACCTGGCAGGACAAAGTTCCAAACAACACAGTCCTGGAACGTGCTGGAATCCCCAGCATGTATTCACTGCTGAAACAGAGACGCCTGCGTTGGCTTGGTCATGTCGTGAGAATGGATGATGGCCGGATCCCAAAGGATCTCCTCTATGGAGAACTCGTGTAAGGAAAGCGCCCTAGAGGTAGACCACAGCTGCGATACAAGGACATCTGCAAGAGGGATCTGAAGGCCTTAGGGATGGACCTCAACAAGTGGGAAACCCTGGCCTCTGAGCGGCCCGCTTGGAGGCAGGCTGTGCAGCATGGCCTTTCCCAGTTTGAAGAGACACTTGGCCAACAGTCTGAGGCAAAGAGGCAAAGAAGGAAGGCCCATAGCCAGGGAGACAGACCAGGGACAGACTGCACTTGCTCCCGGTGTGGAAGGGATTGTCACTCCCGGATTGGCCTTTTCAGCCACACTAGACGCTGTGCCAGAACCACCTTTCAGAGCGCGATACCATAGTCTTTCGAGACTGAAGGTTGCCAATACTATTATTATTATTTTTAGAAACAATGTCAGGAATTATTGTGTGCATGACTTTTCTATACATATTTGTGTTATCATTCTTGTCTTCTGGGAGTGAAACACTGTCCCCAGTAAAGTCAGCTGATTTTTTTTTAACCCTGACAGTAGAATATAACTTCATGTAGTATGATCACATTCACTATTCCATCTTTTATCATGGGCTGGCTCTTGGGAACAATCCAAAGCTTACTCTGATGGTGGCTACATTCCTATGCATTATTCCTATCTAGGAATAAACCCCATTGAACATAATGGTACTTCCTCCTTAGTACGTGAGGTTAGGTGGTAAAACTATTGAAAACACATCCTATTCTATGCAGCTTTACTCTGAAGTAATTCCCACTCAGTTCAATACGGCCTACTTCCTAGGAAGTGTACTTAGGACTGTAGCCTGAGAGCACATTCCTAGGCATGTGTACTCAGAAGTAAATCTCATTGAGTTGAATGGAATTTACTACCACCTAAGTGTGGGGCAGCCTTGTGTGGGGGGGGGGTGCTACTTTTCCATGATGCTATCCCACCTGGTTAGGGTCCTTTGTGTGAATCTTTCTTGCCCACTTTCAACGATGAATGAAAAACACTGATCAGTTTTCAGCTTCTGAGTGGTGTTCAAAAGTGCTTTCCAAAGAATGGTATGTAGGTCAGTGGGTAGCAAGCATCCCCTTCGTGAATTATTTAGCATACCATGGGTAATGCTAAGGGGAACAAGTGCCTCTCAGGTTACCTAGCCCCTTGCATGCACACAACCTACTCACCCATGGGAGAGCACCTCTTGTGTGCAAGAAGTGCATGGCTCCAGAAAACCTACATACATCTGCCTTGCTGTTTTTTTCGGCCATCCTGGCCATGAAAACAGAGGTGTTAGAACAAGCCTAGCATTTAATGGAATGACTGTTTCCTTGGAGCTGATACAGCGTGAAACTACTCGTCAGGTTGATGACTGGGCCAAATTCTTGAGTGGCTTTCAATGATTGTTCTTCAGTTTGAGTTGTGAAAAGTGTTGGCATCATAGGTGGGAAAGAGGAAGGAGAGGGCTTATAAAAGCTCATGGTAATCTTATTACTAATCACCAGGGACTGTGAGACAGAGTTCAATGTGTTTCTAATCTGTCATCCGCTTGGCCCCATTGAGACTATTGTATAATAAGACCAAGCAGGTTATGGGGTTCAGAGCCTGGCTATTTGTTCTCCCCCACCTTCCTCTTCTGCTGCATGACTAAAATATTCCTGCAGGAGGCTCGATCCCATAATCACTACCCCTTTCTCACTAATTAGGTGAGAAATCTTGATGTTGGTAAGCCACATCCTAAATAGCAGCCTGGTGTTTTCCAATGTGCTAGCACACTATTGAATACCAGAGCCAGTTTGCACTAGGCAAAAGGGATTCCTCTTGCCATTCTGTTCCTTATTCTTATTTTATTCTTGCCATTCTGTTCCTTATTCTGTTCCGGCTCGCCATCTCAGGTCATCAGAGAAGGCCTTTTTGCAAGTGCCGCCACCCAAGGAGGTCCGGGGGGTGGCTGCAAGAAATAGGGCCTTCTCGGTAGTGGCACCAACATTATGGAACTCCCTTCCCCTTGACTTGAGAATGGCTCCCTCTCTTGAGAGCTTTCGGCGAGGCCTGAAAACACTGTTGTTTAAACAAGCCTTCTGATTTCTGGCCTTCTTAACTTTTTATACATCTTTTAGTTTTACAGGCTTGATTCCTCGGTGATCTGCTCTTTTACTCTTTTAATCTGACTACTGTTTTTATGGCCCTGTAGTGTGTTTTTAAGTGTTTTTATCTGTTTGTATTAATGTTTTTTAAATTCTATTGTTTTTTAATATGTTGTTAGCCGCCCTGGGTCCCGTTAGGGAGAAGGGCGGGATAAAAATAAAGTTTTATTATTATTATTATTATTTTAGCATTGTTAGCAGTGACACCCTATTAGTCTTGGTTTCCAAAAAGTGTTGGCATCCAAAGAGGATGCAGGAAAATACTCATAAGTAGGTAACTTTTAGTTGGTGATTTTTTCCCCAGTTATTAATAATATTTTTATCTCACATTCCAAAGAGCTCAAGACAGCATGTCAGGTTCTCCCCTCCACCAGTTTATCCTTACAACAACTAGGATAGTAGGTGAGTCTGAGAGATGGTGACTAGCCCATGGTCATGGAGTAAGTTTCAAGGCTGACTGGGAGTGTGAACTCTGCTCTCTCCAGTCCTCATCAGACACACTAACCACTTTATCGCACCTGGCTGTCCAAACCATGGCTCAAGGTACTCCTTCAATGTTTATGGGAGCTTTGAAGGTAGGATGCTGACAGTAGCAATAATCTCAAAGTAGGAATCGGGACCGTCCAGCTAGATTCCAAGCAAATGTAAAATACAGTGATCTCTTAGCAAAATATATCAAAAACCTTGTCCTTTGTCATAGTTTCCAATGTTCGGTTTGGCTATCTGCAGCTTCAGCTGGTTTGATTACTTATAAATATCAATTATCACTTTAACCTGCAAAATTCAGGCTTTGCCCAGAGGTCACTTTCTCTGATTGAACATATAATACTAATAACAATTGGTAAGTTAGGTGTGCCACAAGTAACCAGGTCACAAAAGAGCCACCGCATTCCTGGTGTGGTGGAAGACAAAGAAGCAGAAGCAGCAGCTCTAATACTGATGTAGGTCCACTTTGACCTGGGAAGGTGGATCAGACCTGGGAAGGCGGTCAGGATTCGGCGTGTGCTGCTGCTGATCCCGCCACTTTCCTGGACATGATCCATCCCATAACCACCCACCCACCTCCTACCCTATTCAATCCCCTTCCCACCTCCCTCCAGCCCCCTTTGCAAGCTTCTCTGCTCCTGCTGGCCTCCATGAGTTGGTCTGCTGGTGTGCGGGAGGCTGGTCTGGCCTCCCTGCCAGGGGGTCCACTGGGCTCATCGGCGGAGGATGTTTTGCAACTGCCATAAAGCAGCCTCCACTGATGCAACACTAGTTTGGGGGGTAGGATTGGGTGACTAAATATTAACATTTGGCCCTAGGCTAGTATCTCAGTTTGCCTCCTTCTGTGACTGATGCTTCTTTTCAGCTAAGGTCCTTTGAAAAACATTTCAAAAGCAGTCCTTGAGCACTCCAACTGATGACATCACCACTTCTACTGTAAGGGAAGTCCTGGAGCTCTGATTCCCGTCAAGGATACCCCTGATTACCTTTCCAGCCCAGCTTTGCTTTCAGTTCCCTGATATCAGATGTCACACGGTTTGCTCAGGGCCCAGGGCAAAGGTACTGGTTACAACAAAAGCAGGTAGATAACAGAGACTTAGTAACACTAGCAGGTGGAACCTTGTGAAAGAACAACCATCCCCAGAGCTACTTTTGCTCTAGAGAGTGACTTCTGTAAATGGGCAGAGTCTGCAGCAATGATGCCTATTAATAGTCAGCAGGAATGTGTGGCAAGTGCAAGAAAAAAAAAGGCTGACAAATGACAAGGCGGGGGTGTTTGCTCGGAGAGCACTGCCTCCCAAGCACCATGAAAAGGCAAGCCCCAGAGGCAAGCCTGCCATCGTGCTTCCAAATGACAGTAATTAAGTGCTTTTCTGCTTCGTGTCTGAGAACTGCTCCCCTTCCAACCCCTCCTGGATGATGGGGAGGAAGAACACAAGGAACACGAAGGAGGGAAACTGTGCTGGGGTCAGGAGGGAATAAATTGCTGCGGAAGCCGACTTGCGTTGTGCTTTTTCAAATAGCATCTGTGTGGGCTGATGGAAGCTGAGACCCAAGTTCCAAACAAGCAAAACCACAGAGAGTATGAGGACTGGTGCGGCATGAGTCATTGGGAATGGGAAAGGCATATGACACAACATCTGGAGGGCAGTGGGGAGGAAGACGCCTACCTGAGCCTCATGCCCGAATGCTCCACAGCCTGATGCCATCATAAAGGCAAAGAAGCTGAGATGACAAGCACTTAGGCGCTTCCCAAAGGTCAACAGAGGAGGCAGATGGCTCGACTGGCTTCTTCCCTCCTTACCCTGGAGTGGGCCTTCACAGCAAGAGCAAGAAATCCATGTATTTCATGAACAAGGAGTTTTTTTCGTTTCTGCCAAGAGATTATCATCTAATTGTTGCTATTATGAATTACATCCTCCAAGGAGCTCCAGGTGGTGTCTACTTTTCTCCCTCACTATATTCCTAACAACCCTGCAAAGTAGGATAAGCTGAGAGGCAGCAAGTGACGCAAGCAGGGTCACCCAGTAAGCTACATGACTGAGTCTGGCTTTGTCCCTACTCCTACTTCAATTGTCTAATGTAGGATTGCATTGTTAGACTATCTAGAGCAGCCATTTTCAACCACTGTGCCATGACACACTGGTGTGCCATGAGTGGTCCACAGGTGTGCCACAGGAATTTGGGGGAGGGTCATTTATTAATAGGGCCAATGGGAGATGTGAGCCCCCACTGGCAGCATGGTGTGCCTTGTCAATTGTCAAAAACCTGGTGGTGTGCCTTGACCATTTTAGTGCCTTGTCAGTGTGCCGTGAGATGAAAAAGGATGAAAATCACTGGTCTAGAGAAAGGAAAGAAGTTCTGTCATGTAGGGCGTCCACTCCCCAACCCAGGGACATTTGGAAATTGTCTGGAGCATGCACACACTCCAACAAAATTATCGTTTACCATTCATGTGAATAAAACTGTTGATTCTGATTTCTTTTAAAAAATGTTTAAATGGTTGCAAATGTAACCAGCCTTTGGTTTCTTTGAATACAATCTCTTATATTCTAAGCAGATTATACATTTTAAATTATTTAAGGTCCACCTGCTATCATGAAAGCTTTTTCCAAAGTTCAGTTCTACTCTCTCCAGTGGAGGACATAAGTAGGCTTAATCATTCATTTTATAGCTGACCTTTATAAACTACAGCATAAAAAACCTTGGATGTTTGCCATTATGAGAACAAGATTTAATTATGGTTAAGGGGAGACAACTGGCCCACATTATTGTTTTGTAGATGAACAAGGAATTCTAGGGCTGATTATTATTATTATGGTTCTTGTGCACAGTCCACCAGATGTTGGTAGCTGGATTTGGCCTGTTGAATAACATTTCCTTCCCAAAGACCTAGGAGGTTTGCAGATATTTTCATAATATGTATGCTGTTCCTGTAAGGCTGTTTTCTACAGTTGATGTGTCATTAACTTATCATCATCATCAGCGGTATTGATACTTAGGTACCACTTATCAACAAAAAGTAGTTCAAGGCAGTTTAGCACAGCAAAATACATCAATAAATGGTTCCCTGTCCCCTATCCCCAGTCCTATTTTGTTCAATGGGACTTACTATCAGGAAAGTGTGGTTAGGATTTCAGCCAAAATTTCTTTCGATTATGCATTATGTACCAGAGAACACATTACAGTTACAGTACATGGTGATGTCACTAAACATAGCCTCCAAGTTATGAGTGATACCTGCTCAGCCTGCAAAATTTAAAATCACTTTATGCTCAGCTAAAGGAGGCTGCAAAACCCCCTACAATTGATCTGGAGTCACAGGAATCAGCATCAATCTCCAGGTGATGACAACTGAAAGCAGTTCTGGAAATTTTAACGGGGCCTCCTTGGCAAACAGCCCAATCCTATCCGCTGCCATGCTATAGCATGCCACTGTGCCAACTAAGGACACACATCACGCTATGATTGGGGTGACCAATGTATCTGGTGTAAGTCTGAGGAAAGGAAGTGGGCAGAATGGACTGGGAAATAGAGGATGGCATCTTCTGCAAGTCCCTGTTGCCAGGATCCATCTCTCCCTCCCCCAAACTGCCTCCTGCCCTCTGCATCCCAAAACCACCCTTTCTCCCCCCTCAAAACACACCTTCATCACCAACTTACCAGAGTCAGTACAGGCCAGGCTCTGCAGTAGTGGGCATCTGAAACTGCCACCACTATGCAACAGCAGCTCTGAATGGCCCAGTGGCAGCTAAGTGTCTGTGCCATCACTGGGCCTTTTACAAAGGCATATCAGGAAATTATGTCATGATGAGGAGGGAAAATCCAGAAACAGAATCATAGAGTTGAAAGAGGCCTAATAGGTCAACTTCTGCCTTAGGCAGGAAATCCTCTTAGAGCATCTCCAACAGGTGCTTGTCAAGCCTCTGCTTGAATATCTCTAGTGAGGGAGAGTCCACCACCTCTCTCCACAATCGGTTCCACTGCCAAACCGCCCTGACCATCAGGAATTTTTTCCTGATGTCTAATCGAAATCTCCTCTCTTGCAGTTTGTACCCATTGGTTCTAGTTCTGCTTCAATCAGAACTGGTAACTCTTGAATCATAATGTGTGGAGACTTATAACAGGGTAACCAAGCTTGCTGGAGGGAGCAGCTTTTAACGCAGGGCAGGAGGTATAGTCTAGAGGTTGGGCTGAAGGTGCGTGCAGAATTTGCTGCCTTGGATGTAGACTGCGAGTTGGAGAGATAACGAGGGGCCACCAATGTATCCCTCTAGATGAGCGTGAAGGAATGTGGAGGAGTCCGCTGGCAAGATAACACCTGAGGCTTGATTTGCAGCTGCCTGTGAAAGCTTGGGAGCTGGCGAACCGGGATGAGAGTGCACTATGAATGGGAAACATCTGGAGAAATGGAGGGTTCTATGTGTCGCTGTCATGGAACAATACTTGTAAAAAAAACCCTTGAAAAATGAGGTTTATGATTAGCCTATCTATGTAAACTGCCTTGAATCATGAGAAAGGTGGTGTATAAATACAGTAATAAATAAACAAAATAAATAATAATGGCATCCTTATAGCAACTTAACTTAAACCACATTTCCAGCAAATATGGTTGTGTTATTTAATGGGTATTAAATACTACAAAATCATATTTTGTAAACTATTCTACAGCACAATCCTATACATGTCTACTCAGAAGTAAATCCCATTGGGTTCAATTGGGTCAACCTCTAGGAAATTATGAATAGGATTATGCCTGTAGATGAATACAAATAGATTTCATGGTTTCACTCTGAGAGACAATTTTCCACATTTCATCAGTTACTGTTCTTTCTAACCTCTTTTTCCATTGACTGTTTACATTATCCTGGAGGTCTTTTGCCAACAACATTCTGCACAAACAGCCTCTCCTGCCATGCTCTTCCTCTTGCTCTTCCCCAGGCCTCCACCCGGACTCTACCTTCCACCCTGATGTTTTGTAAGAGCGTGAAGATGTTTATTTTGTTGGGCGTCTAGTTAATGAAATTTCTTTTGCATTCTGTTTAAGTTGGTCCTGTGTTGCCTTGCTAATATTTTGTATTTGTTTTATTGCTCAGTTTAGATTCATGTGCAAGCTACCATGAGCCAAGGCAGCCTTAGGTCAGTCTGGCTGTTTCAGCCAAATTGGGCCCTGCTCTTCAAAGGGGCCTTGCACTGCCACCGCCACCACCATGGCTTGGAATCGTACATGCTGAGGAGTGGCAAGCAGAGCAATGTGTTGGCCCTCTCTCCCGACCCTGTATCCGTATGGCCCAAAATAGGCCTCCTGGAAGCAGTTGGTGGTGACATCATCATGCCACCAACTATTTCCGGGTGCTGCACTTTGCGCGGAACACCATCAGTAACGGGATCACTGTGATTGCTTGGTGGATGGGGAGCCCGCAGTGTAGAGGCCCTCTGTACAAATGTGCTGCATTGGGCCCTGCAATTCCCAGGGCAAGCCCTGCTGTGAGTCCTACTGGTCAAGGAGGCAAGCAGCAAAGAAGGACTTGAATCAATCAATGCATATGGAGGTCTTCCATGCATTCAGCTTGGCAGATCATAAGCTATGCAGACAAGTCTGGTCTACTTGGACAGGCAGGGAACCAGCGTGGTCAACCGAGATCAGCATACATCCGATCCCTGAAATGAGAGCTGTGTGGGCGCACCCTCGAAGCAGAATGTGTTTGCAGCCCATGCTGTTGCTGCAGGTGGCGATTAAAGGAACAATCACTCCTGTTTGCCATTGACAGTTTCCCCGCCCAACATCTGGAAAGACTCCCACTGAATTCAGGGGGCCTCTTTGGATCAAGCGCGAAGTCTATAAAAAGCACTTGTCGCTGGTAAGCATTTAACCCCAAGGGGCACCTCCAGGCAGCTCCCTGCATGGCTCAGGCATGATGAATTGATGTGACAGGTTAAGTGGCAGAGGTTAAGCAAAGTCTGGTGATGGATGAGAGCTGCGTTGCCATGGAAATTGCCAGGGAGCTGGCACTGCATAGGCCCCAGTGCAAAAGAAATTTGATTCATGAGATGTTTGTGGGGGTGTTTTGGTTTTCTGCTAAAAGCCTGCTCAAAAATCCCTGCCCTCTTCCATAAGGGGAGAAAGTAGGCAACCTTGCAAGCCCTGACAATAGTCTTTCAATCAGGAATTTCCATTTCAGTGGCTTCACAATGCAATATTCATTGATTTATTCTTTCGTTCATTGCTTTCTTCCTCCATTCATTAAACTGACCTTTCCATTCATATTTTCTGGGCAGATTAATGAACAGTGCTTCGTTTTCTGCTTCATAATCATTTCTGCCAAGCTCTCCCTCCAGAGGCCAATTCCCTTCTGAGATACAGGAGCTGCCTTTAAAGACAAACACTAACACTGATTGCAGTCCCATTACCCTCAGTAAAATTGTGGCACCACGTGGTAATGACCACAAATTCCACAGTATGTTCCTAGGCAGGAGTTGTTGCAGATTAGTGGCTAAGGTTGCAATCCTATACACAATTTCCTGGGAGTAAGTCCTATTGAGCCTTACTTCTGAGTAGGCATGGATAGGATTGTGTTGTAAGATACTGGACAACAAGAAGTTAGTGATTCCAGTCTCTCCTCTTCTACAAATTCATGGAGGAAGCACTTAGTCTCAGCATCCTCCCACACCTGTACTATAGGCATACTGGTCTACTTTACAGGGTTGTTGTGAGGTTATTGAAATAATGTATGAGAAATGTTTTGAACACTGGGAAACTAAATTCATAACTTATTCACACAAAAACTGTTGGCAACCTTCAGTCTCGAAAGACTATAGTATCACGCTCTGAATGGTGGTTCTGGCACAGCGTCTAGTGTGGCTGAAAAGGCCAATTTGGGAGTGACAATCCCTTCCACATTGGGAGCAAGTGCAGTCTGTCCCTGGTCTGTCTCCTGGCTATGGGCCTTCCCTCTTTGCCTCTGCCTCAGACTGTTGGCCCAGTGTCTCTTCAAACTGGGAAAGGCCATGCTGCACAGCCTGCCTCCAAGCAGGCAGCTCAGAGGCCAGGGTTTCCCACCTGTTGAGGTCCACTCCTAAGGCCTTCAGATCCCTCTTGCAGATGTCCTTGTATCACAGCTGTGGTCTACCTGTAGGGCGCTTTCCTTGCACGAGTTCTCCATAGAGGAGATCCTTTGGGATCCGGCCATCATCCATTCTCACGACATAACCGAGCCAATGCAGGCACACAAATTCTTGTGGCTCCAGGTTGTCATAAAGTTAACACAGTATTCTATATTCCAAATGTTTATATGGGGGAGGAAGGATACTAAAGACTTTCTTTCAAGCAGTGAATTACTTTGCTATTTAATCAAATTACAACATACTAAGAGCAACTAAACTTTTCCTCAAAACAACACCAACAGTACATTTTTTGTTACATGTGAAAATATGTCAATTTAATCATTTAAAAGTCAGATGATTAATCCATTAAACCCTTTAATCAGTTTTCAGTTTTAGAATTGCTCCTATACAGGAAGAAAAGCCAGCCTTCCTTTCCTAATGGAGGCAGCCTTTTTGAGCAGGTTCCAAGTCTTTCTGCAATATCCTGTTCCATTGTTTCTGCTCTCTCACTTGTGGTCTCTGAATGGGTGCTTTCACCACCAGCCTGTGCTGATGTATTCTCAGCAATTAGAGGTCTGATCACTTCTGTTACCTTCCGGTATTCTGGAAGAATGCTGTGGGGTCTGTGGCCAAGGTAAATTGAGGTGAGCTTTGCTTTCCGACTGACCTGTCAAGTTAATTAGAAGTGGGCGGTTGATGCCCTTGTAAGATGTGAGCCAAGAAGAGCAGCCCGTGACAATTGAATCTGGTCATCTTTTGAATGCAGAAAAGGGCAGCAGTAGAAAGATGACCTGGTGGCTGGCTCTGAAGTTTCTCTGCAATCTGGAGCTTAATAATTTTTACTACATGGCTTGGGAAACCCTGTCCAGTGTGTTATTCCCCTGACTGTTGCAGAAACCAGGTGCACAAGGCTCCCAAATACTTCCATACAGGGAGTACTCTTTATAAATTGAGAAAAGCTTGGATGTACAGCAAAACAACTTATTAAAGGGAATTTTCCTCCATAAGAAATAATGAAAATAGGCTTAATGGGGACCACATGTATGCCTGTGTCCTTCATAAGAACATGAGAAAAGCCCCGCTGAAAAGTCAAAGGCCCAACTAGTCCAGCTTCCTGTATCTCACAGTGGCCCAACAGATGCCTCAGGGAGCATACAAGACAACAAGAGATCTGCATCCTGATGCTACTCCCTTTTCATTTGGCGTTCTGAGACATTCTACTTCTAAAACCAGGAGGTTGCACTTACCCATCATGGCTGGTAACCTGTGATGGACTTTTCCTCCAGAAATCTGTCCAATCTCCTTTTAAAGGCATCTATGCCAGACCCATCACCGTATCATGTGGCAAGAAGTTTCACAGACTAATTATATGCTAGGTAAAGAAACATTTTCTTTTGCCTGTTTTAACTCTCCTGGCTCTCAATTTTAGTGGATCTTCCTTGGTTCTGGTGTCTGTCTGTTTCATTGAACTTACTGTTATCCCATAAGGAACAACGGAATAATGTATAAGAGCTGTAGAGAGTGGTATGGAGTCCCAAACACATATACAGGTTGAGTCTGGTGTCTATAAGGGTTCCCAGAACCCAAAAATCACAGTAAAGGAAATCCATTTAAAAACAATGTCCTTTTGCTCAACAATTTAAAAACAGCCTTGCTGATCTTTGTAATACAGGACAGAGGCATCAGGCAGACAATCAATCAATCATGCTCTCTCCAGACACTTAGAATGGCTTCACTCCAAGGCAGCAACCCCTCCCTTCACCTGGAGGGAAAGAATGCAAAGAGGAGGTATTGATGACTTCCACTTAGCATTCTTTCAGGTACTCAGGAGGAAGAGAGGGGTTGCTGCCTCAGAGTGAAGCTGTTCTAAACACCTGGAGAGAGAGAGATTGATGGATTGCCAGCTAGCTACCCTCTCTTGCATTAACGAGGCTATTGTTAGACAACTTTCTTTCCTTTAATTTAAAGGGCCCTTCTCATTGTGTTGAGATAAAACTGGGGTGAAAAATTCGTGGATAATTGTTATACCCATAAAGCAGTACAGCCCCCCACCCTGCATAGTGCAGCCCACTCATCATGCAAATTGAGAACTTCAGGCAGTGAATTGGAGGAGGAGGTGAGTTTCTGCCCATGCCCATCCACTGCCTGTTGCCTCCATCCTCTTCTCGTGCTGGAGAGTGTGAGAGGAGGATGGGGAGGGCTTACCTCCACATCCAGTGCTGCAGCCACTTCCTCCTCCTCAGGTTGAGGGAATGCTGGAAGGCATATGTCCAAGGAGGCCCACAGTAGGGTGTTAAATGCAGTTTGCCCATGTGTGTGTGATGTTTTGTTTTGTTTAATACTGGTTTCAAGAGTGTGTGCAGTCAGGATCAGGGCCTCAGCAGCAGGTGAGATGAATGTCTAGCTTATACCTCTGCACTTCTATACCCATGGAAATCTCCCTCCCTGAACCATTTACCCTTAAAGAGAAGCTGCCACATGGCCATGTCAGGGATGCTTTTCCAATGAGGGCTGCAACCCAATGCATACTCAAGCACAAACTCAAGTACAAATGGGCTTAATAGTAAAAAGGCGAGTTTTAGGAACAGATATTTCGGGAGATATAGAATGAACGCATGGGGGTGGATTGACAGTGTTGACAGAGTTGGCTTACTCATTGTCATCTGATGTTATGAAATTAAGGCTATATATACACATGCATACATTTTTGCCATATGTTCTTTTGCATTAGGAATTTGTTTTTTTTAAAGAACATATTCAAAATCATAACAAATAAAAAGCATATTTATGACCTAGTTATGTCAATGAGGATGCTTGACTTACAGCACAATCTTATACACATCGTCATGGAAATAAGTTCCATTGAACTTAACTGGACTTACAGTACTTCTGTGTGAACATGCATAGAATTGTGCTGTTGGGATACATGGGAGATAATCCAGGTGTGGTACTCTGAGATCCTTGAGGGAAGTGCTCGGTTTGACCATCAGGCCAATGGACACATAAACAGCCTTCTTTATCAATCTAGTCAGTATTTGTGGAATTTATAGTGCCCTTCATTTTTGTCTAAACAAGGTGAGAATATGAGCCTGTTTTATGCATTTACACATGGGAGATCATTTCACTCATACATTCTGTGACTTTCACTGTAGAAGAGGGCTTGACCCCACCATTGCAACAGTGTCCTTGCAAGCTAATAGAATCTTGAATTTCAGAACCAGTTAGTATAAGAACTGGATAACAATAGTGTTTGAGTTTGCCGAAGATGTTCATCTTCCATCCTATTAGGGACAAAGCAATTTAAGTATGACTTCTCTCTTATTTGTGGGCTTTGCAGAAGCAGCTGGCGGTCCACCATGGGAAACAGAATGCTGAACTAGATCCAGCAAGGTTGACCTGATCCAGCAAGGTTTTTCTTACCTGCTAAAAGAAGGAGGAAATTTAATTATTCCAACATCTGAATTATATGCATCAGGTTTAGCTGCCATTTGGCACACCATTGACAGCTGGTGCAGATTGCACAGAACGGCTATTGACTACAGCCTATAATTTCTCTCTGTGCCATAGATGGGGTAAGGTGAAGTCAGTCATTATCTGCTGCCATTTTTATCTGGAGATTCTCAAGGGTTCATTCAAAAAGTACCAGCAGTGCATCAACACAGAAGGCAAAACTGAATACAGTACATGAAAACCGAAGCAGACGAGCTCATTTGCTTTCTACAAAAGGATAATTTTTCCTAGTAAGAAGGTCTGTAAATGGGAAACTCAATCCAATCTGGGTTTTACAACATGGAGCTCATGATCAGCCACCTTAAGTCCCAGTCCCACATTGCAAAAGGCATGCCACTGTTGTGTGCCATGGACCACTGGCACAAATGGCCAGTGGCCATGAACATGTGCCTACAGCTTACCCAGGCCACACCAGGGGCGATTCATGGGCAGTTTAGGGGAGGATTGGGGAGAATCAGGATTGGGAGCCACCTAAAATGAAGGTACTATTCTAGCGTATGTTATTTATGTATTTATTTAATCAATTTATATCCTGCTTTGCTCCTCAAAGGGCACTCAAAGCAACTTACAAAACATAAAACCATATTTAAAACAATTTTCATATAAACATTAAAATAACCTTAAACAATAAAACAACCTTAAGAATTACAATAAAACACAAAATAAAATGCAATAACCAGCAGCAGTCACCACTTAAAAAAGAACAAAGCCCATAAAATCTAATAAGCATGGAAATAAAAGACCCAGATGTCCAATATCTGAAACACGGGGACCAACTTCACCTTGCTCAATCTCTTATTCCTGCAGCTGATGAATGTTCGGTCCAACATCAGGGGGAACATTTACAATGCCCACCCGTCCTTGATACACAGGCGATTGTTTGGCTATGCTATACAGACCTGGCACCTGCCAAAGAGACCAAGAAACTGCATACGCACCCATTTGCCCTTTGAATAACTCCTCCACTGACTCCGAGAGTCTTGGAGAGCTCAGGTTGCCCAAACCCCAAGATAGTTGCAGCCTCCCTTGTCCTGAGTGGCAGGTTTCCGTTTGGAAGAGAATCTATAATCTATTCAGTATATCACTCGCACTATTAGGAAACTGTATATGTGTGAACACACTGAGTGCAAAAGCAAGCACAGGGAGAGGGCAGCAGGGGGGTTGTGAGTACTAGAGGAGCGCCATGATACACAAGAAAACATGCTTTTTTTTAAAAAAAGGCTGGAAACTGAGGGCTTATACTGCCAGTGACTGTTCCAGTGGAGAGTCGTAAACAGGCACAAGCTTGCAGCTGACCAGAACTGGCAAGCGGAAAGGTAGCAAGCCGCTGACCACCTGCTTCCAATTACCCTGTGATTCAAGTTTGGAGAGGAACCACAGGATGCGACAACAAACACCATAAACGTCTTGACACAGGCCCCACTTCCCAGCTCCAGTACAGCTCCTTGCAGTTGCCTCAGTGGAGCTTGAGGAGACCTTTGCATCCCATCTACTCCAGCTGGGCACTTACCAGCACAAGACAAGAGACTTCAGCACTCAGCCTAGTTCTCACAAGTTGGTCAACCTGTGTCTGGTCTGTACCACTGCAGGTGAGGGTCCTCAGGTTTGTCTAGCTGGCATGCTCCATTTCTATTCACAGACATTTTTTATGTATGGAGCTTTATTCGATTATTTGAATTGCCAGTTGCAATCAAAGGTGATAGAACTCACTCAGTGCTATATTTTAATCAATAAATCAATAAACAGAATCTGTGCTTCTAATCACACTTCTGAATGACATTTTACAAAAAAATTCTGCAACACTGGACCTGTTTGATCCAGTCCCATTTAAGTCATTTTATCTACAGCTGAACAACATTGCTGTCACAAACCTAGTCGCTTGCTTCCTTCTGTAATGAGGTTAGGAATCGCTCCAAGGGTTTCCTTGCTTCAGAGACTCACGTGACCTCCTATAACATCCCCCATTCATTATTTAGGAATCAATGAAATAATGAATGCAATTCAGGTCAGGCCACCTGTCCCCTGCAGAATCTCTCCCTCTCCTTTGCAAAAAAAACAAAACAAAAACTGAGAGGAGAAGGTACCATACTAGCAACTCCCCCACCACCAACCCCAAGGTAACAGAAATGTAAATATGATGATGAGAATAATAAGAAGTTACAAGTGTAGCTGAAAAGACCAGTAAATAGATTTAAAAAATCTCCAAATGCCAACAAGAATTCCGTCTTGCAATAACATCATAACATCTCCTTGGGCCCAATCCTAAATAGTGCACACCAGTTTACCACTGGCACGCACTGTCACAAACACGCCATAAGGCACATTTGCAGGCCCTAGCGCTGCTAGCCCAGCACTGGCCAGTGCTGAGCTATTGCCGGTGGAGCACTGGAGCGCCATGCTCAGCAGCCGTGCGGACTGCCAGGCAGCGGTAGGTGGGGATGTGGGGGAGGTGGGAAGGAGGCATTCTGGGCTGGGGGGAGGTGGAAGGAGGGCAGGGAGAAGGCAGGGAGGAGGTGTGCCGGGGGAGGGAGCAGGGCAAGAGGGAGGCAGGACAGGCGGAGCTTTGCTCCACCGGATCCTGAGTTTCCGTGTTGGGCCGCCCACCCAACAGGGAGGCTTTTCATTCTACACCAACCTTTGGGTCATCGTAGAATTGAGTAGTCCATTGTGGGGCTATTCACTTTACATGGGGGAAGGGGATGAAAGTCCCCTTCTCCCAAGGAGGCAATGGTAGCCTGGGTCTCATTGGATGCAGCAGCAATCACTTTCAGCGCTGCTGTAGCTCCGCACACCGGGCAGTTCAGGATTGGGCTTTTCAGTAAATCTGCCCTACCTCAGCCAGATAGAATCTGAGTTTCCATGTCACCAATAAAATAAAACCACTACAGGATGTGGTTACAAACACCATTAGCCATGATGATAAAACTTCACCTGATAGGTACAAGGAGGCAGGCGTATTGTCAACCAGTAGTGCAACATTTGATTATTGGTAATTGCTCAAGCCTTTGTGGGTATTTATGGCTTTATAGGGTATATATGGCTTCCTCAAGAATTTTGGAGAGGATGGTTAGGAACCCATAAAATGATAGAACAAATTGCTCCCTGAGTGGACTTGTGCTACTTTGAAAAGATGATTGTCCTTATTTCCAATTCCTGGCATCCCAAAGTGGGAAAGCAACAATGTCCCTCTATGAGATCCTTGTTGGAGGAATGTTGTCTTCACAGCAGCACTGGAGTTGTAGTGACGGCACTGAGAAGTAAAAGCCATGTCAAATTCCTTTCCTGTTGCAACACAACGGGGGAAAGTGCCAGCAGCTACGAATCAAAAATAACTGCTACTGTTCTCCCAACCTGACTGATTTATCTTGTGGCTTTTCTCAGCCCTTTAATCTTCAGTAAATAATCTCTCACTTCCTTGTGGTCTTTTTAATTCCAGGCTTTCAGATGGAACTTCCTGTAAACAGCATGGCCGATCAGTAGCGTAGTGTACCCTAACCTAAAGGAGACTTTTCCAAGTGATGTGAGACATATTTCAGAGGGGTAACTTCAGGTTGACTGTGGCTACAGAGAAGAGCCATGGAATGTGGAGCCAAACCTGAAAGTCTCCTCTCAGTGTTGCCCAGCAAGCCAAAAGAAATGAGACACCAAGGTGGAGGAGTTTGTGGGTGCGACAAATGGTTTTAGACCAATTGCTGGTTAGAGTAGGCAGCAGTGCTATAGCTGCAGGGGGCAGCTAAGTCTGCATGGGTAGTGACAGTGGGACAAGCTGCTTCTCATTGCCTTTTTTATCCTTTGGTCACACATGCTCTTCAGTAACCCAGAGTTCAGTTCTCAGACCTTGCTTCCTTCCTGCTCTCACCTTCTGGAGAAGAAATGTTGCTAGAGACAGTAGGTCTCTAGCAACCTACAGAGAAGGGGGTAAAGGGGGTAATTTGTACCTGGGCCCATGGTCAAAAAAGGGGGCCCAGGAGCCAAAGGAGGGGGCCCAGAAAGTTCCTGGAATCTGACATTTTCCTATCTCACCCACTGCCCACACAGGATGCTGGGGGCATTACCATAGGCACATGGTGGCAATTATTGCCACAAGCCATACACACCAGGCCCAGGAACATTCCTTAACAGTATCACATCTGAGAGGAAGCTGGCCTGCTACATTGGATCTGGTTACCATGAACGAGTGTAGAGGAGCTCAGGGATACAGCTGCAGGACTGCAGCTGCTGCAGAAGTATGTTTTGGTGCAAACAGGACACTTTCCATTCTAGTGTGAGTCTAAATACTAATCTCCTGAAATGATTTTCTACATTTGAAAGCTTTTAGAGAGACTTAGGAGTGTGTTTGGTTTTCCGTATTACTGTATCTAGCAGCCAACGCCGGGCAGGCAGGTAGACCTGAACTCTGCTTTGGGAAGACTGGTCGACCTGGGCTCCAAAGACTATTCTATCAGCTTCCTATTACTTCCTCCGTAATGTACCTTTTGGAGCTTTATCTCTGCAGTGCTGCTGAGGTTTGTCCCTTTGAATAAAGGAATTTGTGATCATGATGCTGAGACTTATTATTCACTGCTTCACTGTTGCAGTTCCTAGGCTTGCAGGGGATAGAGAGCCAAAATAATAGCCCTGCTCATGTACCCACTGGTGTACTGTGAATGTGACTGCACATGGGGTTTGTGGAATTGTGGCAGTAGACCCTATCCTGACACTCAGTTGGTCCTGTGAAAACACCCTGTGAACCTGCATATGTATAAACCAGTGGTTCTCAAACCTTTAAGCACTGGGATGCACTTTTTAAAATAACACTCTATCAGGACTCACCTAGCTTTACAAGTCTTAAAAAAAAGGTGATCTAGAAAGAAATAATATTTTTATTTATTTACAAGTAATATTTATTTATGTATTTATTCATTTATTTACTTGCAAAATACTCAATCCAGACAGCCTTCATGAATAGCCTCAAGGGAATTTACCTTCTCCCACTACCTGTCATTGACAAACTTGGGGGGGGGGGGAACACCAGAAAAAAGATATTTATCTCCCTATATTTACACAAGCTTGCAAACTGCAGGAACTCAGCTCTTTGTAGGGCAGTTAGCAGCACTCTGATTTTTGAATAGTGTCAGGGATGAAGTAATTAGTTATCTGATCTTTCCATCACCAATGTTTTCATTGGAGGCTCTGCGGGACCCACCAGAAATTGGGCCCAGACCCACCAAGTGGGTCCCAACCCACAGTTTGGGAAACATTGGTAAAAATTGTACATGTGGTTAGAAACCCTGCACAAACAGTCCCTGTTTTATTTCTCTTTTGCTTTTTGTTTTTTTAAAATATTTGAACATGTGCCTGAAATTGAGAGCTGGCACCTAATTAAAGAAATTTTAGTGCACTAATCAAATGTGTGATTAATTAATTAATTTAATCTGCTTACATTTGCATATAACTAAAGTGACGGTTTTGAATAAAACTGGTGCTTTCTCTGGTTTTAGATGGAGCATGTCTATATGTATTGCAATACATGCCATCTTAGACAAGGGATTCCCTCCTGTGTGAGATTGATGGAAGACTGATGCTGCAATCTATCTCACACTTACCTTAATCTCACACTTACCTGTGAGTAAGTCCTGGCTGTGACTCTGCTAGATGGTACCTGCTCTCTCTCTCTCTCTCTCTCTCTCTCTCTCTCTCTCTCTTTTTAGAAGTACTTATATTCAAAATAATGAATATCTTTGACAATTGGTGTTGCCCAATTAATCCAAATGCCCTTTTAGTTCATTAAAATGTTTTCAATAGATGCATCTAAATGTTTAATTGATTTAAGGACTGTAGACCTCATTAGAGTGCACTCGCTTCCCTCTGTAGCTGCCTGCCCTGATAATAAATGATGCTGAACTTGCTTGACTTGCAACTTTTCCTGTAATAAGGACAACCAGAGCAGAGCTGTACAAAGATTCTTATGTTTTACAAAAAGGTTTACAAACCTGCTTCACAAGCTAGTGCAGAATCAATACATAAATATGGTATGGGGCAACATATGGTCTTCAGCAATGTGTAATGGGGAGAGTAATTCTTTGTCCAGGCTGCAATCCTTAATTCCTACCTGAGTACAGGTGTGCACCACTTAACAATGGGGATATGCTCTCCTATTCCTATTGTTATGCGATTAGGTCATTAAGCAAACACTCTGCCCAATCTAATGCCTTTGTTGTGTAAACAGACACTCCCTGCCAGACACTAGCTGGCTACACAGACTACTGGAGATAGATTGCCTTATCTTTGCATTAAGCGCCTCTTTATTGTGTATCCTGTCTGCTGTAGGCTATGGGAATCCTGACTGCCTCATTAAGAACCTCTTGGTTGTGCTTTGACTACCCTTGTATATGCAGTCCATCCTTAAGCAGAAGTTTGTTAAGTGGTGCACTCCTGTAAATAGAAGTGTCCCAGTTTTCATGGGTGGAATGCAGAAAGGCATGTCATATAATAAGAATTATTACTATCAAAGGGACAGTTTGGATAAGATTTACCCCATTCAGCTGGCCCCACATATTTAATGACGTGCCTTCATAGCACTTGCAGATCCTAGTCCCTCCTTCTGCCTCTTTTACAAATGCCCCTAATTTTTGGAGGGGGGGTTCCACTCAAACTGCCACCCAAACTACTGTATGTTTAGCAACATCAGTTGAAACACCTTCCCCCCCCCCCCCGTCATGCACTTGGGGAGATTTGTAAGGAAAGCAGCAAAATTGTAAGAAGGAGCAAGAACATGCACGGGCCAGGAGTACACATCATCAACAAGCATAGGGCTGGTTGGACAGGGTGAGTATCATCTGAACAGGCCTATGAGGGACCAGCAACAACATGTTGAATCTTCCAACCCTTGTGCTCCATTGGCTCAAGCAGGACAATTCCCTCTCGGTGCCGCCACCAACACCTGGCACCATGAAGATGGGGTGGAAGCAACCATGCCACCCACTCCCCCAATATGATGGAAAAGACTAAGTTATGCATGAACATCAAATGCTCTTCCACTCCCAGATTTTTTTTTTCTATTGGGGGTGGCCCCAGAGCAGGTCAGTTCTCTAGCCACTCAGCCCTTGGGTTTTGCCACGGTTTTTCTAAGGGACATCTCAACCAGTATCCAGTGAATTCATGGCAGAAGTGAGATTTTTGACATGCAGCTCAGTCTCTCCACTCATACTGTGCATCTCATCAGCCACTGCCAGCCCATCTGTGAGGCCATCTGATGCAGATTCCATCAGCAGCAGTTTGTGAAAGAGTAGAAGACTTGGGGCGCCTTTCATTCAGATCCTGCATCATCTGCCTCCATCTGTCCCACCTCCAAAACAAGCTGCAGTGATTTGCTTCCTGATTGCTTGAGCAGGAAGCAAAATATTTCTCTCTTCTTTACTGTGTCCCTTGTGCGCTATTGTCAGATCCCAAAGGGCGGGACTTCCAAGCTTGACAACAGAATGCAACAAGCATAAGGATTTTTTTTTTTGGTAGAACAGATGCAGCAAACCTGAGACAGCATCAGGCAGCATTCCAGGTCACACCACCCCTGACATCAGCTCCCTAAGAAAGTTTCTGCTGGTGCCTTCTCTTCCACTTTATCAGGCCCCTGGCTTTCCGTGCAGTCCCATTGCTCCCTCAAGTCTCTACTTCCTGATCTTCTGTTTAGCTGATAAGGCTGTAGTACCACTTCATCAGAACGCAGTCTTCAGTGAATTAGAGCTCCACTGCTCAATTCTTTATATTTTACCATTGCCTTGATATGGAAATTTCCCCTTAGCAAGGTTTTCAATTCTGCTGTGAAGGTCCAAGATCCTTTCCCAGCCTACTGTGATATTTATAGGCAAAAATGTTTTAATCAAAGGAGTCTGTTGGAAAAAAAGAACATAGATGTGAGATAGTGCTTACAACTAGGTGCTAGTTTATGAAGTCTGAAAAGGAATTCACTCTGGAACAAAATCTGTTTTGATGTTTGAGAACTCTACATCAGCTCTTACTTGACTCCACCGAGTTTCATTTGCTGAAAAACCTGCCTTGGGGATCTGTTAACTGCGTATTGAGTATGAGGCTACCAAAAGGAATAGATCTCGTAACAGGATGTCTTTGCTTGGTAGATTACTGCAGTGGGTACATGCCCTGAGAAAAGTATTCTCATTTACACAGGAACAAAGCTTCATGTACATTCAATTTGCACACTTAACAGTTTTCTTCATACTCAGAAAGTGACACGAAAAAACAATGTTAGGTTCTTAGCTCCACACAGCATATTATATATTTGCATCTTATCTATTGAAATTCTATGAAATTTAAAACAAGTAAGATGATAACGGTTATTGAAACAGTTGTGTGAGGGGGATGTTCTTTTCCCTCTCACACAACACCAGAACCAGGGGACATCCACTAAAATTAAATGTTGGGAGAGTTTGGACAGACAAAAGAAAATATTTTTTTACCCAGTGTGTAGTTAGTCTGTGGAACTCCTCGCCACAGGATGTGGTGATGTGGCATCAGGCCTGAATGCCTTTAAAAGGGGATTGGGCAAATTTCTGGAAGAAAAGTTCATCACAGTTTACAAGCCATGATGTGTATGTTCAACCTCGCAATTTTAAAATTAGGCTGTCTCTGAATGCCAAGTGCGAGGGAGGGCACAGGGTTGCAGGTCTCCTGTTGTCTTGTGTGTTCCCTGAGGCACCTGGTGGGCCACTGTGAGATACAGGAAGCTGGACTAGATGGGCTTTTGACCTGATCCATCAGGGCTTTTCTTATGTTCTTATGAAACAACTTTAGCTGATGTGTGTGCACACTTCCAAGTTACACAGAAATCTTAATTCAAGGTTGCCAGGTTGCAATGTGGAGAAACTTGTTGTCTGCAGAAGGAAGGCAGTCATGCCTTTTTCCTGCCCTACTCTTTCCCTGCCCCTTTCTGCCTACCCTGTGATACTTGTCCACTACAAATTGTCTACTACAATTTAATCTCATCTCCACATTTATTTAATACATAATGTATTCAATCTTCAAAAAAGTTAAAACATCTTTTTTTTAAACCTAGGTTGCCCAAAGTCTTTTTCTAACTTGGAACCCAATCCAATCCCCCACAAGCCCAGAGTGTGCAGCTCGCACTGCATGCTATCGGCCAGCCAGAGACCAGGCAGCCCAGGAGAGGTAAGAACATTTTTACTTACTTCTCTATAGACCAGCCATTTTCAACCACTGTGCTATGGCACACTGGTGTGCCACGGGTGATCCACAGGTGTGCCACAGGAATTTGAGGGAAGGTCATTTATTAGTAGGGCCAATAGGGATGTGAAGCCCCCAATGGCAGCATGGTGTGCCTTGGCAATTATCAAAAACCTGATGGTGTGCCTTGACAGTTTTAGTGCCTTGTCAGTGTGCCGTGAGATGAAAAAGGGTGGGTCTCCTCAGAACTACGCCAGCTCTTTAGCTGATGTGAGGAGACTCTGAGGGCAGGTCTTGGATGGGAAGGGAGTATCGGATCCCACATTCACGAGTGCTGCTAAGATCCACCCCCCTCCCACACTAGTGCTACTGAAATCCACCCCCTCCAACCCCATCCTGGCTAACCCGCTTCCTGGATCTGTCCATGATTCTCCCCCGAACTGCCCCTGCCATTAACTTACCAGCTACAGCAAAGGATGGCAGAGGTTCTGCAGGCCAGTGGTATCTGCAAATGGTCTCTAGCTGTTTGTGCTGGAGTGCCTGGTGTGCCCAGCCTGCAGAACAACGGAGCAGCTTTTGCACCATCAGTCCAGGGCTTAGCAGATTGTGAGATCTGCCACCATAAGGCCCAGCTAGGACTGGGCCATCAGTGAGATGATGAAACCATTTCATTTTTGCCAAAGCTTTCTTCACATTGTGTGTGAGATAGTAGACAGAGTAGTTGGGGAGCTGTAAATGCACTTTAAAAAATATTTCATGCACTTAATTATGATGCAATGGGAACATAATTCACATATCTGAAGACAGAAAGTGTCTTCTGAGTCATATGTGGACCATATGTCAAAGGTGATTTTAGACTGAAAACATGTGGGCGTTGTAGACAGCTTTGCAGGGAACTTTTTTCAAGGAAAGGAAAACCACCAAAAATAACTGAAATGAATTCAGCAGACAGTCCAAAATACACACAGGAAGCTACCTTATCCTGAGTCAGACCTTTGGTCCATCTATCTCAGTATTGTCACTGACTGTGGGCCGTTCTCCAAGGCTTTAGGGAACGGCTGTTCTCTGCCTTATCTGGAGATGTCAGGGATTGAACCAAGAACTTTCTGTATACAGAGCACAAGCTCTGTCACAGAGCTAAGACCTTCTACTTTGCACACAAAAGAATCCATTCTTTGTAACCTACAAAGAATATAACCAACATTATTTCAGGCCCTAAGTGCAAGTTATATGCTGTGATGAATGCCCTACATTTCCCCTTATTTTTTACTTACTTTTCTATACTTTTGGAAACTTTTAACTCCCCATGAGCTCCTGTGAAGGCTCAGCAGCCTAAAAAACAGCTGGAGCATCCTTCTGCAAGCAGCTTTTGTCTGTTTGAAACTCCATTACTAGCAAGCACAGAGATTGGTGGATTCAGAAGATTCTTGACTATTTGGCAGGCTGTGATGTCACATCACTTATTTGGGACAGGAGAGATAGTCTCTCCCACTGGCAGTTCCTTTTAACTGACTCTGCAGATGCTCAAAAAAATTTATACTGCTGTGCTGAGCAGCCTGGTTCAAGGAAGTGCTGTGAAGGTCAATGAAGTCCCCTATGAAGGACTGAGGTTGATCTTAGGCCTCTCTCAGAAACAGTTTAAAAACAGACTAGTCTCATACAGGCACATACAACACACACAAGAAGAAAAAATAGAGGCTGTGGCTGCCCCAGCCTGCTCTACCTGTTCCCAAGGGCTCTTGAGTGTGCTTGGGGAGAGTAGCTTGGGGAGAGTAGCAGGAGTGGTCAGTTACCAGTCATGGGAACCAGCTTGGCACAATGGTTCACTTCACACAGCACTGGTGGGTCAACAAACAGAACAATCAACAGCAAAAAAAGTGAAGATCAAAGCTACATTGGGCCCTGTGACCCACCTTTTTAACACTTCATTCTCTCATAGAAATGTAGGGGAACATTTGTGGGATGAGCTCATCAAGGAATCTTCTTTTGTAACTTGATGGCCCTTCATGGCTCAACCCCAACCCTTACCAGTGCTGCAGTTGTCTTGTACCCTAACTAGCTCTGAAGGCCAGTGACTCAATTAGCACAAACTCCTTGATTGGGTTTAGCCATGGAGTTGGTGAAGGCAGCTAGGGTTGGAGACCCCACTTTTGTGTCACTAACAACTTTGTTTACTTCAAGACGGGCAGCTCACAGGATGCAGCTTTTGTTCACAGATTCAAGTGTGTGTGTGTGTGTGTGTGTGTGTGAGAGAGAGAGAGAGAGAGAGAGAGAGAGAGAGAGAGAGAGAGAGAGATTGTTCTGAAAAAATTAAAAGTGTAGTCTTCCTCACTGTCTGTGAAATCTGAGGCCTCTTGCTATTGGTCCAATTCTAAAGAGCAGTACAGGCCTGAGTCATGTGCTCCTCTCAGGCACCCAGCGCCATATATATGTGTTTGCAAATTGTCACACACCATGCATCTAAATGAGCTAAATAAAAAAGTGGTCAGGCAATAAGCCCTGTAAGCTAAAAGCATCACCATATTTTATGGCAATGGGTTTTATAAGCTTATGATGGGTCACGTGCAAAATGACTTTCCCTTTCTTACCTGAACTACCAACCATTTGTTTCACCAGAGAAACTGCTAAATGGTTGTCATGGGGGGGCTACCAACTATTTGTTTCACCAGAGAAACTGCTAAATGGTTGTCATGGGGGGGGGGAGACAATTCAAAGCCTTGGTATCAGTCAGATTGCAGCCACAAGTTCTGCGTTCAGAGCATCCTGCTCTCCCAAATCCCTGGGCATTTGTTATGTCTGTGCTAACAAGCTCACGCTGCCTATAGTCACAAACAACGTGAGGCTCACAAGCACACGCAGCTGTTGCTATGACAATCTATAAGAGGAGACTCACAAAATGCCCCATCCATATATATATAAGTAGATCATGAAATGCAAGGCAGCCTTTCTGCATGATCTCTCTCCCCTTTTCTTTCTTCTCTCTCCATTCATCTCCTCTTCATTTCCTTCTCCCTCCTTCTCGCCACACACCACTGACTGCAGCTTATGCTCCAGCAAGCTCAAAGATGATCTACTTTCCGCACAGCTATGGCAGAGAGCCATGGCCACTGACCTCAACAAATTCTCAACCTTGATAGGTAGTGACAAGCCTTCAGTTTCCAGGTCGGTATGATCTCACTCACCACATCCTCACACCAGGGCAAGCCTCAAAGAGCACAAGGCTCTCTTCAGCCTTCCCTCCGCCTGTCGCAATCTTCCCCACAGGTACCTGCAGGAGCACCAAGCTACATTGAATTCCCAGGGCTGGTCCACCCACCAGGGCCAGTGCGTGAGCTGTCAGAAGCTTTAAATATCACTGGATGGAGCAAGAGGGAGCCAAGGCAGGAGTTAGCCCAGCTTCCCAAACACCTGCCGTCTCATTATGGCAGCCTTTCAGCAGAGAGGCTCAGTGATATTCCACCTCTGCAAAAGTGAAAAGTTTTTTCCTAATGTCTTTATGCTAAGTACAGTCTGGAGTGCAGTAAGGAGGAAGCCATTATTTCTAGAAATGCATCACCTGATTCCCTTGCTCTTCCCCTCCTATTTTGCCCTGAGGAGTTGCCAAAATGCCAGTCATGCATCAGGCTTCCCCTTCTAATTTGCTCTGGGGAGATATCAAAATGCTAGACATGTATGGGCTATCATGTCCTTCATGCAATGGATATTCAGAACCAAACACTGACGATTCCACATTTGTCCACATGGATGGTTCACCACATGGATCACAGAATCATAGAATTGGAAGAGGCCTTCAAGGCCATCTAGTACAACTCTCTGTTAGAAGCAGGAAAATTATCTCTAGAGCATCTCCAAAAGGTGCTTGTGAAGCCTCTGCTTAAAGACCACCAGCATGGGAGAACCCACCACCCCTCTCAATAATTGGTTCCACTGCCAAAGATATAATAATAACAACAACAACTAGGTATTTATATACCGACTTTCTGGTCATCAGATTACTCCTCTGACTTTATTCAAGGTGGTTTACATAGGCAGGCATTTCTAAATCGCTCAAGGGGATTTTTGCAATCATAGAGGTTCTCTCTTTCAAGAACCAACAACATTTCAGAATGGATCTTTCTGGTTTGGTCTCACTTCTGGCCTCCAGTTCTCCCACGCAGGCTGGCAAGCAGCTCCATCTCTCACGTGTAGGGCAGCCAAGACGCTTCTTGCTCACAGCAAGAGCAGGTGGAATCACTCAGCTTGGCTTGTCAGCTGCTTCACGTTCTCGCCATTCTCAGCCATTCAGGGAGCTGCCAGTGTCCTCGAACTGGCGACCTTCTGATGTTATCTTCAGGCTAACAGAGGCTCTACCCTCTAGACCAGACCTCCTGCCCATACCATGTAGTTATAGGCTCCCTCTGTTACACACTTTGGCCTGCAAACATCTTCTTTCCTCCCTCAGGACACCCACAAATAATGCCAAATGATGAGCATATTATGTAATTTCGCTTCCAGTCAATGCAGAACAAAAATACAAATTCTACTAAGTCAGAGCTGATATCACTCTTCTTACCACAGCAATTATAGCAGATGGAAATATGTGTATGGTATTTGTATGGGTTTGCACAGCAAAGGGGAAGAAACTTGCTGGTGAAATGGGTTCTTCTTCAGAGCTCCCACAGCAAAACCAATATTTGGTTTTGTATGGCTGGTCTGTCTGTGATTGATCTTCCCTGAAAATATGGCTGACTGGTTTTTACATTTGGGTGGAAGCAACCGTACTTAAAGCTCTATTCAATGGGGCTGACTCCCAGGTAAGTGTGCATAGGATTGCAGCCTTATGGCTCAATCTGATGGGCCTTTTTTGACAGTATATCTCCCAAGACACTGTCATAAAAGGCCCAGCAATGGCATGAACATTGAGCTGTTTCCGGAACACTCGGTGCTACTGCAACCTGGGCTGCACCAATCCTAGTAAGTTGGCAGCAGGAGCATGTCGTGGGAAAAGAGGGGAAAGTTTTGGGGTGAGGAGGGGAAGGGCAGTGGCAGTTCAGGGGAAGGGGGTGGATCCTGGCAGCAGTGACTTGTGCCAGGATTCTATCCCCTTTCCCAACCTGTTCAGCCCCTTTCCTCTCCTTGGATTTTCACTAGCTACATATCTGGTGGTCGATCCCAGGAGACCCACAGGAGGCAGGCCTTCTGGTTACCCCCACTACCACCACAGCATGCAGTGCATGCTCTGTTGTGTGGCTGCATGCCATAGCATGGCAGGGAATAGAATTGGGCTGTTAATGTCTCTCCTGTCAACAGCTCTGAGACAGGTATGTAAATAGGTACTTTGTTGCCATGACACTGGTGCTCTGCTCATCTCCAAGGTTACCTAACATAATCAAGAAGCCCATTTTGATAGCTTGCTACCTGGTAAACAATATTGGTTTCTTTGCGTTCTGCCAGTCATTTCACCCATCTTCCTTTTCTCTGCCCTTCTCCATGAGCCAGTGCAAATATTCTTATAGCCCTCAAACTTTTACAAATAACTGGTCATGCAACTTATCTACTAACTAAACCACAAGCAATGTCATGGGACCAGACTCATACAAAATCTCCCCTTGCTTTCTCTAAACAGGAACATCAGAAATGGCAGTTTTCGCATTCATGTGAGTAGAACAGCCATCTCATGCTCATTTGATCTTTTGCAGCTATGCTGTTAACATGAGTTGACCACTCTTGGTCACAGAGCGGGGGGGGGGGCAGTATTAATATCGACACCAGTTCTATGTTTCAGTACAATACACACTTGCAGGCATGCATGTGATACATTAACAAAGCAGTCCACCCTATCTAAAGCAGCTGTAAGCTTTCCAGTGCCAGTACTGTGGATGAAATAATAAGTAACACATGGAATAATGGGGGGAAAATGAAGTTCTCGGCTTTGCTTACTGTGCTTGGTCTCTTTTGGTAGGACTGTCTGAATGTACTGTTGCAAAGCAGCAAGAGTCTCTATATTTGAAGCAGCACTAAATGCTATTTAGTTGTGTGGTTCCATTAAAAGGAACCAAAATGACCCACAATTTGCATCCACCAATGGCGAAACACAGTGGTGTGGGGGGTCATACCTGTATAACTTCATTTTAAAAAGTTGCTCACTGAAATTAGAATTGATTCCATGACATTGGTTATGGATTGTTTTGTTCTTTTTTTTACTTTCATATGCATTGCTTTGGGCACTCAGGTGGAAAAGCACTCTATAAATTTAATAAATAATAATCTTAGGTGGAACTTTTCATCCTTTTATTTGCAAGCAACACTGTTGCAAGTGTCATTTTTGTCTGTGCCACTGACTCTAGGCATGGCTGCTGTGTGTAGGACTAGGCAACTCATCGTATAGTCATTCCTGAAGCAAGAAGGAAACTTCTCCAGGTATTTCTGCTCCTGGCCTCTCCTCAGGACAAAGTCTTGGCTGCCGCACATCATTTGTGCCTTACCAGTAATCACGACAGAGTCTCCTGTGTGCCAAGTTGACACATCACTTCCGGTGGGTCCTGACAGATTCTCATTGTCCTGGTGGGTCCCGGTGCTAAATGTGTGAGAACCAATGGTGTAGACCATTGATTCCCTAGTGGTTCCCCACTCAGCCTGTGGTGGAGTACAATGTTATTGGATAGGACACTGAAAAACGTGCCTACTACTCCATTTTATTGGCTAAGCCCTCAGTCAGTCTGCACCCAAATACAGTAACATTCCCAGAGAAGAGCACAGCACCATGTTTTGCAGTGCCTTAATGCACTGTGTAAGCAGCCCCCCCCCACCTTTGGAGCCATTCTGGGTGGCAAGAGCAAAGGAGAGGAGATACCTCCTCTTTGCTCTCACCACCTGGAATGGCGCCAAAGGGGAAGGGCCATTTACACGGTGCGTTGAGGTGCCTGCAAAACCTAGCACTGTGTACCTCTCTGGGAATGCCACTGTCTGAATGGCCGCTGTGCTGGAACATTTTATAAAGGGAGCCAAAGCATATTTTTGTGATTGTCATAATTGAGAGGCACATCCTCACAGGCAACACGGGCCATGTCCTTCCCTGAGTTAACGAAAACAGTATGGTGTCTATTGCTTGCATTTAATACACTTTTTCCACCAAAAACCTTTCAGCAGGTCACGTTAATTAGGAGCTCATACCCTTGTCAAAACCACTACTGCAACCACATGTCTGTATACATAATAAATATTGGAAAACCGACTGTAAATTAAGACTGTCTCTCTTGGAAGCTGTCTTAATATCCTGGCTCCCAGCTATAGGAAATTCCACTGACACTTCTATATTAAGGACATAATTCTTGAAACACTTCAGTGCCACCATCTTTTACACAGTCAGCAAGGAAACGGCTGATACAGACTGTGTATCTACTTCAAATTAAAACATAATTACAATTTCGTGGCTATACCAACAAGACCAGCAACGTGCCAGCAAACAGATGTTTTTGCTAAGCAACTTTATAACAAACAACTGCCAGGTGTATATTTGAAACTTTAATTGGCTTCAGATTAAAAGCCCTGAGATCTACACTGATCTACAATTGGATGATATGCCACAGCTCATCTTCTGCCTGCATCCACATCAGGCCAGAGGTTTTCTTCTTCTACCATTCAGTTCACATTTGACATTTACCATGACAGGAGGTGGAAGGTCATCTGACTCCTTCTTGAACTGGGCACGCAGCCTGGATTTGATCACCTCCTCTACTCAGATTTTGGGCTATTTTAATAAAGTGCCAAGCCCAAGGCCCAGATACAAGTGGCATTTTTAGCAAAGAATCGATCCAAAGGTGCTGAGCAAGCCACTGTTGTTTCAGCTGTGGGTGGTTTTAATGGAAGCAAAAGTGTGTGTGTGTGTGTGTGTGTGTGTGCATGCGCTGGCTTTATTTTGTAAGCACCATTTTTCAATGAAACTTGTAAGCTGCCTTAGGCATTTGCCTTTGCAAAAGAAAGGCAGGATATAAATTTCTTAAATAAAAAAACAAATAGAAGAAGATAGAGGAGATATATGCTCAAATAATGGGCAGCCCAATCTTATACTTCACCAGTGGATGGAGAATCCAACACACAGTGCTGCCAACAAAGCTGAGTGAGCCGAAACCCCTCAGATTGCCAGCAAGAGCTAAGTAAAATTAGTTACTCCTGGTAGGCTTCCTAGTCACCAATGGGTCTCCTCATTTTGCTAAAGAGCCAACTTAGATCTTGTGAACTGCCAACAAGATCCACCCCTCCCACCCTCAAACCGCCCCCAGTTTCTTCCATTCCCAACCCTGATCCACCCACAGATTGCCCCCTCTGCCACCTTACCTGCACCAGTGGAGTGTCTGGGCAGTTCTGGCATGCACACAGAATGCTGTTTCTGCTGGTGCCTCTAGCATGCCTGATGGTGGTGAAACATTTGCACCATCGCAAGGTGTTTTATGGCAGTGGATCACTAGAATCTACTAGGATTGGACCATAATTCTACTCTGTAGCAGACTATTGGTTACCTAAACCATTTGCTTTGTGAACATTCACATCATGGTTGAAAGTGCAGTAAGATGGATAGGGAAAATTGTAAGAGAAGCTGACCCATGAGTGAATAAGTGAATGTAGCAAAGAAAATATATATGCTGTATATCAATAGAACAGAGATCTCCTCCAAGAAAAGACAACACTTTGGACAAATCAGCTGCAGCAAAAGGTAGTTGTGAAACAGTTGATCTGAAATATACATGGTGGAATTCATATTTGCTTTCACAAGAGCATATTTGCTTTCACAAGTATTTGCTCTGATATACTCTGCCAGGAACAGTAGGCATAAAAAGCATTAGGAACAGCCTATACTGGAACAGACCACATGAGATGCAGTTCAACCTCTTCTCCTACACACTGAGTATACATGTATGAACAGAGCATCAATAAAATCTTAAAACAAGTTGTAGACTCTCTTAGACAAGGCCAGTTCAGATAATACTCAGATGAGACCACCCAACTGCATGGGGTAGGAGTGTGGACATACACATTTCCCCCAATGCTCTAGCGGCTAGAGTCTAGCCTATATAACCTAATCACACTTTCAAGCTTTAAAGTGGTATTAATCTGTATATTGAGGCATGGTTCTCACAAACCACCTAACTGCAAGTTAGGCGATAGGACACAGAGCTAGCCCAAGACAGTCCAGTACCTGGGGCAAAATACCAAATGCTGCTCCCCCCATACATGGTGATGTGCCACTCTCTGCCCCTCCCACTCCCTGGAGGGAAGGAGAGGGAAGAGAGGGAAGGAGTGGAAAGTGATGTGTGCAGAACATGAGAGAACATGAGAGTGGTGGACTACAGCATTTTGTCCACCACTCCCCTTTCCGCCATGCTTCTTCTATTCTATCCCCCTGTTCCTTTTCCAATCCAGGAAGCACAAAGAGGAATAGGAACAGTGGTGGGAGGACATACACAACTATCTGCTTCCTGAGGCAATTGCTTCAGTTGGCCTCATAGATATGCTGACCCTAGTAGGACAGTGCATGGGGGGGAGAGGTGCATACCCAGTCTTACTAGCATACCTGGGTGGGGGGAAGAGTGGCAAAAGCCCCAGGTGGCACACTACAAGGGACAGCTCCACACTGCCATCCATTCCCCCAAACCATCTGTCCTTCCCGATGGCACCCTTTGTGGAGGTCTCTGGAAGGCCTTTAAACATCACTTTCGGTTTATGGTTGAAAACTGGAAGTGATGTTTTAAGCACCTAGAAGGCCTTTCATCCATAAACCAGAAGTAATGTTTTAGTCCTTCTGGGGGCCTCAGAAGGACTCCTGAGGGCTGGAGGAGGCCGCATGCCTCAGAAGGCCTCCTGGATGCAACAGAGGCAGTGGTAGCAGCAGGGGCATTCTCCTGGGAAAGCAGCATCCTGGCCCTGGGCAGCACAGGGGCCAGAATCCCGTGCCCAGTTTTCTCCCCATGTGATTAGGATAGGCAAATGGATGTTGTATCCAAACTGACCCAGCAGTCCTATTTACATTCACCTTTCTTGGATTCCCTCTTTCAACCTTCACTCCCTCCATTAGAAGACAGGCTCTTTCCAGATGCCAGTTCATATGCCAGCTTCCTCTTGGCTTATAAGGATGATAGCTCCCATACTTAAATAGATTATGTACAATTTTAATTGAATCATTTGAGAGAAATGTTAAAACAATGAATACAAATGACATTTGGACTTAACAAGGTAGCTCACAGCTGAGCTGCATTTTGGATTATGAGACATCTAAGGATAAAAGGCAGCTTCAGGACCAAAGGTTACCCTGACCCAGAGGGAGACGCTACCTGACCTGGCTTACCTGGACTTTGGACTTGGACTGTGACCCGGCATATTGACTTTGGACTGTGAGTTGGCAATCTGCATTTATTGGACTGGGACCTGACTCTGACTTTTGCTTGCTGCACTTGTGAGTTTAACAAGGGAAACTAATCAGCCTTAAGCGGGCACAAGGCCCAGTGGGGAGGAGCTGTGGTAAGACAGTATTGTGCTCTGAATGGTGGTTCTGGAACAGCGTCTAGTGTGGCTGAAAAGGCCGATTCGGGAGTGACAATCCCTTCCACACTGGGAGCAAGTCAGCCTGTCCCTGGTCTGTCTCCCTGGCTATGGGCCTTCCTTCTTTGCCTCTTTGCCTCAGTCTGTTGGCCAAGTGTCTCTTCAAACTGGGAGAGGCCATGCTGCACAGCCTGCCTCCAAGCGGGCTGCTCAGAGGCCAGGGTTTCCCACCTGTTGAGGTCCATTCCTAAGGCCTTCATATCCCTCTTGCAGATGTCCTTGTAAGGTAAATGTGCATGATTGCAGCCAATATGCTCTTGTTTGCATTCCCCGCATGTAAATAAACAAAAGTCTCTTTTCTGAACAATGGATTGGTGCAAAAAAGAATGTCCAGAAGGAAGAACCTAAGTACAGATAAGGCATTTTCAGAAGGCATCATTTGTAGGTTTCAACCGAATGTATATCCACTAGATTTAGAGACGGCCGTCTGAGGACTCTGAAAACAGAAATAATTTATGTAACAGGCAGAGGTGAAAGGAAAAACTAAAGATGTAATTGTTGTTGTTACAGCTGGAAAAAAGACTTTAGAAATGACAGCACAATCCCTTTTATTTATAGTCACTTCTTTGATGCTCAGAATCCTATGATTTTTGGACATATGTGTATATACAGAATTTTAAAAAAAATTTCTCCAAGCGGTTGCCATCTTGACTTGTATTTAAATCGTAACAGTATTATTGACTAAGGCAGAAGCTGAAACGTTTAACATTTAAATTTTAAATCACCATTTGGTCAACTACTTATTTCAATTGTATACTGTCATCTCCTTTACAAGTCCTTTACAAGACAAATCATAAATTTTTTCCCCCAAATTCCAGATGATCCAAACTAGCATCTGAAAAATAAATTCAACCCTGTTCACTGCCAGCAAACAGCCATAATTTTTCTCAGTATAGAATCCATACTATAGTGTGTTTCTGTGTGCGTCGAATAGAACCTGTTCTCATTAGTTCTGCTGTGGGTGGGACAGCAGTGTGTTATTCAGACAGAGTAAATTAACTGTGCACTGTTCCCTTAAAAATAACACAGCCTTTAGAGTTCCCCTCCCTTTCTTACATTAGACTAGGACAAACCCTTCTGCAAGCCTATGTTAGAAGCCATGCCAGGAAGTTGAATGTAAACTCAGTTACTCACATCAGTGGAAATTCAAAAGTCCAGGTTCAAAAGACAGCACAGAAACGATGGAGATATAGCTGTGAAACCAAATTACTGAGGGTGACATTTTCAAATGTGTCCTCTTTATTGCTTTTATTTAACGGATTCACTGCACAATTTAGCCCAGATCAATATCTCTCCGTTTCATTGGTCTTTTCTGGAGAACATTATTTGTGGCTCACAATTTTATAGTCTCTTCTACACCCTCCAACAGCTCTTCACTAACCATGGCATGGTGTCTTGACTGCAGGCAGCAGAGGTGTAACTAAGGCAGAGCCTGAGGGGCACCTGCCCCAGGCGCTATGCCAAGGGGGTGCGGATGACTGCCCCTCAGATTCTATCCTAGTTGTAGAGGAGGCACTTGCAGCTTTGCCTCCTTCCCCCAGTTCCTTCTCCTGAGGAGACTCCCCTTCAAGGAAAAGGAATGGGGGGCACAAAGCCACAAGCAGTGACCCGTCCCAGGGAACACCCGGAAGTGACATCAGAATGTCTTACACTTCAGATGTACGTATAGGATTAAATGGCACATCAGATTCCACCGTTACAACATTCAGGAAATGTAAACGGGGGGGGGGGAATTTGGCTAAAAAGGAACCTACAGTTATCAGCACCATACATTAAATTTTCCTGTGAGTTTGACAAAGAGAATTCAGTAGCATGCCTGTAAGGTAAACACAGGCAAGTATGTGTGATCATTTGGGGACCTGGTGGTAAGACCCAGGAATTCTGATAGTCGGCCCATTAATCTGCTGAAGTTGCACCCAGTCCGACAGTACATTGCGGACTGCATTACATGAAATACGCCCAGAAGAGAAGCAGAAATGCCAAACCCCAACTTGGTCGGGTGTGAAAAATGCATCCAACAGACTCCTTCTCCAAAGCCGAAGACTTGGTGCCAAGTCCCATTTATTGATTTAGCGTATGGCATATAATATATAACATTTAAACTAGATCAAATGTCAATGTCCAGTTCAACCAGCCATTCAAGGACAGAGTTACCTTTGTTGAAAAAGTCAGACCATGGGCCAGTGTACACCCTCAGTTTACAGCCAGACACAATGTGGTGTATGGTTTGGCAGGGAAACCCACAGTTACACTGTGGGATAGATACTAAACCCCATTTAAACACTGAATCCTGACAAACACCATGTAAGGTACGAATCCTGTTCAAAGTTTTCCAGTGCTGGCAAGGTAAGTTGAAACCTGGCACCTTAAGTGTGGGATTGTCTGTATATCTACCTGTTTCTGGGCATTCAACTGCTCATTTAACTTTCCATTGGGCACTGATGTTGAAATTATTATGCACATGTTGTGCAAGTGCTAGAGAAGGCTGGATTTGTGCTACCGATTGATAGATGAGGAAGTTGGCATGTGCTGGTAAAAGTGGATTGTTGATAATTTTTCTATATTCTTTCACTAACGCCTCTTGTCTCCGTAGGGCTGGTGGTGCTATGTGGCTCAAAACGGGGAGCCAACAAATAGGAGTGGATTTTATTCAGCCAAGTGCCAGTCGATTCCTAACAGACAGTATATACATGCTGCTTGGTTTTATTCCAGCCATAGAACTGCAGAGAGCCAGCGGAGCCTGCCTGTAAGCTCAGGCACACATGAGGTTTATCCTTGAAAAACCTGTACTGCAGAGCTTCAATCTGCATTTGGCACCTGCCCAAAAGGAGATAATGAGAGAAGCGACCGTCTGCCACGTGCAGCGCTGCAGCACACGCTCTCCGATCTCGTCCACAGACAGCTGAAGCATCCCTGCACGCAAAGTCACACACCGGCAAAATGAGAGGCACCCCCAGTCCTGGAGGTGCAATGAGAAGCTGTCCTTAGCAGAGCTCCGTTCTGCAAATCACACTCACCATGAGGGGCCCTGCTGCTAACAGGACCCACGCTGTAAATGCCAGATGTAGTTACCACAGAGAAGTATGATACGGATGCAGATGCTGCTGGGGGAAGTTTCCGTCCCTAGCTGGGAACTGCCAGCATCCTGACGTTCCAGGTTGCCCTTGCCAGATGCATGAGATCATCATCATATCCTGGGATAGCTCTGCATTTCTGACACATTCCTAAATTGCGAACGGGATGAATATTTTCACAGAATCAGCCCTCAGTTTTCACAATGTGTTTGCACAGGGCTTTTGGAAAGCCTGATGCTTTATTAGTTAGTGAAATAGGATGGGATAGTAAAAAGAGTGCTAATAAAGAACGTGGGAGCCCTGAACACATGCAAATGCCCAATCAATTGTGAACTCACAGAGTCAGTCAGCAACTTGTCTTGGTCTCAAGGGAATAATATCAAGCTAGGAGAACCTCCTAGAGTTGTTATGAGCATAAAGCATATTGAGAATGCAATCCTAAGTGTACTTTAATGGGTTCTGTCTTGTAGTTATCAAAGGGTAAACTTGAGGGGGGATCATCTGAGGTTGGCTGCCAGTCAAGTGCCCACAGTCATCAGGTGTACCATCTGACCAAGCCAAGTCAGCTCTGGTGTCAGGGGCCAGCACCAAATATGTCCTTGAGGGAGGGGCTCCAAAGGGCTCCATGATGTAGGGCTTTGCTTCAGGGGGCATCCAAAAAACAGGCACTGACATTAGCATGAGGTAAATTGCAGGGCTGGCAGCAGCAACTAACATTCACAGGCATCTAACATGCCTTAGTTACAGTCAGGCCATTGGTCTATCTAGCTCAGAATTAGCTCAGAATTAGCAGCATTGACTGGCAGCTGCTTTCTGGGGTTCTGGGCAGGAATTTTGCTCTGCCATACCTGGAGATGCCCAGGTCTGAAACTGGAATCTACGGCAGGTGCTCTAACACCAAGCTCCTGTCCCTAACAAAGCTCACCTCAACAGGGGCTTTCTGCCAACTGCTAGAGTTCGCTGATCCCGCTTCTTCTCCCCTTGCCATTTGCACCCACTTGTCTGCACACTCTGAGGACGAGGAAGGGACAGCAGCTGCCACTGCTAGTGACACACTTGTCTGCACCTTCTGGTCAACAGTGGGGACTGAGCCGAGGGAGAAACAGCAAGTGGGCAAGAGCGAGGAGAAAGAGTGCCACTGGGAGTGCCTTGCCTGGGGATAGGCCCACTGGTGTTCCTGGAGGGGGGGAGCAAAATGCTAAGTTTCTTCAGGCACTGGGACACCCGTGTAAAGTGCCCCTTGGCTTACGAGCCAGCTGAGCTTTGAAAGCAAAGCAAATCTCCTCTGCTTTGTTCTCGACTTCCCGAATGGCTCGGAAGCCAAGGGGGAGGGGGTGCTTTACACAGGCATCCTGGCACCTGAAGAAACTTACTACTTTGCCCTCCCTCCAGGTACGCCAGTGGATAATCCCCCAACTCCATACACAATGAAAACCCTGAAGCCAGCACTGGTTGGAAGCATTCAAGATTGATTGCTTTCATCCAGTGCTGGCTTCAGGGTTTTTCATCTGAATGAAAACTTTAAAAACCATTATTACAGAATATAATGAGGAGACTCTTGTAAAACCTGTGAGATAAATGTGCTTTGACACTAGAGGCATTGTTTCAGATTTCAGTGTAAGATACTGACAGAGGAAAGTGTAGCGGCTCACTCTTCCATATATTCCAAAAGAAGCGTTTTGTGAAAGCATTTGTTCTGGTTACTTTTTTTAGCATCTCACAAAAGTGATAGCAATTGTTAAGATAGGACAGTCACTTTGTTCCCAAAGCATCAGTGCCTCTGACATGTGTACCTAAGTCAATTTAATTGTGTATCACAGTAATCACAGAAAGGTATTTTGCATGGAGATGATAAACCAGACCTCTTTGCATATGGGCTCATGTGATTCAATGCACCTTCATTAAACAAGAATAAATAATTACACACACAAAACAAACAAATTAGGGAAATGGCTCAGCTGCAGCCATTCTCCCTGACATGTAGTTAACTATGCAGAGGGAACTTAAAAAAAAAAATCTACAAAGGAGTGTTCAATCATATCAAATGGCATTGCCTAGACCAGAGATGGTGAACCTTTTCGGCTCAACATGTCAAAAATTCAGAAAATGCCTAACTTGACTCTGCTGGTATGTCACTGCCCCCCCTCCACAAACAAAAGAGAATTTTTAACATATGCATTTATTTTTAAAATATGCAGTCCAGTCATGTGTGCTGCTGTGAATGATATAAAGAAACATCAAATAATTACAAAAATTAAATACAGGGGGATCTGTTTATCTGCAGATTTTACATCTGAGGATCTGGCTCAGTGTGGGTCCCCCGGACCCACACTGAGCCAGACTGGGCTCCACCTGAACCCTCCAAAGGGGATTGGAGCTGCACTCCAGTTTCCTCCATAGGGCTTTTGGAAGCCCACAGAAGCTTTTCTGGCCCTCTTAATGCCTTTTAAGGGCCCTTTTTTGCCGAAAACTGGAAGTGGAACGTTTTTTCACCATGGGGCCATTCTGAAGCCCACAGTGGCCATTTGTGGACACACACGGCCTCTGCAGGCTTCAGATAGCCCACTGGAGGGGACTGGAGCACAGCTCTAATTCCCTTCAGAGGGCTTAGGGGTGGAAAATAGCAGATTTCCTTATCCGTAGGGGGTCCAAGAACAGATCCCCCACAGATACCAAAGCCCCATCTGTATGAGTAAAACAAACTCAGTTGTTGTTTTGGGTTGGTGAATGTTCACGTGTCACCCAAAAGGTTGTGGCATGTCACCTTTAACACACATGTCATTGGTTCATAATCACTGACCTAGTCACAAGTGAACCACCGTGCTGAGAACTAGACATCAGTGTCTGAAACTAGCACATTGTCAGAAAGACATCAGTATTTTTAATTGATACACTTATGAAACAGGGAGGGGAAGGAATCCCCTCCTGCCCTTCCTAAATGTTATCCCTTGTTGGAACCACCTCTGACAGAGAGAATATTATATTTCCTCTATTATGAAATTGATTTAAAACAAACTACAATGACATAAAACAGGAAACAAAAAAGGGGAGATTTGAGCTTACCTGTGAATTCCCCTTCTCAGTGGTCTCCATGGCAGGGTCAGTCCTTGACATCTGGGGAAGCTCCTCCCTGTCAGGCAGGCAGGTCAGGTTACAAAGTCTTCCTAGGGGAGGGGCTCCCTTGATTCCCCAGACTACAAAAGCCTCAATGGCCCCTCTGCAGATCAGCTCTGACTTGGATTGTTCAGGTAGATGTCCATCCTTGAAGTCCAATGTGTCGAAAAGCCATCAGAAGAACTCTGATGACCTAAATCTCACCATTCTGAAGCAAGAAAGGCTAGAACCATACTGTCCTCTAGTTCAGGGACCTAATGTAGACCTATCAGGGACATTTTGTCCTTATCTTCTACCACCCCATTGTTTTGGGTTTACTATCTTTTTTTTTCATATGCTTCAGACTGTGAGGGTGGGTGGACTGACCCTGCCATGGAGACCACCGAGAAGGGGAATTCACAGGTAAGCTCAAATCTCCCCTTTCTCCGGTGAAATCTCCATGGCAGGGTCAGTCCTTGAAATATGGGAAATACCCAAGTCGTGCCTCCTCAAGAGTGGGAGCTGCCTGAAGCATCTGAAACTATGCTCTACAGCCCACGCCTGGCAAAGGCTGCATCCCTGGAAGCATAGGCATCTGCCTAGTAGTGCTTTATGAACATATGGGGGGGGGAGCTGCAGGTGGCTGCTCTACAAACTATCTCCAAAGACAAAAAACACCCTGAATGCTAGCAGTAGCTGCACCACTTAGCGAATGAGCAACTATGCCCTGAGGTGGGTCCCTTCCATGAGCCCTGTAGGCCTCAACTATCGAATCCCTTAACCATCTGGAGATGGTGGGTGGTGAAACCTTAAATCTCTATTCGTTTGCCTTGTGCAGCAAAAACAGTTTTCATATGTCTGAAGAAAGAGTTTCCAGAGATATACTCCCTGTCCAGTACACATCTAAATGTGCCAATCCCACTCTCTAGGTTGAAAGGTTTGGAAAGAAAGACAAGATCTGGGAAACTCAGAATTAACCTTGGGTAGGGTTGGTGAGGAGAACCACCCTGTTCTTCTGAAACAGACACAAGTCCTAGCTACAGAAAGATCTGTCAATGCAGACACCCATCTAGATGATGTTATTCCCACTAAAAAAGATCAGTTTTCTGGGGAAAAAATTATGTAAAGGACAAGTAGCCATAGACCTGAAAGGAGGCTGTATTAATGCCTTGAGAACTAGACCGAAATTCCACAAAGGGGCCCTGGCCACCAGAGGGGGTGTTGATCAATGCTACTCCGCGAGTGAATTTTCTAATATGAGGGTAGGAAGACAAGAGTCAACCCTCAGGATACCCCAAAATACATGAAATTAAGAATACTTATCTTATCAGAATGGCCGTACTCACACCCTTATCCAGACCTGACAAAAGAACTCTAAGAGTTCCCTCACTTTAATTTTCTCTGAATGGACCTGGTTTTGGAAACACCAGCCCACCAACCCCCTCTGGGTAGAATATGAACCCTCTAGGTGGCCCTCCTATCAGCAAGTAGGATCTTGAGAACTAGCTCTCAATATCTGAAGTTAGGACAGTATTTGTTGCTCAAGCTCCATACAGTTAGCTGCAGCATCACTATCTTAGTGATGCTTATGCTGGGACCCTGAAATAGCAGGATTAGCCTCAGAGGGAGGTGAAAAGGCTGGTATACTCAGGGGACTTTGATGTTGGAAACCCCTTCTAGCATTATCTTTAGTAACACCTTTGGAAGACCTCTGATAGGAAGGAAAGCATACAGAACACCTCGGGGCCAAGTGACATGAAAGGTGTTCATTTCTTTGGCATCTCCCTTGGAAAAGAATCTCATCAGCTGGTTTACAAAACAGGTCTAGCACCAGTGGCCCAAACCTCCTGTTCAGAAATGAGAACACCTGGCTGTGAATTTACCATTCAGCCTGGTCTATCTTCTGGAGGCTCAGCAAGTGTGCTTTGCACATATAGGGAGTAACCCATATTAAACTCTGTTCCCCCATTAGTATAAGAAGACATGTGATGGGGTTCTACGAACCTACTCAAAGGCAAACCTGGCATCAGGTGTTGCGTTATCTGTTAAACTTGATGCTTTGGCTGGAGGATGCAGATTTTGGAGATCTGCCCAAGGGATAATGGGACTTAAATTTGGACCACTGAGTTCTAAACTTGGATTGATCCTTGGGACAAAGGATAGCTTGTGACCATGAAAGGACTGATGATATATATTTGGAATAGTCCTTTCGAAGAGTGGGCAAAACCTCTCTCTGACCCCTGTTCTCAATAAGAATGGGATATTATGCTTTATTCCCTTCAAAGGGGAGGACAACCAATCTGGCCTGGGAACCTGTGTCAACATCCCAGGGTCAGAGTTGGGCATTTCTTCTAGCCACCAAGGCAGAGGCCATGGATCTTGCAGCAAACTGACAAGCATCAAGAGGGGCATCTATAGAAAAGGTTACTTACAGAGCAATTTTCCTCAGTACCTTCTTGACACTCCTAGATAGGTTGTGGTCTGAAATGGCCAACTCTTCTGCCCCCAAAAAGGTAGTTTTAGACATTAGGAGACTAGTGACAGCTGCCTTGAAAGCATAAGAAGAGGTTCTAAGTCCCTCTCGACAGCCACCTCTATATCACAAGGGTCCCTCGGTTCCCCTTCGCCCTCTGACAGAATCACCGCATGTGAAGACAAGGTAGAAATGGGAGCATTGACAGAATTTGCAGAGTAATCTGAGGCAGGGAATAAAGCTTACCAAGCAATTTGGAAGTATGTTTCTTCTGAGATGGTGTCATTCACTCTGCTTCCAAGATGGACTTAAATGCCTCTGGAAGGGAACCTCAGGTGACTTGTGGGACCATGAGGAAAAAATAGACACCTGGCCTCTGGCCTGGTTACACTGGCAGAGGCAGAAGGTGACCCAGCCACTGAGCCAAGATTGAGAGATCTAGTTGTCTTAGGTAACAGTTTATGAAACAGGACACTGGACACTGTTCAGGGAATTCTGTGTTAGTGGCTTCCTCCCCCAAGGGATATCCTTCCTCCCCAGAGGATATGGAGTCTGTTGTGCCCATTTCAAGAAGCCAGTTACCTAGCAGTTGGAATCCTCTTAAGTTGACTGCCCCGTAGGAGCTTTGGGACGGCATGGAAGATGAAAAGGATGATTGAGACTTGCACATCTTAGTGAAGTCCCCTCAGAATTAGAGAAATAGAACCCAATGAAGATTGGGAGGGGGGGAAAGGTGAACACTGGCGCTTGCAGCTATAGGACTTAAGGTCCTGTCCTCTCATCCTCTCATCCCTTCTGAGTCCTCATGAGCTAATTTGACAGCCACAGTCTGATTCACAAGCCCTGAAAACCAGCTTTGCACTAAATTTTGTGCTTCCTGGGGCACTGGCAGGCATCCTGTGCCTGGGGAATCCTGTCCTGGGGGAGAAACAGCAGCCCTAGGATGGGCCAAATCCCCTCTCAGGCCGATCTCCAGTCAAACCAGCACTTTCCTCAATGCTCTGGGGAAAGGGAACTTTGCATACACCAAAGCAGAGACTCAGGCATGTTGTCACGTCCCTGGAAGCCATGAGGAAACCATGACTCACAAAATGGAATCCTTAAGGCACTCCTCAGCAAATGCTATGGAGAAAAGGCGAAGCTTGGAGCGTGGGACAGACTGGGCACCAGATTTCTTTTAAGTCTGCCTGACCCTTAGCGTGGCAAAGCACAGAGCATGGTCAACAGGAGGTCTGCAAGCTCCTGAACACTCCGCCTTTCTGCTTGAGATGTGAAGGGATAACACAGTCCCAGCAGGATGAGGTGCCTCATCAGGGACGACTCAGCTGGCAGCTTCATGACTTCTTAGGAGTGCACCCTCCAAGTCTGATGGAACAGGCTGAAATCCCCCTCAGCTGAGATGCTGAGGAGAGGGATGTACCAGGCAGGAGCTGAACAATCCTCTAACTGCAGTAGCAGCTACTGAGGGAAAAATTCTGAGGTAAAAATCCCCCCCCCATTGAGGGACTTAGAACTTGGGGTGGGGGGAGAAAGCTCAATGGCCAGCTCAGGCTTAGAAGGGATCAAATCCACATTGGGCCAGTTATCTCTGGAGGGTTGCCATGGCTGTGGCCGAGCTGGAGGAAGCACTGGCCTGAGGCACGGCCGTTAATTCCTCCCAGTTGGCAGAGGCAGAGAGCCTGGACTCAGGGTCTCAGATGCCTCTCTAGAGGGGCTTGCCATCTTCCACAATCACCCCCTTATTGAATCAGAAAACGCCTCACCTGGCTTCTGAAAGTCTGTGCCGCCCTCTGCCTGGCCCCCACAGGGTCTCGGCAGCACCTTACCTGCTGTGTGGTGCTTTGGCAGGGAACAGGCTTGTCTTGTCAGCACCGCTGTCTGAGCAGGAATCGGGAGAGTAGATCTGCCTTCTCCACACAGCTTCTGGGCAGCAGCCTACTGCTGTGGTGCAGTTTTGGCGGGAAAAATACAGCCTACTGCTGTGGTGCAGTTTTGCTGTGGTACAGTTTTGGCAGGAAAGGGCTTGCAGGGGACGGTTGCAGTCCTTTTCCTCACAGCTTGTTTAAAAGTAAAAAAGGGGCCAAAGCCCCAGAAAAAAAAACGGTTTTGAAGGTCAGGTAAGCTGACCAAGAAAAAAGCCAACGTGCCGTGCCTAGAGGCAAAGTCAGTCTGGGAAATCGAGGGAGCCCCTCCCCTCAGGAAGACTTTGTAACCTGACCTGCCTTCCTGAGAGGGAGGAGCTTCCCCAGATGTCAAGGACTGCCCCTGCCATGGAGATTCCACCAGAGAATGGATCTGTTCATGGATCTCTTTTATTTTTTAATAAATGTACATGTACCATTTTTACAAAATACAAAAAGTATGCACATGTGCATAAATAGAAAGCATATACACTCCTATATATGTAGGAAGCATGCAACTTAGGGCCCAATCTTTTCGTCCCTTACCGCTGATGCTGAGCTCCAGTGTCAGTGCTACTCGTAAAAGTGTCATAAAGCATTTTTATGGCACTGTAGGAGGAGGGAGCATCGGCATCAGGCCAGCACCCATCGGTACTGGGCCCCATGCCAGGAGGACAATGGCCGGCAGTGTGTGTGTGTTCAGGGCAGGGGGAGGAAAGAATAGGGGGAGGGGCTTGTGCAGGAAGGGGGTAGAACCAGTTGAGGCCTCCTCCACTGGATCATATACTCCATGTTGGGCTGGAAAGCCTGACATGGAGGTTCTCAAGTCTGCACCAGCAAGATAGCTGGCACAGACTTGAGAAGCCCCATTGTGAGGCCTGTGCCTTTACCTCAGGTGGCCTCCACAGGGCCACTGGATAGAGCAGTTGCCATTTTGGCACTGCTGCATCCGGCAGCTCCGGTGCTCATAGGATTGGGCTGTTACATTGTCAGTCCAATGGGGCCAAAAATATTTTCATTTACACAAAAAACTACTATAACATGTTCTGGAGTCATGGGATATAGTGGAGGACATGAATCTAATGAATGAATTAATAAAATACAATGAATGAATTAATACAATACAGTTACAAGATAATTAAGAAAAATTAAAAGCTACATATATCTATGTAACTCTTTCTCTTATCTGTTGAGCTTCATGATTAGCCATCATAAATAGAATTTTTGTATCACTTCTGATCACCTCAAACATTGCCGTGCTGCCAATTCATGCATTTAGCTGTGAACTAGCACTGAGCTGAATACATACATGTATGAAACAGCCTTGAAAAGGAGTTAAAGAGAGGTGGAAGTCAGAGTATGAGATTTCCTTTCAAGGGAGAATGCATTCTTAGTCCTTGAAATTGTTATGTGTAAAAAAGTTGAGTTTGACTGAGGAGGACCTGAGGGAAAACTGCTGCACGAGAGGAGGCTGCAGTACCTGTGGAGGAAGATAGAGGCTGCTGCATGCAGAGGCCTATAAAAGGGGCTGCACAAGACTGGGCTTGGATAGACCACCAGGGAAGCCTTGCTGAGAGGAGCTTCAAGACTGAGCTGGGAGAGACCATGCTGCTGAGAGTTGAAACCTGAGCTGAGGAGAGAGTTGCAGCAAGAAGCCCCTGGAAGAGCCACACAGAGAACCAGGGAGCAATCACCCAGCCCCTTTGCCTCAAGCCCTGCTGCCTCCTGCCTGCATAGTGCCTGCCTTCCTCAGGGAATTTAGAACTAGATTGTGTTTTTATTTGGTTAAGGTTCCATTCCGAACAATAACGGCCTTAAACCTTACGTTGGTGTCAGTAGTCTCTTTGGTCCTGCGTAACAAAATGTTTGTTCATGTGAAGGTTACCAGTCTCTTCCACCATGTTATCTTCCATATTCATTTTTGCTTTTGTTCAACCCAGAGAGAAGGCTCATCTCCTCACTAGAAAGCAGAGCGCATGAAAACCATGATATCTTCCTATGGCCTATGACTCTCCTTGTGGGAAAGAAGTTGGGGACAGACTCTTGTACATAAGGCACATGTGAATAAAACATAAGAAAAACAGGGTAGCCATCTAAACATTCCTTATGGTACCCAAGGTCTTTTGCTTTGTTCATATGAGCACAGTGTACAGCATACCTTCATAAAGAAGCATCTCTCACTGAAACCAGATGCTTCTCCAGGTTCACATAAGATGCATGTGTGAGACAGAGTTGTAGGAGCATAATCTCTGCTTGCTTCTCAAGTCTTTGCCTTAGCCTCCAAGGCCATTCTTCCTCCTGCCTTTTTTACTTTTTAATGCTCCCTGAAGCCCCTCTTGAAGGCCTCAGACAAATTGTGGTTTGTTGATGTCAGTGAAATCTGGAAGAAATTCATTGCAAAAGAATTTATCAGCATCAAAGGGTATGCTCATTCTCAGACTGGACCTTTGTTTGCCAAGTCTTCTAAGAACAATTATTTAATTTGTCCTCCTTCAGCTCTTTGCTGACCTCTCAAACAGCTGCAGGAGGGATTCCAGAGGAAAAACATACCACAGCAGGAAGTGTCCAGAAAAGAGGCAACAGAAAAATCCTAGATTACTAGGTTGAGCCACATAGCTGTCACCCACAGACCTCGGTTCATGAGTCACACATATGTGCCCCCAACACTAAATTCCTTGTGGATAAAAGGAAAAGGATAGAAAAACAAGAGGAAGGAAAACAATCTCTATAGCACCAGCGCTAAAAAGAAGAGGAGTATTTCGGAAGGGAACTTGAAATGTGTATTGTTTTGTTCACTTGCTTTGATAATGACCTACTGAAATAATGAGCTGTTCAATGGAAGAGGTACTATGACTAGCATAATGCAGCTATGTTGGAAGGTTGGAAGGTTTTAAGTCAGGAAATCCCTTCAAATCTCCCTTCAACACAAGAATGGCATTCATCTATCTGACTGAGATGAGCTGCTGCCAAGATCCATCCCCTCCCACCCAGGGTGACTGGATGTCATAACTGCAAAAGAGGACCAGGCACCCCAAAATGAAGGACATCCCAGAAAAATGTAGGGCATGACAAAACAAAAGCTAAAAACACTCATCTATTTATTTCATATGATAATTTAAACACTATATTACTTACTAAATTTAAAACTATATTACATATAATTTATTGCATACAATTTATTAATTACAAGAAGGCTATGCGCTGCCTGCTCACAGGGAAAAAGAGTACATCTAAGTTATTTTCCAGTACATGAGGCTAAAAAAGAGGACATGTCCTGGAAAAAGAGGACATCTGGTCACCCTTGTCCCACCCTGAAACCGCACCTTGGTTCAGCCCACTTCCCATCCTGACCCTCCCCCAAACCACTCACAAATCACTCCCTCCACCACCTTACCTGCACCAGTGGAGCGTCTGGGCTTTTTCTGGCAAGCACATGGAGCCTCCAGCCATTTCCACCAATGGCTCTGTAGCACAAGATAGCAGCCCAACATTTGCACCATTGCAAGGTGACTTCTAAGTGGCCCATAGGATTGGGCTGAACTGCTATATGCATGCTAAGTATCGTTATGGGCGAATGAACTCTGCAGATCACCCCATATGGCTTTTAACGTTGGAGGTCCCAATATTTGTATCTCGTTTACCATATTCCTGTCATATTCCTGTCATAAAAAGGCGCTATACTCCTTTATGCAAGAATGAACCAAACTTTGTCCTCCCAATGATTAAAGATGAACTTCTTATAAAGGGGTGGGAAGGAATTATGTCAACAACAAAACATAATTTTTCGTATATTATTATTATTACTGGTTTTTGTATATTATTATTATCATCATCATCATTACTACTACTACTACTACGACTACTACTATCATCTCTCTCGCTCGCTCTCTCCCCCCACACACACACACACAGTTTTTCAACAAAACAAATTCACAAAGTGGTTTACAGAGAAAAAATCAAATAACTGAAAAAACAATAACTAAAAATACTATTTAAAAATCAATAAATGAAATGGTCCCCTGTAACAAAAGGACTCACAATCTAAAAAGATACAGAAGAAACACCAGCAAACAGACACTAGAAAAGACACTGTGCTGGGGTGGACAGTTACTCTCCCTTTGCTGAATATCAGCTGAGCACCACTGAAAAAGTGCCTCTTTGCCAGTTAGAAGAAGATAAACTTCTCAGAATTCTCACATGAGTTTGAAAGGTGCACAGAAGTACTGTACACTGTTCATCCATACTTTGGTTCAGAGCCATGTAAGGACTGAGTTTAAAGTATTTTTGGTATAAACATCTGCAAAACATATAAACACAATGCTTAGATTGGAAAGAAATGTTTCCTGTTCAGATTCTTCAGCACCCCTGTGGGGCCTTCAATGATGATTCCAGGAAAAGTAGATGGGTTAAATCAGTAGATCTCCAGTTGTCTCCTCAAAGCTATATTGATTTATAGCAGCTGAAGACCTGGTTATGCATTTCACATTTCCTGAAATGTGAAATGTGAAATTTCTCTCTGCAGGAATTGCCTCTGAAAGAACACCAGTGAGAGGTCCTGTTATTCTCCTTTGGAGGTGCTCTTCACAGTGCCTGGAGCACTCAGGTCTGTTACCCATTCATGTTGAGAATGTTCAATGGCTACATGCAACTTGGCACTTCTCATCTACAAACTCTAGGCTGTTTCAGCAGGTGATCTTTCTAATCTAGAGGATTCAGGTAATGAATATGGGGTTTTATTGTGCAGTTTTTCAAGTGTCACAATTCGGCATGAACTTCCTTCTCATGTTGATTTTCAGGTCAGAACAATTGTTTGACTCAAGCATGATCAGCTGATGGCCTATAGGCCAGCCTGGTCACACCCTAAGACCATGGTTGGCAGAAGCTATCAGGCCACCACCACTTCCACCACTACCCAGCCCTCACACCCATACAGAGCATCACTCCCAGCATCCTCAGCATTTGTTTAAGGAACCCCCTCAGAGGAAAGAGCTACCTTGCCCCTTCCTCTACCAGGCTCTTGAAACAGCAGGACATAGAGAGAATGGCATTTCCTGCTTAGCTTCAAGAGCCTGCTCAGGAGAAGGAGCCAGGATTACTGTGTTCCAGTTGTCTGAGCTAAGCAAACTGGTCCCTGCCTTCTTCTCACACTGAGAAGCCCAGGGAAGGAAGGAGCAAGGTGAGGAAGATAGATTCCTATACACCGGAGATCAGAATGCAACACTCCTTCCTCTATATGGACTGTTTACATGAAGCAGGAAGTGTCGAGTGCGCCGGAGTGATCCTAGTGACCCCCACATGTCCTACTCTGAATAAAGAGCTTCTCAGAGGAAGAGGCTGGTACAGAGGCCAGCTCTGTCTGCACTACTGCCCTCTCTATTTCAGCCCCAATTTACCCCCAGATGCAAACAGGCTTGTTTGGGCCAGTCTTGCCTAAGACAATGGTCTGGCCCATGGTTCCCTTGCTTCTCCTATACTTCTAGTATAGTTTTAAAAGTTTGCCAGCAGTTTAACAACAAAAGCATTTTTTGACATTGTCAAGAACAAAGATTCCATTCTTCACTAGTCAAATATTTAATTTTCTTTCACCCATGTAACTCTCTCTCTCTCTCTCTCTCTCTCTCTCTCTCTCTCTCTCTCAACTTAGGCTATCTCATAGAACTGTAATGAAGATAAAATGGGGGGGGATTATGTTCATTGCCCTGAGTTCTTTGAGGAAGGGTGAGATACAAATGAATAAAATATCACATCAGTGTTGTGCAGTATTATATTTATTTAGACACAGAGAATGTGTTTTTCTCCAGGCTACCTGAAAGCCTTTATACCCCTGCAAGTAAACAGCTCAACAGGCAATATGCTTGGAGCCACTGAAACCAGTCACTATATGGTGGCTATAATGTATGAGGCATCAAAGCTTTTTTGTTCTGTTAGTTTTATTGTAAGATTTGTACCCTTCTTCTTTTTGCTGATTTGTACCCTCAAACATAGCAACAAAACAGCAAATGGTGCCCATTCCTATGAAGGGAAAGTGCATTTTTATCCATTTTGCAGATAAAACAGGATCAAGTTAATACAGCATAAATACTAAACCAGTTTCAGAATTTTTTAAAAAAATCAGTAACTTATTTAGAGCATCTGATTCTTTACAGATGATTCTTTTTTACTATGGAGCTATATTGTCCTTGATATTAGTTAGTAATCTGCATTTTTTTTTAATTACTCCCCATTAATTTTTTTTTTAAAAAGGCCCCCCCCCCACATTTTCAAAATATTAATTCCACTGCTCAATATGTGCTTATTCCATTGTGCAAGAGCGCCTTCTAATGGCAACATAGCTCCTATACATGCTTCTTGCATCATCCGTTTGCTCTCTTTTTGAATGGGGCTCTCCAATTATTTATTTTGATAGCAGTTTCTGCAGTCCTTTATGTGACTGCAAAATAGCCCCAATCTCAATAATGGACTTGGCTTGGATTCTTCCAAATGTGTGCCTGCAAGAACATAGCTTTAGCGCAATGCAAATTTGCCTTGAAGCCACAAAGATAGAGTTGAAGCATCACCCACAGAGTGGGTCCTTTGAAAGCAACTTTGGGTGCATAACAGCTACCTAGTTCCTGCCTGTGAAAAGCACAAGCAGAAACACAGGGGGAAAAAGAAACTGAGAGCCAGGATGCTTGATGGGTGCCACTTGGGTTCCATTATCACAGTCTCTTGCTTTCCATAGCCATCATGGTTCACGTATTAGAGGCCAAATGATATCTTTTTTTAAAAAATGACCACCACTACAAAAGCACCTCCAGAAAGTAATGGATGGTCTGAAACTTACAAGAGCCTGCCTTTCTATGGTTAAGAATGGCCAATACCAGGGGTGCCCAAACCCCGGCCCTGGGGCCACTTGCGGCCCTCAAGGCCTCTCAATGCGGCCCTCAGGGAGCCCCCAGTCTCCAATGAGCCTCTGGAGATTTGTTGGAGCCCACACTGGCCCGACACAACTGCTCTCAGCATGAGGACAACTGTTTGACATCTCACGTGAGCTGTGGATGAGGGTTCCCTCCACTGCTTGTTGTTTCACATCTGTGATGCAGTAGCGACAGCAAAGGAAAGGCCAGCCTTGCTTTGTGCAAGGCCTTATATAGGCCTTGAGCTATTGCAAGACCTTCATTCATTCATATGTTCCATCTTTAATATATTCATTTATGTAAACTTGTGTAAATTTATTCAAATTTTAAATGTAAATTAGTTCTTTTTTTCCTGGGCCCCCAACACAGTGTCAGAAAGATGATGTGACCCTCCTGCCAAAAACTTTGGACACCCCTGGCCAATACCATACAAATACAGCGCAAATGAAGGGGGAAAACTGTCCAGCGTAGGTTTCCATAGGGCTGCCACTCTATAGTCAAAGCATTACAAGTGCCCCAGACCTCAATTTAATTTTGGAAGTTCAGTCATATGAATAGCATTAAGCAGCAGCTCCAAGTATTGTGAATGTAAACAGTACTCTACAACAATTGAAATACCATCATATCCTTGAGCAAGGGACTTTAGCCTCCCCGCCTGCCTGAGTTCAAATTTACCTGCCATTTATACCAGTAGTCAAGGCAGGTTTGTCCCAACAGTTAGGAAATGACATGGTCAGAATCATACTGCCTCTCCAACTGCCAAGTACCAGTCTAGCTCAGTTGTGGCACTTCCTGTAATTGTTGACCTGGAGGAACAATACCTGTTGATATGTGCAAAACGTGGGCTCAGTTGTCTGTGCTGTAGCTTGACCTTGTTTGTTTGTGGTCTGTGCTTTACATGAGCCAATAGTTCCTAAGTTTGTCTGAGCGAGTCGACTCACTGTTGCTGAGCAAGTGAACTGTATATGACCGTAGAGACAAGTCCTTAAGAGTTGGGAGGGGCTGAGCAGGAGGATTTTAGTGCAAAAGGGCTGTAGTGCTGTGTGCAAAAAACTAGAGGGCTGTCTGCAAAAATTGGTGCCCTGTGCAAAGCCACTGAGCTATAAAAGGGGTTGCCCCAGCAGAGAGCTCTCAGACCATCAGGGAAGCTTGACTGAGAAGGAGCTTGGAGCACACCACCAGGGAAGCTCAACAGAGGAGGAGCTGAGGACAAGCTCTGTGAGAGACCATCAGGGAGCTCTGCTGGAAGGAGCTGAAAGCAAGCTCTGCTGGAGCTGCAAACCTTCAGAGAAGACTGCTGAAGGAGCCCTGAGAGAGCCTTTCACTGGAGCTGAGAGCCAGTAAGGGATATCTCCATCAAGCCTCCAGCCCTTGGCCTGCCTCTCCTGCTGCCTTTAGCATGTCTGCCTGCCTCAGGTCCTGCTGTCTCAAACTGGGTAAATTTAAGTGAGGATTCCTTAATTGGTTAAAGGTTCCATTCCTCTAAATAAAAAGGTGTCTTAGCTTGGTGTCAGTGGTCTCTCTTTCGATCCTGCTACAAGACTGTGAAATCAGTGGAATGAAAGCCCAACCTAGGATTTTGTCAGTAGTCTCACTATCAGACTATGTAAACAGACATGGGCCTTGCTAAAGTCTACCTCTAGAGAAGGCACACTGTGACAGCACATGTCTGAAATACAGTTGAATCAGAGAGCAATCCTAGACTTGCTTAAGCTGGTGCAAGTCCCTTGCACCATTTTCCAAGTGTCACAAATATGCCGAAAAGCCCATTTGCATCACTGTGGGAGTCAGGGAAGCTGGCACAAGAACGTGCACTGACCTCTCCTCACTGGAGCAAAGGAAAGTTTGCACCATGGGTGGGTCGCCTGTGCTGGTCTTTGGGAAGGGCATTCCATGGGTGTTCTGGGGCAGGGGGAGGGCAGGCAGTGGGTGGAATGGTGGATGGATCGGGCCCAGGAGGGGGATGGGACCAGCCTCTGGCACTTAGGCCAGATCCTAACCCCCCTCCTGAGCTGCCCAGCCTAACACTGGGCTGCTTAGATCTGCACCAGCAATTTAGCCCTGAGTTATGCCACAGCCTCCTCCAACCCTGCACTGGATACAACACAGGCCAGCCAGCCTGCCTGTTCCAGCAGAGGTTAGGATTGGGCTACCTGTCAATGAGAAAACAAGGGAGTTCCAATCTGTCTGTGTGTGTCCAACGCATTAAACAAAGAGTCCAATATGTCATCTTCCTCTCCAGGGAGCACCACTGCTGTGTTAGGAAATACTTAGCAAGAAGCTATTTATGGGTCTTGCTTGTAAAATACAGCCTAGGACAACTCCAGTCAGCGGCTTGGCCTTGTGTAATTTTTACTCTGTGCATAAACTCTCCAAGTATACTGTTTTGTAAAAGGCTGCAATTTGAGGGAGATGAAAAGGTACTGTGGTGCAAGGACAGGCCTTTATGTTTGTTGTGGGGGGGGGGGGAGTTGAATGGGATGCACTTTTATATAATCATGAATCCTGTAAATGGCCATAATTAAGAAGCAGCACAGCACATGAGTTTGTAAACTGCTGAGTAAAAGTCTAAAAGAAGGCCTGCAGCTTGTCAAACAGAAATATAGTCTGGGGAAGTTGACTGTGCTATGGGCTGCATAAAACAGATAATTGTTTATGATCATCCTTAAGTGGCAAAAATCCAGGTGACTCAATAATCATAACAGCATTTGTTATGCTTTTCTTATAGCAAACATTTCTTATAGCAAACCGGTACAGTCCATGAATATTCTTACCTTCTATCTAATTCTGGCTAAGGAGATTGCCAAAAGACCACTGAGATTGTTCATGGAAGAGGCAAGATTTGAACCAGGAAAGTCCTGTGTCCACTCAGTCTTAGACCCCACACTACACCAAGGAAGGCAAGTCTTGTCCCAAAGCCAGGCAAAAACAGAGATGCCTGGCCCCATTTCACTGGTCATATGCAGGTAGCTGTCTTAGCTACAGATCTCTCTGCTGGTAAAGGATAGGTTTAGCCAGCAAGGAATGGGCTTGCATCATTCAAATACTGGATGCGGTCATTTAGCAGAAAATGTTTGGAAGAGCTTCCACACACAGGCACACCTGAGAGCACACTGTGCCTGAACTAGAGGTAGTGATACATGGACCAGCCTCCCCATTGAAGTTGCAATATTATACTGTACACTAGTGGTTCTCACACATTTAGCACTGGGACCCACTTTTTAGAATGAGAATCTGTCAGGACCCACCAGAAGTGACATCATCAAGCAGGAAAATTTTTAACAATCCTTGGCTGCAATCCTACCCACACTTACCCAGGAGGAAGTCCCATTTACTATCATTGTTATAAGAATATACATAGTAGTTTGTTAAAAGTACAGGTCTGTCACATTTCCCTAAATGCAGTCACATAGCATGGTAGCATCAAGTCTAATATATTAAAAATAAAATGTTGAAATGAATGGGGACTCACCTGAAATTGGCTCGCGACTCACCTAGTAGGTCCTAACCCACAGTTTGAGAAACACTGCTGTACACACTTTCCTGGGAGTAAGCTTCATTGAACACAAAGGACTTCTGAGTAGACATGGCTAGGATTGCGCTGTGAGTTTTTTACCTGGCTGTTGCTTGCTTCAGGATACCTGTCATTTGGCCCAATCTCTGTCAGCCCACCCAGTCACATCTTCTCATGCTGGCCATTTGGTTAGTTATCTTCTCATCCACCTAATTAAGGGCGCAATCCTAACCCACTTTCCAGAATCAGCATAAGGGCAATGCAACTCTGAGGTAAGGGAACAAACATTCCTGTACTTTGAGGAGGCCTCTGTGATTGCTACCCAACTGCAGTATGCAGTATTCACCCATTGGCACAGCTATACCAGTGCTGGAAAGTTATTTAGGATTTGGACCTAATGTAGCGAATTCACTAGCACAAGATATAGCCATGGCAAACAGCTTAGATCAGCGTTTCTCAACGTTTGTCTCCCACTGTACGACTTCACATGGTCCACCTATTGGAAATACCACCAGAACTCGTGATGATGTCATTGCCAATTACTTCTGAATTGGGAGGCCAGACACAACATGACAAACACTGGTAAGAGGCTCAGGGAGGAGGGCTTTTTCGAGTGCACGCTGGAGCTCTGCCTGCTGAGATAAGCCTCCTACTGCTACTTGTCACATTTTATTGCTAGTCTCGCTATCAGATGGGGGGTCCCACAAGTAAAACTGGACACCACCTCAAGTACCACCAGTAGTACTTGCCCCACTGGTTGAGAAGCACTGTCTTTGGGCGCAATCCTACCCTGCACTGGAACAGGCAAGCCAAGAGGCTTGCGCTGTATCCAGCACAGGATAGGGGCACAAGGCGGCTCAGCCAGAGGCAAGGAGAAACTTTTCACCTTACCTCTGGGTAAAGCACACTGGCCCTATCGGTCTCCTCAAACTTGTGCCACTTCCTGAGGTGGCACAAGTCTGAGGAGAGGAAAGCGGCCTGAAGCCGCTCTGATCTCCCCGGGAACGGGGGCTGCGATCCAGCATAACTGCCAGATCCCAGCCCCGCCTCCCACTCCCCACCTGCCCCCGGGGACCGCCCCCCCCGGCCCTCACCCTGCCCAGGAGCACTTCCCTCCCGCACACCCCAGAGCCTTGTGTCAGCCCAACCAGGCTGACGCAAGCCAAGCAGAGGAATCCAGCGTGGAGGCTGCTTGTGTCAGCCTTTGCAGACTGGTGCACCTCTGAGTACCAGCCCAGCTACCTCTCGAGAGGTGCAAACGTGCCTTATGGCACATTTGCAACCCTCCTGGGCCAGCGCAAGGGACTTGCGCCTGCCCATGGGAGCCTCAGGATTTCACCCTTTGATAGCTTTACATGGTGATTAGACAAATTCATGGAGGACAAATTCATGGAGGACAATGGATACTAGTCATGATAAAGACTGTATATGGAACCTCCAGGTTCTCTACTTTTCATCCTTACAATTCTATGTTAAGAATTGTAACACAGAATTATACTTGATAAGTCAAATATTTATTATTAATTATTATTAACGGTATTTATATACCACTTTTCAATGGAAAGTTCACAAAGCGGTTTACAGAGAAAATCAAACAAACAAATAAGTAAGAATTATACTTGATGATAAGTTAAGTATGGTAGTTTCTGTGCTTCAGAAATGCTATAGAAAGCCAGACTCCTCAAGAAGCCAACAAATCATATGTGGAATGTTCTACTCATCTACTGCAAATAATTCATTGGCTTAAAAAAATATTTTGTTAGACAACAACAAAAAGACTTAACATTTCAAGAGTTATGTGAGTCCTCAAGTATCTTATGCAATGTAATTCATTTTTGCATTTACATAACAACTACTTATCGCTTCCAGATATTTAGAAATAAAAGGACTTGTTTGTGCAAGGAGTTGAACTAGAGGTGCAATTGCACTATTGCAATGAAGTGTCTAACAAGATGAATCCTTGACTCTCCTTTTTACAACTGACACAAACGGAGACCTTGATTTGTCTTTTGTCACGACGGAATCCTTGTAGATGGGCTATAATTGGTTGCTATAATTACCCGGGAATATTCCATATGTGCTAGTCAGAAATATTAATATTTTTTCAAGGATGGCAACTGCAGCCTAGTTTGAATTGCTCTGCTGGCCTAACAAGCCATGGCTTACAATAACATTTCAGGTAGATATGTCCATCCAGCATCAATGATTTCTCTCCTACACTGATTTGTCCCCATCTACAAGAAAGGTGGATGGATGCCATTTACACATATATAATGCTGTCCAGAAAACCAAAATTGTGAAAACATGAGGGTTATGACTGATGACCCTGTTTTTTTTATTATTATTATTATTTTGAAATGTCTATATACAGAGATTGTGGTAGAGAGCAACATGAATCTGGAGGGGCATCCATGCAATTGCTACTGATGGTGTGGCAGATAACCACTTCCAACTTCCCAGCCACCTCTTACTACATTGTGCCACGTGTGTATTCCTCAATACTAAGGAGATAGTCATAGAAACATCTTTAAAGCAGTACAATGGGAGATAGTATCACATTTCAATCCCTTAGTTGCCACATTCTCAACGATATTTGAATAAGGCCTCTGAAATTGCAGGCGCTCCCTTTATCTCCATGTCTTATTTTCTCATGAAGAACACTGAGAACAACACTGTCATAGGAGGCAGGGCTGCTATAAAATTCCAACCGTAACCCAGTATGACAGTCCTGTTGAAACAAATGGGACTTACCTGTGAGTAAATGGTCAATTAAATAAATGGCCACATCACAAAAGGATATAGTGGAAATGAAAAAGGTGCAGAAGAGAGCAATCAAAATTATTACTGGGCTGGGGTACCTCCCTTATGAGGAAAGGTTACAGCATTTGGGGCTCTTCAGTCTAGAAAAGAGGCACCTGAGGGGGGATATGATTGAGGCAAACAAAATTATGCAGGGGATAGATTTTGTGGATAGAGGGAAATGCTCTTTTCCCTCTCACATAACACAAGAACCAGGGCACATCTACTAAACTGAGTGTTGGGAGAGTTAGGACAGACGAAAGAAAATATTTCTTTACCCAGCATGTAATTAGTCTGTGGAACTCCTACCAGAGGAAGTAACAATGGCATCTTGCCTAGATGCTTTTAAGAGGGGATTGGACAAATTTCTGGAGGAAAAGTTCATCATGGGTCAAGGTAGTCAAGGTAGGTATGTGCAAGCTCCTGGTTTTAGAAGTAGGTTACCTCAGAATGCCAGATGCAGAGGAGGGCACCAGGATGCAGGTTGTGTCTTGTTGTCTTGTGTGCTCTCTGAAGCATTTGGTGGGCCACTGAGAGATACAGGAAGCTGGATGGGCCTTTGGCCTGATCCAGCAGGGCTCTTCTTATGTTCTTATGTTCAATTCAGAGGAGAGGTTTGATGACAACACTGCCTTTTTGTCTAGAATGTGTCCCTTGTCAACACTGGTGATGTGGGATAGAAAGCAGAAAACAATTCATTTGAATGCACATTCTCACCACTGTAGGATTTACAACAAATTACTGATGAGAGAAATGCAGAAAACAATGTAAGAATCACTAGTGAAAGCAAAATTAGACCCTCTCTAATGGTGATGGCATTGGGCCTAGATGCCTTTAAAAGGGGACTGGACAAATTTCTGGATGAAAAATCCATCATGGGTTACAAGCCATAATGTATATGTGCAACCTCCTGATTTTAGAAATGGACTATGTCAGAATGCAGATGCAAGGGAGGGCACCAGGATGCAGGTCTCTTGTTGTCTTGCGTGCTCCCTGAGGCATCTGGTGGGCCACTGTGAGATACAGGAAACTGGACTAGATGGGCCTATGGCCTGATCCAGCGGGGCTGTTCTTATTTTCTCTAGAGGGGATACTTGAGGACAGGCAGGGCTTCAAGGCATCAATAGAAAAAATTGCTCACCCAAAAGCTCCTGCCTCCAACAGTTACCAAAACACCAAAAATTACTGTAATTAAGAGTGATTAAAAGGAAAAAAATGTAACTAGTTCCAAGTGTTACATCTGTGCATTTAGAGCAGTGTTTCTCAAACTGTGGGTCGGGACCCACTAGGTGGGTCGTGAGCCAGTTTCAGGTGGGTCCCCATTCATTTCAATATTTAATTTTTAATTTATTAACTTGATGCTACCATGATATGTGACTGCATTTGGGGAAATGTTACAGGCCTGTAGTTTTAGCAAGCTACTATATATATTCTTTTAACAATGATAGTCAGTGGGACTTAATCCTGGATAGGATTGCAGCCTAGGATTGCTAAAAATTTCCTGCTTGATTATGTCATTTCCGGTCATGACATCACTTCCAGTGGGTCCTGACAGATTCTCATTCTAGAAAGTGGGTCCCAGTGCTAAATGTGTGAGAACCACTGATTTAGAGGATCCATCATGTTCCACTTGAACATGTTCCACTACCAAACATTCTTACCGTCAGGAAGTTCTTCCTGATCTGTAACCAAAATCTCCCTTCTTGTAATTTAAATCCATTTGTCCTGGTCCTTCCCTCTGGAACAACTGAGAACAAATTCGCTCCATCTTCCACATGAAGACCCCTCACATATTTAGAGATACAGTTAATGCTTCCAAGTACTGTATATGTATCCAGAGTACATGACCCCACACCTGTGTGGCCTCTCCCTTTCCCTCACCAAGTTTCACCCCTCCCCGCCTTCCCCACGTACTGGAAAGCCCCCATGCTGCTTGGCAGCATGCTGACTATCATCAGCTCTTGGGACTCCTCCAACCAGTGTGCACCCACCTGCACTGGCCTCCCTCTTTCTGGTCACTATGAAGTGCTTTATGGCAGTTTTGTGACAGCTGCCTCCCTGGTAGCACACACAAGACTGGCACTGCCAAGGATCAGGAGCAAGCAGTAAGTTATTTATATAAATGGTTCACCATGGTTGGGGCTTCACAGTCTGTGCTTCTTCATCGGCTATAGTTTATTATACATATTATAGGAAGTGTTCCCTAACTTAACATCGTTTTGTGGAGATCCAAGAATAGAACGTCCATGCACTCAGGAACATTACTGCCGTTATCTATCTATTTTTTGAGAGTCAACTGATCCTTCCACGAGCAGCCACCTTTATTTCTATCCAGATCATGCTGTGTTTACAGCAAACAGATTGCCTAGATTTATTCTCTCATAAACACAAACAGCAATCCACATTGGAAAGGTCTGAGGCAACATATAAAATTACAAATGATTCAGACAACTTGTTTGCTATGAGCATGGAGCCATCTGGGAGATAAAGAAATATCAGTCACATGAGGAGTGGGTGTATAACCTGGTCCTAAAGTATGTATGCTTATTAGCACATTTATTGACTTCCCATCCGTCCTCACAAAACTGAGCTCCATCCATGCTCATCCACAATGTATTTTGTAAAGAATACGAGCAAGCACTTTTCTTACACCACAAGCCAATGCATATTTACTCAGAAGTAAGTCTCATTATGTTCAGTGAGGCTTACTCCCAGATAAGTATGTATAAAATAGCCTTAGAGCCAAATCCTATCCAATTTTCCAGCACCAGTGCAGCCATGCCAATGGGGCATGTGTTGCATCCTGCAGTGAGGGTGCAATCACGGAGGCTTCCAAGTAAGGGAGCATTTGTTCCCTTTCCTCAAGGATGCATTGTGACTGCACCGGCCCAGGAAAGTTGGACAGCATTGGACCCTTAAGCTCCCAATTGTTGCACAAATATTTACACACACATTTTATATTGTAGGTGTGTATAGGACTGTACTCTTAGTTGTCCTTTACTTTCACCTGCTGTATAATATCCTTTTTTGAGATATCTGACATGGTCACACACATTAGCCTGTCTATAGTCCTTACAACAACCCTGTAAGTACTATTAGTAATAGATCAGTACTATTAGCTCCATAATGCAGACTGGAGGCCCAATCCTTTCCAACTTTCCAGCACCGGTACAGCAGCAATGCAACCCCAGGGTAAGGGAACAAATGTTCCCATATCTTGAGGAGATCTTTGTGACTGCCTCCCCACCATAGAATGCAGTGCACACCCCACAGGCACAGCTACACCAGCACTGGAAAATTGGATAGGATTTGGCCCTAACATGATACCTGTGCTTCGCTACCAATTTTAACGACTTTAAATCCATTTGACTCCAATAAACTATCCTTTGTTCATTGCAATCAATTGAAATTTAGCACAACTACTCCATGTCAGGCAACACCCTGCAATTATTGAAAGTCATGGTTCCATTGAATTTTTTTGTCTAATAAATTGTTATTTTTGTATTTTGAATTGGTTTTGTGCTATAATTACAAAGGTATTCACAAAAGTAAAAGAAAACAAATTAAGAAAAAGTATATATAGTTTGAATAAAGCAAAACGTGTTGATGCAGAAAAATGATGAAGTGAAATTCGAAATATAACATTTGATGAAGAAATAACAAAGAGAAGATTGTATTGGAAAAAAAATCGCAAAAGATACCTACGACCTTTGGTTCTCTACAAGGACCTCTTTGATTGGGCCCTCAGGCAATAGCTCAGGGGAAAAACCCAGTCAAGCCTAAGTAATAGGAAGGGCTCTATAATATACCCCCGAATTTAAATTTGCCCCTTTAGGGGTTGATTAGGGCAAAATACTGAATTATGTTTTTAAGTATTTGTATGGGTAACCTTTGTAAGCAAAAACCAAGTTGATACCTCATCTGGTCTCAGAGATATTGAGGAATGAATGAAAACACATTTTACCCCTTTTCACCCCCTTTGGAGCGAATTTCTAAAAATCCCTTCTTAGTGGATGCTTACATCACGGAAGGAATGTACTCCCTGAATTTCATGCTTCTAGGTCCAGGAGTTTGGGCTGGGCGTTGATGAGTCATTCAGGTCATTCATTTTTATAAATATAGATGGGAGGTTGATAAGGCTGAAAGAGAGCAGATTGCCTAAAGCTTCCCCAGTGTATTTATGGCAAAGGCGATGCAAGATTCCAACCAGGAACTTCTTGATTCATAAAGTCTTTCTACAAAGAAACAAACCAAAGAAGTAATGAATAGTGGGGAAACAGTTGCAAAATTGCCAATACCTTTTAAATAAATTTTAAATAAAGTAAATAATGACATGCAATATTTGTGACTTAGTGCAAAACTAACTGCTTCCCTTGATGTATAGTGATCAAACAGTGCCACCAAGTGAGAGTATACTTGGGACTAAGGTTTATAGTGAGCATCACAACTCAGCAGGAATACCAAAACCCAACATACTAGTCTTTATACCTCACCAATCTGAAATGGCAAGCTTATAGTTCTGAATATGCTTGTGAAACATTCAGATTTAAAAGATACCAGAATCAGATAGCAAAGGACACCTTTTGAAACCTTTATTTCAGAATCAACTCTGATTTTAAAAATTGGTGATAACCATAAGACAGTGATGGGTTCAATCTGGCACTGCATAGACTAGTCTATTTCAGCAATTTTCAACCAGTGTCACATAGCACAGTGGAATGCCACAGGTGTGCTACAGGAGCTAGGGGGGGTCACTTATTAGTAGGGCCAATGGGTGGGGTGAGCCCCCCATCTGCAATGCACTGTGCCTTGTCAACTGTCAATAAAAAGATGGTGTGCCTTAACAATTGTAGCGCCTTCTCAGTGTGCTGTGGTATGAAAAAGGTTGAAAATCACTGCTCTACCTAGAGAAAGGAAATATTACCCCTGATTTAATAGGGGATTTGATATGAGAGAATCTTATGGACATGGAAAACTGGAATGAGATCTCGTAATAAGATGAAAAAAGAAACGTATACCATTGACACTAAGCATTTTCAGGAGATTCGAACCAGAGTAGAATTTTCTCAGCTTCATAAAATGGAGATGATGTAAAAGCCAGAACCAAACTGGCCAGAACATGGCATGAATAAATGATATGAATGCAAAACACTGCAGGGTATGTTAGAGATATTTGAGAACAATATTTTAATATTGAAACCATTCCAACTGCATGTTTTTATTAACCCCATCTACCTGTATTCTACACTTGTTGTCCATTCAAAGGTCTTCTCAGGCTCAATCCCTTAACCAAAGTACAGGTTGAGTCTTGTTATTCCTGAGGATTCCCAGAACTCAAGTGGATGGCAAAAATTGCATTAAAGCAAATCTGTTTAAAAAACAATGGCTCTTTGCTAGATGATTTTAAAACAGCCTTGCTGATCTTTGTGATGTAAGACAGAGTCATTAGGCAGACAATCCATCAATCAGTCTCCAGGCACTTAGAAAAGCTTCACTCTGAGTGACCCCTCCCTTCACCCACAGTGCAGCACTGGGAAAGAATGCAAAGTGATTATCCTTCTTTCACTTGCTCAGGGAGAAGAGAGGGGTCACTTGCCTTGGCGTGAAGTTGTTCTATGTTCCTGGAGAGAGAATGAATGATGGATTGTCAGCTGGCTTCCCTCCCTCGCCTTAATGAGGCTATTGTTAAACGACTTTTTTCCTTTAAGTTAAAGGACCCTTCTCATTGCGCTGAGATAAAATTGTGAGTGAAAAATCCATGGATAATTAGGGTTATACCTGTAACCAACATTTTTCTGGGAATAGAAATCTACCCTGTTTTGTCATGGGGTACATTACTGACTACCATATCGGTTGTCGTAAACCATCCCACCAGTGTCTTTACATTCAAGTGTGGGATATAAATTAATAAGCCAACAGATAAATAATTCTTGTCCTGTCCCCATTCTCCCCCCCCCCCCCACTGAAGAAGCATAACAATAGCTCCAAAGCAGATAAAACTCAGAGGAGGGGCAACACAGAATTATCTCAGCTAGGGATAATTAGAGATTGCTGTTTGCTCCACCTAGCTCAGCAGTGCACATTCCATTTTTCTAGAAAACAGTTTATAGCCCAGAATAGGTACTGGAACATAGAATATGATGGAGTTTTGTGCCTTGCTGTATCACACCCAGTTACTCCAATGGACTCTGTGATTTTGGTATTTCCATCTGTTTCACAAGTTTGTGTGGTCTGGTCCCTTTTCCCAGAAAACCATTTCTAAACTGGAACAGGAACCAGAACCTGGCGTGGATGGGGGGAGGGGGCAATGTGCTTGATCAGTCCCAATCATTCAACGAGATCTGTGGTTTTGCTTGGGCTGCCTGCTTTGGAAGTTGCAGCTCCTGCTCCCTTCCTTGAAAACTGTTTATTGCCAAGATCAGGCTCTGAATATGGAATTTGGGGGGGGGGGGACATTTGGGGTCTCATTTTATCACTCCAGCCTAAAGTTGTACATGAACCTTGCTTTGTTTAGTGCTTGAAAAGTGATCACTCAAAACTGCTGCCTGTTAAAAACAGGTTTGGATTGAGAAGGGGTGATGCACTTTCAATCAGACAACCTCAAGGGTCAGCCACAATCTCATCTCCTCCTAGTGCTCTTTGTATCTTTTCCTCCAGCGGAACGTTTACAGCAGCGCCTCCTGTTTCCAGCCGGACACACAGCAAAGCAGCACCTTCTATCCTGCTCTGCGGGTTCTGTCTCTACCACTGGCTGCTCTGACTTCCCAGAGTGCATTGCGGCTCTCTTTCTCTTCTTTCTGGTCCTGAGCGGGGGCTGCGGCGCAGGTGAGAGTCTTCTCTGGCAATCCAACTCCATCCTTCTCTGGTGGAGCTCCAGTGCGGGCAGTGGGTGGTGGAGGAGGGAGGGGAAGCGTTTCCAAGCCGCCAGGCCTCGCTCTTTGTTGGGGGGAGGCTGGTGGGAATGAAATCAGCCTGGTGTCCCGGGGGGGGGGGAGAAGAAGCATGGCCAGGGATAGGGAACTGGTACGGAGTGTTGAGGAGACTCCTTTGAATCGATTTGAGAGGCTTGAATTGAGTTCATCCTGACTTAGCATTCACTTCCACTAGTTGTGGAGGTGGCGGCTAGTTAGTTTAGGGCTGCAATCCTATCCACACTTACCTGGGAGTAAGCCCCATTGGTTATTGTGGGACTTACTTCTGTGTAGACTTACATAGGATTGGGCTGCAGGTGACTTATACAAAATGTTGGATGAGTTGCTGGAGATAATCATGTTAGCTGCATTGAACCACCACACTAGAGACCCCATACCCTTGAACAAGAGATGCTGAGACCAAACAAGGCAGGGGCTGTTTCATGCCTTGTGTGTGCGTAACCCAGGGAGGTTGGGCTGATGGGTACAAGATGCTAATCTGGATAGCCTTTGGATCTGATCTGGCAGTGCCCTTAAGCCATTTCTGCCCAATGTTGCATATACGCAAAAGGGACCAAATGTGTACATCTGTGGGCCAGGCAAAAATGGGTTAAGTCGTTAAAAAGAAATTTGTGTTGTTATATGATAAATGGATAAATGGATGTGGCATTTCATTGTTACAACCCAGTTCTCTGTAGATGCTGCAGAAACTATGGACTTCTGCTATCATGCTGGGTTTAGGAGATTAATTTTCCTTATTTTTGTTTCTCTCAATAGGTGTAAGCTATGGCCAAGTCTAAGAATCACACCACTCACAACCAGTGTAAGTGTGTGTGTGTGGGGGGGGGGGGTGTGTTCAATAGTGCTTTTATTTGTGAGATGGAATTGAAGTCACCTAATTATCAGCAAACCTGCTGGTAGCTTCAGTTTTTCTTGAATATGCAGAAGTGATTGTAGCAAAATGGCAATTATATGTAGTTGTTATTCAGGTAATTCACAGATATATGGATTAAACTGTTTTTATGTTTCTAAATTATGGGATTTCTGTGATCTTGGAAATGCTGGTTAACAATTCCAAGAAACTGACGACCTAGGACTAATTCAGTTTTGTGAAAGCAGCCATTTATGCTAAAGTTCAGTAAATCTTTGTGTCAGTAAGCTGTGATTGGTGTGAATTCTCCTTAAAACTGAAGTAAGTAGACAGTCTCAAGAGTGACATTTTTGGTGCTGTTGTGCCATGTCATTTGCCATTCTAGCCCTCCCAAGACCTCCAGGTGACTCATCTATATGCCTTCCCACTGAGGATTTCTTTCTTGCTTAAACTTATGCTGCAATAAATTGGTTAGTCTTTAAGGCAATTCTTGGTTTGTGTCTGCTGTAGCAGACTAGAACTACCCCTGTAGGACTCATTTGGAAACTTTCACCAAGTAGTAGTCTCCAACAGTGGCAGACAAGTGTGGAGTTTTTTTACCCCTTCGAAAAGAAAACTTTGGTGAGGGTCAGGCTACATTACATTAGTTTTGCCTTTCAAATGTGACTTTTAGAACTTAAATAGCTGTCTGGGGAGAGAAGCAGTTGGGACTCCAGGAAAAAAAGCACTTCACATACCCCATTCCCTGGGGGGAGGCAGAGGGAAAGAGACTGAGCTTGAAATTGAGTTGATGTAGCTTGCTAAGGTTTCCCACCTAGTAGGTTCATGACGGAGACAAGACTAGAACCACAGAGTGTACATTTATCAGTCTTCATTCTAAACTTTTTTATGGTGTTATCTCTCAACAGCTCGCAAGTGGCACAGAAATGGCATTAAAAAACCCAGGTCAGATCGATATGAATCTCTGAAGGGGGTGAGTATGCTTTTCCTCTCCTGCTTTTTAGTTGTTATGCATTGGTAGCTAGCTGGCAGGCGTCATGTATGCTTACTGGCTGTGTTTGCATTGTAAGAGGACCGTGTAACAATGAATGTTAATGCACAGTCATGGAGCATAAAGCATTAAGGGGCATAAAGCATTAGTGTCACAGGATCCCACCCACCCCATCACTGTCAGATGCAGATAGAAACTACAGGTTTCATCTTGCAGTATGCTTTGTGTTTTATCTTTGCTGAAGATGGCCTTTCTCTGGCCTTTTGTCCTATGGCTTCTCTCATTTTGCCATGGTTGAAGAATCTCTTCCTACACAACAAAAGTTGCCTTTAAATTCTTTGTCTGCTGATTTGGCTGATGTAAATTCTGTATATCAGCTAATTCAGCTGGCGTAGATTAGCGTCTTGATGCAATGGAAGGTACCTCAGTGTAAAAAACAAAACTCAGTAGTATCCCTCAATTTCTGTTTGTTCTTTGCTTGTATTTGCTGATTTAGTGCCAAGGTACCATAATTTTCAGTTTTTAAGAACTTGAGCAGTTCATTATTAATACATCCCTTTAAAATCCAGCTTTGCCTTCTTTCCAAGGCTTGCAAACCCTCACTTGTATAGATTACATATTGTTGCTTCATAATATCTCAGTGAAGACCAGTTTTAGGGTCCAGTGCTATCCAACTTCTTATTGTGGAATAGGGCTAAATGCAGGAGCTGCAAACCTTCTTAACTGTCATGATAAATACTATCATCAAGGACTCTCAATAATTATTCAGCAGGTTGTAAGGTAACTTTCTTTGAATTGATAAATGAATTCTCTTTCACTTCCCCTCCCCACAGGTTGATCCCAAGTTTCTGAGGAACATGCGCTTTGCAAAGAAACACAACAAGAAAGGGCTGAAAAAAATGCGGGCCAACAATGCCAGCAATACTAAGTAGCCAGCATGCCTTTGTATGGCAAATTGGACTGACTTGTTTGGCACCTGATGAGCAGATTTTACTTTGCATTGTTTGTTTTCACAAACAAACATTTTTGCATTTTGTATAAATAAAATTGGGTGCAATGTACAGGTGAAATGTGATGCTTTTTGTTATGTGTGTTCAAGGGGGTTGTGGCTTCTGAAAGTGGGATTTAATTTCCCAACACTGAATTCAAGCAGAGTTAAACTTGCTAATTCTAACCTAATGACAATGTTCAACTTTTTTCTGACGTTAAAATTATTTCTGAGTTTTCATATTGGGGAGTCTGCATTCATTCTGCTGGTCGGGAAGAGCATCTGCTGCGGACTTGGAAAGCTGGGCAGGTGAGGTGACATGGAGGGGCAAAGCAGACAGAAAAGGCAAGAAGGGGGTTATCTGCTGTGTGAAGACTAGGGAAGTGGAAATCCTGAACCCTAAGGAACTCTTGAAAGCAGGTGACCAAAGAAGGCAGAAAGAGGTAGATGGAAGATGGAGAATTTCTACAGGATCAGGAGACTGTGGGCCCATTCCTATCCAACTTTCCAGTGCCGGTACAGCTGCCATGCAACCTTAAGGAAAGTCAACAAATGTTCCCTTACTTGGAGGAGGCCTCCATGATTGCCTCTCCACCACAGGATGCAGCACATGGCTCATTAGCATGGCTGCATTGGCACTGGAAAATTGGATAGGATTTGGCCCTGTATTGGTGGGAAAGAGGTGTGAAGGTACTGAATTTCATGTGTGAACTCAAAATCATTGTGGCATTAAAACTGTGACTAGAATACCGTTAAGTTCCTCTTGTGCTTCCCTTCTACACACCTGCTATGTCCCAAGTTACAAAATTATGGCTGAAGTTGCAATGTTAATCGCTAGTCAGTTGGTTCAGACCACTCTTTAGTGCCCCGACCAGTCTCATGCTATTAATGATGTGCACTCATGTCCCAACACCGCCTCTCACTTTCATGGTCATTTTTCTGATTGCATGGGGGGTTGTCATGTGCCTTTGCTATCATTACATTTGAATGAATATGCCTACAAGAAATCTGAATTGAACTTTGTAATGGGAACTGTAATTACCTGTTCTCAGTGTTTGATCACTGATCTAGTTTCCTTAGCAATATCACAAGGGCATAGGTGGTCATGTTTGTCCATTAGAAGACCAATCCACTCAGAGTAGGGTAACGCCTTTATTAGGATCAGCCAAAAGATAACGAGATCAAACAACAAGCTTTTGAATTCTATAACAAGGATTCTCAAACTGTGGGTCGTGACCTGATTGTTGGTGGGTCGCAAAGCTGCAACTGACAAACTGATAGCAGATGAGCAAAATGCATGGAGTCCTATGGAAAGTGAAACTGAGGCACATCATGTGTTTACTTGTGAGTACGTGAACCTGCCTTGGTTCATTGCAAAGGGCAGGCTAAAAGGAATCCAATGCTACTAGAATGTTCCCAATCCAATGAATGCAGCCCCTCAAAAAACCACTTGAGAAGGAAGTCCCTCCCTCCAAGCTGACGAATGTATTGAACCCTATGGAAGCAAAACCAAGCTACACATTTGTGTTTACTTGCAAGTAAGCAAACATGTATTGCTTTGTGTGGAATGTCAGGCTAAGTGGAGTGCAAGGCTACCAATCTGATGAATGGACCTCAATGAGTGCTCTAGAAGGCAGCCCCCCACCCCACCCCATCACACAGTAAATTAGGGTTGAGCTGGTAAGACTTCTTTAGTCTTGTAAAGCCAGGTGGGTCTGGTGATGTGTAATTTTAAAAAGTGGGTTCTAGTGCTAAAAACATTTGGGAACCACTGTTTTATTAGAAAGGGTTCTCTTTTACAGATTCCTCTTCCCCCACCCCCACAGTGGAGCCTCATTTCCTCTCCTCATAACTCTGGGGTCTTAATGCTGTTAAGAGGGAAGCTTTGAATCTCTATCCAGCCCAAACAAAAATGTTGATTTAAAATTGATTTTGTCTCAGATCACAGTGAACTGGCTAAAATATAAGAACTTAAATTTCAGGCAGGCTACAGAGAGAATTCACCTGGTGGAACAGGGTTGGCTTCCCCATCTCATCTCCCCTTATTTATTTGTTTTTACTTTAATTATTTACAATTATTCATTTTAATTTATTTATAGCCTGATTATCTAGGGAAAATGGCATAATTTCAGTGCTTGCCATGGGCAATTTCAGTGTTTGCTGCATTCTCAGGAAAGCACTTCCTACTTGATGTCACTTCTGGCCATGACGTAATCTCTGGGTTACTGACATCACTTCCAGTGGGTCCTCGATAGACTCGCATTCTAAAAGTGGGTCCCGGTGCTAAAAGTTTGAGAACCCCTCTTCTATAGGATTCCCATCAGCTAAAAGATAAGCAAAAATTGAGTGGAGGGGAAGTTGACTGATGGGGAACCTACAATGTGTCCCTATTACCCTCCCACCTTTTTCTTATAAATTATTCTGATGCAGAATCCTATAGGATTTCTTTTTAAATATTTTTTAGAAGTTTATTTTAATTTCAATTAATTCCAGGTATGGGTGATACTACATAGCTTCCATTACTACTGTTGGACTTGGTTTTGATCCACTCTTGAAAGGACAAATAATTTTGGTTTCCGGTGTAGCTTTCTAGCACATAATTGCTTCCATATTAAAGCATCCTTCAACAGCAAGCGTGGATTAAAACCAGTAATTGATGACATGATACAATGGAAGAGTAATCAAAACACCTGGTTCTGATTCCAATTAGATAAGAACATAAGAACAGCCCCACTGGATCAGGCCATAGGCCCATCTAGTCCAGCTTCCTGTATCTCGCAGTGGCCCACCAGATGCTCCAGGGAGCACACCAGATAACAAGAGACCTCATCCTGGTGCCCTCCCTTGCATCTGGCATTCTGACATAACCCATTTCTAAAATCAGGAGGTTGCACATACACATCATGGCTTGTACCCCGTAATGGATTTTTGCTCCAGAAACTTGTCCAATCCCCTTTTAAAGGCATCCAGGCCAGACGCCGTCACCACATCCTACGGCAAGGAGTTCCACAGACCGACCACACACTGAGTGAAGAAATATTTTCTTTTGTCTGTCCTAACCCTCCCAACACTCAATTTTAGTGGATGTCCCCTGGTTCTGGTGTTATGTGAGAGTGTAAAGAGCATCTCTCTATCCACTTTACCCTTCCCATGCATAATTTTGTATGTCTTGATCATGTCCCCCCTCGGGCGCCTCTTTTCTAGGCTGAAGAGGCCGAAACACCGTAGCCTTTCCTCATAAGGAAGGTTCCCCAGTCCAGTAATCATCTTAGTCGCTCTCTTTTGCACCTTTTCCATTTTCGCTATGTCCTTTTTGAGATGTGGCGACTGGAACTGGACACAATACTCCAGGTGTGGCCTTAGATCAGACTATGGTTGTCTCTAGCTGCTTGTTTTGAAGCCATTTAGTTCTTGTACCAAAAAAAATCAAGATGATCTGCTCACTGTTAAATGGACAGTCAGTTGGATTATAGTAACAACATTCACCAATAATTTTGCTCTCAGTGGCCACAAACTGAAATGTGAAAATTTCTTCTAATAGTGGCCACCTTTGATTTTGAGATTATAAAGTTCCTTGTTGCACTGCGTTTTTTTTTTTCCTGATCTCTGCTTTGGAAGGAATCTTTGTGTATCAAGTTAACACTGGAAACTGGCCTGAGTTAACTTACAGACTTCTGTTTCCACAATATGGCAGGAGGGGGGTTAAATTACTTTTCACTTCGGTTCTCTAAGCAGCCTTTTGTGTGTTAAACTGTTTCACACTCTTAGAGGCTGACTTAAGATCTGCATCAAAATCTCCTAAACTCCATATTTTGCACAGGCTATTGAGGAACCTAGAACATGCTCCCCCTCCCCTCCTGGCAGAATGGGCAGCAAAATGGCAGATGCGCTTCAATGTCAGTAAGTGTAAAGTCATGCACATTGGGGCAAAAAATCAAAACTTTAGATATAGGCTGATGGGTTCTGAGCTGTCTGTGACAGATCAGGAGAGAGATCTTGGGGTGGTGGTGGACAGGTCGATGAAAGTGTCGACCCAATGTGCGGCGGCAGTGAAGAAGGCCAATTCTATGCTTGGAATCATTAGGAAGGGTATTGAGAACAAAACGGCTAGTATTATAATGCCGTTGTACAAATCGATGGTAAGGCCACACCTGGAGTATTGTGTCCAGTTCTGGTCGCCGCATCTCAAAAAAGACATAGTGGAAATGGAAAAGGTGCAAAAGAGAGCGACTAAGATGATTATGGGGCTGGGGCACCTTCCTTATGAGGAAAGGCTACGGCGTTTGGGCCTCTTCAGCCTAGAAAAGAGACGCTTGAGGGGGGACATGATTGAGACATACAAAATTATGCAGGGAATGGACAGAGTGGATAGGGAGATGCTCTTTACACTCTCACATAATACCAGAACCAGGGGACATCCACTAAAATTGAGTGTTGGGCAGGTTAGGACAGACAAAAGAAAATATTTCTTTACTCAGCGTGTGGTCGATCTGTGGAACTCCTTGCCACAGGATGTGGTGATGGCATCTGGCCTAGATGCCTTTAAAAGGGGATTGGACAAGTTTCTGGAGGAAAAAATCCATTATGGGTTACAAGCCATGATGTGTGTGCGCAACCTCCTGATTTTGGAAATGGGTTAAGTCAGAATGCCAGATGCAAGGGAGGGCACCAGGATGAGGTCTCTTGTTATCTGGTGTGCTCCCTGTGGCATTTGGTGGGCCGCTGTGAGATACAGGAAGCTGGACTAGATGGGCCTATGGCCTGATCCAGTGGGGCTGTTCTTATGTTCTCCCCTGCATTTTTGTTTGCTTGCCATCTGGGGTTTCCAAACTGTGGGTCCATGGCCCACCAGTGGATCACAACCCAATTTTTGGTGCACGAAACTGACAGGATAGGTTGTGTGCATCAAAGGTTAAACAACCTCCTACTTGGAGGGAGCACTGATGTCCAATCACCATTATAGCCACAGAGGCTTGAGTGGCTAGTAAAGTAAAACATTGTTTTAGGTGGGTCCTGATGCTAAAAAGTTTGGAAACCGCTGAGCTAGCCTGCTGAAGAATCCTTTGGTATTTGAAAACTTGTGGCTTGTAATATGTTAACTAATCAGTGTGTATTGCTACAATGACACTTGTCCAGTAGGTGGTGTCCATTTTCAGCACATTTGCAGTACTGTACTGCCAAACTAAACCATGGGAGAGGAGAATTTCTGGTGAAAGATCTGGGAATTATTTTAAAAACATAACTTGGTTAGGGCCCAATCCTATACAATTTTCCAGTATCAGTCCAGCCGTGCCTATGTGGTGTGCGCTGCATCTGTAGTGGGGATGCAGCCTCAGAGGTCTCAACATATGGGAACATTTGTTCCCTTGGGGCTGCACTGCAGCTGCACCAGTGCTGGAAAGCTGGATGGGATTGGGCCCTTAGTCATTTTAAATATCTGAAGAACGTGTCCTCAATTGTTATCTGCCACAATGTAATCCACCCAAGAACTGACTAAGCCCTGCTGGCTCTGTCCCAAGGGTACATCTAATCCACCATTCTGTTTCCAAGAGTGACTAGACTCTTGGAATCCAGCCTCTGGGTATCTTGCAGGCAGGACCTAGTGGCAAAAGAACGGCCTTGTTTGTCTCTAGCATCTGGTCCACAGAACTGTATCATCTCTGACCATGGGGATTCCATTCAGGAGTCATGGCTCGTAGATGTCAATAGGCCTCTCCTCCATAAGTTTGTCAAATCCACATTTAAAGTCATTTTAAATGAATGGCAGTCATTGCAGCTTGTGGTACTGATACATGATGTGAAGCTTTCCAGTAGTCTGCCCAAAATCTCTTGCCAGTCAATCTCTGGGTGACCTTGACTGTTTTCTCCATACTACTTGTAATTATAACATTCTGTTATGCCCCCACTTTACTGGGTTTTTTTTGTCCTTAACTAAAAAGTCCTAAATGCTTTAGCCTTTTCATGTAGGTCATAGTGGTTGCCTTCTTTTGTGCCTTGAGAGTCTTTCTGAGACAGAGCAACCAGAAATGTACCCAGCATTCCATATGTGACAGTGCTATGCATTTTAATAGATTATGAAGGGTAGTATTCTAGGATTTCAAATCTGGTAAATGGGTATAGCCTGTGGATGCTCATTCCACAGACAAATCCTTATTTGAACTTTTATTAAAGGACAAAAAGGGAAGGCAGAAAAGTGCTTCAAAAAGGCAGGAACCAAAACCACACTATTAAAATCATTCTGTGAAGTTTAAGGCCTAAATTGCTTGTTGCGTTCATATGTTTTTAGGAGTAGCAACTTTTTTAAAAAAACAACAAAACAACAACCAAAAGCCATGAGAGGTCCAATCTAAATTGGACTAGGGGTAGGTATGGTTAACCCACTGTGCTGATTTTCCTGCTGAAAAACATGCTTTCCCCCCCCCCCCCATTTAAATTATTAAATTTTTGAAATTTAAAAAATTTGGCCAATTTTAAACACATCTCTGAACAATGCATTTCATGTAATGAGCAGTATTACATGAAAGCACAACTGAAAAAATGATTTAATTGCTATTTGAAGAAGATTAGAATCTAGAGGTTGGTGCTGTTTGGAATAGTTTTGCGATATGCTTTCCCAATATAAATATTCTCAATAAGATACGTGATCCTGTGGTCACTTGTTTGAGATACAATATGGGAAGTTCTAACTACATTCAACTAGCACTAAGAAGGACATAGTACTTATCACCTCATCTTTGAGCCAGAGTAACTTACCTGTTATATGTCCTTGACATTGGTATGCTGTTGGGGAAAGAGGCTGATCCAGATTGGGACTGTGGCAGGGGCAAAGGGTTAAAGCACTTCTGGACTCAAACCACAGCAAGAAAGATCTGCTGCTCCTACCAGCTAGAGCCCAGAAAAATGAAGCCTATCAGGACCAAACGCATTAATGAAAGGGTGTAGTTTGGCTCTTGCATCATTTCTGTCCCTGAAATAATTGCATACAATAAACACTGTCCCGTGGTACTTTCAGACACTGGAATAACCATACTGATTCATGGTAACCCAGTGGCAAAACCCAAGTTCCTCCATTTATTTCAGTTACAACAATATAGCTTCTGGATTTTTGCACTTGCAAATGTCCCCCAATTCTTCTGCTGGAAAAAATACCTGTAAATGCAGCATTGGGATTTGGACTTGCTTCAGGTATAATGCCAAAACATAGTTACATGAATGAACTTCAGGTTATTTCTTCCCTGGGTAGCACAAATGAGTAATATAGGAGAGAGCCCACAAACTGGAGCTTTATTCTCATGTAACACCAAAATATGGTTTAGTATTAATGTCTGAATAGCACCATTGCTCTGTGGGCATCCTTTTAATTTCATTTCATGGGCTTTTTGTGTTAATTTGGTGCATTGGGTACTAGCTGTCCTTGTGCCATTAATTCTTCCAACTTCTGATCCTATGGAGTACTTCACACTTCGTGACATTCTGCTGAGCTGTGCATTTCAAATTCTTTGAAGTAGCAACTGAACTGGCCCACAGAGTTTTTCACTCTGAAGCAACCTGGGCCATTTGTACACTGATTCAGCTGGCATAATAAAATTCAGCAAGTGTAATAAAATAAAAGTGACATAATAAAATAAAAACATGTTAAGATTCTATTGCATCTGCTGTTAACTTGGGCTGGATACACACAACAGCTAGACCTCCCCCCCCCCCCCCCTTCACAGTCAGTTGAACATTTTCTACCATGGGGTTTTGAATTCAACCAGAACAGGCTCTTTATCTGAGCAGTTAAGCTTCCTAAGAAGTGAGTAGCAGCACAGAATCACCTTTTTGAAGGTGAGGGCCAAAAAGCATTTGTGTCTGTCTTTTTTTCCATTTCCATGTGGGCAAGTCTGCCTTTTGTCATTGCTGACCTTCAACACTGCCCTGACAAGCATGACTTTCCCAAATATGGTCTCAACAGTCTTCCAGCCCAAAATAGCCACATGTGACACAATGCAAGGCGGAATAATGCACTCTAAAGACAGCACTGTATTGTGTGAAGAGAGATGGGGGCTGGTGAGCGTCTGCAGTGCAAAGGTATCAGATGTGCTTCTGCCCACTTGTCATGTGGGTACTTCTGCCTCATAGAATAGTCCTGGCATGAGGACATCCTAAATCCCTTGGAGTCAAAAGCATCACACTTGTCTCTCTGGTAGGCGTGTTCTCTGAAGCAAGCAAAAACGGGGAAAGGATCCCCTTTTACTATACCAGTTCTGAATGGAAATGCATTTATGATTATATCCATTTTTAAAAGTCAGACTGGGCACCCAGCCAACAATTTAGTGCATCCAGTCATTCAGCATCTTCCTAGACCAGCATGGAGCAATTAAGCACTTAGTTGGCAACCTTCAGTCTGGAAAGACTATGGTATCGTGCTCTGAAAGGTGGTTCTGGAACAGCGTCTAGTGTGGCTGAAAAGGCCAATTCGGGAGTGACAATCCCTTCCACACTGGGAGCAAGTGCAGTCTGTCCCTGGCCTGTCTCCCTGGCTATGGGCCTTCCTTCTTTGCCTCTTAGCCTCAGACTGTTGGCCAAGTGTCTCTTCAAACTGGGAAAGGCCATGTTGCACAGCCTGCCTCCAAGCGGGCCGCTCAGAGGCCAGGGTTTCCCACTTGCTGAGGTCCACTCCTAAGGCCTTCAGATCCCTCTTGCAGATGTCCTTGTATTGCAGCTGTGGTCTACCTGTAGGGCGCTTTCCTTGCACGAGTTCTCCATAGAGGAGATCCTTTGGGATCCGGCCATCATCCATTCTCATGACATGACCGAGCCAACGCAGGCGTCTCTGTTTCAGTAGTGCATACATGCTAGGGATTCCAGCTCGTTCCAGGACTGTGTTGTTTGAAACTTTGTCCTGCCAGGTGATGCCGAGATAAATTAAGCACTTATTTGCAGCCATTTCCTTAATATGTACATCAGTCAGCATGATCTGTCCCTCTTCCTCCTGGCAGTCAGTTGCATTGTCATAAAGGCCCAACTCCACCCTCTGTGGAAACGTGCTCTGCCCGTGGGACCCATCTTAATGTGTGTCAGTGACGGGAGGGAGTCACTTGTGCCAAATACTAGCAAGAGAGTGGACAGTGTGGTGGGGGGAAAGAGTTATTCAGAGAAGGACTCGTCATCACAGTAGTTCATGTTTGGCAAGAGCAGGTTCTTGTGAATGTTCAGTTCACCCTGAGGGGCTATTTGGTTTGTATTGCGGCTTGTTTGGCTCCCCTGTAGCCTCTTCAGGGTTGTAGTCAGAGCATTTGACCCACTGTACTTCTTGGACATGATGAGACGCTTCTGCAGCCAGAGGCAGGAGGCAACAACTTTTTCTCGATACTAAATAGGAGGAGAAACAAACAGAACCTTATGTACCTGTTTAGCAGCTGGAGGAGCCATTTTTATGCTGACACTACTTTGCAGGCCTAAATTAACCCACTCTGGCTAGAACAGCTATATTTTTCTTCATGGCACACTGACCTTTATGGCCTTCTCTATGGTCTTTGCCTTTTGTAATATTACTCAGGGCTTGTTTCTAGGTCAACTGTGTGTAGTAGTGAATTGTCTGTCCCTCTTCCTCCACCGGCTCCTTACAGTCTCCTCCTTCGAGCCGACAGAGGAAGAGGGACCAACAATTCATTGCTACAGACAGTTGTCTTTAAAAAAGGCCTCAGAACCCAGAAAATTTTTCAACAATTTTCAATTGCTGTGCTCCAAACTCCCACAGCCCACCTGTGGACATGGCACACCAACTGAAAATTCCTGGTCTAGAGATCATAATGTCAGTGTATGGCTCTGCCCTCTTCAAATCAAGCCATGTTCCACCTAGGTCAGTGGTGTCTGCACTAAAGGGTGATGGCTATTCGGTATTTCAGTATTTTGAGCCTGTCTGGTCATACAAAGGATTGAACATGGGGCCTTTATGAAAAACAGGTGCTTTACCACTGACCTACAGATCTCCGATCACCAAATCTTACTCAGAAATGCCACCTCAGCACTCAGGAAGAAAACTCAGGTATAGCTTATTTGCATAAGCTAACTGATTTAACTGGATGCAAATTAACAACTGACTGGCATTAAGACACTCCAACCTCTATCAAAACTTCATCTGTCGATATGCCACAGTGGGCAGATTTAAAACTGGCTCAATGGGAACCTTGTTCCTTCTCTGCCTCTTCTAAACATTTGTATGAAGATGCAGCTTGACTGCTCATTTCACATGGCTCATATGAGGTCTTGATGACACTACAAAAGAAATGTTTGATGATATCAGGGTTCACCAGGTAAGGGACAAAAAAGAAGAAACAAGGTAAACATCCTTGAAGTCATCAAAGATAATTGCCAGCTTAATTCAGAGCACCACTAGTCTGTCTCCAGAGAGCAGAAAAGTGAATTAAGAGCTGCCTTTTATCCATTACTTTGTTCTCAGATGTCTGATCATCAAAGTCTGGTAGAACTGTACACTTTTCTGATTCATGTCATTACAAATCAACAAGTCATGGAAAGTGATCACCACATTTTTCAGTTTGGAAAAATACAATGTAGGCAAGCAATCAGCTTGGCAAACAGGATCAGGGCCTTCAATCAGAAGGAGCCTGGAATATCTTCCCATTACAGCTCAGTCATATCCTCCCCCCCTCCATGCTGATGCAGCTGTGTCAAAAAAAGCTTGTATTGCATCCTGTGGGGGGGAGGCAAATTGGGTGGTATCCAGTACAAGTTGCCTGTGCTGGGTGCCACGCCCCCAGCTCCCAACATGCCTGCTGCCCTTCCCTGTTCTGCCCCACTCCACCTCCTCCTGCCCCACTCTGACCCCACAGCCAACTCACAATTGTCACTAGGCCTTTACTGCCTCTCCACTGGTGCTCTGGCAGCACTCAACTGCATGCTGCTGGAGTACATTTTACAACTGCTATAAAGCAGGTTCCACTGCCAGAATGCTAGTTCTGGCAGTGGAGAAGCCAGATAGGATTGGGCTCTTAGTGCGCAATCGTAACCAACTTTCCAGCACTAGCATAGCTGTGCCAGTGGGGCATGTGCTGCATCCTGCAGTTGGGGGGCACTCATGGAGGCCTCCTCTAGTTTCGACAATGTTTGTTCCATTACCTCAAAGATGCATTGCCCTTATGTCGGTGCTGGAAAGTGGGTTAGGAGCGCACCCTTAGTCTGATTCAAGTACAATTGTGTTTAGGTAAATGACAAATTCCCCAAGCTGAAAGTGTACAGCAGAACCAACTCCTCCTGACACACAAGGAGGCATGCCAAATGCTGCCCCCCTTACCTGAGGATGTGCCAGCCTCTGCTCCTTCTACTCTCTAATGTTCTTACTCAGCACTTTCCTCCTCGCCCTCTTCCTCTCTGCCCCATCTTCCTTCTCCAGTCCAGAGTGTAAAAGGAGAAGCAGTGGCAGCAAGCAGGCAGACAGAGCTGTGTGCCCTCCACAAATCTGCTGCCTGAGGCAACCAGTTGACCTCATGGATGGGTTGGCCCTGGTGGAAAGAAATGCATGCAACACAGCAAAGAAGTGCTGAGAAGATTTACCTGCTTGTTCAGGCAAATGTAAACAACTGGATTATATATGGTGCCTGTTTTAGCCATGTACATGGGGATGCTCTGGATTTTGGGGTCCACAATCACTTCTGGTTTCACCACTTTGGCCAGGGCAAAAACTGCATAGGGCATCCAGCTAAGAAGAAAGGCCAGAATCATGACAACCACTGTCTTTGTCACCTGAGACTCTGCCCGCTGAGTTGAATTGCTTTGTACCAAACCACTTTTTGCCACCTAAAGAGAGGGAGAGTAGAAGATGCAAACAAAAGCAACATATTTTTCAGTTTCTCTGCCCTGTACACTTTGCCCCTGTAAAGGACTGTACCCGTTTCCACAATTCTTGTGTTCTGTATTGTGCTGTAAAATGAATGTCTGGGGGGGGGGGAAATTGTTTTGGTGGAAATTACTTAAAACTGGCCATGTGATTGGGTAAAATTCTTATTTATTTATTCCCACATGAAGCTGCCACATGAAACTATGATCTTGCCGGGTGGACTGCAAGTGTAAGAACTGTGAACATGGGAAAAGTTCAGCCCTCTCCCCACCCACACACATTGTTGGTCTTTTAAAATCACACCCACACCCTCTGCTTAACACATGCTAAGGGGCAGACCCACATTTGAAGACACCGTTCTGCTGCTATCACATGTGGTTCAGCAGTTATGCTTTCATGAAGTTCAGTCCCTTCATGTCAATCCCACAACTTTCCAAGTACTAACAGCACAATCCTATGCGTGTCTTCTCAAAAGTAAGCTCCTTTGAGTTCAATGGGACTTGCTCTCCGATAAGTGTGCATAGGGTAGCAGCCCAATATAGGCAAGAGACATAAGTTGGGGTTTTACACAGATTTTTTTTGAATCACAGTTTGGAAATTATTTTTTTTAAACGCCTTTATAACTTTCAGGAAATTAATTCTGTCCTTTGCATCTCACGATTTAGAGCTCTCTGAATGGCTCAGAAGTGCATATGGTGCTGGTTTGCCTTTTGCAGCAGTTCTAACAGCATGGACCTTCCTTGTTTCTCTCAAAAGCATTAACCAAAGCTATGACAGTGATCTACAGATGCAAATGAGTCCAACAGGGACTCCAGGGACAACAATAAAGGGTGGAAGATTGTGACAGCTGCTTGACAATGCCTGCGCTAAGGATTCCCAACATGCCCTGGAATATTGTGCCTATAAATAGCTGTAAGTCATAATAGTGTAGAGGGCATACCTAACTGGAATGTTCTAATTAAGGTCAGGCAGTTGTTTCTGAAACTCCTAACCATGTGCCTACTCCAAGGCTGTATTTGCTTTTTCTTCGTTTTTTCCTTTGTCCTTTCTTTTGCAGTTTTTTTGTCCTTTCTTAAGTCCTTTTCTATTAGATAATCATAGCATTTTATCTATATTGCTCCAGTGTCAGTCTGCTGTTATATACATGGCCCAATCCTATCCCGGACTGGGAGAGCGTATGCTCCACCAAAACATACTGTGCAAAAAGTGCTGGAAAGCACTTTGTGACAGCACTTCTAGCTGGCACAGCGGTGGGAAAACCAGAGTCTTCCCGTGCATACCAGCACTCACAGGGATGCCCACTGGCACAGATAAGTCCAGTGCAGGCACAAGAGAAAGGCAGGGGAGGGCGGGGAGGAGGTGGAACTGGGTAGGGGTGGCAATGGGGGCAGGGAGTGGGTGGTCAGATCAGGGAGGGGGCGGAATCGGCTGCACCAGTACACACTTGTGCCAGCAATATCACTGCTACAGGTCCTAGTTGATCCACTGCAGTTGCTGGGACTTGCCCAGGGGACAAGGGAATAAGGAGACCTCTAGCAACCTAAATTTCCCCTGTAGGGTGCAGTGTAACCCGCACCAGTGCCCCTGCATCACCACAAGGGAATTTAGTTAGGATTGGGGTGATTCCACAGGCCTACAAAATTGAGGGTCAGAAAAGTTTTTCCCAAACTTTATGGTGATTTGCTATGAATTTGGGGTGCTGATTCCAAAAATGGCATCCGTTTTGCCCTATCACGTCTAGTTTGGAGCTATAGTATAGCCTCATTAGTGAATGGTTCAAGCAGCTTCCTCATGAGGAAGCTGCTTGAACCATTCACTAATGAGGCTATACTATATCTCCAAAACTAGACGTGATAGGGCAAAATGCATACCATTTTTGGAATTAGCACCCCAAATATACCCAGGAATTGGTGTAAGGAAGCAAAATGTGCGTTGGCCTGTGTTATGCGTCTGATCCAGTCCCCTGACGTACAAAGGGGATTCTGTGCAAGGAGGCTTATTCTCTGTTCACTTCCTTTGAAGACCCAGCACCAAACACACAACCCTTTCCACACACTAAATTCTTTGATGTGTGCATGCTCTTGCACCTGCAAGAAATCACTAGACATACTGATGGCCACTAGCTGCCTTGGTTGGCTTTAGACAACTTTATCAAGGACTGGTCTATCAATGGTTATTTAGTCATGATGGCTGTGCAATACCTCCGAGTTCAGCAACATTATGCTTCTGTTGCATATCTGTTGCAGAGGAGTAATGGCAGGAAAGAAGGATACCTTGTTTGCCTGCTTGTAGGTTTCTCAGGAGAATATGGTGGATCATTGTGGGATACAAGATACTGGACTAAATGGGCCTTTGGCCCGAATGAGCAGGGCAAATCATGTGTTTTTATGTTTGTACTAGATCTTGGCAATAGGTCTATGCAACAGACTTTGAAGTACAGTAAATGGATTTTGAGGGGTTTTTGTTCTGTTTTGTTTTTGGGAAAAAGTAGGATTTATCTAAAAGTAGGGATTTGGCGTGAAATTCAGGGGAAAATTCTCAAGGACTGATGGGATTGCAACTTGAGTTTTCCACCATTTCTTTTTTTTTTTTTTTAACCCACTCTATTACTTTTAGAAAGTTCCTGGAGTCCTTTTGGAAACTCCAACCTCATAGTACTGTGGAGAAAAATAAAATACAGGTGACTCACCTTTCTCAGGGAGCAAATGAGCTTGCCATATGACAAAAGAATCAGGGTCAAAGGAATCAGGAAACAACAAATGAAGAGAGACAAGTGGTAGCTGCGGCTCTTCCAGTCGTCTCTGTGCCAGGCTGGGGCGCAATTGGAGGCAATACCTTCCACATCATAGCTACTCCAGCCAAGAAGTGGTGGAATAGTCCACACCGCAGACCAGAGCCAGACAAATAGGAGGGCCAGGATGGCATGTTTCTTCCCAAACTGAATGGCTTTGAATGGCCTGCATACCACCAGGTACCTCTCCACAGCACACACCACCACTGACCAAAGGGCCACCAGCCCTACATCGGGGAAAGGAAATAATAATGCAAGTTATTCTCATGTTTCATTGACAAGGGGTGGTGGTGGTGAAGGCTGCCTAATCAACCCTTTCCCCTATGTATTTCCCTGCCCACAGGGCTGGCTCCATGTTTCAGGGGCTCTTAGCAAAGTCCATGGGCCCCTTCCTACTTGGGTGAGTCCTAAGACAGTCACTCCAACACCACCATGATCACCCCCCCCCCCCAATGTAAAGACTATAGGGCAGAGGTGATGCCAGCAGTGGTGAATCTAGTGAGGGTAGGAGGCGGCTCACACCTGGTAACATCCTGGGGGAGGTGTGTGTGACACCACTAGTGGTCAAAATTATGGAAACCTTGATATTTACAAATAATACCATCATGAATATTAATTTGCATAGAAAATCCAAGTAATTATTATCTCAACCCTGAGTAACTTTTTTCACTGTAATTGGGGCTATTGGGGCTACAATGCATTGATTTGTATTTGTATATGCAATCTGAGGATTGCATATATAAACACAGGTACACGTATTGGGCTAATTCAGACCATACTTAAAAGTCCAACCAGCCCCACATGAAAAAAAAAATATACACACTGAGCACGTGAATGCCAGCCTCTCCCCTCCCTTCTTGGAGAATTTGGGGCATTTTCTCTAATCACATGGGGGGTTTCATCTGAGCCACCCCCATGCAATTAGAAAAAAGTGTCCTTAATTCCTCCAGGTGCAAGGGAAGGGGTCAGAATGTGTGTGCTTAATGAGCACACATGTCTATTACCACGTGGGTCAGATGTTGACAGTATTGTCTGTATGGACAAACTTTGTTACGCATGCTATACAACCTATACAGAAGAACTTTCATCAGTAATAACATACAGCGATTGAGATGGCTAAGAGGCAAACACTTACCAAACAGAGCAACACAGAAACCCTGGAAGATGCAGAATGACTTGCTTTGGAAGTAATATCCTTGCAGATTAGCGTCTGTGGTGGGACAAAGTCCAATCACTATGCTAAAGATGTCAGCGACTGACAAGTTCACCACAGCATAATTAATAGGAACCCTGAGAAATTTGTACCTGATGGTTAATATAATTATGATGCCGTTGAACCAGAGACCCAAGAACACACCAAGAGCCATTAGGACTCCGAGAACAAACTTGTATTTCCTTTCAATGACCCAGTCCGTGCAGGTAGTGGAATGACATGTCGAGTTGGCTTCAAGGGATGTTGAAACATTGGAAGAAAACAGAGAATGATTCATCCTTCCATTTTGTTAGGGAGAGGTAAACTCTGACTGCACAAAGCAGAATGATCTCTCATAATCCTCCCACTGTGCCTCTCACAAAAGAAAGTAGTAGATGCAACAATACATTATCCCTTTCCTTTGCAATCCCTTTGTAATGACGGGGGGGGGGGGGAGTGGTGTAATATGCTCCCAGGCTGAACAAGACACATTTGCTGTCATGGTGGAAACAGATATGTCTTTATATTTCATACCTCTCCAGCAGCGTAACATAAACGGAAATTTAATCATAAATGTTCAGCGTCATTTAAGATTCGGTTTCGAGTACAGATGGATAAATGTGTGATTGTTTGGACTCAGTGAGAGTGTTAATGCTTTTGACAAAGTTCCTCATGACATCCTGGTGGACAAGCTGGTGGGATGTAGGCTGGATGATGCTACTGTCAGGGTACTCTGTGGCTGGCTGATGTACTTGAAGTGTTTGTCAACGACCCTTTGTTGACCTGGAAGGAAATGATGTGGGATGCCTCAAAGCTCTGTATTGGGCCTGGTGTCATACAATATCTTTCTAAATGAATTGGATGAGGGGGTAGAGGGGATGCTTCTCAGATTTGTAGACAGCACCAAAATGGGAAGAGTAGCTAATACCTTAAAGAAAGGGGTTCCTAACTAATGCCCATGGGAGATGGTTTGTCCAGCCCATGGTTCTTCATCCTGCCAGAGTTGGGCTTCATAGTCAGCTGAGCTGCCAAGCAAATGAAGCCCCCTTAAGGAATACTCTAGTTGCCAAACAGGTGACAAAGCACATCCATGGGGCTGCATTGCAGCTGCATTTTTGATCTCTCATTGCTCTCTCACACACATACAGCAATGCTTGTTTGTATTGATCTTTTATATGGCTTTTGTGGGTTTTATGAACTGCCTTGAAGAATTGTAGAATGGAACTGTAGGATAAAGTGCCAAATAAATAAATGGTGCAAAATAGGGGTGTGTGTAATTTTTATATTTTTAGAATTCACATAATCCTATTGATAACCTCCATATTACATGTACTGTATCTATTCTTTCACATTCTGCCTCATCTTTTCCTCATCTCTCATCTCTCCTGATCTTTTCTCATCTTTTCTCATCTCTCCTGATCTTTCCTCACCTCTCTCCTTATATACATTTGTGGATTTCTAATGCTGCTTGGCTATACTGCTTAGCTCTACTTGGAATTAAAAACTGAGCTTGAACAGATTGTGTTTATGAGGGTGTGGATTATGGTACCTCCTGACTCTCTCTTTCTCCACACCTCAGTGAAATTGGCTCATGTTCTTTCCAATCCCCTTTGACATAGAACTTCCCCCATGGGATGAGCTAGAACAGGCATGGAGCCCATAGCTGGGATGCATGATGTGTTAGTAAGACTATCAAGAGGAAGCTCTAATGTAAATCCAAAATTGAACTGAATTTCTTCTGAAAAGCATGCTTGGCACTGTTGAATGCATGAATGACTTCTGTAGTATGAATGATTTTTGTAAAACAACCAACCAACCAATCACTACTGTAGTTTTAAAATTATTTTATTAGTATTTCAGAAAGAAATAGTATTTCTGTACACACTATTTTTTTTTTTACACTTGACATTGAATGGGGATCAGGTAAATTAGAGATGGCATCCTCCACTGTAAACATCACCATTTTTAGTGAATTGTTGTCTCAATAGTCATTCAAGCCTTATTTGATGTGATATGATTTTTTTTTCACTGTAACTCCCATAACCCATTAAGGCTGCAATCCTATACACACTTTCATAGAAATAAGTCTGACTGAACTCAGTCAAACTTCTGAGTAGACACGCATAGGTTTGTGTTTTAAAGCTGCAAGCATATGCACCATTACATGGGAAGAAGCCCCACTGAACAGAAAGGGGCTTACTTCCAAGTAAATATGCATAGGTTTGTGCTGTAATATGCTATGATCACTAAAGCCAATAGCAATAAAAGGATTACAATAATAATCTGACTCAACAAATATCCATAGGATGGCTCTTTGAGGTACTTAAGGTAAACTGATTTGCGTTTTCCAGATATTCCCCATGTTCAGCACATGCCTTCATGCAAGCAGCAAGGGAAGTAGAACTGATGAAATGGCACAAGTCAAAACTGAAGATGTTCAAAAGAGGAGGCTGGGATCCAAGGTTTACTCAACACCTTTCATAAACTCCAGGAATTCTGACAAAGGAAGGAAACAAAAATGTGAGCAAGATGATCCTTACCCTTTCCTTTCTTCTGTCTTCCTCCTGTGTGTATTGTCCCATAAGTGGGAGTTCTCAGCCACCAACCCCTTCCCCAGAGGCCTCCTCTCATAAGGGCTATATGCCTGCACTGTAGTGTGCAGGGCTCAGACTTGTTCATGAACTTAGCCTATTCGCTTAATATTTTTCCTAGGCCAGGAAAATATTTCACCCTACCATTCTTGCTGAACAATTACAATAAACCAAGGCAGAGTGTGAAGACATGTGTAAACTCACTGAATTCAAGCATGGATCTAAGCATGCTTAATACTTCGTTGCATGATGGCCATTACTATGGGATATTGTAATGTATGGGATACCTCCTTCTGGAAGTATCAACAAGAGATAAATCAGCATATAGAAAATCACACCAACAAATTAAATATAAACTATTCATAACGTGCAAGGAAGAGGAAGTGAAGTGCCCAGAGATATAGGATCTGAGCCAGGAACTCCTGTGTGCTGAGAATGATGCACAAGAGGATTTTGCCCTTTACTGAACTAGAAGAAATCTCCTTCCTTGGTCATTAAAATGTAGTATTATGAAATTCATGGCCATTCAAAATGTGTATCTATTCTCTACTTTTTTTGGGGGTGGTAGTTGCTGCAGTTCTTGCTGTGGTTTTACACAAAAGAATATGCAAAAGAGACACTCACCATCATAATCAATCTTGCCATCATTATTTTTGTCTCCGTCCTTCATCAATTCCTCAATATCATCTTCAGTGATGGTTTCACCTGTAGCCTGCAACATGAGCTTGAGTTCATCCAGGTCTATGTACCCATCTGCATTTCTGTGAAATGAGAGAAGAGCTCAAAAAAGAATGAATTCTGTTAAATATCTGTGGTTGGGTAGTTCTCCCTAAAGATGGCATTAGGGGCATCCAGTGCCCCTTTTCAAATGTTTCCTCAGTAGATCAAAACAATTAAATGACATAACTTGCCCTTAATCTTTATATTTCAAGGGTATGAACAGGTAATGTTTGGCCAAATTCTGAGCTTTACAGAAAAAAAGCAAATGTGTGATCATTCAGTGCTGCTTTTTGCACCCACATGTATGCACCCATGTTCCTAAAATTCATCGTCATATAAACAAGTAGGAATTGAAACTTCAGGACTCTTTAACAGCTGACCAATGTGAGAAGACAAAAATAGTCTGCCCATGAATCCAAACAGTGAAGATAATGATGACCAGCAAACTTTGGGATGTGAAGTGTGGGGACATTCACCATAACTGAAGTGGGGTTGCATTGCTCCCTAGCAGCAAGATTTTGTATGTACTTGTGCACCTTCATGCTGGCCTTCTAGTTCAAGTGGCAGTTGTGGCCAGGTACCTCTTTCAACAGCTCCATCTGACGAGTAGCTTTTGACCTGTTGGCCATCACCGATTCATTCATAATATTGAGGCTACTGAACATTAGAGGGGCTTTTGAACAGTTGCAGACACTGCACAATGTAGCAGTTCACCTTTTGTCTGTCCCAATGGGACCAGAGAAACCACTCTTTTGACTATTACATTGAAACACTGTCCATACAGGAGGGCTCACAGAAAACTGTTCTTGGAGGCAGTGGCATCGCTACGGGGGTGCGGGCCACACCGGGTGACTGGCAGGGTTAGAAAACAACACAGGAAAATTTGGCATGGATAAGGTAAAGCCTAAGCTATGTGAAATGCTGAGTCACCATGAATCAGGTGAACTCACTAATTGTAACAGGTGTCGAGCTTGCATCAGGAGGAGGAGACACCACCCTCCTAATTCCCGCACAGTGCTTTAAAAGGTCAGCAAGAACCATCATGTCCCTGGGACGGCTGGGGAGGCAGGGAAGGCAGGAAGGGCCGGGAAGCTGTTATCATGTATGTAGCATGTTGTGCTGTCTTTATGTTTCATTATTATGCTGCTGTTATCTACATTGTAAATATAGACTGAACTAATGAAGAATTTGTGTCCAGAGTAGTCTTTGTGTGGGCTGAGAGTCTGAGGCTGCATTCCGCTGGCGGCAAACAGATAAGACGCTGCTCCTTCCCCGACAGTGACATGCACAGGGGGTGATGAGCACTGGGGCGGATGACACGCTAAAATCGCGGTGGTTAGGTGTAACCCTATCATATTATATACCGTTGGCTGTGGAATTTCAAGTGGAATGCAATGCAAAAAACCAGAGCAAAATATCTCCTTTCTATCAAAAGTGATGGCCAAAAAACTGGAGAACAAAAATGCATGGATCCCTATGGAAAGTGAAAGTGAGCCGTATCGCACGCTTACTTGCGAGTAGGTGAACTTGCCTTAGTCTGACGGAAAGGGCAGGCTGAGAGGAATCCAACAACACCAGAATGGTCCTGATCCAATGAATGCAGCCCCCAAAAACACCTGAGAAGGAAGTCCCTCTCTCCAAGTATTGAGTACTATGGAAAGCAAAACTAAGCCTCACAGTTGCGTTTACTCGTGAATAAGCAAACATGCCTTGGCTGGTGTGGAAGATCAGGTGAAGGAGAGTGCAAGGCTACCAGAATGGTCCTGATCCTATGCACCTGCAGCTAAACAAGTGCTCCAGAAGGCAGCCTCCCCCCCCCCCCCCACTAAAAAGAATCAAAACAGAGGCTTCCGCTGATAAGGTGAACTTTTTTGAGACTTGCAAAGCCAGGTGGATCCTGACAGTGATCTGGTTTAAACAGAAGTTCTTAGAATTGAACTGGGCACTGGGTAGGACTGAAAACCTTACTGATTTTTTTTTTGGGCGGGGGGTGTTATTGCAGGCAGGTTACAGAGGAAATTCACTTGGTGGACCGGGGCTGGCTTCTGTTTATTTAATTATTTGTTTTACTTTAATTATTTATATTTATTTTAATGTGCTTGATGATGTCACTTCCACCATGATATCACTTCTGGTGGGTCTTGCACAGATTGTCATTCTAAAAAGTGGGTCCCAGTGCTAAAAGTTTGAGAACTGCTGCAATAAGTTGTTAGTAAGTTGACACCCTGGGGGAAGGGTTGTGACACCACTCGTGACCAAAATCACTAAAATCACAGTTTGGAGGAATAATACCAGCATGTTATATATCCATCAATGTGTAATTTCATGCAGAATGTGTTCTATCTTTGTTCTATCAAAAGGTACAGCCAAAAAACCAGTGGAGGCGGAGTGATGGTACATCACCACACCCACCACCTGGGGTGTTGCTCCGCCCACTGCATGGGGGGGTTACGCACTGGCATCCCGCATCGGGTGACACAAACCCTAGTGACGCCACTGCTTGGAGGCTTCTCTACACCTGTGGAACTTCCACTTACTTGCGGAAGCCTGGACCTCACTAGGAAAAAGAGGTCTTAATTTTAGTATTTGCTCTTGCTTAATTTCAATATTTGCTTTCAGGTTAGATGGGTAGTGACTGGGCAGAGGGCTTTCTCAACAAAGGTCCCCAGTTGTGGAATGCTCTCCCGACAGACACTCAAGTAGTTCCTACTTTATTATTATAACTTTTAGGTATCAGAAGAATAGTTTTCTTCTCCTGAATTCTTAATGGATAATGTTTTAATGCTCACTTTACTGTTTCATTGCTTCCATTTATTGTTTTTACTGGTTTGTATTGCTTTATTGTATGTTTATTGATTTTTAATGCTGCTGTTTGCTGCCTTGGAAGCATTACCCTGAACAGCAGGGCACACTGTTTTAAGTTAAATAAATAAATACTTGTGCTAAATAATGCTAAGCTACCACTAGGCTTAAAAAATAAAAACAATATTATGTCTATAGTCTTTAGGCCTAGGCAAGGGCAAATAGAAGTAATATTAAAAAAATAATAATAAACTGAGATTATATACTGTATGTCTTGGTCTTTTAAATATTGTATTCCACCCTGGCTCTTCAGAGTAAAACAAGATGACGATCCAAAGAAAGTGGGGTCAGAAAGAGGTGTCTATACATAAAGGCCAGTAAATACAACCTATGTGTGCTAAACTGCATTTCCAATTATTGTTGCTCACATGTGATTGTATCTTTTGTGAGGTGGTTTCCTGGATTCCATTCCTTTGTGTGGATTCAGGCAGTCACTTAAACAATACTTACTCTGCTGTAGTTCCAACCCCTTCCCATAGTGACACTAGCTTGTGGCCCAGGAGAGATATTGCTAACAACTTGAAATACTTCAATTCAGCATGGCCAGCACAAAGCTTTCAGGCTCTCCACCTTTCAGCCCAATACTATTCTAGTGCAGCAACTGCTGTGCTGGCACTAGCTGCCGCCAACATGCCATAAAGCACATTTGCAATGACTTGTGAGCTGGGAGCACCAGTGGGAAGTCCTGCACCATCCCACCAATGCTGAATGGCACACATGAGCGGGGGGGGGGGAGGGCAGAACAGAGGTGGGGAGGGGGTGTTTCAGGGTAGGGAGAGGGCAGGGAGGGGGTGGTTCAGGCTCCAGATGGGGTGCAGACAGCAGAGAAGGCCTCTGCCATATCTTAATCCCAATTCCAGGCCTAAAAGCCCTACATGGGGTTTCTCAGACTTGCGACAGTGGTTTGGCTGGCGCAGATCCAAGTAGCCCCATTGGGCAGGCTAGAGCTTGACACAGGGAAAGAGAACCAATGCTCCTTTAGCCCTCCAGAAGAGACCTCCAGCCTGCTCAATTTCAATACTGAATACAATGTGGGTTGTATGGCCCTGCTGTGCCAGCATTGAATAGGACTGGGCTGCCCATGTCCAACTCTCCATTTACCTAGCGAATTTTTGACTGGCACCAAGCCAATAGAATAAGACAATAAATATTTTGTTTACTAGCTCTGCTAGACTATGAAATGAAAGATCTTTATCTAGAGCAGAGTTACATCTATTTTGCTATTTTTTTTCCTCCTATATGTGTATTTGAAATAATATACAGTATATATAATTTTCTCCCCTCCATCCATGCTCCTGTTCAATGGGAGAAGGAAAGATGTAACAACTTCTTGCAAATTTTTTGGTATATGTTGTATCCCAGGGGTGTCAGACTTGTTCCATGCAGAGGGCTGAAATTAGCATTCATACAGAAAGTGACATCATTAAGCAAATGATGGCCAGAAACAAGCGCTTTGTTCTCACATGGAAACTCATTAGCTGCAAATGACAGAAGCGAAAATGTGCAAATCTTGTTCATGTTTTCAACTTATGAGAGAGCCCAATTATCACACTGGGAGAACCCAATTATAACAGGGGCCAGATAAATTGCTTTTGTAGACTGCTTTCAGCCCACAGGCCTCATGTCTGACACTCCTGTTATATCTAAACCCCGACTTTTCAATCAGAAAAATTTCACAATATATGTGATTTTCTTCAGCCTCCTTCCCCCATCCAGCCAACGCTTAGGAGTAACTCTAGGAAGCAGGGCCTCTGAGAGGAAATTTATCAGGGGGTACAAAGTTTCTTTTGGGACCCTTTGCAAAGGGGGAGGGGTGAAACAGAGCAGGGAAGGGCAGGGCCACTGAGAGGAATTTTATCAGGGGGTACAAAAGTTTCTTTTGGGACCCTTCCCAAAGGGGAAGGGGGCAACTGGGGAAGGCAGAATGGGGAACAAAATAGATCAGGAGGAGGGTGCTGACAGCCAGAATAGTCTTCGGAGCCCAGGTCTGCCAGGCTTCTAGATGTGGAGCCCAGGTCTACCCAACTATGCAGCATTGGCAGCTAGATAAAGTAATATGGAAAACCAAATACACTCCTAAGTCTCTTTAAAATCTTTGAAATTTAGAAAATCTTTGCTGAAAATTAGCATCAATGTATTTAGGTTCACTTTGTAGCCTTGCAGCTGTGCCTCTATACCCTCCTTCATGGTTATCAGCTCCACAAGCCAAAGAGCTACTGTAGCAGGCCAGTTTACTCCCTGATTTGACACTGTGTTAAGGAGGGTCATGGATGCATTTCTGGGCCCAGTGTGTATGGCTTGCAGCAGCAGTTGCCGCTGAATGGCCATGGTTGCGCTCCCAGCATCAGGCATAGGCAGTGAGCTTGGGTGAGACTGGAAAATGTCAGATCCCAGGAACTTTCTGGTCACCCTCCTTTGGCTCCTGGGTCCCCTTTCTGACCCTGGGCCTGGGAACAAATTACCCCCTTTACCCCCCCCCCTCTAGGCCTTGCTAGGAAGCACATGCAACAGGCTGAAAAGAGAAAGGGGATTAGCAAAAATTGCCCACCCCCTGTCTGCACTATTGGATGTTCTTCTCATGGAAAACAATGTTTGAATACAACCCTATATGTTCTTCAAACACAAAATTTGTGTGTTTGTGTCTATCATCACCCCTATGATCTTATTTATTACCTCTCTATAGTGCTCTTGAAAAAAAGAGCATTAAAAACATTTGTTTAAAAATGATCATTGTACTTCTATTAAAATATAGATTGAATATGGCATAGGGCGCAGTCCTAACCCATGCTGGAGCAGGCAAGCCAGGAGGCTTGCACTGCATCCGCAGGATTGCAGCGAGCAGCGGCTCAGCCACAGGCAAGGGGAAGCTCTTCCCCTTACCCATGGGTTAGGGCTGTGCGCCCCTATGGGTCTCCTCGGACCTGTGCCACCTCCGGAGGTGGCGCAAGTCCAAGGACAGCGGAGTGGCTTGAAGCCACTCCGCTTGCCCCGGGGACGAGAGTTGGAATGTGGCATAACTGCCAGGTCCAAGCCCCGCCCCCGGCTCCCCGTGCGCCACCCCCAGGTCTGTCCTCCCCTGCCCTCCCCCTGCCCAGTAACACCCCTCCCGCCCCCTCCACGCCTACCTTTGCTGCTTATATCGGCGCGCTTGTGCTGACACAAGCAGCAGCATGGGAGCCGTGGCGGAGACTTCTGCCTCCATCCGCACATCAGCGCATCTGAATGCACCAACACAGCTCCCGCCTAAGGAGGCGCAAACGTACTTTACGGCATGTTTGCAACCCTCCAGGGCCACCAATACCAGCATGACTGCCGGTTAGGATTGCGCCCATAAAGTATATAAACTACACATGAACATAATATTACGGTTCTCCTACTGTGGCTCCGGGACCCACCAGTGGGTTGTGACCCAATTTTCGGTGGTTCCCAAAAGTGACAGGGCAGATTAGGCTATGGCGGAGCCTAGCCACTATGTGTATCAAGGGTTAAACAAGCTGTTTACTTGGGGGGAGCAGTGTTGCCCAATCACCATTATAGCCATACCCCTTGGCATTTATAAATCAGGCAACAGCCACTAGGGCCTCTGTGAGAGTTTGAGAACCACTGACATGATACTAAGCAGAACAATTCTTCAAATCATAGTCACCCATTCAGAAGTGTACCTGATGGGGGGTCCAGGGCGCCATATGGTCCAGGGCAGCAGATACCTAGGGGTGGCATTTGCGATCCTCCTGCACCTGCTACCGCACCCCTGGAGGTGTTCTGAGGGTGCTAGGGGCAGGCAGTGGGTGCAGGGGTGGCACTTCCAGGTGTGGGCAACACCCCTAGGTGGGGGTGTGGCACCCCTGGAGGTGTGTCCCCAGATAGCACAGTGGCGAGGAATGCCACTGCACCCATTAACTTGTGTATTTGTTATTTTTAATTTTGAACGAAATATTCAACATCTCCTGTCTTACATGTAATGTCAGAGATATAGAAGTATGCTTTATTAGACACAGAAAACTGCTTGATCGATACAGTATTGTATTTCCAGATAAATTTCCAGATTGTCTGCTCAAACAGCATTAGGCCAGAAAATTAAGGAGTCTAGGTAGCTTATCTAACATTTAGATTCAAACCACATCCAATGCATCACTTCTCTTTGATCACACTGTTCTAGCCTGTCCCACAGCTATGCAGATATTTCCTGGAGAACCAAAGTGATTTCCCTAATCAGATCTTCACATCCTCATGTATAATCTGCACAGAGACACAACCTATTTTTACCTGGAACTCTTCAAAAGAATGTTTGTAATTGGCCACTTCCCCACATAGAGTCCTGACATGACTCTGAATCAAAAGAATCAATTCCTGTAAAATAAGCAGACTTGCTAACAGGGGATGTGAATTACTTGTTCTTAGCTGTACCTCTCTTTCTATTATAATAGCCCACTTAGCCTCAATGAAATGAGAATAAACTTTTCTCGCTAGAAACCATGCACAAGGTAAAGTGGGTGCTTTTATTACTTAAATGTCTTGCCCTCCCTTTTGAGAAATGCACAGTGTAAACATAGGTAGTATAGGCATGAAAATTGTATTTTCTTATGTCACTATATTTATATCCTATTCTATGGAAATCTTCCTGAATTGTGCTTCAGCAGTTCAGACTGCCTGGCCCAGACAAAATACAGGCAGCCCAATCCTGAGCTGCACTGAGCTCCCAGACCCGGTAGGTCCACAGAGGGCTCCCGCCGGATCCTGTGCCTCCCATGCTACCGCAGGAGGCTCCTTGGGAGAAGGGGACATTCATCCCCTTTCCCTGAGTAAGTAGCCCCGCAATGGGACTACTCACTTTAGCGGCAACCAAACGGTCGGCGCTAAAGTAAAGGTGCTCGTGTAGGGCGAGCAGCCCTGCATGAGTGCCTGGGATCCTGCAGAGCTCAGTTCAGCTCCACGGATCCACCTCTCTCCCTCCCCCCTGACACGCCTCCCTCATGCCCCCGGCCATGCCTCCCCCCTCCCCGGAACGCCTCCCCCATGCCTTCGGCCACACCCCCGCCTCCCGTTCCACAGCCCGGCAGTCCAGGAGACCATGGAGCTGTGGAACCCAGGTGACCACCAGGCTCTAGCCCAGCACCGGTTGGCGCTGGGCTAGCTCCGATGGGAGCCCAGCGGTGAGCCCCGCAAATGTGCCTTACGGCACATTTGCAACAGAGGCCTGTAGTGTGGAGCCATGCCACGGACCTCAAGATTGGGCTCTCAGTCCACTTGATTCTACCAAGACGTAATTAATCTCTTGTGGCAACAATATGGATCCACTTCTCTTAGGTTTTTTCCTATGTTCTATTTCTTATGCTTGAACCACAAGGGCAGGTTGGTCCCATGTAACTGGGACCTGGCTCTGGGCTTGCACCACCACCTGACAAAACTGGTGGGGTTGGGCTGATTAATCCATGACTTGCCATAGGCCAATTACATGATTCCTTTATCCATGTGTTACTGGGGCAGCACTGGAAGAAGTCACAGAGAATCAGAATATTCTTATTAAGAATAATCTCACACCTTTAGCATAACATATGAATTATTTAGGGAATACAGTATTATTTAGGAATGGGGTGGTGAAGCTGGAAAGTCCCAAGTAAAATAAGAAAAGGACATACAATATAAACTTTGCATTGTATCAGTTAAAGTTTGTGTTCAGCAGTTACTTTTTCAACTTGGATAAGTTTGTATCAAGTGATGATCACTACCACAATGTAGAGGAATTGTCAAAACTGGTTTAACAGCGTTCTTGTGTTTTTTTAGTTATTCCAGGATTATGGATATGAGAATCATGAAGGCTCAAATTATTTTTCCCTGAGATCTATGATGTAGGTAGGCTAACTCAGGAACTTACTTATCAAACATTCTGAAGAGATCTGAAAGCTCCTCTTCTGATTTTCCTTTGCTGTCATCTTTCATACACCTGACCATCATAACTAAGAACTCATCAAAATCCACAGTGCCGCTACCTGTTGGTGAGAAAGGGGGGGAAAAAAACTAAAGGGACCTATTTTTCAGCTTGAACAATTTCCCATAAACATAGTTTTAGAATTCAACGAATGCAGAAAAATCAGAGCAAATTACAATATTGTTAGATGCTGGAACAGTCAATAGAGGTTACATTTTCATTCCACTGACAACCATTATGGATTTATCATATAGCAGCTGTTGTTTTCAACTGCCACGTGCTTTACACTGTTGCTTATCTTGTTGTAAATTTCATTCATTTAGTCTGTTTTTTTTATTTTATCCTATTGTTATGTAAGTGTGCTTCTATACAGTTGTTAAAAGACAGAATATACATTATTAAAACTTTAAAAATAAAATGTGTCAATCTTTACTGCTCATGTTAGGACCTGGCACTGTAAAGCTCATAGGGAGAAAATGTTTTCACCCAACTTCTTCCTATTTAGTAAATTTTACTCACCTGAAACACATAGAAATACAAAGAACTGAGAAGAAAGCCTGTGTCAAATGTCAGCTGGTTCAAACCCTTCTCCTCATTCCAACTCCCCCATAAAAAAAAAGAAAAAGTTTCATGATAATTAAACCATTCTTCCCAGATGCTTAACCATCTCAGAGAAATAGCTCACCATCTTCATCTACTTCATCTATCATCTCCTGTAGCTCTTCAGGGGTAGGGTTCTGCCCCAGCATTCTCATCACCTTCCCCAGCTCCTTTGTGCTGATACATCCATCCTCTGCACCCAGGACAAAGATGTCAAAAGCAGCCTTAAATTCTGGACAGAGAAATGAAACTTGTGTTCATTAGGCTGAATTTAGCAGCATAGCCAATTTTCCAACCATGATTGACAGAAGGTTATTTCTGCTCCTTTTCCCAAATGATATCAAATTTATTGTCCCTTTTGTATAAATGGAACCAACTGAACTGCAATTTGATTTGAGACTTCCCTGGAGTATCCTATCCCCATACTGAGGTATCTGTGCCAGGGCTCTTTTTCTAGCCACTGATGCACAGCCCCAACCACTCGCTAATTGTGGCAGTGGCCTGGCTAATTGCCGTATGGGCCTGGCATGTCACATTTTGCAACAGCCGCAAAGGATACTACACTGCCAGATGCTAGTGCCAGCAGCATAAGGCCCTATTAGGGCTGGGCCATAAGAGAGTTGGCTGAACTTCTTTCAAGACAGGTTGCAACATTTCTCCAGTTTTGGTTACAATTCGCATCTCACTGAAGGCAGTGGCAACATTTGAAATTATTGTAATGGGTTTGGATTGTACTCTACTTGTACCCAAGGAAGGTTCCATAGTTCAGTGGCAGAGCACAGACTTCACACAAAATAAGGCCTAAATTCAATAAGGCCAATTAAAATAATTGCAGGTATTAGGGCAGGGACAAGTCATTGCTATAGATCCTGGAGAGTACTTCCAGAATAGAAAAAAACTGGGTTAGATGAACCAGTGGTCTGACTCAATAGAAAGCAGCTTCATATGGTCATATATACGAGTAGTTCAAAGAGATAAATTGCTCCTCTGTGAGAAATAGTCAGTGACAATAAATAGCATCCACTTACCATTTTTTTGTTCTTCTGTCAACTGTTCAACCTGTTATTAAAATTAAAGATACAACACATTATTTTACATTTATCCTTTTAGTAATTCACAGCTCAATTTTTTGCATGCCTACTCAGAAGTGAGCCCCACTGAATCCAATGGAACTTACTCCCAGGTAAATTGTGTACAGGATTGCCATCATTATTAAGCAGTCCCACACTGATATGTGATTGACAGCCCAACCCTATCTTACAATCTGCTGTTGCAAGTCCAGTTACAGTGGGGCAAAAGACATGCCACTGTCATGTGAGCCAAAGCTTTTGGTGCAAACGATCAGAGGCTATGTGTGTCTGCCAACGGCCCATCTAGTCCACACCAGAGCAGATAAGGTCGCAGCAGGGGCAGGCGGTTGCCAGTTCAGGGGAGTATGAGGGTGGATCTCAATGGTGGCAGTGCATGCCAAATCCTATCCCCCTTTCCTGGTCTTGATCTTTCCTGACTCTTTTTGGATCTGCTCTAGCAAAAGACCCAACAGGATGTGCACTACATGCTGAAGTTATGGAAGCAGTCACAGAGGCCTCCTTAAGGTAAGGGAACATTTGTTCCCTTAGGGCTGCATTGCGGCTGCATCAGTGCTGGAAAATTGGATAAGATTGGGCCCTTGGTCAACAGTGTATAATTGCTAATGGAGAGCATTATAAGCCCTTTGCATTTGCAGCCCTCGGGGTCCCCCAATCCAGCCCACAGGGAGCCATCAGTCTCCAATGAACCTCTGCACCGTTGGACACTGTTGGAGCCTGCACTGGCCCGCAACTGCCTGTTGTGACCGCCAGACGCGAGCTGAGGGCCAAGTTATAGTTCTCATATATATTATAAATAAGCTCAGTAAATTCTTTCACCCATATAAGTTCTGTATTCATTTATGTTAATTTATTCAAATTTATAATGTAAAGTAATCCTTTTTTTCCTGGTCCCTGACACAGTGTCAGAAAGATGATGTGGTTTTCCTGCCAAAATGTTTTCCCAACCCTGGTCTAATTAATTAACTAATCAACTAATTGGGTCATAAGAACATAAGAACAGCCCCACTGGATCAGGCCATAACTTTGTGTATCTCACAGTGGCCTACCAGATGCCCCTGACAACAAGAGAACTGCATCCTGGTGCCCTCCCTTGCATCTGGCCTTCTGACATAACCCATTTCTAATATCAGGAGGTTGCACATACACATCATGGCTTGTAACCCGTGATGGATTTTTCCTCCAGAAATTTGTCCCGCTTTTAAAAGCATCTAGGCCAGCAACCTAGGGGTTTTTAAGGCATTCCCTTTTAAAGACATCTAGGGTCAAGCAACCGTTTCTGTGTGCATCATATACTGTATGTGTGTGAATTATAGTGATAAATTTGATTCTATAAGGTGTGTGTACATTTTCTTGAGACACCCTGTTCATGAGCTCATCTCTAGAAGAGTTTGAAATGCCTGTAGTTTTCTTCTAAAGAAAGGTTACTGCATCTCTAAAAAGTAAGAATAGGTAATAATCTTGCTTCCCCTGAATTGAGTAGTTCTTTATAAACAAAATTATACATTAATTTTGATTTCTGTTAGATTAATTTTAAAGCATGCACTCTTATACTGTACCTATATCTCCGTATTATTAATTATTACTCTTGTTGAATTCCTGTTTTTCCTTAGACTCTACATCATAGCAGACTTGGAACTCATTTTGAAATCATGGGCTACAATACAACAAGTTAGCTGTATTTAAGATGATCAATTGACTTGCATATGCTACTGGGTTGGATTGAGACCTCTGTATATTAGTACTTTATTATCTATAAATACTTATAAATATCAGTTTTTATCTTACGGAAAGCCCCTTATCACACGGTGTGTGATAGGAAAATCATATTCTGGGAAATCAGACCTGTTCAGACATCACCAATGAAGCCATGGCCATGCTGCAGTTTGAAAATGTCCCAAGTTGCAAAGAGCCCATCCTTCAAATTCCCTGTGCCGATTCCTTAATTTAAATCTAACACACATAATTGCTGTTAGACATGGACAGAAACTTACAGGCACTGTTCCCTAGTAAGTTTTCGCTTCCATGGCTAATAACAGCTTTGGGGGGGGGGGCAATGTGGATCAGACCTTGCCCTATACCACCCCCATTATTTGTTAGTTCCTCTTGGGTGTTCCTAATTTCTGGTTTTCCATCTATGAAGTGATTGCACATGCCTGTGATCTCTATGGCCTCCAGCCCACAGTTGTCATGATATTAATACCAGAATGGAGCACATCAGCAGCATTTGGAATTTTTCTGTACTTGTTCCACATTTCAAAAGAACTTTACCCCCATTATTCTTGATCAGCAGAACTGACCCATATAAGTATTGATCATACTGAGCTACTATTCTGTTAAGAAAAAAAAAAGAATTGGAAGGCCCTAGAAATGATAAGTGACAAGGAAGATGACTGCACAGAGTGGACAGATAACAATAGTAGCAAGAATTCAGTTCAAAATTTCATAGTGAAATCTGAGGCCACTTCTCTCTAAGCCACTGTGATGAAAGTAGAGCAGCTGTGAGCTGCTCTTCCATTGTGACAGCAAAAACCTCTGAACAAGCCAGGATAGCTGAAGATTCTGAAGACAGCAAGCAAATGCCTCTTGTCACTGATGTATGTCCCACGTAACTTGACTATTTTGGCATGTTGGCTATTTTTATGCCCTAGTGACTGAGGTGCTAGTAAGAAAGATAACACTTATGGTTGTTCCCAGAAGCTGATTGGCATTGGTATTTATCGCTGGAGACTTTTATCTAATGGCCCTGGCTTTGTATAGTTCCCTGGTATCTGGAAACCATTCCAAAATTAGATCCCTGCATAAGAGATGTGCGTGGGCAAGGTAATAAATCCACTGAGATCCCGCTGGTCCACATGAACAGCTGCATTTAAAAATGACATGCTGTATCATTCAGGACACATTTTAAATGTACTGCCAAGTTAGTAGAAATCAGTCTATAAAATGAAGTTTTTATCCTGTTTAGCTAATCTCTTCTTTCTCTTTCTGATTACTGCTTTTTCTTGCAAAATCATGACTAGAGATTGACACTTAGGAGAGGCCTGGGTTTAAATTCTCACCCAGCTACGAACTTCATTGGGTGGCATTTGGGACTAACCTACTTTACAGGAGTGTTATAAGGAAAATATGAAATAATTGTCCTGGACTTCTAGGAGGCAAATGAGATACAGATGTTATAATATGCATAAAATAAAGCACCATCTTTTGCAGAGGCTGTAGCTCCTCGGGGACAATGCAAGAATTCTGATGGTTTGTTTTGGGGGCCAGGAATCGATTAAGGATCACTGATGAAGAACTCACTGAGCAACTTAAACTTGGAAAAGCTTGCTTACTATGAAGATGCAAAAGATAAGGAATGTAAGAGTGCTGCTGTTACTACAAATGATGTCAACACTGCTATTAATGATGGCAATACAAATTTTCCTTGGCGTATTTATGAGCCTATTCTCATTAATGAGAGAGCATTGTACTCACTTCGGAGGAATGATATATCACAATCCAATAACCACCAGCTGAGTTGCAGTGGTTTGTGCACTGTAGCTCCTTAGTGTGCAAATGTAAAACAAGCAGCATCAAGAACTGAAAACCAGCTCAAATATTTTTTTAAAATGAAATAGCATCTTCAGCATCTGAAAGTAAAATGTGCCCAAAGCCACATGTGTTGGCCTTTGTGGATTATTTACAGCAGACACCAATTGTTTCAATCCTACTTCTGAGTGCTTAGCGCTCATCAGTATGTGCTCAAGGCAGAAATCATCCTTCCTCCATCTGTCTTACTTCAGTTACCTAAAAACACTCATGCGGTGAAATTCTATGCAGGTTTATGCAGAAGTAAGTTTCACTATGTTCAATAAAGCTTTCTTCCAGGTATAGAACTGCACCTTTAACCACAGAAGAATGGACAGTTATTGGACAATTGTAGTAACAACTATGCTTCAAATGCATAGTTAAAATTGGACCAATTAGGGTATTTCTGATTTTGTAATTACAGGTGTGCACTGCTTAACAACTGCTCACTAAGCAACAGACCACATATATGAGGGTGGTCAAAGCACAACAAAGATGCTCCTAATGAGGCAATTGCATCTCCCATAGCCTGCAGCAGAGTTTCTGTTTATACAAGGAGGCTCTTAATGCAAAGAAGAGGCAATCTATCTCCAGTAGCCTGTGCAGCCAGCTAGTGTCTGGCTAGGAATGTCTGTTCACACAACAAAGGCAATAGACTGGACTGAATATTCACTTAATGGCCTAATTGCATAACAATGGGAATAGGAGAACATATCCCTGTCATTAAGTGGCAAACACATATACTTTCTTCAAGTGCCCGATTGACTTCCTTTCCAAGTTAAAATCATAAGTGACTAAGGGCGCAATCCTAACCCCTTATGTCAATGTTTTCCAACACTGACATAAGGGCAATGAAGCTCTGAGGTAAGGGAACAAACATTCACTTACTTTGAGGAGGCTTCTGTGAGTGACACCCAACTGCAGGATGCAGCATACGTCCCATTGGCACCACTATGCCAGTGCTGGAAAGCACTGACTTAAGGGGTTAGGCTTGCACCCTAACTATCCTGAAGTTTAAACAGGTGGGATTTTCAGTCCTCTTCCTCATTAAACAGAGTGAGCATTTTACTTCATAATTTGATTCACAGAATGGTGGTTGAACCCAGAGAGACAAAAATTTTAACTACATGATTTCTTGTTGTAGGTAATTGTGAAGGAGGGAGAAGAAGGACAGAGTGAAAATCAAAAATTTTCACTACTAAAAAAATTGGTTTGCAATAAAATAAAGATAATAGTTTAATACATAAGGAATAAATGGTCAGTTATCACTATATTTCCTATATAAATTATTGTCTATTGTAATAAAAAATGCAAAGTGGATTTGAAACTGTATTTAATAGTCCAGTCCTATGCTTAATGAAGCCCAATGTTTTTACACAAAAGCTTGGATTTTCATATAAGTCACAAACAGTTGAGATTTAATCTTCCAATATGTTCATATATGGCTTGGCAGAAGAATTTGAGCTGCATGACAAATCTTTGCTATTAAGAAAATTAAGGGATTAAAAAACCCTTAAATCAAAGCCCCCACATTATTACATTTAGCAATCACAATCTACATTAGTTAACAACATAATTAGCATTAATAGCATCAGAAATGTCAGCTGAATATTAATACCCCTTGTACCTTGAAGACATGTGCAGCACACACTTAAGAATGTTTATTCAGAAGTAAGTCTTACTGAGTTCAATGGGACTCTAGTAAGCGTGTTTAAGATCATAGCCACAGAGCATGGCGCAGACTCCCATGAGCACAGCACTGAACTGTGGATCTGAATCCGAATTGTGTCCTCAGACAATGAAACTGAGTTCCCTAAACCTTTCCTTCCACTGCCATAAGGCCAGCCTCAGACTGATTTCTTCATGTATGAAAATCTTACTTACTGCTGCCTTGTAAATATCATCCATGGTGAGTTATTGTTGGTCAGGAGCTGGGCTGAGATGCAACACTGAACAGAGACAAACTTCAAATCACACTCCCTCCCCTGAAGCTCTGCTTATATAGTAGGCTGTCAGTCCTCAATATGTCAATCAGGAACTGCAACTCACTCACTATGCAGCCTTACATATATATACACCCATGAAAGGCTGTACTATCTGCTCCAAGCAAGACTCCTCACCCTGTCTGAAGGGGAGATATGCAAAGTTGGTTACAGCTGACATTTCTAAAGCCTCTTGCTAATTCCACTGATGCTTTGCCTTTGACCTCAGTGGACACAGAGCCAAAGTAGAAACTGATCTTTGCTACATGTGTACATATTTCAGGGATCAGATGGCACATGTCCAGAGTTTGGGGTCCCACACTCCTAGGTTTTCAAGCCCTGTTGTTCTCACAGTGGGATAACAGTAAGACACATACGGGCTATATAGTATGTACACCTGATGCCCCACCAATGGAACAGGAGTGTCCCATTGAAAGAATAATTCTATTTCAGGGAACATTTCTCAAGATTTCACATGTACGCTGTGGTACCAAGGACAGGAGCACAGGCTAACACCCTGTGGACAGGGACAGACAATTACAAGCCTATTCAAACATATCCCTGCAGGGAATATGGTGCAGTCCTCCATCTAAAGGAACCATCTCAGAATGCCTGCATGGGGTTGACCAAGATCACCCTGGCATCAAAATCTTCCTGAGAAAAATCTTTTTGGACAAGCACATTCTTGCACTGTATCGTATGAGGCCTGTCACTGTACCACATGATTAGTCTGAATTGGTTCTTATGCAGCTCACAGTAGGCATCTGTCTGAGTTGTTTACATTCCTATTCATGCAAAACAATTGGCATGACAATCGGCAAAACAATTTGCTCTTTCATTTCCTTTGTCCAGAGAGAGGCAATAGAATTGGGAGTATTTTTACACTATAAAAATGTCTGTCTGTCTGTCTGTCTGTCTGTCTGTCTGTCTCTCTCTCTCTCTCTCTCTCTCTCCATTGATTCAGAGCTCCCTCCTCTGTCCAACTGCATTGCATACAAGCAAGTCAGGCTGGTCAGAACTTAAGAAAACTCTCCTAAAAGGGCACACATGGGCAAAGAGTTTTCTTGTGTTCTTTATCTTCAGACAATGATGGGGTACATAATCAGATTATTCAATATGGGTTTGCTACCCTTTAACAAACTTTAAATACCCTTCTAGTCAAAGGAAAGTTTCATTCCACTCTTTTCAGTGCAAACACGGGTGGAATTGGCATCCTAATTTCTTCTTTCTTAAACGTTAAAAAAAAAAACAACCCGTTTTATCTTCCATTTCAGGAAGTTTCCTGTGACTTCCCTCAGCAGAGATGCCCATTTTGTTCAATCCGTGTTTATAATTCTCTGTTACCTTTTAATCCACTGGTCCATCCTACCCTCTGGCAAAGATACTGGATTAACTAAAGTTCACTTGTGCTGGTGCAACATCACTCCCTGGGTGTGTGTGTGCAACAGCTGCCATGGGTGCCCTTTGGAAAGAAAGGCGGAAAACAAATCTAATAAATAAAATAAATAAATAAACAATCACTCGCCCAAGGCATTGAACTGATGCAGTAACCAGAAACAGCACAACGGTGCCTGTGCAAATGGATTGTGGGAGAACTGACACAGTGCAGAAGGAGGTACCGAAGGAGCACAGAAGGGATACCAGAAGCAACTTTAGTCCTAATTTCATCCCATGGAACATCTTTCCTGTGATGAAAATCTATACACAGAAATCAGGAATTGGTAAACTGGGAAACCAACAATGTTCACCCAGCACGCATGTGTTCTCTGCATGCTACTACTGCAGGTCTGCACGCTACTAGGGACAGGGACAAGTTTCCAATGTGCAATTATTATCCCATATGTGCTCTCCATGTCTGGGAACATGGTCAGCCTATGTAGTAGTAGTGAAATAACCATTGAAGGCTATACAGAAATTGCCACTGTTTTGGGGAGACAGAGAGTTTACCATAACAGAGTGGGCATAACAGAGCGCACCATGAATGGAGCAGCTGTGCTAGTGCCAATTGTGGCAAGGTGCCCTGAAGTCAACACCATCACAGCTACAATGCTAATCCACACCCCAGCAGGTCAACAGCTAGGGCCTCTCAGTCTTCCTCTCTGGCATACCTACATTCAAATGCCAGGGATGCTGCCTTCCAGACTCCTGTAATAATGACCTTTCTGCAGTTTCTGCAACAAAAGCACAAAGATGAAGATGTGGCAGATTCCTGGGAAGAATACCCAGGTCAGTCTGCCACACTTCATGGCAACAGAAGTGTTAGGCGTTAGCGTTAGCAGTGGGACCACAGTGATAGGGATCATGGGATACACTCTGTGCCTGAGACCAGGTGGCACTGATAATTAATTGGCGCTGATGGAAGAGCTGACCGCTCAGCTCAAATCAAGTGGCGTGGTCTGAGAGGATGGTGAAAAGCAGGAGACCAGCCCTGGTCAAGGGCCTCCACTCAGAAAGCACTGCAGGCATGCTAAGCCTTTGAGAGCCTGATCCAGTGCAGGCTGAACCAGCTCAGTGCCAGTGTGCACTCTCGCAAATGTGCTGTAAGGCATGCCTGCAACAGTCTATGGTGCTGGAGCAGGCACATGAGAAGGCCTATGAGAAGAATTTTATCAGGGGGGGGGGGTAAGAAGTTTCTTTTGGGCCCCTTCCCAAAGGGGGAGGGGGCAAAATAGGGCAGGGGGAGGATACTAACCGCCACAATAGTCTTTGGAGCCCAGGTCTACTAGGCTTCTTGATGTAGAGCCCAGGTTTACCAAACCATGCAGCACTGGCAGCTAGGTAAAGTAATATGGAAAACCAAACACACTCCTAAGTCTCTCTAAACTCTTTGAAATATAGAAAATCCATTGCATCATCGTATTTAGGCTCACACTTGAATGGACCAAAATGAACTTCTGCAGTAGCTGTAGCCCCGCAGCTGGGTCCCTGAGCTCCTATATACTCCTTCATGGTTATGGGATCCACAAGTCAAAGAGCTACTGAGGCAGGTTAGTTTCCTCCCAGATTTGACACTGTGTTAAGGAGGGACATGGATGCATTCCTGAGGCCGATGTGTATGGCTTGCAGCAGCAGTAGACACTCACTGCAATCAATCAATCAATCAATCAACAGTATTTATATACCGCTTTTCAACTTAAAGTTCACAAAGCGGTTTACAGAGAAAAATCCAATAACTAAATGGCTCCCTGTCCCAAAAGGGCTCACAATCTAAAAAGATGCAAATGAATACCAGCAGACAGCCACTAGAACAGACACTGCTGGGGTGAGATGGGCCAGTTACTCTCCCCCTGCTAAAAAAAGGAGCACCCACTTGAAAAAGTGCCTCTTACCCAATTAGCAGGGGTTTTTAGCATGCATGCATGTGGTTGTGCCCCAGCATCATGCACAGGCAGCGAGTTCAGGTGAGATAGGAAAATGTCAGATTCCAGGAACTTTCTGGGCCCCCTCGTTTGGCTCCTGGGCCCCCTTTCTGACCCTGGGCCCGGGTACAAATTACCCTATTTACCCATCTCTCCTAGGCCCTGAGGCACAAGTATGAGCTCATGCTGAACATGTCCTGGGTGGAAAATGGTGGACCACTGCCCAGAGCTCCAGGCAAGCACCAGGCAGTGGAGAGGTACGTCTGGGTGGGGGGAGGCATTCTGGGATGGCAGGAAAGTGTGGCAGGGGAGGCAGCATGGCGGGAGAGGGGTGGAGATGGCTGCAGGGCCTGCTGCCATACCCTAATTGCCCTCCAGGCCCAGGAAACCCAACAGGGGTCAATAGTGGTGCAGATCTAGGTCCATTGGGGCTGCCTTGCTCCCTTACTGCAAGTAGCCCTGGCACAGCTTCCCAGCTCAGATGGTTGCAGCAGTAGCCATATTGGTGCAACTGCAGCCTTGGGCGCTGGGAAGTATAGGATTGGGCTGTGATTCTGCGGGTGAAAGTGTAGCCTGCCCTACGCATGGCTTCTTTAACAGATCTATCTGGACTGTCTCTCCTACTTCTTGAGGGGAAATCTGCACAAAGGAAATGGCAATCTCCATGAAAACATAGTAAAATCATGATAATGCAAACAAACTAACGTGTGGATGTGATCATTAAATAAAAAGTGAACATCCTTTCAGGAGGCAGGCATTGCACATTATGTGATGCGAACAGGGGCTGCTCTTCCCCTATTTCCCTAATGTTATTCTGGCACCATGCTGCTGTACAGCCTCCAATTACCCTTTTCTTTTTTAACCCATGTTGACATCTTTTCCATCTGTTCTCTCTGGAATTTTTCCTTCCTGTAAATCACATTTCAATTGCTCTGCATGGCTTTCCAGGTTGGACACCGCACTTCCTATCCCTGCCACCCCCCCCTCTCCTGGAGCTTCAGCCTGCCATGCCTGCAAGAAACAACCCCCAATTCCCTCTGGCTCTTAGTTGTTGGCAACCTTCAGTCTCGAAAGACTATGGCATGCAGTCTCGAACCACTCTGAATGGTGGTTCTGGCACAGCGTCTAGTGTGGCTGAAAAGGCCAATCCGGGAGTGACAATCCCTTCCACACCGGGAGCAAGTGCAGTCTGTCCTGTCTGTCTCCCTGGCTATGGGCCTTCCTTCTTTGCCTCTTTGCCTCAGACTGTTGGCCAAGTGTCTCTTCAAACTGGGAGAGGCCATGCTGCACAGCCTGCCTCCAAGCGGGCCGCTCAGAGGCCAGAGTTTCCCACCTCTTGAGGTCCACTCCTAAGGCCTTCAGATCCCTCTTGCAGATGTCCTTGTATCGCAGCTGTGGTCTACCTGTAGGGCGCTTTCCTTGCACGAGTTCTCCATAGAGGAGATCCTTTGGGATCCGGCTCTTAGCCAAAGATAAAGGGATAAGAGCCCTGGGGAGTCCGGGGAATTTGCCCACCTCCCCCCCCCTTGGCTGCTGCTCCCTCCCTCGGGATTCTTTTGTGACTGGTCTGATGATCGGAATCCTCCAGCGAATGAGGGCACAAGCCTATGCGTGCATGCCTACTCGAAGTCGGTTCCATTGCATTCAATAGGACTTACTCCCAGGAAAGTATGCACAGCATTGCAGCCTGGCAGCCCAATCCTATGCCTGTCTACTCTGAAATAAGTTCATTAGAGTCAATGAGGCTTACTCCCAGCCCCAGGAAAGTGTGGATAGGATTGGGCTGTGAGTTGCTTCTCCTCTCTCCCCTTTCTGTGTGCAGAAAAAAACAGACAGAGCCTTGTGATGATGATCAACCTCTTTCCCTTCCCTGCAATATGGGGGATAGTGACACTGTGGCCAGTATTGCCATTTGCTGCACGATTTTCAAATGCAATCATCATCATCTGTACAGTATAGTATCAGTGTGCATCATGACGCTGTACAACAGAAGGTAGGTCCCTGCCCCAGGGAGAGGGCTTATGATCTAATAACACACAAGAGAAGGCAGAGAGCAGAGGAAAGAGGCGACGGGGACAGAGCCATGATAAACAGGGAAGATACACTGCAGTACAGTACTGGGATTTCACCTACTGGTACTTAGCCTTAATTGCACGGAAGAAACTGGGGGGGGGGAGCAAAGTCTTGACGCAAGCAGACAATTTGAGGAGGGATTTGGAAGAGCCATTGAGAGCCCAATCCTATGCCTAGTCTTGACGCAAGCAGACAATTTGAGGAGGGATTTGGAAGAGCCATTGAGAGCCCAATCCTATGCCTGTCAGCTCAGAAGTCCCATGTTAGTCAATGGGGTTTACTCCCAGGAAAGTGTGGATAGGATTGCAGCCTTAGGGCCCAATCCTATCCAACTTTCCAGCAGGTGCAGCTGCAATGCAGACCCAAGGTAAGGGAACAAATGTTCCCATACCTTGAGGAGGCATCTGTGACTGTCTCCCCACCACAAGATGCAGCACACACCCCACTGGCACAGCTGCACCAGCACTGCAAAACAGGGCCCCTAGTTATTTGATTTTCTCTGTAACCTGCTTTGTTAACTTTTTTTGTTGAAAATTGGATTATAAATATTGTTGTTAATAATAATCTCAGCCTGAGACCTAAGCCGATACCTAGTTGATACAGGTTTCAGTCTGAGGCTTGTATCCATTGCTCAACACCAGTTAACAACTGTGTTTCATATACATCATCATCATCATCATATTTTTGAGTATGAAGTAAGACAAAGGGAGCACCAGGAGTCAGTTCCAGGGACAATAGCATGATTTTATAGATAACACTAATTAATAACACAGGTTTCATATGGAGCTGATTAAAAAGCAACTGAGGGCCCAATCCTATCCAGTTTTCCAGTGCTGGTGCAGTGGTGCCAGTGTGGTGTGCACTGCATCGGGGGGGGGCAGTCACTGGGGCCTTCTGAAGGTACAGGAACATATGTTCCCTTCCCACGGGGCTGCATTGTGGCTAACCAGAGCTGGAAAATTGGATAGGATTGGATCCTGAATCTGCTACATCAGTGGTTGTCAAACTTTTAAGCACTGGGACCCACTTTTTAATGACAATCTGTTGGGACCCACTGGAAGTGATGTCATTGCTGGAAGTGACTTCATCCAGCAGGAAAATTTGTAACAATCCTAGGCTGCAATCCTACCCACACTTACCCAGGAGTAAGCCACACTGACTATCACAGTTAAAAACATATACATAGTATATGTATTTCCCCTGGGGGCTGGGGATAAGAATAGGCCCTCAGTTTGGCTGTACTTGTCATAAGAGGCGACTAAACAGCCACCGGGTAGATGGGACTCGTCAGCCTGGGAAGGCAGCTCATCTGAGAGAAGGAAAACTCTGATCCCAAACCTCCACTGCCTTGTGGCTACATCCAGTTATGGAAAAGGCCTCAGGAGTCAACCTCGAGGCAAAATCCGGAGCCGGAGTCCCTGAGGCAGTTCATGGCTGAACACAATCACATTCTGGCAACTCCTGCGACGCCGCTGGAACCAACCGTATTGGCCTCTGCCTTTCCATTGGACCATTTCAGCGACGTGGAGAGGAGGGATTTGCTGCATGGGTAACAGCCTATCCTCCATACCTACTTTACCCAGGCTTCACGCACTGGAGAGGACACTCTGTTCCAGAACCACCATTCAGAGCGTGACACCATAGTCTTCCGAGACTGAAGGATGCCAACTACTAGTATATGTATATATATTGTTAAAATACAAGTGCGTAACATTTCCCCAAATGCAGTGACATGCCATGGGAAGTCTAATATATTAAAAATAAAATGCACATTGAAATGAATGGGGACCCACATGAAATTGGTTCACGATCCACCTAGTGGGTCCCAACACAGTTTGGGAAGTGCTACACGCAAGCTGAATCTGCTGCCTTTGAAGCCATTTGTGCCCAACGTTGCATATACGCAACAGGGAGCAAATGTGTACACCTGTGGGCTGGGTTGTGATCTGAATGCCCTTAAAAAAAAAGGGAGAGAACCCGCCACCACGGAGCACTGATGACTCTTGTTGTTGGCAACCTTCAGTCTTGAAAGACTATGGTATTGTGCTCTGAATAGTGGTTCTGGCACAGCATCTAGTGTGGCTGAAAAGGCCAATTCGGGAGTGACAATCCCTTCCACACTGGGAACAAGTGCAGTCTGTCCCTGGTCTGTTTCCCTGGCTATGGGCCTTCCTTCTTTGCCTCTTTGCCTCAGACTGTTGGCCAAGTGTCTCTTCAAACTGGGAGAGGCCATGCTGCACAGCCTGCCTCCAAGCGGGCTGCTCAGAGGCCAGGGTTGAAGTCCATCCCTAAGGCCTTCAGATCCCTCTTGCAGATGTCCTTGTATCGCAGCTGTGGTCTACCTATAGGGCGCTTTCCTTGCACAAGTTCTCCATAGAGGAGATCCTTTGGGATCCGGCCATCATCCATTCTCACGACATGACCGAGCCAACGCAGGCGTCTCTGTTTCAGCAGTGCATACGTGCTAGGGATTCCAGCTCGTTCCAGGACTGTGTTTGGAACTTTGTCCTGCCAGGTGATGCCGAGGATGCGTCGGAGGCAGCGCATGTGGAAAGCGTTCAGTTTCCTCTCCTGTTGTGAGCGAAGAGTCCATGACTCGCTGCAGTACAGAAGTGTACTCAGGATGCAAGCTCTGTAGACCTGGATCTTGGTATGTTCCGTCAGCTTCTTGCTGGACCAGACTCTCTTTGCCTGTGTCTCTTTGTCTGAGGGTTCTGGCACATGGAGGAGGAACGGGGGGCTGGATCATGCTGGATTGTGATGACTCTAGTCGTTTTGAAAGTCTATGACATAATCGTCCTCTCTGCACGGCAAGCCGGACACGTCCTTCCGCGCCGTAGCCCCGCCTCCTCCTAAGCCCCTCCCCGCCGTCTCTCTCCGACGGTTCCATAGGCTGCTGAGGTGGATCTCCAGGGCGTCCCTGCTCCTCTCCTCCCCCCCCACCCCCGCGCATCCTGGCGGCTGAAGTGCCCAAACATGGCGGCAGCAGTGACGGTGCTTGTGGCGCTGGCGGCGCGGAGGGTGGCGGCGCAGCAGCAGCGGCAGCCGGCCTAAGGAGAGCGGACGAGTGAGCACCGCGCGCCCAGCAGCCTCTCCTCGACATGGAGGCGGTGGGAGGCTCGGAGGAGGGCGAGGAGCCGCCGAAGAGGGTCCGCATTCTGGGCTCGGAGCTGGTGGACACCTACACGGTGAGCGGCAGGCGGCGGGGGAGGCTCCCCTCCCCTCCCCTGGGAGACCCCTTCGGTCCCAGAGAGGCCACCGGGCGGGCTCTCGGGCCAGGGATGGGGCCGGGAGAGGAGGCGCCAGGGAGGAAGCAGCCAGCTGGAGGACTCCTCTCCGCACTTTCCTGGGAGTAAGCCCCATTGACTGTGATGGGACTGACCTCTGAGTAGACAGGCAGAGGATGGGGCTCTGAGGCTGCAGTGCTGTCCACACTTTCCTGGGAGTGAGCCCCATTGACTGTGATGGGACTGGCCTCTGAGTAGACAGGCAGAGGATGGGGCTCTGAGGCTGCAGTCCTGTCCACACTTTCCTGGGAGTGAGCCCCATTGACTGTGATGGGACTGACCTCTGAGCAGACAGGCAGAGGATGGGGCTCTGAGGCTGCAGTGCTGTCCCCACTTTCCTGGGAGTGAGCCCCATTGACTGTGATGGGACTGACCTCTGAGCAGGCAGAGGATGGGGCTCTGAGGCTGCAGTCCTGTCCCCACTTTCCTGGGAGGGAGCCCCATTGACTGTGATGGGACTGACCTCTGAGCAGACAGGCAGAGGATGGGGCTCTGAGGCTGCAGTCCTGTCCCCACTTTCCTGGGAGTGAGCCCCATTGACTGTGATGGGACTGACCTCTGAGCAGGCAGGCAGAGGATGGGGCTCTGAGGCTGCAGTCCTGTCCCCACTTTCCTGGGAGTGAGCCCCATTGACTGTGATGGGACTGACCTCTGAGCAGGCAGAGGATGGGGCTCTGAGGCTGCAGTCCTGTCCACACTTTCCTGGGAGTGAGCCCCATTGACTGTGATGGGACTGACCTCTGAGCAGACAGGCAGAGGATGGGGCTCTGAGGCTGCAGTGCTGTCCCCACTTTCCTGGGAGTGAGCCCCATTGACTGTGATGGGACTGACCTCTGAGCAGACAGGCAGAGGATGGGGCTCTGAGGCTGCAGTCCTGTCCCCACTTTCCTGGGAGTGAGCCCCATTGACTGTGATGGGACTGACCTCTGAGCAGGCAGGCAGAGGATGGGGCTCTGAGGCTGCAGTCCTGTCCCCACTTTCCTGGGAGTGAGCCCCATTGACTGTGATGGGACTGACCTCTGAGCAGACAGGCACAGGATGGGGCTCTGAGGCTGCAGTGCTGTCCCCACTTTCCTGGGAGGGAGCCCCATTGACTGTGATGGAACTGACCTCTGAGCAGACAGGCAGAGGATGGGGCTCTGAAGCTGCAGCGCTGTCCCCACTTTCCTGGGAGTGAGCCCCATTGACTGTGATGGGACTGACCTCTGAGCAGACAGGCAGAGGATGGGGCTCTGAGGCTGCAGTCCTGTCCCCACTTTCCTGGGAGTGAGCCCCATTGACTGTGATGGGACTGACCTCTGAGCAGGCAGGCAGAGGATGGGGCTCTGAGGCTGCAGTCCTGTCCCCACTTTCCTGGGAGTGAGCCCCATTGACTGTGATGGGACTGACCTCTGAGCAGGCAGGCAGAGGATGGGGCTCTGAGGCTGCAGTGCTGTCCCCACTTTCCTGGGAGTGAGCCCCATTGACTGTGATGGAACTGACCTCTGAGCAGACAGGCAGAGGATGGGGCTCTGAGGCTGCAGTCCTGTCCCCACTTTCCTGGGAGGGAGCCCCATTGACTGTGATGGGACTGACCTCTGAGCAGGCAGGCAGAGGATGGGGCTCTGAGGCTGCAGTGCTGTCCCCACTTTCCTGGGAGTGAGCCCCATTGACTGTGATAGGACCGAGTTCTGAGTAGACAGGCAGAGGATGGGGCTCTGAGGCTTACCTGGGAGTAAGCCTCATTGACTATAATGGAACTGACTCCTGAGGAGACAGGCATAGGATTGTTCTGTATGTCCATCAATGTGCAGCCGAATTCATGGGATCTTTGCAATCCTGCCTTAGTCAGGCGCTGGCCAGGGTTCTCCTGGACAGATTTGTGAAGATATGAGCGGGGGTGGGCTGTCCCCTTCCCTCCTTCCTTCAGCAATGAGATCTTCACATGATTATGGTGATGATGATCATCTGGTGAAATGAGCTTTTCAGCTTCTGGCTCCCACTCCCCTTTGCAAAGACCTCCTTTGCTTTATCCTGCCCCTCCCCCCTTAGTAAACAGTCCTGAGGTACAACAGCCCCCTTTGGAATTTAAACCAAAATGTATTCTATGGGTGGGAAGGCTAAAAAAGAAAATACCTTAGGAAGGATCCATTAGTGGCCTTTATCAGTCTGGGACAAATCAAGCGTCATGTTAAGAGCACTGTCAGGTTAAGAGCCTAGTTCTATGCAGGGCTACTTAGAAGTTGGGACCTACTCCCTGGAACTTACTCCCAGGTAGGTGTGGACAGGATTTATTTATTTATCCATCCATCCATCCTGCCTTTCTCCCACACCAAAGACACCAAAGGGAACTCAAATGACTTGCATTTAGCGTAAGCCATTTCCGTCCTAAGTTTCGTATATGCAACAGGGATCAAATGTGTATACCTGTGGGCTGGGCAGAAATGGGTTAAACAACTGTTGAAATCCACTCAGATACCTAGTAGGGTTTTTTTGTTTGTTTGTTTGTTTTTAACTGTGGCATGAAGAAAAATGAGGTGCTATGGATTACTTGGCAATGCTTCTGGTCATATATTTTTTTTTTTACTGTTAATGTAATTTTAAATGCCATGTTGTCTTTATAAAACTGAATACTACAATATTGGTTAATATTCGGTTTTAGAGGCAATCAAACCCAAAATCTGATGACTGAAATTTCTCAAAACCATTTTACATAACTGAAAATGGGTGTGTCTGCTAGTTCTTTCAGTTAACTTTCTCTTCACTGAATCCAGTGTTGTGACTTCTAATTGTGCTCATACTTTACTGATGTTTTCTCTATAGTGTAGGATGAGGAGGAAAGTTAGCACAATGTTGGCTTAAATATGGTATTAACTGTTTATTTGTATGTAGTGGCACTGTGAAAAAGTGAGTCTGGTTGATATTGATGAGATTTTCATGTAAAGTATGAAGAATAGTTCATGGGAAGAGTGTTTTTTGAACTGATTTATATTGTACTGTATAATCAAGATCCTTTTATACATGAGATACGTGAGGGGTAAGTAAGAGAGAAACTAAAAAGAAATAACCTTCGTACTTTCTGTTTATATACTGTTTCTGTTACAACCACCAAAAGCAACTTATAAAAATAAAACTAAAAACATAATGCATAACATTTTAGTAGTTTTATATACAAAGCAGATAATTAAACATTAAAAGCTTGTTGAGGAGTTGGAACTATTCTTCAATAGATACAGTACTTAAAAAGAAGGAGCCTAGCAGATCTCCGCAGGAAGGTCTAGCTTTTGGTGGGCCATGGGGCAGAATCTCCATGAGGGCCCTCAGTGGCATACTTCTCCCCCATGCTTTGGATTGCAGGTGCCAGTTACCACCACCCCCTAGTGCCCAGGAACTGAGGAGCCAATAGAAATGAGTTCTACTCTGTGCTACCACCTTCAACTACAATTGCAACAGTGAAGGAAGACTGCCATCTGTGTGGCGACCAGGTTCTTGTGTGCTTTCGTGGCTGGGCGTCATTAATATTAAGAATAGTGATGCAAAGGAGGATTTATGTCTTGGTGTCTGCTTCCTACTGCATCTTGGTAAGCCTTTCCTTAGGTGATGGTAGGGTGCAGTGACAACAATAAATTGTCCTCTTTCTTCCCTCTGTGTCATTTTGTAATTCCCTGATATCTTGTCCCTGACTTCTAAAATTCACTGAGGGAAGAAAGAGGATGGTCTGCTTATCCTCCCCACTGCCTCAAAGTAAATCATCTAGAGCAGTGTTTCTCAAACGGTGGATCAGGAGACAATTTCAGGTGGGTTGAAATATTTCGATTTCAGGTGAAATATTCATTTCAATATTTTATTTTTAATATATTAGACTTGATGCTACCATGATATGTGACTGCATTTGGGGAAATGTTATAGACCTGTACTTTTAACAAACTACTATGTATATTCTTTTAACAATGATAGTAAAGGAAACTCACTCCTGGGTAAGCGTGGGTAGGATTGCAGCCTAGGACTGTAAAAAATTTCCCTGCTTGATGATGTCGCTTCCAGTCATGACATCACTTCCAGTGGGTCCTGACAGATTCTCTTTCTGTCCTGGTGGATCCCGGCGCTAAATGTGTGAGAACCACTGATCTAGAGCAATTGTTCTCAAACTTCCCAGGAGCTTTACTCCTGGGATAAGTCTCTGCAGGAGAGGGGGCAAGGGCAGTGATGCAATCCCCGGGATCGTGTTGCTAAGCGGTGTGCTTTTACTTACAGATGTATGCAGGACATTGCAGGAGGAGTGGGGAGCCCCGTGCAGCCCTCCGCAGGGCTCCACAAGTCTTAGAATGTTGGGAAAATGTGAGTGCAAAACACTTCCTCTTTGCATTTGCAGCGAGACCAGGGGCTCCCAGTCTGGAGACTGAGGGCTCCCCACGGGCCAGCTTGGGAGTCCCCGAGGGCCACGAGTGGCCCCCAGGCCGGGGTTTGGGCACCCCTGATCTAGAGCAATGATTCTCAAACACATGTGTTGAGTTTGTAGCACTATAAGTCCTTGCGGGGGCAGGAGCATGGTGGCGATGCAATCCCCAGGATCATACCACCACCAGGGTCAGAGGGGTTTTTCTTCACTCACCCTCTGTCTGTGCCAGCCTCCTGGGGTGCATACTTCAGAACTTAGAAAAAATGCGATTACAGTCCACATCCAGTTTGCAATCACAACCGGAGGTGGGTTTGATTGCATTTTTTCTGAGGTGTGGGGAGCCCTGCAGAGGGCTCAGTGAGGCTCCCTGTATCTCCTGAAGTCTGGCACATACAGAGAGTGAGTGAAGAAAAGCCCCTCTGTCCCTGTTGGTAGAGTAATCCTGGGGATTGCATTACCACCATCCCCTGCCCCGCCCCTTAAGGAGGAAGAGATGGTGCTTCTTGGGCTGGTGGGTCACAACCCACTAATTTGAGAACCACTGATCTAGAGGTCCAGGCTTGCTGTGCAGTGGTAGAGAGCAACAGTCTGTTGCTCCCTCAGGGGTTGGCCAAGCATGGTTGTGGACTCCTGGCATGTTCCCCACTTGTGAAGGCACCCCTGTTTCCACCATTTTGGTTCTGCTTTTACAGAAAGGCCCTGTTTCTTTTGTACCTGTTTGTGTGATGGGTTTCATACAAGATTTCTCATAATGGCAAGGCATAGAGCAGGGGTTCTGATGCTGATCTTTAAGGTTGCCTGGTTCATATTATTATTATTATTATTGTTATTATTATTATTATTATTATTATTAATTTATACCCTGCCTTTTTGCCCAACAGGCACACAAGGCGGCTTACACACACTTTAAAAATACAGCATTAAAAACAATCATTAAAAACAATTTACAATAATTAGAAAATCTAAAAACAAACAATCCCCGTGGATTTTCATATAAAAAGCAAGAACGCCAGCCAGCCTGTCAACAATTAAAAGCTTTTTGAAATAAAAAGGTCTTCAGTCCACGCTGAAACGTTAGCAACGAGGGAGCAGTTCTCAGTTCTAAGGGGAGGAATTATTCCACAGTTCGGGGGCCACCACCGAGAAGGCCCTCTTCCTGGCCACCGCCCCTCTCACATCTCTTAGTGGCGGCACAATCAAAAGGGCCCCCCCAGATGATCTAAGAGCACGGGCAGGATTGTAGGGAAGGAGGCGTTCCCTCAAATACCCCGGACCCGAGCCGTAAAGGGCTTTAAAAGTCAAAACTAGCACCTTAAATTGGGCCCAGAACAGAACCGGCAGCCAGTGTAGCCGCCGGAGCAATGGCATGACAGAGTCAAACTGACGTGCCCCAGCAACCACAAGAGCAGCTGCGTTCTGTACTAGTTGTAATTTCCGGACCGTCTTCAAAGGCAGCCCCATGTAGAGCGCATTGCAATAATCTAATCTAGATGTCACTAGGGCATGGGTTACTGTGGCCAGGTCCGCGCAGCTCAGGTACGGTCGCAGCTGGCGAATCAGCCAAAGCTGAGCAAAGGCTCCCCTGGCCACCGCCGCCACCTGGGATTCCAGGAGCTGCTGTGGATTCAGGAGAACCTCCAAGCTGCGGACCTGCTCCTTCAGAGGGAGTGCAACCCCATTCAGAGCAGGACGATAGTCCAGCACCCGAGCTGTGGATTTCTGAACCAAGAGCACCTCTGTCTTATCCGGATTTAATTTCAGCTTGTTCGCCCACATCCAGCCCCTAACCGCATCCAGACAGCGATCCAGGACCCCAACCGCCGCCTCAGAATCAGGGGGAAAGCAGAGAGAAAGCTGGGTGTCATCAGCATACTGATGGCACCCCACTCCAAACCCCCGGATGACCTCTCCCAGCGGCTTCATGTAGATGTTAAAAAGCATGGGGGATAAGATGGAACCCTGCAGCACCCTAAACCTAAGAGGTCGTCGTGCCGAACAGGCATCCCCCAGCACCACCTTCTGGGATCTGTCAGCCAGGAAGGAGCGGAACCACTTCAAAACAGTGCCTCCAAGCCCCAACCCAGCCAGCCGGCCCAGAAGGACACCATGGTCGATGGTGTCGAAAGCCACCGAGAGGTCCAGCAGGACTAACAGGGTTGCACTCCCCCGTCCATCCCCCAGCGAAGGTCATCCACCAAGGCGACCAAGGCAGTCTCCGTCCCGAACCCCGGCCTGAAGCCAGATTGGAATGGGTCCAGATAATCCGTTTCCTCCAGTACCCTCTGAAGCTGGGACGCTACCACCCGCTCAATCACCTTGCCCAGGCATGGGATATTCGAGACCAGCCGAAAGTTATTTAAATTAGTGGGATCCAGGGAGGGCTTCTTCAGGAGGGGGCAAACCATCACCTGCTTCAAGGCAGGCGGGAGCACCCCCTCCCCCAGAGATGAGTTCACCACCCTCCCCATCCACTCGGCCAGCCCTTCCCGGGCAGCCCTAATTAACCATGCTGGGCACGGGTCGAGCGGGCAAGCAGCAGGTCTCACACTCCAGAGAATCCCGTCCACATCCTCAGGCTCTACAAGCTGAAAAGAATCCCAAATAGCAGGATAGACAGGTGCCCCGGGGACATCACTAGACATGCCCACAGTGGCGTCCAAGTCATGCCAAATCTGATCGACCTTTTCTGCAAAATGTTTTGCGAACTCGTCACAGAGAGCCTCCTTTTGCTCCTCCCCACCAGTAGGGGGGGCAGATGTAAAAGGCTACGGACCACACGAAAGAGCTCAGCTGGACGGTTCTCTGCAGATGCAATGGTGGTAGAGAGGTGCGCCCTCTTAGCTGCCACCACCACCTTAGAATACGCTCTCAACTGGGCCCTAGCCCGTGTACGGTCAGATTCGGTACGAGTCTTTCGCCACTGACCCTCTAGATGTCTGCCCTGCCGCTTCATCATCCGCAACTCCTCAGAAAACCAAGGAACTGCTCTGACTCTGCGACTGGGCAGAGGACACTCAGGAGCGATCTCATCCAGGGCCCTGGCCATCTCCGTATTCCAGAGATCGACCAGAGCGCCGGGTGGGTCTCCAGCTCTGGCAGCAGGAAAATCCCCCCCTCATATGAGAGTAGGAGGATATTGTGGTACCCTTGCTGTATCAGACTGAGGGCCCATCTAGTCTAGTATCTTGTTTTCCACAATGGCCCATCAGCTGCCTCTGAGAAACCCACAAGCAGCAGGAAAGACATACTTTTCTCTTGCCATTGTTCACCTATGTCAGGGTCTCCAAGCCGCAGCCCGGGGGCCAGATGCAGCCTGCTTCGAGCCTCTGTCCGGCCTGCGGCCAGCCTCTTGTCCCCTGAAAGCCTCTGGCCCACTCGACTGAACATGACCAGAGCTGTGCTCTGATTGCATCTGGAGGGTGTTCTGAGGACCGGAGAGGCTGAGTGAATGAGGCCACTCATTCATTTATTCATTCATCTAAGTTCTATCTCTAATTTATTTATTTAAATTTTATATTTAAATTTTTTTCCGGCCCTCAGCACTGCACCAGATATTTCATGCAGCCCTCTGGCCAAAAAGTTTGAAGACCCCTGACCTATGCTACTGAACCTGGAGGTTGTGCATCACCATTGACAGAGCTCTTCTCTAGGTCCAGTCCCATTTTAAAACCATTCAAGCTAGTTGTCATTACTGCATCTTGCGGCAAGGAATTCTACAGACTACTGGTAGCTCTCCACTTGTGCAGACATAATTTGCCTGGTTTTGAATTAACTTGATTAAGAAATTCATACTGGAAGTGTGATTTGTGTGGGCTCATTTTTGAAGTAGCACAACTAGGCTTCCTGTACTTGTTCATCTTAGGCTACAAGAGACAATTGGGACATTTGGCAGGCTTTTCACTACAAGACTATGTTTGGAAAGCTCTCCTCTGCATCACTTGGTATGCCTTGAGCAGAGAAGGCATGAAAATCTGTAACAATGGTTATTAAACTGAATGTGATCAGCCAGATATTGAGAGGGGACTGTGTCTCAGTGTGGACAGCATGCTTTGGTTATGGGAGAGTGCTTTTTGTACCCTTAGGGACATCATAATCATAATCATTGGCATCCTTCAGTCTCGGGAGACTATGGTATCGTGCTCTGAAAAGTAGTTCTGGAACAGTGTCTGGTGTGGCTGAAGAGGCCAATCCGGGAGTGACAATCCCTTCCACACTGGGAGCAAGTGTAGTTTGTCCCTGGTGTGTCTCCCTGGCTATGGGCCTTCCTTCTTTGCCTCAGTCTGTTGGGCAAGTGCCTCTTCAAACTGGGAGAGGCCATGCTGCACAGACTGCCTCCAAGCGGGATGCTCAGAGGCCAAGGTTTCCCATCTCTTGAGGTCCATTCCTAAGGCCTTCAGATTCCTCTTGCAGATGTCCTTGTATCGCAGCTGTGGTCTACCTGTAGGGCATTTTCCCTGCACAAGTTCTCCGTAGAGGAGATCCTTTGGGATCCGGCCATCGCCCATTCTCACGACATGACCAAGCCAGCGCAGGCATCTTTGTTTCAGCAGTGCATACATGCTAGGGATTCCAACTCGTTCCAGGACTGTGTTTGGAACTTTGTCCTGCCAGGTGATACTGAGGATGCATTGGAAGCAGCCCATGTGGAAAGCATTCAGTTTCCTCTCCTGTTGTGAGCAAAGAGTCCATGACTTGCTGCAGTACAGAAGTGTGCTCAAGACGCAAGCTCTGTAGACCTGGATCTTGGTATGTTTCATCAGCTTCTTGTTGGACCAGTCTCTCTTTGTGAGTATCTTTAGGGACAGTGCAGAGAATATCAAGAAACATACCCAGTCAAGCATATCTGCAAGCACCAAGAAGAGGTCTTATGCTAGAAGCTCCATTCTTGAGCGAATTGTGAGCATGTAGATATAGAATCAGCGCAAAATATTGGTCAGCATGTTCCTGGCCCAGCAGAAGATTGCCCATGCAATTGTGGAGGAACTGCAGAAAGAAGAAGGCTCCCTGAAGCCATTCACAGCAAGCTCCACTGGCTCCCTAACTTTAGCCAAAGATATGACTACCACAACATCAAAATGAGCAGGGAAGCTGCATCTGTTGATGCCGTGGCTGATGGGAAGTTAGTGGACTCTCTGAACCCTATCATTGAACAGGGAGGCTACCTGCCAAGCAGATCTTCAGCATGAACAAAACAGCTCTGTTGAGGAAATAAATTCCAGTGTGAACATACATTTCTTGGGAGGAGAAATCGGCCACCGGCTTTAAGGCCTCTAAGGATTGCTACACTTTACTGTTTGGGGCAATGCTAGCAGGTACTATGAGTTGAAACTGGTACTGGTCTATCATTCTGCAAACCCAATGCTCTCAAAAGGGATATTAAAAATCTTTTGCCTGTTCATTTCTTTGTAAATAGCAAGGACTGGGTTTCTGTTCATATTTTTTGTGTGTATCTCATATCTAAAGTTAAAGATGAGTTACTGTGAAGGGGAGGATCTGACCCTAGTAGACAATAGTAGTAGCCTAGTAGCCCGCAGTCATTCCAGCTCCATTCAAGATCCTTGTGAAAACATCCAAGTTGGACATCTTCCCCCCCCCCCCACCATCTCCCTCCTCCAGCCAATGGATCAGGATGTGATTAGCACATGTGAGTCAGGGATTACCTTTGCAGAAATCTTGCTGGTTTTCCTTCAGCAAGGCTTCATGGTGATGATTTTTGACAGTGATGAAGGGGTAAGTAAAATAGCAGGAGCAGGAGCCCCAGCCATGCTCAGATAGTACTAGGAAGGAGAGAGAATACCACAGTATTCACCTTTCTCTGGCTCTTCCCCTGCTGGTTATGAGGAAGGAATGTCCCCAAGGGATGATTCTGCAGCTCCCTTGGCTGCCTTTGGCAGCTCTCTGGAGAGTCACGGCTCACAGCTTGGGAACCACTGTCATCAGGGTTCAGTGCTATTTTTCCCCTGCTTAAGGAAGCTATCAGTATCTTTGTGATAAAGGCACCAGACATCCTCAATTCAGACTTGTCTATATGCTTAAAAGGTCACCTCACAAAAAGAGGCAAACACTACCACACGTAATAAGTCTGGAAGCAAAGGATGTGGGTGTACTGAGACAAGAAAAATCCAGTGCCGCGATTGTTAGACCAGCAATTCTCAAACTCCCAGGGAACCGGTTAACCCTGGTAAGTCTTTGTGGAGGTGGGGTGATGGCAGAACGTGATCCCCAGGATTGTGTTGCTGCTGGAGACCAAGTGACTTTTTTCAACTTATCCTTTCCTGCACCAGCCTCCGGGGGGTGTGAGCCCTCTGTAGGGCTCCCTGTGCCTCAAAACAATGAAAAAATGTGATTGTGACCCACTTTAAATAATATGGGATATGATGAGCTGGAATTAAGTACTTTTAAGTTTCATTGATTTTGGTTAGTGATTTAAGGATATGCTTAACTCAACAATCAATTAGAACTGCTTAATTGTGGCTGGATTATACCTGGTTAGGTGCTTTATTCTCTCTCTCTCTCTCTCTCTCTCTCTCTCTCTCACACACACACACACACACACACACACACACACACACACACACACACACAAGTATTTCTATTATCATCAGCATATTTGTGTGTTTGTGTCTACTTTGTATCTTTTGCTCCAGTAGGGCATGGTCCTGTTGAAGGCTGCAAGTTCAAAACGCACAACTTGTCTGAATAATATCCAGACTGATGACAACATTTTGTAGCTGCAGATTTTTGTTTTATAATGTGACCATATAAAACAGGTCAATCAGTGACTGATTTCTGGTGATGAAAGTGCGCTTACTTTGAAGCTTCAGAGACTTGTGGAATAATCGTGTGCTAGGGTATATGGAATGGTTTTTCCTCTGTGTGTAAATGTCTGTTCAGATGAATTATTCAGAGGCCAAAGAGAACGGCCAGAGTTCTCTTTGAAGTCTTTGTTGCCAGAGGTCCCACAACCACTGTTCTGTTCGCAAAACAGGTTAGTACTTTCACAGAGCTGCTGCAGAGAAAACTTCAAAGAAGCCTCTAGTTGTGTATTTTGCCCCCTCCCCATTCATTGCATACATGTAGCTTCTGTAGATTTGAGCCCCATCTGGATCTCGTGTGCTAAAATACCACTTCATCTGTATTGTCCTTTTAGAAATTGACAGACAAGGGAATGAATTTCAAGTAGTAGAATAAAGCATGAACATTAAAATCCAAAAATAAGAATGAATTTACAGTATTAGTTTTTATCCTACAAAAGTACACCCTTCTTTCTGTTTTCAATATTACATTCACTATGCAGGTTGAAAATGATTGCCATGCAATTCTTAAAGCAGTACTCTACAATGTTTATGAAAAATATTGTTGCATACTGCCTGTTCTCCTGAGTGGTGAGAAATTTCAGGGGCAGCACTACCTGTGTTATCTTTTGGAGAAGAGATCCCTGGAGATGTGTGAGTTTTGTAACAGAATCTGGTTTACTTACAAATGTACAAGGAGAGAATATATAGAAGTGAGTTATACATGCATTTTTACAAGGCAGCAGATTTACCAACTCACATTGAATCTCCAGAAAGGGGTCCTTCATTTCAGATTGCCTTCATCTTTATGATGTAGTATATTTTCAGACCTGAAAACCATTGTTTTCTTTCTCGCAGGCATACTCACCCAATCCTTACATCAGCCCGTCTCCTGAGCTAGTGATATTGGTAGCCTCAAACACAAAGCATTGGTTTATTTAACAATCCAGGAGAAAACGTTATGAGGTTATTAGGATGGTGATTAAAGCAAGCGTCATTTTCAATAAAAGTTAAAAATTTCCAACCCCATTAGTGTTTTGAGGTATACAAGCATATCTCTTGAACATTCAGTCCACAGGGACCTGGTTGTTTCAACCTTCTAGATGGCTTCCAGAATGGAACCAGTACATGGCTTGGGTATTTAGTTTACAGTGAAACATCGTCAGTGAATTGATAGGTGTTTTAAAGATATCCTCAAACTATGCACTCAGTGCTGTATAAACAAAAACAGGATATGAGACAAAAGAAGAGAGGTCTCTGTGCATCTCTTGTGCTCTGTCTGTGTGGAACTCTTTTGTCATAAATACTGTTCCTGCTAACTAGGCCAAGAGGAAGTTCAAGTGTTGGTTCTCTTGTATTTAGCCAGGAAGAACAACTGTCCTAGTTCATTCCTCTGTACTACCCCTTCCAGTTGCTGCTGCTGCTGTTGTCTTCTTTGTATCTCTTTTTGGGTCATGAGCCCCTTGAGACAGGAAACCATTTTTTAATTGTAGTTTAATGAATTAACCACTGGTAGTTAAACTACTTCATAAACTGTTGAAACTGGTATCACTTGTATAAGGTATAAGGAATATGATAATTCTGCTTCTGTCTCCTTTTTAAGAAATTAGAGAAATGATAAATTTTTTTTCTTGCACTTATTTCAAAACATTTGCTATTCCTAATTATATCAACTATCATAAGATGTTTAATTATTTACTCTTCTTAGGTAATTGTGTTCTTTCCCTTTTTTCTTTTATATCATTTTCCCAGCTACTATAAGATCCATCCACCCACACCAACACACAAGAGAGAGAGAGAGAGAGAGAGAGAGAGAGAGAGAGAGAGAGTTATCAATGATTTCTTAAAGACAGAAAGAAGGCCAGCTGAATATTGAGAGCGAATGTTCCACGCGTAAAGAACCACAGGAGAAAAGGCAATGAGATGAGAAATAAAGCAAGCTAGGTTTAATAAGATTAGTGTTTGATGAACAGAGAAACAGGAGAAGAGCAAGAGAGCAACAAATGAAGAGACAATGCACAGTCTTAAGATTAAAAGTTATGAAATGTATGAAATGCTAGACCAGTAGTTCCCAACCTTTAGGAGTTGCAGACTGCTGAGACAAAATTTGAAATAATCATGGACCACGTCCCGTGCACACAAAATACAATTAAATTAGTAATAATTTCAGAAGATTTTGAGATTTATTAGGTTCATTTTTTATAGAGAAGATTTGTGGGTTGCTGCCTTCATTGTCTGCTGCAGCTGCGGGCAGTCCATTCTTTGCCCTCCCTGGTTATCCATGAGAAACATCTCCCAAGCGAGTGCTTCCCCACAAACTACCAGAAGAGAGGGCAGAGAATAGACCGCCCACAGCCACAGCTGACACTTTAGTGCCAGCTATGGCTATGGACAGTCTGTTTTCTGCTCTCAGAGGTGGTCCATGAGGGAGTACTTGCTCACTGGAAGTGATCCAAAGTGAAACCTTTTTCTGAGACCTCAAGAACCTTGCAGACCACCTGTTGGGAACCAGTGTGCTGCTAGACAAAGACAGTGAAGGTCACACATAGAGGTGCAACATGTGTAAAATTTGAAGAAAAGTTAAATGAGCACAGGATTTGAGAACTGACACAATAATCTTTAAGCTGAGAAACAGGATGACCAATGAACAAAGCATTGCAATAATCATGACAAATTAGGAAGAGGGTTTGAATAAGGGCTTAGTTGAAGGAGTAGATTTTTTTTTGTCTTTTCTAAAGTGTTGGCTCAGTAACAAAACTTTTCTAAAGCATTCCCATTGGAATTGGATTGTCTTGCATTTTGTAATACGAGCCTTCAGTATATGAACAGAAATGTGAAAGAAATGTCAGCTATGTATTATATAAAGCCTCTCTCATTGAATCAAGGTGGTTTACCTATGCAGGCTGAACATAAACCCCATTTTTTTTTTCAAGTGGGATTTTTACAAGTTTTATTCTATGAGGGAAATTCATAGAATCCTCCATTTCTCCCAGTGTTTCCCTTTGTGTCGTCCTGGCTCCACAGCTCTTTCGCTTTCCAAGCTTCCACAGTCTTCGGGCAAAACATTCCTCAGGCTGGTTGTCATGATGTTATCCATTTCTCGCCAGTTCACATTCCTTTATCTCTAGCCAGCGGCTTCCGGTCACTCATTCAAGACAAGACCTGAGCTAATCGTGTTTAGCTGTTTCAGGCAATGTAACAGCTTAACCTCCAGAACACAACTCCTGTCCTTCATACTTTAAGAATTAGTGGTTCACAACCACTTCCTTAGCTACTAATGCAGTGAGTAAGGTATGATTATGCTGATATGTCGTAATTGAAATGTAGGCTCAGGAGACATACTGAGACCTATTTAGAATGCCAGTAATTTTTATATTACGTTAATTATATTCAATCTCCTGCTCTTGAGAGAACACAACTTGGACTGTTCTATAGTGGCATGCCTCAGGGCACATGAAAACTGTGGAAAGGGAACTTGAGTTGTGAGGAGAGAACATATCTTTCTGATTACCCTTGTTATGCTTTAAAACTCAGAATCTGAAATTACTGAGTTAGAGAATCATAAAATTATCAATCTTTGGTAACAGTCCATTCTAAACTTTGGTTAAGCTATGAAACAAATATTTTGTTTCTAAAAAATTTTGTATTGAAGGCATGTAAATAGCCAGGGATGACGATGACCTTGAATTCTTATTACTTTGTGTGTCCCAAGCTCATGCTGCCATGTTGAATGTTAAGAAACTTTGAGCAAAACAAATGCCTTCTTCCCTCACCTTCCCTCCTTCGCCAGCTGGGATTAACAAAGGCTGTCCAAATGTTCTTAGGCAAACATTTGTTGCACGAGGGAGCTCATGCTTACTGCTTCTTGGCAAGCAGGGGTGGGGTGTGTTGGAGGGGTGGATGGGGGGGGGGTTTCCCCACCAAGTTTCATCTTCACAAGTTCCCAGAACATAATGGTATTAGGCTACATGGTTGGTCAAATTTCCTTTCATGATGGCCTAATTGAAGGTGAACCCATGAGTGAACCACTTCAGAGTGACGGCTCAGTGCCTTTTGTATTGCCTCATTCTAGATGTTTGGGGGACTTATAGCTCTTCTGGAATGCAGGTGGAAGAGCAGAACAGCTGCTGTTGTGGCTGCCTGTCATTGTAAACATCATAGTTACTTTCTTATTTGTGGCCCAGTCTCCAGTTCTTCATTCCATCTCTACACATGTTCTTCACCCCTAGTAAAAATGGGTAAATACTTTATCCTAGTGGTTTCCAAAGCATGCGTTGGTACACCCTGGTTATCATGAGGCACCTGTCAGGATGTTGTGGTCTATCTGCTCCCCTAGCAAGGAGACTGCCTTGTGAGCCTCCAAGCACTGGTGGGAGGCTCAACATGGTGGGCAGAACAGCAGTATGTGAAAACTGCACTCTGCAAAAAGTCCTTCTGCCTACCCTCACCTCTTCCTGCAGTTTGGAGACTTGTGATGACCTCCAAACCAGGAAGTAAGAAGTAAGATGCTACAGTACTATTTGTGGGAGGGTCTGTAGCTTCTGTCTGGAAGACTGTATGCTTTACAGGAGGGTCCCAGCTTCAGTTTCCACCATTAGGTAGGGCGTAGAAAAATTCCTGTCTGAAACCTTGGAGAGCTATTCCCAGTCAATACTGATTACTGAATTAGATGGACCAACGGTCTGACTCAGAGTAAGACAGCTTCCTATGTTCCTAAGGCTCCAGTGTTTCACTAGAAATAGTGTTTAACTTTGCATCCTCTTGCAAACACTGGTTCCGTAAGGCTATCCTTCATTTTGTTGCAGCAGTATTCTGGAACAGTGGATTTTATCCTTTTGGTCCAATTTTGTGCAGAACTGTAGAAAGCTATAAAACACAGAAGTAGTGTTTGGAATGGAGGAGTCAGCATTCTAATATGGACATTCATGCTGAGGAAGAGTCTTCTCAGAGTTTGCCGGTGACATTCTGAACATGAATTTTTAGTAAGTGAGAGATGCATGTGTTAATACCACTATGGCTGGAAATAAGGTTATATTGGCATAAAATGATGAAAGGGGCCACATGTTCAGTGCCTTTCTTTCTTTTTTTAACCATCAAGTGACTTAGATTTTTCTAAGCAGCTGATTGTTTGGAACATTCACAGCATGTTGGTCATCATAAAAGTGTTGCTTCCTTATCAAAGGGTTACCTTCTACATTTCTGATTCTCAGTATCTCCAATTATCCAGCAGCATTACAGTTCGTGAAATATTTGTGAAATAACTGCTTTTGACTGTTCTCTGTAGTTTGTTGGCATGATTCTTAAGATGAGTCTCGACTCTTGTTACTTGTTTTGATTTGTATTTCATATAAGATGGAAGAAATATTATCCCCTTGAGATAAACATAGTGCAGCGCGTGGTACTGCACTGAACTTCAGGTTTGTTCCCCTTCCCTCTGACCTAGTTGAGGTGCTGTCATTCTTTCACTAACCTCCTTTGACTGCTATGATGCACAACCAAATTTCCCTCTGCCTGCATTAGGTAGGAAAGAGGGCTAAAGAATTGCATTGTCACTGTGACTTGGTAGGAGTGGATCTTCTCTGTGCAAGAGGCTCTCTTTGTGGCAGTGGCACAGTTTAGATGTTGGGTGGAACTGTGGTTCTGTGCTGACATACATGAACTTCCTCCTCTTTGTACTGAAAACGGGCTGCTTTGTATCTCTGTCCTTATCATGTGGTCACACTGTGTGTGTATTGGCCTCAGAACCAAAGGGTTTGGCGTCCTGTGAATGAACTGTAGCAGAAAGCTTAATCAGTAGTCTTAGTATTTTTCGTTCAGTTTCTGTCAGATGGATAGCATCTGTCAAGTGGAAAGCATCGCCTACAACTGGAGAGCTATTATAAGAATATGTACCTATTATTGACCATGTGGTTCTCTTTGTCACTTAAAAAGTTGTGTTTCATTTAGGTATATATCATTCAAGTGAGTGTGGGGAGCCATCAGTGGATAGTCAAACATCGATACAGTGACTTCCATGACCTGCATGAAAAGGTAAATATCCTGAAATAGTGGACTAAAGTGTCAGCTAAATATTAGTCCCTTGGCCAGTTCTTTATAATGAATGCCTTTCCATGGTACAAAATGTTGGCATTCTTCATATAATTAAAAATTAAGAAATGTTGGCCTTTTAAGTAAAGAGCTACATCTGATTCAAACTGTGAAGTCCTCTGGGGTTTGCATGTAATAGGTTACCCCAGTGTTTATCATACTGTGGATTACGACCCACAAGGTGGGTCACGAGCAATTTCGCGTGGGCACCCATTCACTTCAACATTTTATTTTTAATAAAGTATACTTGATGCTGCCATGGTATGTGACTGCATTTGGGGAATGTTACAGATCTATACTTTTAACAGGCTATTGTGTATATGCTTTTAACAATGATAGTAAATGGATAATCCTATGTAGTAAATGGATAATAAATAGTACTCCTGGGTAAGTGTGGGTAGGATTGCAGCCTAGGATTGTTAAAAATTTTCTTGCTGATGATGTCACTTCCGGTCATGACACCATTTCTGGTGAGTCCTTACAGATTCTCATTCTAAAAAGTGGGTCCCATTGCTAGAAGTTTGAGAACCACTGGGTTACACTATCTTAATGGCCGTTTTTACTGGAGGAAGTAAGTCTGCATTCTCTAAAAATCATGATACTACCCATGGAGGATATCAGTGGTCTGAGTATGGAAACTTAAGATTCATGTCTTATATAGCGTATTGTGGACAAAGTGGGTCACAACCAATAAGCATGTCTTTAAAATACTAGCATCGCAAATCCAGTCAGAATCCATTTCTGAAAGATTAGCTTCTGAATCTGACCCTTCATTTTTATCTTCATGGATACTTTAGGTGCAAAAAATGCAACTTGGATTTGAATGTTATGTTTTGTCTACATATGCATAGTAATTATTATTCTGCAGTCTATACACAAACCTTCCGTCATATAGTTTCTGGCAATTATGTTATGCCAGGGAAAGAAAGAAATTCACTCATTCCAAAAGGGAAAAAAATAATCAAAACCTTTTTTCTTACCTCTTTTATTGGTTGAAATAAAATAAAATAAAAGAAAGAAGAAACAATAATAGTTAAAACAAAACCAAAAGAAAAAGGCAAAAAATGCATATGCCTTTTATATATGTAGAAGTATACAAAATACAAATTACAAATCTAAATAAGCAACCTATAGGAAAGAATATTAATACATACCTTCAAAGAACCTACTGCAGACACCCGCCTATAAGTCGATCTCACAGATAAGTTGAGGGCAGGTTTTGAGGCAAGAATCATAGAATTTTCTATGACCCTCAGATAAGTTGGGGTCATAAACTTGGGGGGGGGGTGTGTCTGATTATAGTTTTGTCTGATTTTATCCTAGGCCAGATCCTGAAAAATAACCTACCAGTGATTGTTACCTAAGAACTGACAGTCTCTAATTTATTAAAAATATAATAAAAGATCATAAGATTCATTTTTATTCATAAACTTTTAAATTCTGGTCTTAACCATCTTTTTGTAAACACTATCAAAGAGTAACTGCACTGTAAACAACATACTAATAGAACAGTGATTCCCAACCTGGGGTTCATTTACCCCCAGGGGCACTCAACAGGACCTTTAGGGGTACTTGAAAGAGAATGGAATAACGGCAGTGCTCCAGAATGCCTTGCAGGGCCAGCAAGGCAGGAAGGGAGGTAGCTAGTTGACTGTGAAAGACCCACCAATAGCTAATTTTTGGTGATCAATTCATATATGAACCAGTGATTGAAGACCAGCATAGGAAAAAAACTAAAACATTGATCACATTGAAACATAGACACTAAAGTGATCTATCAGAATTTCTCAGGACACTTCTGATGCAAAACAGTGCAAAGGCAGAGTCTTCTGCTCTTAAGCCAGAAGCTCAACATATAACATACAACTTAGAACACAACTGGGAGTGTGCAATTCAATTCACAGCAGAGACAAGCAACAGCAAATGGCCGTGACCAAGTGCAGCTGCACATAGCTGAAACCCTATTTACTCAGAAGCAGACCCATTGCTTTCCCTGGGTGTTATTCCTAAGTAATGGTGCTCTGAATTGTAGTTTGTGAGACATTTGATGGGAGTGTTTCCACTTTCAGGGAAGGTGCATCCTGCAGCTGCAACAAGCCCACCCTCACCTGGTCTGAGGGCTGTTTCCTCCTCTTGATTTACAGCAGGATCAAGGCTGTCAGGGGGGTTCCTGGTCAGTGTCCCTGATTGCATGGCTTGTAAATAGGGAGCAGAGAAAGAGGGACTGTGGGGAAGGGAGAAAACAGTGCAACAGAGTGAAGGCTGGTGGAGGGAAGAGAGGGGCTGGGGCTGAGGGGCAGAGAGAAGCAGGCAGTGCAGGAGTGGGGGCAGGAGGGAGGGAGGCTGTGTGGGGGGCTCCCCTCCTCCCTCTGCTGGGAAGAAGCAGATGCAGAGCTGTAGACTCTGCGTGAAGAAGTAGCCCTCCCGTTTCTCTCCCCATCTTCAAGCTACAATCTTTTCCTGGGAGTAAGACCCATTGACAATAATGGAACTTACTTCTGAGTAGGCATGCACTGGCTTGGGCTCAAAGGCTGCCATCCTATGTGCACTTTCCTGGGAGTAAGCCCCATTGACAATAATGGAATTTACTTCTGAGTAGGCATGCACAGGCTTGGGCTCAAAGGCTGCCATCGTATGTGCACTTTCCTGCGAGTAAGCCCCACGCATGGGACTCGCTCTAGGCTCCTGCTCCCCTTTTCTGTCCTTGCGAAGACTAGCAGGGGCGGAGGAGGAAGTCAGAGGCAAGGATACCAGGCTCAGGGAGCCTGAGCAGGCGGGACTGCAATGCCAAGGAGCAGCAATGAGGAGGGAGGGAGGGAGGGAGGCAAGGCAGGTGAGCAGAGCAGCTCCGTCAGGCTCCCCGCTCGAGGTAGGAAGGAGGGAGCGGCAGGCGAGCGGAGCAGCTCTGTCAGGCTCCCTGCTGGAGGTGGGAAGGAGGGAGCGGCAGGCAAGCGGAGCAGCTCCATCAGGCTCCCAGCTTGAGGAGGGAGCGGCAGACGAACTGATCAGCTCCATCAGTCTCCCTGCTCCAGGTGGGAAGATGGGAGTGGCAGGCGAGCCGAGCAGCTCTGTCAGGCTCCCCGCACAGGGTGGGGGAGCAGGTGGCAAGTCATGTTCCCCAGCAACACCACAGCAGCTCCGCAGTGCGCCTGAAACAGCCCTGATCCCAAGTGGCCGCCGCAGATAAAGGCGAAGGGTAGATTCAGGAACTATCAGTTGGGACAAATTTATCACCCTAAGGTGTTGAGGATTACTTGCTTGTTGACTTGGATTTTCACTATTATTTAAGCCATACACTAGATGATAAGCAGCTATTTTCCTCAGTAGAGAAAGGCATTCACTCTGTTATGTTACAAATAATGTTCTTCATCTCATCAATACTGAACTCAAAAGTAGCCTGAGTGTTTACAGATGATACTGGGCATGATGGACAAAGGAAAAAAATTGGCCTCAATTTGGTTCTTTCTTAATGTGAGCATTTAACACTGTTTACCTCAAAGCTCCTGATTTAAACTCAGAACCAAACTTTAACTATTTTTTTTTACAGCTTATCTCAGAGAAGAAAATAGATAAGAATCTGCTACCACCTAAGAAGATCATTGGCAAAAATTCTAAAAGCTTAGTAGAAAAAAGACAGAAGGAGTTGGAGGTCTATCTACAAACTCTCCTTGGCAAATTTCCCTTAGCTGCACCCAAAGTATTGTCACACTTCTTACACTTTCACTTATATGTAAGTTGCATCCTACCATTCTTTAATATGATTTGCTGTCAGAGATTTGACTCCATTGTAAAATTTTGATCTTAAATGGTTAGGTGTTTTTGAAAACCCCAAAATACACTCTTTCTAGGTTAGGGCCAGCCTTATGGGAGAATAATACTCCTACGCATGTTTGGTTTGTGATGTTTCTTCATCTTATGATGAAAGTCAATTGGGTTATGTCATTAAGCAAAATCAGTGTCAAGTCTGTTCATGCATTAAGCAAGCATGAAGAGAAGAAGGCTTTCCAAATATCCGTGCAACTTTCAGAAAATTAAAGGCCACAATAATACAGATTTGTTCACTCTTCTATTTTTTGAAATCTGTGGGACCAAAACATGTGTAAATCTGTGCTGGATTGTGACTTAAGCCTGTTTCTCAGTTTATTATGAGTTTCATCACGCTTTGAAAATATTTGCTGTATATTCATTTTTCTAACTGGACATTGATATCTTCATTCTTTGTAAAAGTGTAAAAGTGCAGTTTTAGTTGTAATGCTTTAAAATTTATTTTTATGTGTTTTATGTCAAATTATGTGCGTTCAGTCATTAAGTTGTGTCTGACTCTGTGACCCCGTGGACCACAGCATGCCAGACCCTCCTGTCTGATTTTGCACACCACTTGTGCTGACTTAGGTAGAATTAAGAAAGAACTAAAGTGGTATATTTCTAAATATCCTCATGCAGAATTAAGTTAAAGAATGAGACTCATTAGGATATATGTTCTGGACTGGCATGCTAGTGTTCTGGCTTTTTGTGTTTTTGATGTATTGCTTTGCTTACAAGTTCAGCACATTAAAAAGCCAGCATGCTTATTTTTTAAGCATGCTTTACTTATTTGCTTTGTTAAATGAACTAAATATTCTGCAACAGATGGCTTCTTTTGATTTATCCCCCTTTACATATTATTACAGCTCTTCCTCCTCCTAAGATTCACAGATGGGCACTAATTGACAAAGCTTTATTTGACTTTCTTGCCTTGAGTAAATTAGTTGCATATTTTGACATTTCGTTTTAGTGTAGTTTTTTATACTGAATTTTTTTCCTGCATTTTTACTCAAAAATTAACTGATCCCCAAGATAATTTCCTTGAGAAACAGAAGTGTAATTTCCCTAGTTTCTCCTTCTCTCTTACCCTGTATTCAAGAGAAAAGTTGGAATAAATATTGGGTTTCTTCTTTTGAAACTGACTTGCTCTCCCAGCTTGTCCGCATGTCTACACACCTGATTCATTTTAATGATGGTGTCATTAATAGTCATTGCTTATATAATTGGATTTGTAATAAAAGAAAATAATTCCATGCCACTTTGTGGCTGTTCTTTTCCTCTAACCTTAGTTTGATAAGCAGGGTAATGTACAATGATGGGGAATAGTTTTCTTTGTTTTACTTACTGGTAGGCAACCTAGGCTATGGAGTTGGTACACAAAACCTCCATTTCTATAGCCTTGCTCACTTGGAGTTGTGAGTCAGAATTGGAAGCAGTTTTGGGTGGAGTTAGAAGTTTTGTGTACCAACTCCATGACCCAGCAACCAGATGTATTGAGCTGCAGTCCTAAGGCTAAGGTTTAAAAACCCTTTTTAAATTTAATGCAATTTCTGAAAACAGCTTGGAATAGCAGGAAGAATGATTGAGACAGAAATTAGATTACTTTGATGTGCTGTTTGTTTCTTGATGAATTCTGTCCAGATTTTTAGATTCATGCCTGTTCCAGAGGTCAGTTATGCTCAAGACTTGGTCAGACCTTTGGACAGGCTGTGGCTTACATGGCATGAATTGGTCTACTGCCAAGACCTCTGGGGTTGGTAGGGCCCAGTCTGTGTAGTGGCTTTTCATATCCCTTCTGGGATATCTGCATGTGGGAACTACATATTTTGCAAGAACCACATGCATTGTGAGCAAGGATGTACCCTCAAACCCGAACGGGGGCATCCAAGTCTTGTGCTCCTTAGGTGACTTGCATAATGCAAATCACACATTAACTACCTGGGGTATAGCAGGGCAGATGCAATCTGTGCCGTGCAGACCATAGCCTGTCAGCAGCCTGTAGACTGTAGTGCACACTGGTGGCATCAATACTTGTGCCTAGAAGTCTCACCCAGACCTAATGTGTTTAGGGAGGCCTCTGACATTGATAAACTTTCTTTGCCAAGCCATATAATTTCTATAGGCTGACCTCATCCCTGTTTCTATTAACTTGCTGGCAGCCAGATGTTTTCTTGTCTAATAGCTCAAATTTTAGTGTTTTAGATCCTTTATAACTTAATTGTGTATTGTGGTGTGTTAATGACTTATATTCTTTGCAGGAAATCATTGGAATCACTGCAGCATTAGCTGAAGAACTCTTTCACAAAGGTAATCTAAGGCTTCTAAATGCCGCAGACTTTTTAGAACCTATATTTGTGTTTCTGTTCATCTATAACTTATTTAGAGATTTGGATAGGATTGGGCCCTTAGCCATCTTTCCAGTTCTAATGCAGGTTTGCCAACAGAGCACTTGATGCACTCTGTGGTGGGGGGATAGTCATGGAAACCTCCTCAAGGTAAGGGAATGTTTGTTCCTTTACATTGGGGCTGCATTGCCCCAATTGGACCCTGTACCACAACCAGAGTTGCTCTTAAGTGATTCTCATTCTACAACAATCTATCACATCTCCCTTATAAGTAAAACTGATTAGGGTGAGGTGTTTTCTTTAGAGCAGTTGCTGGCAAACATTATACTGCCTGTGGGCCAGATCCAGCATGCTGGAAAAGCTGTCCGGGTGCAGCGCTTTCCATTCTGTGCTATCTGTCCAGCCAATCTTCTCAGAAACTTGTGCTGGCAGTATTTATGTTTTTAATGTGTGACTTTTATTTTTTATTCACCACCTTGAACATAGGAATGGTGGTATACAATGGGTCCTCCTTGTCCATGGGTTTTGAACCTGTGGTTTTCACCCATTGTGTGTCCCAACCCTTGTCAGCAGGGCCTCAGCGTACCTCCTGGACACAATCAGAGTTTTTCAGCAAAAACTGGAAGTGCCTTTCAGAGGCCTCAGAACACCTGGACACAACTGGAAGATGCTTCCATGGGTTCTTTATCGGCAGGAGATTCCAGGAATGGACCCCCCCCCCCATAGAAACCAAGGGCCCACTGTATGTGTTTAAAATAAATTTGATAAATAAATAAAAATATTGATAACCATCCAGTAAAGCAAATGGAGCATTTTTGTTTGTTCTCCCATTAGTATTGCTGAATACTTGTCCAACTTGTCTTTTTTTATTTTTCAGGAGAACAGTTGCTTATGGCTGGTGAGGTCTTTAACATTAGACCTTTGCAGTTATATGCTGTTACTCAACAGCTGCGTCAGGGAAAGCCTACATGTGCAAATGGCGATGCCAAAACTGATCTAGGTCACATTCTGGATTTCACATGTAGGCTCAAATATTTAAAGGTAACGTAATCGAACATAAATATTTCCATTGCAGTAGGAATGAAAGAGGTGACCTTAAAGGCGCATTAAGTACAATATATTAAGGCTCAAAATGATTTGAATAACTGTGTAGGAGAACACAGAAAGCTGTTTTAGATATACTTTGTACAGACCTAGTCAGTTGCCTCTAAAGAAGCGTTTTACACCTCAGTTCTCATACTACGTGGGAGTTTGAAACCCGGGGTAAGTGTGTACAGGGAAGGAGCTAACGCAGCAATGCAATCCCAGGATTGCGCTGCTGCTGGGTGCAGGAGAGTTTTTTTACTTACCTGCAGCCAGCACTGGAGTCCAGAGGGGTCTGCGGAGCCCATCGCAGGGCCCTCTGCTCCTCCAAATAGCTCACAGTAATAAAAACCGGACACTTCCAATTTTGCAATAAAAACTGGAAGTGCCTGTTTTTTGTTATTTTGAGATGTTTGAAGGCGCAGGCTCCCTGGGACTCCAGCACTGGCTGCAGGTAAGTAAGAAAAACCCTCCCATCACTGACAGCAGCACAATGCTAGGGATCGTATTGCTGCCTTCCCTGTTCCTTAAGAGATCGTAGGCAGGGCTTCTCAGGCTGGGGCATCGCAGTGCTCTAGTTTGAGACCTCATCTTGCAACACAAAACTCACTGTGCTCTAACATGTTCTTCCCAGTTCATTTTTAAGAATTTCTCTCCATACCTATGCTGGTGATTTTTCCTTCATTTCCTTGGTTTTTTTTATTGTTCTATCTGAGTAAACCAATTATTCTTATCTGATTGCTTTATTCGACCCTACAGCTTTTCCAACACTTTTCAACTTTCTTTTTTTTTTCATACCCTATTTTCTAAGTCAGTATATTAATGTCCAAAGCATCTTTCTCTGTTAACAGATATGTTCATGGTGTCCTCTTTGTTTTATACACAGTAGGGAAAATGGTAGTAATAGCTGCTAAATCTTCATCTGGGATTTATGACCATTTCTGAACTGATCTGTATGATAGATTTTGTTATTTCAAGAAAACTCATACACTTCAGTAAAGTTGCATACATATGCAAGAGTCAGTTCAGATTTGCCCCTTTAAGAGGTGGTACAGTTTTTACATGAAGGAGGTATTTGTCTGATCACTTGCCATGCCAGAAAGATGGCTTGAGTGTGAAGTGGTACCATAAAGATTATAACGTATAAATATTTGACCCTTAACCTACCATGGATTTGAAAATATATTTTTACCAATGAAAAGTCTTCCTTATTCAACCTATCTGTTAATTCATAGAAGAGTACCTATGAGATACTTGTTCCGTAGTCTCTGTAGGTTTCTGCATAGTTCAGATAGTCTTTATAAAAGTATTTTTAAAAATAAAGCTGCCAAGTTTCTTTGTAAATAGAAAATGTGCCAAAATCTGATACAAAATGAACAGTTTTTTGCCCTTTCTGTCTCCTGTGATAAAACATAAAAACACAAGGTGGCAGCCTTGGATTAGCTGCTCATGTGTGCTATGCGGTTGAATGCTCAGTACTTCATTGTGCATTGGTACAATTAAGCAATACATCTGCTTTGTACATTTCTCAATAAGGTGATTCCAAATGTTTGGGAATCATTGTAATTTGACTTGACAAAGATTTGGTCAAGCTAAGCAAATTCTTCTTTATGTTCATGTAATACTATTTTGATTTTTTGTTTGTTAGATATCTGGCACAGGTGGACCTTTTGGAACCAGTAACATTCAGGAACATCTTTTACCATTTGACTTATCGATATTTAAATCTCTTCATCAGATACAGGTATACTTCAAAAAGAGTTTGGGAGATTACTAGAAGTTATTCATAAGAACCCTGCTGGATCAGACCAAAGAGTTATCTAGTCCATCATCCTGTTTCTCACATTGACCAGCCAGATGCCTATGGGTAGATCACAAAGCAGGAGAAGAAGGCACCCCTCTCCTGATATACCGCAGATAATCTCCTATAAGTCAATCTCACAGATAAGTCAAGGGCAGGTTTTGAACCAAAAATCAAGAAATTTTCTGTGGCACTCAGATAAGTCAGGGGTGGGGGTTAAACTTAAGGGGATGTCTGACTATAATTTTGTCTAATTTCACCCAAGGTCAGATCCTGAAAAATAACCTATCAGTAATTGTTACCTAAGGACTGTACAGTCACTTAATTTTTTTAAAAAATATAGTAAAAGACCGTAAGATACATTTTTATTCATTAACTTTTAAAGTTCCAATCTTCAAAACCTTTTCGTAAATACTATCAGAGTAAGAGATAGCATTTACACTATCACTATCAGAATAAATGCACCCTAAATAACATGCCAGTAGAACCATTAATCAAATCCTTCTTTAATGTGTCTGGTGTGTTAAGCCAGAGGCTCTACGTATAACATGCAACACATAACTGGGAGTGTGCACAGTGGAGAGATAAGCAACAAGGAATGACTATGAGTAAGTGTAGCTGCACATAGTTGCAATCTGATTTACTTAGAAGTAAAACCATTGCTTTCCATGGGTGGTGTTCTTAAGTAATGGTGCACTGAATCGTAGCCTGGCACATTGTTTCAGATGGAAATGAGGATTACATCCTGGTGTTTAAAAGACCAGACCTGCCAAACATTTGCAGAATGGAATGAGGGTGCAGAAGGGTCAGCTAAAGAGAAGGAGGCTTGCTTGATTTAAATGGAAGCCTTGAGCCCTGGCTCCCTTTTTTCTCAGGAGGGAAATAAAACAGTTAACGCAGCTGCCTTGAAGCCTGGTCGCCATGGAGATTTATTGCCCAGTCATTATCTCTGCAGAGCAATGTGCCTGAAACAGCTTTGACCATGCAGATAAAGGAAGGAGGTGATTTACACTTGATTTAATAGCAGAACTTTCTCACCTTATAGGCGAGTATCTATGATAGCTCCCTGCAACTAGTATTCAGAGGCCTACTGCCTCTAAATCTGGGGTTAGATGCAGCCATTGACAAACTGTTCTCCATGAAATCTAAGTCGCTTTTAACCCATTTCTGCCCGGCCGACTGGTGTACAGATTTGATCGCTGTTGCATATGTGAGGCAGAAATGTTGCATCCATAAGAATGCACTCAAATTCAGATTGTCAAATGCAGACTCTGTGCTTGGTGTATCTTTCAATTTTTGTAACCTACTCCATCTAGGTTAGCATTGTTTACTGTGACTGACAATGACTTTTCATGACCTCTGAGGTCCTTGCCAGCCCTGTCACCTCCTTTTGACTTAAGATGCAGGTTTGAACTTGGAAAGTATGTGCATTTGCTGTATCACTGAGTTTTGGATCCTACCATATTGTTTTCCTGAAGTAGAACTGTCATGCTTCCAAAAACTATCTCTATAGCTGCTTCAAGACCTCCTGTATGGTTGAGGTTTGATTATTTTTTTAAAATTACATATAATTTATTACATATAATTTTCTTTTGCTTGAATAAGTATAGGTAATTGAGTCAGGATCAGTTGCCTGGTCTTTCTATTTGCAGTATTTTAGAACACGAATTTTTGTGAAATATTATGAAGATGTTCTCTGCTATATGAGCAATATAGTGCTGTGCTGCCAATTGCCTGTTTCCTTCTATACAAAATGGAATTTTGTATTTCATGCTGCTCTTTTTTTCTTCTCTGTTGCCTTTTTTCTACAGATAAATCACTGTGGAGCAAAGCTTATTAAAGGGCTAACATGCTCAAAACATACCTTAGCGACACTGAGTGTTCAGTTTTCAGCAACCTCAATGATGGTGAGACATTTGATTGTTGTATTTTATACAATTTATGTATACAGATTAAGTATACAGTTTTTGTCAGATCATAAGGAGTAAAGTCAGCTCCTGAAGTTCCATCTCTTTGTCATGTTGAAGTGTGACCAATATAGAGTGCAGGTAAACCAGGCGATGAAGGCAGTGACTGCAATCCAAAAAAACTGTTTGGCTTCATGAAAAAGACTTGTTAAGCAAGTTTGGTTGTTCACTTCTGAAATTTATCAAAGCACAGGTGTGCATACCATATCACAAACTCTTTGAAACTGTCTCCCACTCAGCATGGAGTATGTCTGTTTTTTGGCAATAAGGGGGCAAGTCTAAAGCTCTTTATCTCTCTCTCTCTTCTGCCCCTAAAACTAGGTTAACAGTTCTTTGGCTCCTTGCCATTGTTGGAGAAGGGAAGAGCATCCTAGAGCAGGGTCTCCAAACTTTTTGGCCCAAGGACCGCATCAAATATCTGGCACGGTGTTGAGGGCTGGGAAAAAAATTAAATATAAAATCTAAGTAAATAAATTAGAGATGGAACTTAGATGAATGAATAGGTTCACATTTCCAGGATATCTCCAAGCCCCAACACAGATTCATTACAGAAATGAAGCACACATTTAAATAGACTCCAGTTCCCCCACCTCTCACGCAGCTTACTTAAATATACAAGTGAGCGCTGCTTTGTGATGCTCCAACCAGCGACGGGCCGCATATGCGATGTCGCCACTGGACCCTACACACACCCCCACACCTCTGAAGCTGAGGGGAGCTCTGCTCCCCTTGCCTCAGGAGGCTTTTCTGAGCCTCTCTCTGAGGTTCAGAATGCCAGAATCGCGCAAGGAAACCAGAAGTTTCATCTCTCACACAATTCCAACATTCTGAGCCTCTGGAGGCAAGGAGAGCGCAGCTTGGAGGCTTTGTTTAGTGTCAAGCCTCGCTTGGCAATGGGAGTGCTGGTCAACATCGCTGTCTCTAAGCAGTGCACGACTGTACAGGAGTAAATACCCCAGAACCAGCACATCACAGGAAGCACCTGGAGCGTGTTCTGAGGGCCGGGGAGGAGGTAATGTTTTTATGTCTTTAAAAGGCGTTTGCAGGGCTGGGGAAGATGTGCACAGCCTCTCTGGCTCTCAGAACACCCCCCAGACACAATGAGAGCACAGCTCCAGTCATGCTTGGTCAAGTGGTCCAGAGGCTTTCAGGGGACAAGAGGCTGGCCACAGGCCAGATAGAAGCTTGTTGTGAGCTGCATCTGGTCCCTGGCTGGAGTTTGGAGACCCTGTCCTAGAGCGTTCTGATGTGGAAAGGAGTTGATTTGTTGAAGCAAGGATGAGGGTTGGAAACAAATATGCAGAAATTCATTAAACATTTCCATTTGTCTGTTTTGAACAGGAGATCCTAGTGCCTGAGGCTTATGAATTTGACCAGTGGGAGCCAGAGGGCGTGCCTTCCAGTTGTCCAGTGACAGCAGTTATTCCAACATGGAGGAATTTGACAACCTTAGATATGAGTCACAATAGTATAGCTCAAATTGATGATTCTGTGGTAAGACTTAATGAAAACATACTTACAAGCTGGTTTAGGGTGAAGAACATGTGTACTTAACAATTATAGCATAAAAAGTCTTTAAAAAAAATTAATTGGCATCCAAAGTGCAATGAAGCATGCCTAAGACATTCTTTTTTTTCTTTGTTTTATTAATTCTGAGCAGCAGACTCCCCTGCCATATCTCCCTTGGTTTCATGAGTTTTGCTTTGTGACTTATTCTTCCAAGAGAAAAGTCCCAAACGCTCTTGAATACTCTGTATTGAATACTCTGTATAGTTGTTTGAATTCAGACCAGCACTCAGTTTTCAAGCAAGAGACCATCTTCTTTTGTTCTAGAAACTGATGCCGAAAATAGAGTTCCTGGATTTGAGTCACAATGATGTACCACTAGTGGAGAACTTGCAGGTTAGTTTTGAAACTCTGGTGATGGGGTTTGTTTTTATATTTCAATTTGTCATCTAAGCTTGCTGCTTCTTGGTTATCTTTCTCTGGGGAAAATAACCACCATGATGATGATGATGATTATACCGCTTTTCAATTAAAAGTTCACAAAGTGGTTTACAGAGAAAAATCAAATAACTAAATGGCTCCCTGTCCCAAAAGGGCTCACAATCTAAAAAGATACAAAATGAATACCAGCAGACAGCCACTAGAACAGACAGTGCTGGGGTGAGGTGGGCCAGTTACTCTCCCCCTGCTAAAAAAAGCAGCACCCACTTGAAAAAGTGCCTCTTACCCAATTAGCAGGGGTTATTAGCAAGATTACTCAGGCTGTTACCATTTAGTTTAATTTGGTGTTGCTTTTTGAACATTATATGCTATAGCCTCCTTCCTTCTTCTGAATTCTTTTTGTTTCCTTTCCTTAGTATTCATATTTTGAAGCTTGTTGTAGACTTTTTACATACTTTCTATTGCTAAGAACAGATGAATCATTCACAATGAAAGATAACCAACAAACAGATCAGAGTGTGTGCTATGGGAACTCAAGAAAGTGTCTCTTCAGTATAGTTTAGAATCAAGCTTAGAGCCAATCCTATCCCCCTCCATCTTCCACCAAGCAGCCATGCTTGATGGTGCATGTGCTGTATTTCAGTGGGGGGGGGGGGAATGACACCAAATGGCATGGGAAAAGTAAATAAAAAGCATTTTGTATTTATGTCTCTGCATGCCACCTGTCTGTCAATAGGTTTTCTTGGGTGTGGCATACATTCGAGGAAAGGTAGAAGGTGTACAGGGATGGCATCCCAATGCATGCTGCTGCCACTGGGATCCATCCCCTCCAGCCCTTGAACTGCCCCTGCGTTCCCTGTCAAAAAACTGTCCCTGTCAACACCTTTACTTCAGCATGGGTTGGATCCATGTCTGGCGGGTGCACAGAGCCTCTGGCTGTTTCCTTCAGCAACTTCAGTGTGCATGGCGGTGATGCAGCAATTGCGCTGCTGTTAGAGGGCTTCTGGCAGCAGATCAGGATTGCCACTGCTGTAGTCTCTCTTTAGGATTGGACCAACAGTTACATGTATTAGCAATGCTCATGGGGCTTAATAGTTCTGCTCACGTTTACTAAGCCTCAGGGTGTCAATAGATATGTGATATAATACATTTTTCATTCTGTTCTAGCACCTCTACAACCTCATCCACCTGGATCTGTCCTATAATAAACTTACAACATTAGAAGGCATTCATACAAAAATTGGGAACATCAAAACTCTGAATTTAGCAGGGAATCATCTGGAAAAACTTTGTGGCCTCAGCAAACTTTATTCCTTGGTCAACCTGGATCTTAGCAACAACAGAGTAGACCAGGTATTCTGAATGTTATTGAATGAAAAATTAACTTTTAGCCAATATGCCCAGAATTATGATCAAAACCCCTGGGGGCTGGGGGCTAAGAATAGGCTCTCAGTTTGGCTGTACTTGTCGTAAGAGGCGACTAAACAGCCACCGGGTAGATGGGACTCGTCAGCCTAGGAAGGCAGCTCATCTAAGAGAAGGAAATTCTGACCTCAAACCTCCACTGCCTTGTGGCTACATCCAGTTCTGGAAAAGGCTTCAGGAGTCAACCTCGAGGCAAAATCAGGAGCCGGAGTCCCTTAGGCAGTTCATGGCTGAACACAGTCACGTTCTGGCAACTCCTGCGACGCCGCTGGAACCAACCGTATTGGCTTCTGCCTTTCCATTGGACCATTCCAGCGACGTGGAGAGGGGGGATTTGCTGCATGGGTAACAGCCTATCCTCCATACCTTCTTTACCCAGGCTTCGCGCACTGGAGAGGACACTCCAACTTCGCCATACGGCGTCGGCACAACACGGGAAGCAGCAGTTTACCGGTTATAAGTCTTTGCTCGATTGGCGTAGAGCATGACGCCAGGGGCTGCTTCCGACGGTGGGAGAGATCATTGCATCTCATTGGGCAGCTACCGCCCGCCTTAAGCTGGGCAGTCCCCAGCCAGTAAGGTGTTGCCTCGCCACGGTCCGTTAACCTCATGGGGTGCGTGGGGTTTAGGGTGAAAACCGACAAGCGGATCGACAACTCTGCACCATGCAATAGAAAACAGAAAACTCCTGCCCTAAAGCTGGGCACCTGGAACGTTAGGACAATGACACCTGGCTTCTCTGATGACCTGCAAAGCTGACGGAACATACCAAGATCCAGGTCTACAGAGCTTGCGTCCTGAGTACACTTCTGTACTGCAGCGAGTCATGGACTCTTCGCTCACAACAGGAGAGGAAACTGAGCGCTTTCCACATGCGCTGCCTCCGACGCATCCTCGGCATCACCTGGCAGGACAAAGTTCCAAACAACACAGTCCTGGAACGTGCTGGAATCCCTAGCATGTATTCACTGCTGAAACAGAGACGCCTGCGTTGGCTTGGTCATGTCGTGAGAATGGATGATGGCCGGATCCCAAAGGATCTCCTCTATGGAGAACTTGTGCAAGGAAAGCGCCCTACAGGTAGACCACAGCTGCGATACAAGGACATCTGCAAGAGGGATCTGAAGGCCTTAGGGATGGACCTCAACAAGTGGGAAACCCTGGCCTCTGAGCGGCCCGCTTGGAGGCAGGCTGTGCAGCATGGCCTTTCCCAGTTTGAAGAGACACTTTGCCAACAGTCTGAGGCTAAGAGGCAAAGAAGGAAGGCCCATAGCCAGGGAGACAGACCAGGGACAGACTGCACTTGCTCCCGGTGTGGAAGGGATTGTCACTCCCGGATTGGCCTTTTCAGCCACACTAGACGCTGTGCCAGAACCACCTTTCAGAGCGCGATACCATAGTCTTTCGAGACTGAAGGTTGCCAATACATGATCAAAAGTCTGGAAACCAAAATACCTTGTACTTCAGATGATGTAATTAGCTTTGATTTATCCCTCAGCATCCTGACCATCTTGGCTTTCCTTTTTGAATAAGAGTAAAATTCTGATCCTTATGAAATGGTAGAAAGATTCCAAATAAGAAACTTAAAAGCTCAGTTTGTTTAGATGGAATCCATTCTTCTTTCCTAAGCCTGTTTGAGTGAGTCCCTGTCAATTAAATATGTTCTGAAAATTTGTTTAAAAATCTGGGTGCAGAATAAGCACATCAATCCTAATTTTTTCTTTCAGCATAATTTTGATTTTTGTGACCACATAATTCACCATCTATAGCCAATTAATTTAAAGAAAGCAACTTTAAAATAAAATATGGAAAGAAGTTTACTCACATTAATGTAGTTTTCACTTGTAATGCAAGTAAAGGCAACTTCATTTATACTTTTCAGATTGATGAGATAAAGAATATAGGAGGTCTTCCATGCTTGGAGAAGGTTGTCATATCCAACAATCCCTTGAGTATCATTCCCGATTACAGGACCAAAGTGCTAGCTCAGTTTGGGGACAGAGCCTCAGAGGTAAAACTTGTATTTGTCTTGGTGTTCCACTTTCTTATTGTAATGTAAAATGACAAAAGAGCTGGTTTTAGTGAGCAGTAAGACTGTATGATAGTTCATTATGAAGTGGGTGGGCCCATAGTTTAGAAAAGGATCTTTGGCTTAGTGTAGAACACGTGCTTTTCAAATACAAGATCCCAGGGTCAGTCCCCAGTATTTCTGGTAGTAAGGCTGGGCATTATGTCTAGATTGAAAGCGTTTACAGTACTGCATTTACAGTACTGGACTTGACTGACCAGTGGTATGGCTCAAGATAAATCAGATTTGCATGTTCAAAATGTACTTTGCCAATTTAAACTTATTCACATGATATATTTCCATGTTAAGTTGAGATGCTTCTGTAATCTTATTTCGGTAACAGGTGCTTTACTCTGACACTGATGAACATTTTCTGGTTGAGCTAGTTGTGTTCGGTTTTATAGCCCCACACAAACTGTTGAATTATGATTAGTTTCATGCTGTTCTTCAGGTCTGTTTGGATAATACTGTAACCACTGAAAAGGAACTTGACACTGTAGAAGTGTTGAAGGCTATCCAGAAAGCAAAAGATGTGAAACACAGAATGAATAACTCTGATAAAAAGGTAAGACTTGAAGTTAACAGGTGGATGCCTGAAACCGGCTCAGAGTGTTCTTGATGAAACTTTTATTTAGCAAGAGGCAAGTTAATATATCAGAGGGATTGGAAGAGGTGGCCCATTTGAAGATATTTCTTTGTGAGATTCCCATTTAAGCAAATTCACTTTGTCATTGGAAATCTTCAACAAAAATCAGACGTAGCTAGGAGAATAAAACAGTTTACAAGTTAACTGTTAAATGATGGACATAAAAACACCTTAACGTGTGAGGGTGTACCCAGAGGATTTCTTGGTATGGGAGTTTGAGGTGTGCACAGGCTTTCATTTTCACCTTTAGTTATAATAGTGGTAAATAATAGTAAAAACCCTTCTATATGTTTTTTGTTGGGTATACAACATTACTGTGAACCTTGTCATATGGGTTTATAAAGCCCATATGAAGGAATTACTCACAATTGGTTCTCCTCCTTTATGTAAGTAGAAGTTTCTGAAAGCCATTTTCTTTTGATGCCAATATTCAATTACTGGCATCTTTTTATTTATTTTTTAAAATTATACAAGTCAAACATAAATTGAAATACTAAATAATAAATGGTGGGAAAAATTTGAAAATGCATCAAAGAATAGATAGCACTGTATCAAACACAAGGCTGCATCAAAGTAGGCTAACAAAGATCTGCTGAAAGAGAAGTCTTAACTGATGAGCAGAAGCTTGACTGGAGAGGAGCTTGCTGCATCTCACAGGGTAGGGAATTTAATAGAGTGGGGGGCCACCACAGAAATGCCCTTGCACAGGTCACCACCAACCACCAGCTTTTCCCCACCTGAAAAGGAGTTGGAATCTACATTAAGTTCTCCCTAAAATAATAATAATAATACAGGTATTTATATATCCGCCTTTCTTGGTCGTCAGATTTCTCCTCAGACTTTATTCAAGGCGGTTTACATAGGCAGGCTGTTTAAATCCCTGTAGGGATTTTTACAATTGAAAGAAGGTTCTATCTTTCAAGAACCACAACATTTCAGATGTTTCTTTCTGATCTGGTTTCACATTCTGGCCTCCATCCTCCCACGCTCAGAGCAGATGGAATAACTGGGCTCAGCTTGTCAGCTGCTTCAAGGTCTCACAGTGCCGGTGTCCTCGAACTGGCGACCTGTGGATGTTATCTTCAGGCAAATTGAGGCTCTACCCTCTAGACCAGACCCCCTGCCCTTCTACAAATATTTTGTAGGACAGGCCAACCCAGGAGGGGAAAGGCTATCCTTGAGATACTTTGGTCCTAACCCATATAGGGTGTTAAAGGGAATAGCTAACTCTTTGAATTGTGCCTGAAAACACTCTGGTAGCTAAATGCAACAGCATTAACATGGTGATATAAATGGGTGCCTGTCATCACCTGATCAACTGCATTTCATCCCAGCTAAAGCTTCTGTAGAGTTTTCCTGGGGAGCCTCTTATAGGGTGCGTTGCAGTAATTCATGTGTGAGGTAATTAAGGCATGGATAACCATGGCAAGGTTTGACCAGTACTGAAATGGGTGCATGGCATAAGCACCATGAGCCAGAGCCAACACTTATGCACCCAAGGTTGAGATTGGATGTTCTCTGGATTTAAACTGTGCACCCAGTTCTTCTGAGGAATAGTGCATCTGTTCAGAGCTTTCCCAGTTGGGAATGCAATGGATCAACAAAGCTCAGTGCCATCCACATGTTGATGACACCTTGCCCCAAACCCCCAGATGGAACACTCTTAGCGGTTTCATGTAGATGTTAAGTAGCATTGGAGGCAAGATAATTCATTGCATCAGACACATAGTCCCCTAGCCCTACCTTCCAAGACCTACCCTCCTGGAAGAAACAGAGTCAATGCAAAATAGTGTCGCCTAGGCCCATCCCAGCTTGGTAGCTTGGACATATGCAATGGTTAATAATACTAAAACCCCCTGAGAGGTCCAGCAGAACCAATAGGGGTATGCTTCCCTGTTGTATTTTCCTCTTGAGCTTGAAAGTTTAGAAAGAAGTGTTGTGTAAAAAACTACTGGAAAATATTTGGGACCCTCTTCTATTTCAGGTTTTTTCTTTTTCTAGCTATCGGTGTTTTCTTTTTGTGTTGAAGTTGTTTTGTTTGTTGAAAGATGTTTAATCTTATTTTCATATGCTTGTTAAATGTATCTGTATATAAATTTCTAATCTTAATATTACCAATATCTCATAAGCACAAGAAACTAAGTAATTTCAAAACAACCCTATATCTGTGTGCATAAATATCTCTTGCTTGTAAAGTTACTTTTGTATTTCATTCGAAATAGGGATCTTTTGGAACCTTTGTTCCTAGCCCTTCCTTTTTGTTTCTTAGATCACTGAAGATTTCAAGCTTTCTGCTGCCAGTTCAATATCAAACAGTTCTTCTCTTACTGTACAAACTTCCTCTCCTTCTCTGCCTCGTCCTGTCAGCTCCAGTCAAGGTAATCATGTATGTATCATGCTGCTGGGCTGGGCCACTTGGTTCTGCCTTTCTAGGCTGCATTGATATACATGAATTTCTCTGCATAGTGGTGGGGGTTGGCGATATGTGAAGCACCAGAGCAAATGATTAAACGATGCTCATAGCTTTCAGAGAGAACAGTAGCTGTGTTAAATAGCATTGGAGATACTCCCAATGGGACACAGGCAATGGATAAAGTGCAGAATTACTATATTCACTTCCTATATCTGTAACTAGTAGAATATTGGGTATTCACACCTCCAGAAGCTAGAAAGGTTTCCAGGAAAATAGTGAGGGTAGTGCGGAGTTCTGACATTTCTTGTTAGAAGTAGTTATGAGCACCATCACCTTCTTGTGTGTTGGCACTTAGGTACTACACTCCTGCAAAGCAATATATCACCTAAATTATATATTTTTATACTTCTGAACTTAACACTAGAAGTAAGTCATTGCAGGAAAGAGGTTAGATGAGTTAAACGACTGAGAGAGTGAAAATAGTGCAGCCCGGTAGTGGGCTGAAATGGAAATTTTTGCTTTGCTGATGTACCAACATTAAAATTTTCAAAGGCTGCCTATGTGTCATCTGCAGAATGAGCATTAGTGTATGGGTTGCTCTAATTGTGAAATAGATACTGCAAGTAATAGTGCAGCAGATAGACTTGTTAGAGAAGAAAATATCTTTGGATTTTTCTTTTAAACACTGAAAAGATTGTACTATGAAACTGGAAATATTCAAAACATGTGCTCTTCATTTGGGAGAGTACAAGAGGTTACAGTCTCCTCTGCCAGATCAAGACTATCTCAACAACATTTTGTTTGAGAAGGCAAGAATTGTTATGATATTACACTATTGATTATTTGTGCAAGGCTAAGTTTGGAAAGGCATCTCAAAGATGAGACTGACTGTTCTTCTAAGTTGCTGCTTCTAACTCTTCAACCTTTGTTTCTGGCATCTACCAATAAACTAGCCACTGTCTTCCAGATTACCTGCTTTTACTGTTCAATGTGACTAGTGTTTGAAAGTGTTTTTCCAAATACCAGTATGGCCAAAATTCCAAGTCCCTTTCATTGCACTGAAGTTGTTTACACAAATTCTCCCCCCCCCCCCTTTAAGTAGTGGGCAAGCTTACAGCTTAGCAACAGATGCATAGGAAACAAGTTTTCCTCAGAGGAGTAAAGATTCAACTTTTCTATGAGCAAACTGCTAGTAAGAATTAGGAATAATATATAATTAAAATTAAACAGTTATCTTTCTTACAACCTTCAGTTTTCAAAAGCCTGGTTTGATATGCATATTTTTATCAGTCTTTCCGGGGATGAACCTTTCAAGAATTAATGCGTGTTCTGCATTTTGTTTTAATAAACAATGACTACTGAAGTTTTTTGACACCATCTGTTTCCATAAGGCATTAATCATATCAGATGTCATGTCACTGGTAGATTGTATTTATGGGAAAGGCAAAATTTAAATATTTTTACAGGAAATAGAAAAGTACAAATAATGCTTCAGCTTCCTCAGAGTTGTTGACTTTAGCTCTTCCCACAGTTATTTTTCCCCACCTTCTGTCTGGTGTGTGCTGCAAACTCTTCTGTTAAAAAAATTGGTAATCTATGATGTTATTTCAAAACGATGTCATTTATATATTAATGGGGAATATCAAAGGAACTCTGACACTAAATTGTATATGCAGTAATTTACAATACCTTTCATTTATAATTCTTGGCATATCAATTCCTATTTGAAATGTGTTGGTTTTTCCAAGTAAACATGGTTAGGGTTGAGCTGGTGCACTGTTAAAATAGGGTATCCTCTCAAGGAAGTGGATTTATGATTCCAGCCTTACTTCATTGCCCTCAATGTTATTATCAAGCACTATCTCATAATAAGTGTAACTGGATGGTCTTAACTGTATAGCATGGTAAAATATTTACATCTGTTTTTAAACAATTATGTGTTGAGTTGGGTTTGGGGATTTCAGCTGATTGGGGGAAGAATCGCAAAGTGAAAATCAAGTGTGCTTTAAATACTAAGGAGCAAAACCAGTTGGTCCCTTATGTGCTACATTAGGCATGTGCATTATTCCCTTAAGCACAACACTCTTATCCCTTCTAGGAGTGCTGCTGATGAGGAGGGGATTGATGACAGAAAACTCCATAAGTGGAACTGTACATTTGGCAAGGCATAAGGAGAATGCAATGGATAACTGAATTGTTCCCTAAATTTTGTAAAGAAGTTATCCAAATGACATAACATTCTTCAGAGGATTTAATAATCTGTACCCCAAACCAAATTCTTCTCTTATTCTAGTGTACATGAACAAGTGGTGGGTGGCCCCTATTTGTTTTTGTGGAGGCTGCCATTTTGTACACACATTTGTTTTCAATGAACACAAATGGGGTAGCCCAGAAAGGCATAGATATCAAAGTTCCTGTATTCCAAAGGAGCCACTGAATTGAAATGGATAAATAAACCAAATTAACAAGACAAATACTTATGTTAGAATTGCAATTAAGTGCATCTCACTAGAAGATTTGATTATCTACCATTACTGCATTTTAACTATATTTCAGTAGGATGAGGCACAATATATGAATAAATAAAAGAACGGGATGTTCTTAATAAGTATTTATCAAGTCCTATTATCAGTCTATATGAAATTCAAGAATATCTAGCATATTTAATGTCGTGTTTGCTTGGTGTTGTGTTGGAGTTCTTTAAGAGCCATTTCTGTTTGTTCTAGAAATAACTTGTAGAAAAACATCCCTAGCCAGCGGTTTCTCATCAAGTAGTTTGACTCCTAAAAGCCATACAGTTACCCAAAGGTGCTCTGAAACACCAGATCCAGGAAGCAGAAGTCAGGTAATTGATTGTGACCTTTCTTCTGTAGATGGCTTTTGTTACCACACTGTGAACTGATTCATTCCATATCTGCTGCCATTTCAAATATCCAGTTCAAATTTCAAGCTAAGAAGAATGCAACCAAATTTCTGCAAAATGGGGTGTGGAAATGAAACTGGCAATTAGGTTATTTGGCATATGGACAGCTATAACTGTGCTGAACTTGTAATATTGTAAATCATAGTAGTAGATGCTAAGATCAAAATGAAATCTGTTTTATGGTTAGGCCTATATGCTTTAGTAAATTATCACATGCAGTAAATAGTTTGCAGTTCAAAGCTTTTTTGTAATATTGTACTAAATACAGGATGACGTATTTATCTTGATACCTTTTTTCCTTTTAAGGTACCTGCTTCACAATTGAACTTTTCTAAAGAACATGAAAATTCACATCACGTGTGGTGAGAGATGTTTCATTTTGATATTCACTTCTGTGTGTTTAAACTGTGACATGTATTTGAAAACCTGTAGCACCCAGGGGGTTTTGGTGTGCATTTTGCTGAGGGAGAGAGAAGTCAGAGTTCCTTTTGTAGTACTTGTAGAGACTAAGAGAGTCATCTACATAGAAGCTTTCTGTATTCTGTCAATGTTTCATTGAACAGGAAACATAGAAACCAACTCCTGAAAAATGAGAGAGCTGATGATGAACTGAGCCCAGGCTCTGCATGTCGTGCAAGGATCAGTTAAATCAAATGAATGCATCCATTCCCGCAGTGGTCTTCTGTGCTGCCTTTCAGTTAAATGTTTATAACAGCGGTTGCCAAACTTGCAACCACTGCATTACAAAAAAAGCCACCCATTCAGAGCAGCAGTTACTGTTCCACCTAACTGCTCACAAGCAGCCCACCTGATCTCTACAAAGCAATGCTCTGGGCAGTCATGTTTGTAGCCCCCTACTTCAGAAGGTGTTGCAGCTGGATTTCCAAGCAACTGCAGAGAGGGTCAGGCTGTAGAAATTGGGTAGGCTGCTTATTAGCAGCCCGGAAGAATGATAAGCACTGCTCACTGTGGGGAGCTGCAGCATTGCCCTGAATCTGGCCCACGGGCCGTAGTTTGACAAACACTGGTTTAAAACATAGTTTGGAATAGTACAAACCAGCAGTCCTCAAACTGGAGACCATTGTGTCCCTCTCCCTCCTGATCGGCACTTACTGTTCTGACCCATTGCTGCTTATTTTTCCAGCCAATCTGTGCACAGAGATGCTCTGGGCAGTCGCGTTTATTGCCCAGCATCCCAGCAAGCTGGATGTCTGGGGAACACAACTGCCCAGAGCGTCCCTATGCACAGATCAGCTAGAAAAATAAGTGGTGATGCGGTGGAACAGTAAGCACCACTCATATGGAGGCAAGGGCTTTTTCCAAACTCTGGATCCAGACCATGGGCCAGTGTTTGGAGAGCCCTAGTACAAACCATTTATATGTCTGTTTTTATCATTCATACCATCTTCTGTTTAAATCTGCTCTGTGCTCCAAATAGTTGAGGTACCAGAATAAGACTTTGCTATAGAGATGCCTATTTTTAAATGGGATTAATGTGACTTCTTTCTTTTCTCTAAAGCTTGGATAATCCAGAAGAAGAATCTGATGCCTTGCCTGGCCCCTTTAATACTATCATCCTACCTTTCAGTTGTATGTTGTACACTGCCACAAATCAGGATTTTGTGCAGCACCTCTCTGCCTTGATAGCAGAGGCTGCAGGAAATGTGCACCTCTTCTCAGTGGAAACTCAAGATACAGGAAATCTTTTGAATGACTCTTTCAGATCTGCCGATACTGAAGATGGCTATTTTGAAATGGGGCTTCATGAAGGAGACCATGTGTTTGAGTTCATCCCTACTTCAGATATTGTGCCAACGCTTTCCGATAGCACAAAAGCAGAACAGCGTGACATAGTCAAAGTTCTGTGGAGTTTTTCTATTCAGGTTCACAAAGGACTTAAGCAGTTTGCTTCCTGCTTGGTTTTGACCAACAGTGTGGTAGCTGTATTTGAGATTTCTCAAGATTCCAAAGGAAACTGCCAGCATATTCTTTCTGCCTTGAAACTAGCACTGTGCTTTCCATATTCTGACCTTACAGAGTTTGGCTTTTTAATACCAGAAATATGCTTGATGCTCAAGGTAAATAACTGCGACACCTGCTTGTTTGTTGTTTCGGATTCTCAGAACCTGCAGGACTTCTACTCCTGTTTGCATAGATGCTGCTCTTCATGCTGCACACCTGCTTTAGCAAGTTCTTTACTATACTGTGGCAAAGCAAGTTTGCAAGAATTTGTCTACCAACTGATGGGATTTTATCACATTTCATCTGAGAACACAGAGATAAAAGGTTGCTTCCCTGTATATCTTTTCTGTCAAAACAAAACGGATACCCCAAAAGCCTTGTGTCAGCCAGAATTAACCAGTGATGGCAAAACTTGTTCTGTACATGTTGGTGGTTCTGCACTTTATTCAACGTTTCATAAATTTGCTGAAGAGACCCCATGCATGTTTCATCCCTGCTGGATATTTCTGACACCTCAACACCTTCATATAGTGCAAGTTGACTTTAATGTATTGCCAGGTAAATATATAGACTCCAAGGATGCAAGGAGCATATTCAAGCTGAGCAGAATTCCATTGGCTTCTGTCCTTTTGCACCCAACCAATCATTCTATTCAGCAAGAGGGTTCCTTTTCAGATGGGCATGTGCTGGAATTACTCATTGGCTACAGATTTATCACAGCTGTATTTGTCCTACCTCATGAGAAATTCCATTTTCTGAGAATCTACAGTCTTCTGAGGACACTTCTGCAAGACATCAAAACTATAATTATTTTCAAAGCTTCCACCAATGTAGAATCAGTAAGAAATTCTCTCTTGGACTCCAAAAGGCATGGCCAAACTGCAAGGTGATGGCTTGTTTTTAGAGTATACATTATGCACTGAAAGTGGGTGTGAATCTTGAAAATAACTTGACAAAATATTCAGTGATAGGTTCTAGTTAGTGAAAGAGGTTCTCAGTGAGTTGAGAATCAAGCAAAAAATAGTCTGTGAGGTAACCAACCTGACCCACCTGGTTGCTGTGGACCTGCTGTTGAAATAGAAGTATAACTTTGACACAGGATTCCAATAAGTTAAAAAAAAATGTATATCCATGAGAACATTAAAATTGCATCCATATTTTAAAACATGAAGAGTCAGAGTCTGTTGCAGAAGCAAATTAAAGCGGAATGAAAGATAAACACAGTATGGAATATTGCCTGTGTGGAACTACACATGTGACTTGATTTGAAGCTGACTGTGTATATGTGTTCATCTTTCTTTTCTAGCTTTTGCAAGCCTCATTTGCTGTTCTCATCTCTGTATCCATCTGAATTTCTGATGCAGAAAATTACAGAAGAGAACCAGATACCTGTGCATCTTCCAGTCTCTTCCTCTCTTCAGTATGTGGCAGGGCTGAAGGGAAAAGCCATGGTGGAATTTTTCCACAGCAGCATTGCTGAGGTACTGTACTTGAATAAGAGACATCCCTGATGGCAAAGATTCTAGAAAAGCAGTAATGTTAGCCTGTTGCAGAAGCCTGCAAAGAGTCCTGTGGCACCTTAAAGGCATGAGTTTTCATAAGCAAGATATGTTCAAGATGTGTCCTGGAGGCCAAATTTAGGCTTTTAGGTAGTAAGCTGAAAGCCAGGACCTCAAAGGTAGCGTTCTCTGAAGTGCTACCTGTTCCACCCGCAGGGCCAGCTAGGCAGGCGGGGATCAGGGGTCTCAATGCGTGGATGAGACGGTGGTGTCAGGAGGAGGGGTTTAGATTCGTTAGGCACTGGGGAACGTTTTGGGACAAGCGGGGCCTGTACAAGAGAGGCAGGCTTCACTTGAACCAGAATGGAACCAGACTGCTGGCACTTAACATTAAAAAGGTAGCAGAGCAGCTTTTAAACTGATCCCTGGGGGAAGGCCAACAGGAGCCGAGGGGCATCCGGTTCGGGACTCCTTATCCCTATGGGACGAGCATGGGGAGGGTAGAGATCAACAAGACAAAGGCAGAGTAGGAGAAGAAATTGGGAATGGTAGCGTGATGGGATGTGATAGACGGTTTGGCACAGTGAGAGGATGCGGGGACAAAGGAGCTAATAAGCAGCCCATCCTGGGGCATTCTGTGTACAAATGCTTTTATGCAAATGCCTGAAGTCTCCGGGCAAAGATGGGAGAACTGGAATGTCTGGTGACAAGGGAATGTCTGGTGTCTTTGACGATCTTTAAAAAGGGAAGGAGGGGGGACCCGGGAAACTATAGGCTGGTCAGCCTAACATCTATACTGGGTAAAATGGTGGAATGCCTCATCAAAGATAGAATCTCAAAACACATAGACAAACAGGCCTTACTGAGGGAGAATCAGCATAGCTTCTGTAAGGGTAAGTCTTGCCTCACAAACCTTATAGAATTCTTTGAGAAGGTCAACAGGCATGTGGATGTGGGAGAACCTGTAGACATTATATATCTGGACTTTCAGAAGGCGTTTGACACGGTCCCTCACCAAAGGCTACTGAAAAAACTCCACAGTCAGGGAATTAGAGGACAGGTCCTCTCCTGGACTGAGAACTGGTTGGAGGCCAGGAAGCAGAGAGTGGGTGTCAATGGGCAATTTTCACAATGGAGAGAAATGAAAAGCGTTGTGCCTCAAGGATCTGTCCTGGGACTGGTGCTCTTCAACCTCTTCATAAATGACCTGGAGACAGGGTCGAGCAGTGAGGTGGCTAAGTTTGCAGACGACACCAAACCTTTCCGAGTGGTGAAGACCAGAAGTGATTGTGAGGAGCTCCAGAAGGATCTCTCCAGACTGGCAGAATGGGCAGCAAAATGGCAGATGCACTTCAATGTCAGTAAGTGTAAGGTCATGCACATTGGGGCAAAAAATCAAAACTTCACATATAGGCTAATGGGTTCTGAGCTGTCTGTGACAGATCAGAAGAGAGATCTTGGGGTGGTGGTGGACAAGCCAATGAAAGTGTCGACCCAATGTGTGGCGGCAGTGAAGAAGGCCAATGCTATGCTTGGGATCATTAGAAAAGGTATTGAGAACCAAACGGCTAATATTATAATGCCGTTGTACAAATTGATAGTAAGGCCACACCTGGAGTATTGTGTCTAGTTCTGGTCGCCGCATGTCAAAAAAGACATAGTGGAAATGGAAAAGGTGCAAAAGAGAGCAACTAAGATGATTACTGGGCTGGGGCACCTTCCTTATGAGGAAAGGCTACGGCGTTTGGGTCTCTTCAGCCTAGAAAAGAGGCGCCTGAGGGGGGACATGATTGAGACATACAAAATTTTGCACGGGAAGGACAGAGTGGATAGAGAGATGCTCTTTACATCTACTTAACACCAGAACCAGGGGACATCCACTAAAGTTGAGTGTTGGGAGAGTTAGAACAGACAAAAGAAAGTATTTCTTTACTCAGCATGTGGTCGGTCTGTGGAACTCCTTGCCACAGGATGTGGTGATGGCGTCTGGCCTGGACGCCTTTAAAGGGATTGGACAAGTTTCTGGAGGAAAAATCCATTACGGGTTACAAGCCATGATGTGTATGTGCAACCTACTGATTTTAGAAATGGGCTATGTCAGGATGCCAATGTAAGGGAGGGCACCAGGATGCAGGTTTCTTGTTATCTGGTGTGCTCCCTGGGGCATTTGGTGGGCTGCTGTGAGATACAGGAAGCTGGACTAGATAGGCCTATGGCCTGATCCAGTGGGGCTGTTCTTATGTTCTTATGTGTGTTTCTCTCTTAATCCCATCTTAAGTCTTTCTTTGTATCTCTGGAAAGATAGACTTGATACTTGCAGACTTTGCCACTTTTATTGCAGAGTGGTAAAATTTGGGCTTCAAAAAATTGTCCTGAAATTGATTAGGTCAAGCTAGGGCAACAGCAAAAATCTCCATACTGATTATTACTTCATACGTACACATTGTATTCTTGTTTTCATCTTATAAAAGCTGCCAGTGGTGGTGTGTACTTCATCTTCATTACTATATACAGACACTCTGGCCTCATTTACTTATAGATGCTTCCAAATTGTTTGGATGCTTCCATGGAAGTAGCAGGCTTAGATATCATGGTTTCATCCTGGTTCCATGCATTATCCCCAAACTTGAGCATGTGCATGCCCTCCCCATTGCATGCATCAGAAGGAAGAATTTTTCCATTTCTGATCCTGGCTTGTCTTAAACATAATTTCCAAATATACCAGCATCTGGAGTTTCCCTCTGACCACTGTAAGGCAGGATTTCTTGAAGAAGGCAGACCTTGGCATGGGGCTGGAATAGAAGCACCTGTTCCAAGCCAGTGGAGGGTGGGTGGACTTCAATAGCAAGCAGGAATGTGTTCATTTTCAGAATGGAAGTAATTTAATATAAAAGTTAAGCAAAGCATTTGTAAAAGGTGGTTCCTTTCTGCATGTCTTGAGGGAAAAATTGCATCCAAGGCCATAATTCCATCACTGATTAATTGCATTGTCAATATTATAGGTGGAAAATGAAGAGTTGAGGCATCTGATGTGGTCATCTGTTCTGTTTTATAAAGCTCCTGATATAGAAGTAACAGCTTGTGTACTGCTTTCAACTAAAGCTATTTATTTCCTACTGGATGATTCTGTGACTCATTCTAATGAGCACCATTTGGGTAAGTCAGAACAAGTTGATTCTTGGCTTCTGATAAAGTTAGCAGGGAGGGCTGGTAAAGTCATTTTGATGAGAACTGGTTGATAGCAATTTTCCTAACTCCATAATCTCTGTATCCTGCTTTCTTTATATAAGAAATTTCCCATGGGAAATTTCCCCCATGGGATTAGATTTGATGGACCCTTTGAAATGAAATCCCTGGTGAGACTGTGTACTGAAATTCTATGGGAGTACATAAAATCAGTAGTGAATTCAGAAGACATGAAGAGGTAAAAAAGGCAGTTTTTAAGATTGCAGGTACAGGATGGGATAGAACTGCACATCAAAGCTACCACACTTGGGAATCTCATGCTTGCTTTATAACTTTAATTCAGAGCTGGAGGGGCATTTGCGAGAAAGAATTGGTAGGTGGGATGGGAGCGGGATTCTTAACATGTCCCAACAAACAGTTCTTCCTCACAACACCTTCTTCAAAGTTGTTTTGCCCCCTCTTTTCCACAGCCAATGTTTGTGACCAGAAAAAAGTTTGAGGAGAGGGAATTCTTAAGGAGAGAATTTGTGTGCAGGCTGAGGATTAAGCAACTCTCCTGCCAATGAATTCTCCTTTGCAAATACGCAATTCACATCACATCAGCAAACTTGAGTTTGGAAGTCAGTGTTTTCCAGAGTAATGTATAGTTTGACCTATTAAGAGGGTCTTGTGTCAGTTCACATCAGAGACAGAGTTGATGAATGTGGGTTCTTCTCAGTTCTTAAAATAACCTTTATTTGTAGAAAATTACTGACTTGCTTAATCACTTTATTTTCCATTCTTCAGATTTCTGGAATGAAGGTCTCTTAGACTGTGAATTCACCTCTTTTCACCTCTCTTGCTGCTTAGTTCTAAAATTAAATGATCTTCACTCAGTAAACATTGGACTTTTTGATCAGTATTTTCGACTTGCTGGTAAGCAAATACCTGTAACCCTTGCCTTCTCCTGTTGTCCTCCAGCACAGTCTGAATTTTAGACTGTTGAACTTGTCTCTCTTGCTTATAGCAGGGGTGGGCAAACCCTGACCACTTGAGGTCAGGGGGCCATTTGCGGCCCTCAATCCAGACTGCAGGGTGCCCCCAGTCTCCAATGAGTCTCTGGCCCATTGGAGGCTGTTGGAGCCCGTGCTAGCCCTCAGCTGCCGGTTGCAGCCCCCAGGCAGAACCTGCAGGCCGAGATTGGGTAAGGCCTTTTATAGTCTCCATGTGTTTTCTGCTGTTCCCTGGGCATTATTTTAACCCCTTTTACCTCTGAACAACTTATGTTTCCATGTGTTTCTGGCTTGGTCTGTATGTTTTCACTGTGCAAGAAGTGTGTGGCAAACGGTTCATAGTTTTCATGTGGTTCTGCATGCCTGTATTATGTTCTAATGTGTATTGTAAATAAGTTCAGTAAAATTCAATCATATAAGTTCCATCTCTAATGTATTCATTTATGTAAACGTATTCAGATTCGAAATGGATTTAGTTTTTTCCGAGCCCCTGACACAGCACCAAAGAGGTGATGTGGTCCTCCTGCCAAAATGTTTGCCTACCCCAGCTTATAGTATAAAATACCTTGTATGTCCACAGGGCTATTTAAATAAACAATACTTTTCCATAGATGCAGTTTGGTTTCAATAGTGATATATTCACTGTTCAGCCTATCATCAACTTTTTTGAATGCTTTATTTGTGGTATTTATAGTGTGTGACATTAGTTAAGGACATCTAAAAATGCTGTTGTTTTTCACTGTAGTCTTATGTCCTTTTGTTCTTGTTAGCCAGGCCTCTCATATCTCGGTCTATGTGAAGCTTTGAATTTTTAGGAAACTCGTGTGAGTGCCAGAGTAGAAAATAATGTAAAAAGATAATTTTCTCTCAACTGTGTTATCTTGAGCATTTTCCGTTTACAATGTGATGCATATGTAATAGAGGTTATGGAAGAAAAAGCATAGAGTTCATTAAGTTCTCCGGCGTGATTTAGCTGGGTGTTCAAGATAGTAAGCAGATAGAGATTTCATAGCGTTTTCTCCAGAGTTTACTTCAGCCTCTTCCTCTGGCTTTTATTGTAATTACATGTAGTGACAAAGGAGGAGATATCCAGTAATAAACCTGGGAGAGAGAGGCCCTGGACACTGCCAATACTGTACACCCATTAAAAGTACATGACTGACTGACAAATGTATATTTGTCCTTGGTCCTCAGGGTTGCTACTGTAGGTACAGGAAACATTGCTCTTGAGCTCGGCCTTATTTGCTTTGAACTGTTCGAGCTTCATTATGATAGACCGGTGGAAATACCTAACCAATAGAGTTTTGGTTCTCAAAGCAGTGTTGGCAGTGTTGTGTAAGCACAGCTGTGCAGGAGAGCTTTCTTACTTATATTTTAAAGGGCAGTTGGCTAACTGCTGAAACAGAGAAGCCTGCGTTGGCTTAGTCATGTCGTCAGAATGGGCAATGGTCGGATCCCACAGGATCTCCTCTATGGAGAACTCGTGCAGGGAAAGCGCCCTACAGGTAGACCACAGCTGCAATACAAGGATATCTGCAAGAGGGGTCTGAAGGCCTTAGGAATGGACCTCAACAGGTGGGAAACCTTGGCCTTTGCGTGTCCCACTTGGAGGTAGGTTGCACAGCATGGCCTCTCCCAGTTTGAAGAGACACTTGCCCAACAGACTGAGGCAAAGAAGGAAGGCCCATAGCCAAGGAGACACACCAGGGACAGACTACATTTGCTCCCAGTGTGGAAGGGATTGTCACTTCCGAATCGGCCTTTTCAGCTACACCAGACGCTGTTCCAGAACCACTTTTCAGAGCACGATACCATAGTCTTCAGAGACTGAAGGATGCCAATGATGAGCAGGCTAACTCCACTAATAGAAGAGAGCCTTATCAATGGTAATTCCCTCCTTGTAGGTGACATCTCTAAGGACTGAGTCTCCCTTTTTTCCCCATTGAGGCACCTTCTTCCCCATTGAGGCAAATGTCTCCCAGATCTTCATTTGTCATGTTTAAATTTGCTTGTGTTCTGTCTCTTGGGCCTTTTTTTTGTACTGCTTGTGTGCTATTTTGATTGTAATTAGTATATAGATTTTTAAAATATTGCTGCGTTTATCTTCGTTTTGAAATGGAATTTGTTAGTCACCTTGAATCTTCGGCATGAGGCCAGATATTTGTAAAAATTTACAGTATAAAGCCTTAAATTTATAGCAAAATAGATAATTTCACAGAGAGAGAAAGAGAGAGTGTCCCTGCCAGACAGAAAATGCATATGTGATACTGGGACATGGGTCGGTACCAATAGCAAAAGCAAAGGTATCACAATTGGTGCAAACCAGAAATTTCCAAAGTAATACTAGGAAAGTCTCTATTGATGATATAATCTACTAACTAGATGATGAACTTCAGTCTTTGCTTGATAAATATAACTTTTTAATTATATTAATTAATTATTATTAATATTCTAAAACTTTTAAAAAATGGTCGCATTTGTTCCTGATTTTTTTGTTTTTGTCTTTGTTGCTGATTACTCTTTCCTTATGTAATCTGTGCTTATTATATAAGTTACTGATAAAATTTTGTCTGGAAAGGGGCATCTGCTGAAAAATCACAATCTAATTGTAATTGAAAATTATAAGCAACTTTGTGTCTGTCTCCTCTTCAGGGCATTCAGCTGAACATATATTAACTTGCCTAACCAGAGATAGTTACAGCACTCATGCCTTTATCCAGCACCTCATGGCAGTGCTCTCACTTCTGGCAAGGACACCATCTCCAGAGCCAGTGGACAAAGACTTCTATTCTGAATTTGGAAAGAAAAATACAGGTAAAATTATTTTCCAATCTTTTGTGTAATACTTTTACCATCCTGGCATGCTCTTAAGGAAAAAAATGCAAGTCAAACGCCAAGAGCACTATGGATGTTTGAAGTGCTGATAAAGCCACTGCTGCCCACACAGACATGGGGAGGGAGGGAGATAACAGATAAGTCACATCACAGCCACTCAACCATGCATGACCAAGTTCACCAATTACAGCACCCATAGGGCTTCCAATTATTACCAATTATTGACTCTGTACCCCCAAAAAAGACACTATTGAGGAAGAACATGGTAGTGTGCTTTGTGGCTAACTTTCATTTGATGTAATAGAATTGCTGGGTTTACACACTAAAGATTCTTGGTTTCAATCTTGAAGACAACATTTCGTCTGTGCACATCTTAGTTGTTTAGCAAGAACCACTGTTAGGAACTCCACCACCTGTAGTAGTAATAATAATAATAATAATAATAATACAGGTATTTATATACCGCCTTTCTTGGTCTTTATTCAAGACGGTTTACAGAGGCAGGCTATTTAAATCCCTGTAGGGATTTTTACAATTGAAAGAAGGTTCTATTTTCCAAGAACCACAACATTCAGATGTTTCTTTCTGATCTGGTTTCACATTCTGGCCTCCATCCTCCCACGCTCAGAGCAGATGGAATAACTGGGCTCAGCTTGTCAGCTGCTTCAAGGTCGCACGGTGCCGGTGGCCTCGAACTGGCGACCTGTTATCTTCAGGCAAATGGAGACTCTACCCTCTAGACCAGACTTCCTGTAGCATTCCCCAAAGTGTCACCACCATCTTGGCTTGTATTTATGTAACAACTGTGTTGTGGATGAAGGTGGAAACTGAAGCATTTAACATTAAATGCTGCTCTGTTTGTCTAACCGCTTGTTTTAAGTTATTTACAGAAGACTTTAAAAATAACAGGATTGTATGTGTACCATGTTAAAATTATTATTATTATTATTATTATTAACAGTATTTATATACTAAATATTTAAATATACAGTATTTAAATATATTTTATATATTTATATATTAAATATATTAATATATTTATTAATATATATTTATATATTATAAATATATTAATATATTTATTAATATATATTTATATATTAATATATAATTAATTTATTAATATATTAATATATTAATTAATTAATATATATTATAAATATATATTAATATATATTTAATATATTTAAATATATACAATATTTAAATATGCAGTATTTAAAATTGGAACTAAAGCTGCAGTCTTATACTTACTAAGGAATAAATTTGTTTTGAACTCTTTGGGATTGATTTTCACATATGCATACAATTAGTCTACAAGTTTGCAGACTTGCACATGCAGTGCGTAAAGTGTAGAATAGCTCCCACGGGGGTCTAATTCAACCTTTCTATAAGCTACCAGTCTAGGTAGCTAGAGCATCCTGTCATGACCAGGTAATATGCAAATTGGCCTTGTCTAGGAGTACCTAGTATCTTGTTCTTCCCCCTGACCCTGTGAACAGCCCTGCTTTTTGCTTTTCTTAAACATGGATAATGCAGAGCTGGCAAAGAACAGGCAGGTAGATACTCCTGTGTAAGCATAGGAGGGCACCCAGACATGATTTGCTTGACCATGGATTCATAGTATAGCAGTGTCACACCCAGCAACACAGGTTGCACTTTCTACTCCATGCTTTGACCAGATAAGAGAAGACTGCCAAATTCTTTGAGAGTCTGCTTTTAACCTTATACCCAATGTGAGTTTAAATCTGGTTTTTTAAGTTGCTTCTTCTGTAGAAAACTAATACTGACTTCATAATTTAAGTCATGTGTATTTTTGCTTGCAGGAAAAATGGATAATTATGAACTGATTCATTCCAGCAGAGTGAAGTTCATATATCCCAATGAAGAAGAAATTGGGGACATTGCTTTTCTAGTAGCAGAGAAGATGAACAGTACAGTTAATCTCCAGTCTCTGAATATACTTCTCTACGTGTTGGCATTTCAAGTGAATGCTGCAGAAGGAACTGCTCAACCCAATAGCTTGCTGCAGCCCAAAACCCTGATCTTAACCAGCTCAGATTTGTTTCTTTTCAATGAAGATTATATCAGTTATCCACTACCTGAATTTGCTAAGGAGCCGCCAAAAAAAGACAAGTATCAACTTACAGATGGAAGAAGAATCCGTGACTTGGATCGGGTGCTCATGGGTTATCAGACCTATCCTCAGGCTCTCACATTTGTGTTTGATGACATTCAGAATGAGGATCTCATGCAGAACCTGACCCTAGACCACTTTGGCAATGTTCTCAGTTTTCCTAAAGGGCAGGTCACACAAGAGGCCAGTGGCAGTCGAGAGGTCCTGTGGTGTGTCTTTATCCCAAGTCCAGAAAGCCGTGAGAAATTAATCTCACTGCTTGCCCGGCAGTGGGAGGTCTTGTGCAGTCGGGAGCTGCCTCTGGAACTTACTGGGTAGTTCTACAAAGGACATTTTTATTTTAAAATAAATATTTTGGTTCTTGCCGAGCTAAGGGATTAGGTTGAAGATTGTGAATAAAAGCACAGTATTTTGAAGTGAGCAGGGATCCACAGTCTCTTCGTGGCAGCATCACATAGCATTGAAGCTTATCTGTGCATCACCATTATAGTTCCCTTGTGCAGTGAGGAGTTTTGAGTAGCACAACATAATCTGCTAAATGTTAAACTGGAATTTTGTAAACTCTATTTTTATGTAACAATATTCATTCAAGATTCCTAATTAAGCAACCCAGGCAACTGTATGGAATAAAAGGAGTCAATACTACGCATACTTTCATTTAGGGCTGTAATGTTTCCACTGTGTTTGTACATATCAGTTTTGCTATTCTATACAAACAATATGTAAATAATGGTAACAAAAGATGCTTGTGTTTATGTCAAAGTGCAATGTTATTTGTACAAGATGTATTTTATTGCCTATGCTGCTAACAATTATTTAATGATCTTTTGACAACTTTTTACATTTTGTCTTTTTATGCATCGTATTTAATTTCATTTGTTAATCATGAATGTGATGGCAAAATTCACTTATAATTGAATGCTGTGTTTCCGCCTGATGGATGCTTTTAACTGCTGGGAAAAGCTTCCAGTTTCAGTTCACTATTGCAGACAAGAAGATTGGCCAGGATTGACAATATCTACCATGTTGCCAGCAAATAAAGGTGCATTTGTATTTGAGAGCACTGTGGTATGTCTGTGGCCAACTTTCTCAATACAAATAAATTGAAATTTGACACATTTTTTTAGTTTGATTCTGTTTCCATGCAGTTTTAATGTAGTTTCTTTCCATGTACTTCAGTCACAATATAGGTCAGCTCTGCATTTACTTTTTAATAGGAATTGTAGAACTGAAGGATGCTGTGGGGGACACACACCATTACACCAAATGATAGAGTAAATTTAACTCAACCGAACAAGCTTCCATAAAAGAGCTTGATCCACTGAATATAATATGTTGCTTTTTTGTTATACACAATAGAAAATTACTGTCACATTTTTGGACTTTGTTTATTTTATATATCTCCAAGATCAGGACTGTTGGGCCTACCTGATTCCTTTGGTATCCCCCTTTTACTTCATATGGCAAAAATACTAGTTATGTCAAACCGTACTGAAAGGAGATTTCAGAATGGAAGGCATAAAGTGAAACAGAACAATAAGAGTTTTGAATAGTTGAAATGAGGGAGGCATGGACTAAGTAACTGTTAAAGTGTGTGTTAGGTGCTCAGCTTGTATGGAGAGAAACGTTGAACACTGACCTTTCAAATGCAGAGAATGCAAAATGAATGTTTTAAGTGGCATAGGAAAACTTTAGCGCTAAATGACTGCAACCTTGTTTGATTTTAGTACACTGAAACCCTCAGGAAATTTTGGAATTCCTGTCCCAAATGTTAATACCCCATAATTATCTCTAACACTTGAGCAAGGTTCACAGGTCCTGTGACCAATGAGAGGAGGGGGACACTGGTTTAGCATCCTGTTAGTCCTAGTTTTGCAACCCTGAGTTGCTCCAAGATGGGTTTAGGGAAACTCAAGAGTATTTTATTGTACTGCATGGAAATGGGGGGGGGGGGAGGGTCATAGTGTCCTGCACTGTGCAATAGTAGCTTATAAATAGTTTTCTAAGGCTTTCTGATAAACTGTCACTTCGCCCTGAGTTACAAAGCAATAGATTACAGAGAACTAAGAGAGGGTCTGGTAGTGGTCAGCCTGAAATAGTCAAGCACCATCTGTATTGCTGTATGGTTTGCTGTTCTAAGCATTTTGTTGGGGTGTCATCCCTGTTTACACATGGGGGGCTGACTTGCATGCATATATTTGCTTTCCTCATAGGATTTTGTTTTAGTGAAAGTACTATTTTAAGGAAGCTAGAGCTATGATTTGTTGACTCATCTATCTTAATGGTACCCCTTTCTTTCCTTGCCTCAGATAACTTGAGTAATCAGACTATTATGAACTAAAGCAGATTCTCTGAGACTTAAAATGTGTTTCTTAAATCTTTCTCAGCTAGTCTAAGGAATTTGTAGACCACACGGAGAGGGGGTTGGAGCCCCACTGGATAACACACATTTTTATGGTATGCCCAAAGTCTTGGCAGTCTTTAATTTTCGTCAGAGCAACATAAAAACAAGATTTCAATTGCAGGAAACTGTCTGAGCTAAATGGGAACTATAAAGACTTCATAAAATAATGGTCTTATACTCGGCACTTTCTCCAACCATTTAAAAATAAAGGTCATTTTATGTCTCTTCTGGCATGGAGAAAATACAAAAATTATATGAACACAAGAGGCAAAACCATGCGCATAGGCAGAGCTTTGCTTACTATATCTGTTTCAGCTGTTCCTGCTGCTGAAGAACAAAGCCACATTTAAAACTGAAGAGCAACTTTGTTTTTTTGGCAATGGAAATGCAATAGAGACAATAGTAAGCAAAATTCCAACTGTGTGTGCAAATTTGAATGATCTCTGCTATGTTTTGGATGTATCTCTTCTGGCTAAGATACTGCTCTGTTTGATACAGAGTGACAAACTAGTGCCACCTTTTTATATTAGTATTTAATGGAGGTCACAAACTCAAATGAAGGATTAGGACTCTGGGTAAAACAGCATCTTCTGATGTGTATAAAAGTTGCACATATTCTCTGGATTATATACAATGCATAGAATATGGTTTGTAGTAGTGATAACACTATATAGCTTGTGATGCTGACTTTCCACATAGTGTGTTAGTGATTATCCTTATCACATGGTTTGGCCTTTTCCTAACTTCGGGTTGGTTTGCATTCTTCCCCATCTCCCCTCCACCACTATCCTATGCTGGCGTTCAGTCAGATGCTAAAAGTATTAAAGGGCTTCCTAGAGGTAATTGGGTTGTGCTAGAGGGAAGTGGGACATGTCCATAGGGTTTTTGGGAGACCCATAGCTAAAAACATTTTTTTCTGCATGCTGTTGCTAAATCTGTAATACCACTGTTGGAACATCACAAGAATGCAACCCTATGCACACTTCTCTGGGAGTACGCCCCATTGAACACAGTGGGACTGACTTCTGCATAGACATACATAGGATTGTACTAAAAGTCTGTTATCAAGATGATACATTCTCATTGGTTCATATGGCAATAACCGTTCAAATGGTCTCTATTTTTTATTTAAACAAATGGTAGGATTTGTATTAGATTACAGTGAAGATGGTTTTGTCTGGTAATGTAGTGTGTATGCTTTTTGTGCGTGTATTTTGTAAAGGATGCAGTATAAGTACAAAGCAGGTGGTTGTGTGAATGTGAACACAAGAGGAACCTGCAACAGTGCTGCATCTCTCCAACCCTAATGCCCATTTTATTCAAGCAGGCCAATTTCTTACCCCTCCTCCCCATTCTGTGTTCTTCTTTTGTGTTTTGTGTTTTTCCAACATTTCATGGCTCGTGGAGGTCCTTGAGTACTCTTGGTCTGCATCTGGCTGTTTGGGGGATGCTTATTCTCTTTTAATTTACAAACCAATCTACTCAATACTACTACAAGTATTTAGAAATTACTGCCTTGTCTGTGGGTGGCTCCATTTTGCATACAAACGGAAGGACTCTCAGCCATACCATATTAGTACATAAAAGACTACGGGGTAAAAAATCAGCTAGAGTCTGAAGAGCCAATGTTCCCAGGGTCTGACCTGGAGGCATCTGACATGGCAATCTTGCTGAAGCTAAACCAGTCTAAACCTGCTCAGTGCCAGGATGGGGACACGGCTTGGAAATCTCAGATACCTTGTTTTGAGTTGCATGGAAGAAACCTGGGAGAGAACTGTAAAACAAATACCTGTGTTGGCTGAAGGGCTTGGACATGGCCAGTGGGCATTTTGACTTCTGTGGACAGTAGGTCTCCATGTCATGCCACCACCAACAAAGTGCTTTAAAAAGTTTTTTTCTGATTAAAAAGTTGTCCAGTATCACTGCATGTGGGGAGAGGGCATTTAGCCCCTTCTCTTTGTGTTGTGGTACCAATGGAAATTTTCCACCTGAAGTTGCTTGTCAGTCCCAGGAGAGGTTTGCAGAGGTGCTTATGAGAGCTTCCCTCTTGAACAAAAATAGCAAGGGGGGGCTTTTTGTTGGGGTCGTCATGCAGGCAGAAGGGCTAAAATACCTTTCCCTCCATGCTGTGGTCCTGATGCTGATCACTCTCTTTGTAATTGCTATTTTTGGGGGGAGGGGATTCAGAACTGATGCTGTTTCTAGTGTCACGTTTGTGTTGACCCCAAGTGAGGCGGAGGACTGTAAACAGAAGCCCCACTGGGGTGTGGAATGAGGTGCATGGATCTTTGGCTCTCACCTATCACGCTCATGCTGCATATCATTACAGCATACTGCATAGTATTAAATGGACCCTTATTTTTCAACTCCTTTGCTCCACTATTATTCTCTAATCTAAATATATAATTGAGCTATTCTTATTTAGTGTAGCAGAGTGAAAATTTTAGATATCAAAGTTCAAAGATAATTGGGGGGAGGCAACAAAAAGTCAGTTGCAAAGTTGACCTGATGTTAACATATCTATATTACTCCAGCTGTTGGGGGAAGGAACTCTGGCTGCCACTGGCATTTCTTGAAAACAGCTGAGGTATTTAATGAAATGTGTGTATTAATCATATTTTTATGAGGATCATCACATCTTAAAACACCCTCCATAGGTAACACTTTCTGAAGTATTGTGTGCGTTTTATTGCTTGAAATATAAACTTTAAAGCTTCTTTAAAAAAAGAATGCTTAACCATACCACAATTTACTGTCTGGATCAATGTCAAATCTATCTCATCTCATTTGATCACACAGTTCATAACTTTTTCTGACATTTAAAGGTATGATTAGCAACTTCATCCCCTGCTGATGAGGAATGGAGAATTTCCTTCCCATCAGGTCAGCTTTACCTCCCACTTAAATATATGATTGGCAGATTTCATTTCACACAGATGAAAAACTAAGGATTTCCTTCCATCTGTTTAGAACCGATACGTGAGAGGAAATCCGTAGATGTTCCTGTTTTGAGTAAACTTCTTTTTCATTCTCAGGGTCACATTTTTACTTCTGTGCTTCCTGTTAAAAATTTGCTGACAATTCTTGCTGGGTAAAAGTCATGCTGCTGTAGTATTCTTTGGAATAAAAGATTTGCAGCATGCAATTGTCTTTTCCCTGTTCTCCTTTTAACTTCGGGTTTTCTTGGATCTGATCTTTAGTGGGCGTGTCATCTTACAACTACTACATCTTCCACATCCCTCTTTTAAGCATTAAGAGACTTTTCAGCCAAAGCACGAAAATGAAAGTTTTTGGTTTTCTCTTTTTCATCTTAGCAACGTGCTTGACTTCCATAGCTGAAGGACCGAGTCGACAGGTAAGTCTGCAAAATCCATCTTTGAGTGTTTGAGCAGTGATCTTGTGCACACTTACTTGGTAGTAAGTTTCACCAAACTCACTGGGGGGAAGTTGTCCTTAATGCCTGAATAATTGTGCCTGCGTATCAATAGAATAGACTACACAGTAGGCATTTAAATGGCTATTTTTGTCAGTGCAAAGTTTGGTTTCAGTTTTAAAAGAAATGGTCAGCAACTGAATTTTATAGCTGCAACCTGCTTTTCCTGCACATGTGTAGAGATAATAGGACCACAATGTTTATTCCGTTAAACAGATCATTTGATCAACCTATTGGCAGATTAAATGATGCCAGCAATTAATTGAGCAGCTCCAAAGCTAATTATTTTTAAATATATGTAACTATCAAAACTGTAATAGAGGACTGTGAAATGAGAGGTGTGAAGAGAGTAGATAGCATTCCTCTTCCCTCTACTGGGGGGGGGGGTCACTTGAAGAAGTTGATTGGCAGTAGGTTCAAAATAGACAAAAGGAAGTACAGTACATCCTCATGTGATTCATTGCAACATTCATAACCACAAGATGTTGTAATGATTACTAATTTTGATGGCTTTTGGAAAGGATGGGCTTGCTTCAAAGAAGGTTGTTCGTCTGTTGCTATTAGCCCTGATACTTGTGGGATATTGTGTTCAGAGAGACTGTGCGTCTAAGTATCATCATCATCATCAAGAATATATACCATTTATCAAATCAAAGACTAGGGTTCTTGTTTCCATCCCCATTCTGAACTTCCAGAGGCATCTGACTCTGAAACATAATGGTGAACTGGATGGCGCCAAGTCTTAACCACTGAGACAGTTTTGTGTCCCAGTGATGATGTTCTTTAGCACCTACTAAGCTGAATTCACACACAGCTAAGTAGAAGAGTCCCTGGGGCTAAGGACATGTTTGATGCAAGCCTATTGGGAGAGCCCAACATTTTTCTTCCAATGAAAGTGGCTTTGGGAAAGGGGATATGGAGTAGAGAAGCAGACAAGGGGTGTACTTGATCCCTTTTTGTGAGGTTTAAAATGTTTCAAGCCCTGTGGGGGAAGTCACTGAAGAAGGGGCAATTTGAGTCATAAGAACAGCCCCACTGGATCAGGCCATAGGCCCATCTTCCTGTATCTCACAGCGGCCCACCAAATGCCCCAGGAAGCACACCAGATAACAAGAGACCTGCTTCCTGGTGCCCTCCCTTGCATTGGCATTCTGACATAGCCCATTTCTAAAATCAGGAGGCTGCACATACACATCATGGCTTGTAACCCATAATGGAAACAGTGGACAGAATAGGGTTAAGCACCATCTTCTCCACATATATGCACCTATCAGTACCTTCCCTACTCTAAATCCCACCCCAAAGCTGTATTTCTTTTTTTAATGCACCCAGGCTTTCAACTACGGTGGAGTGGGGTATGTAATGGACCTCCTGTGTAGCTGTCTGAATGAACGCACAAGCAAACTGATGCTGCTACCTGCAGTGGACTTTGAAAGATGTCAGGGTACAGTGGCCACTGCCCAATCCCGTTAACAAGGAAGCAGTGATAGCTGTGCTGACTGATCTGTTACCCCTGTCTTGGACCACAACCTATTTCATGGAAGAATATTCTCTATTCTCTGCTGAAATAGGTAAGGCAGAGATGCTGTCTGCCTGTGGCATTGCTTTTGCATGCATCTATGAGTGCAAAATATAACATTGAGTCTGTAGGTTAGAAGACAGCTCAGTATAGTTTGTTCATCAGCGTCGATTCCATGTCTAGCATCTGACCTTTTCTTTGGACTGGATCTGGTAAATTTGGACAGAACTTGAAAAGTAGATGAGTCTAATGAATATTTGAGGAATGAAGTTTTGCAATTGTGTCAGAATAAAAGCTACTTCTCTTCTTACTTTCCAGTTAAGGTCTATGCGATGTAACAAGAATTATGCATTTACACGGCGTACACCTTGTACTTCCTGTGCTGCAGCTGTCAGTGCGCCATGCCCAAGTGGGTGGATGAAAATAACCCGTGGCTTTGGGGAGAAGGGCTGCAGGTGAGACTTCCTTTTCTCCCCTTTGAGGTTGAAACATGAACCATTTCCGTAATGTGGCACATGTGGTTCTTGTGCAAGACATGTCTATAGGGCTTCTCTGTCTATACAAAAACCAGTTTCCAACTTTTTGTCCTATTCCAGTGTGACCAAGAAATGGAACAGAATGGGTTGGGGCAACGCAGATAGGAGCAGGCTTACTTCTCAAATGGCTGCATTCACCAGAGCAGTGAGCAGATTGAGCTACCTCTCCAACAGTGTTTCCATAAGAGCAAATGATCTTGTCTGATCTCAGAAGCTAAGCAGGGTCAGGCCTGGTTAGTACTTAGATGGGAGACCGCCTGGGAATACCAGGTGCTGTAGGCTTATAGTTATTTGATTTTTCTCTATAAACCGCTTTGTGAACTTTTAGTTGAAAAGTGGTATATAAATACTGTTAATAATAGTCTTTCGAGACTGAAGTTTGCCAACCAAATGGTTGCAATTCATGGCTCAAAGTATATACTACACCTGGGGTGCTGTTGAGGGAAAGACACTTATGAAGCCATTGTATATGGACCACTGGTTGATCTTGCTCAGTATTATCAACACTGATGGGCAGCAATTCTCCAGGGGAAATGAGTCTTTCAGGCAGTAGAGCTTTCCCAATTCTACCTGGAGGTGCCAGGGATTGAACTGGACTTTCCGTATCCAAAGCATATGCTCTACTACTGAACTGTGACTCCCTCCCTCTCTCCGTCTTTCCCTTATCTTAACATTAGGTCGTCCAGTCTTCACCGACTGGGATGCTGAAGCTGCACATGAATGTCTCCCAGATCATTGCAAATATATAAGCCTTCTTTCTACCTGCCCAACATAAATATGGGCATTTTGTTAGTTTAATGCAAACCTCTAAACAGTGGACTCAACAGCCCTTTGAGATCACCTCCCCCCATCTCATTCCAGTCTCTGAGTTAAATGGAGGAGACCCTCTTCATGATACTAACTTCACAGCAAGTTCTCCCAGCAAGGTCCCACCTGCAGGACATATATATGGAATTTATCAATGTCCAAGCCAGAGTATCTTTCAAAATTATTTGAAGACTTATCTGCTTGGGATGGATGGAGGTGTGGGGGGTATGTCAATGATTAAGTTAAAAAGGAAATTTTATTGTTTGCTACCTTGAGCCTTCAGGATGAGACATGATACGTATTGTGAGAAATTATCATACACAATACTTATGGATCCCGAGAGGGCCGACCTGCTGAGTTTCCAAGGTCTGACCCCGAGAGGGCTCTAGTTATCTACAGTATTTGGACAAAATATATCTTTATTGTAACTGTGTCAACTTTTGGATCTGTCTGGTGCTGGATACAAGATGCCAGATCCTTGGAACTTCAAGAGTGACACAGAAAGATAATTGATATGGAAAGCTGGTCCAAGACTTCTGACCTCTGTTGTGCAAGCATTAGTAGGCTTTAATTGACTATGATGGTGAATTAGATATTCTATCTGGTGAGAGAACTAGAACAGGCAAAAGGAAATATTTATTTACCCAAAAGGTAATCTGCAGAACTCCTTGCCACAGGATGTTGTGATGGGACCTAGCCTACATGCCTTTCTGAGTGGATTGGGCAGATTTATGGAGGAAAAGTCTATCATAGGATACATATCATGAAGGCTGTATGCAACTTCTGGGTTTCAAAGGTAGCCCATCTCTGAATGAAAGGGAGTGGCAACAGGATATAGGTATCTTGTTGTTTCATGTGCTCCCAGAAGCATCTGGTGGGCCACTGTGACATACAGAAAACTTGGCCTGATGTAGCTGGCTTCTTAGGCTGTTTATCTTTGATCAAATGCTGCACAGTTGCATTGGATAGTGTTGGACGACCTTATCCATTTGTATTCAAGATTAGATTGGCTTACTTCAACTTGTCTCAAATCTTGCAAAGCTTTTGAGACGAGGACTGAAAAGGCACTGGTAAGACATCTGTAGTTCCTCTTGGAGGCTGATGGTGCTATGGCTCCACCACAGCTACTCCTATGGTCATATGGATTAGACCAGTGGGGTTGCTAGAAGGGTGTGGGCCACACCGGGTGAACTGCATGGCAGGGTGACACCACTACTGCTCAAAATTTTTAAAATCTTGGTATTTTTGAATAATACCCTCATGTTATATATCATTTGATGTGCAATTTCAAACAGAATGCAATGAAACAAACCATGTTGAAATATCTCTACTCTATGAAAAGTTATAGCCAAAGAACAAGTGGGGCTGGGTGATGGTGCATCAGCACACCCACCGCCTGGGGGGTTGCCCCGTCCACTGCATGGGCAGAGGTCCATCATGGGGGTGATGTGTTGGCCTTCCATTCTGGGTGATGCAAACCCTAGTGTCACCACTGGATTAGGCTGCTACTTCATGTGATCACTAGTCTGGATTTTTTTGTTACTGTTTTAGGTACACAGTAAAACTGGGTGCAAATACACTCTCACTCTCGGGCTGTTCTCATGCGTGCACGAAGGAAATTGTGGAAAATCAGTGCTGCCCTGGGTACTGGGGCTCTGAATGCTATGGTAAGGTTTTCGGTTCAGTCCATCGGACTGCAAAGATAGGGACTCCAGGGTTTGAAATGGAAATCTCCTGGTGTGGATATGGGACCTGGTTAACTGGGGGACCTGGGGCAGTACATACTCAAACCTTGTTGCAACCCTCTTCAAGCAGGGTAGTATAAATCCTCTGGATTGGCCCAACCTGGTATAAATACTGGGGACCTGATTTTCTGCACTTGTCCTGTCAGGAGAGCAGAACTGGCTGCACTTCATGTTCCACCTCCCTCCAGCTGCCAGCTTCTCCACACACCTAAACCCAGGTTCAGGATACAGCCACTAATGGCCACATCTGGGTTCTGAAACACCGTTAAGAGAATGGGATCTTCCCCAAAATTTCTGTTAACTCAGAAGAACTTGCTCCATGTGATTTGAATAACACACATGCAACAGCACTGATTGCAAATCTGTCAGGCAGAATGGGCCATACTAAATATACCAAAGAAGACAGTCTTGGGTGCCCTTCGGGGAGAAAGGCAGATTACAAATTCAATAAATAAATAAGACAGTGACAGGTCAGAAAAGAGCATCTCTCTCTCCACTCCCTGCATAATGATTGAGACATACAATCATGACCCCCTCAGGCACGGTTTTTCTAAAGAGCCCCACACACTGTAGTCTTTCCTCATAAGGGAGGTGTCCCAGCCCAGTAATCATTTTAATCACTCTCTTTTACACCTTTTCCATTTCCAAAGGATACAAAGGAAATGGAAAAGGTGCAAAAGAGAGCAACCAAAATGATCACTGGGCTGGGGCAGCTCCCTATGAGGAAAGACTATAATGTTTGGGGCTCTTCAGTCAAGGTGCCTAAAGGGGAACATGACTGAGACAAACAAAATTATGCGGGGGATTGATAGAGTGGACAGAGCCACACAACACCAGAACCAGGGGGCATCTGCTAAAATTGAGGGTTGGGAGAGTTAGGACAGACAAAAGAAAATATTTCATTGCTCAGCGTATTGTGGGACTCCTTGCCCCAGGATGTGGTGATGGGATTTGGCGTAGATACCTTTAAAAGGGGATTCGACAAATTTCTGGAGGAAAAGTTCCATCATAGGTTACAAGCCATGATGTGCATGTGCAACCTCCTGATTTTAGAAATGGGTTGCCTCAGAATGCCAGATACAAGAGATGGCACCAGATACAGGTCTCTTGCTGTCTTGTGTGCTCCCTGAGGCATTTGATGGGCCACTGAGATACAGGAAACTAGACTAGGTGGGCATATGGCCTGATCCAGCAGGGCTGTTCTTCTGATCCAGCAGGGCTGTTCTTCTGGAATGTTATTTTATTCATCTAAGCATCTGTGACATGTCTTCTGTTGTTTGCCAGAATGCCCTGGTAAAGCCGGAAACCCTTGCAATGGCCATGGAACCTGTTTGGATGGTATAACACAAAATGGAACTTGCATCTGTGAGGTCAGTACTGGCATTTACTGTTAGTGTTGTCACTGCTTTATCTTTTCAATATGGTTATAAGTTCAGTTTAGAAAAATCAAGGAAGGAATTCTTTTCATCAGTCTCCATTACAGAAGATGGAAACATATACATTTGTCTGAATTGACCTTCACAAAGAGGGAGTCTGAAGAACTGAATCAAACAGAATTGACAAGGGATGAGGTTCTAAAGCTTATTGATGAATGAAAAAATTAACAAATCACTGGGTCTAGATGGCATCTTCCCAAGAGTTCCTTAAGAATTGAAATGTAAAATTGCTGATCTAATAAAAATATGTTCTTTGTCCTTTCAACTGGCCTCTGTGCCAGGTGCCTGGAAAATAGCCAACATACTGATATTGAAAACAGGATTGGGGGGGGGGGGGAGATCTGAGAAATTGCAGGCCAAGTGGCTTAATGGTTGTTCCAGGTAAATGGGTGCAAAGGATAATTGGCCTGCATAATAAGGCATAATAAATGCTTACACTTACAGAAAAAAGAGCAATGCTGAAGAGAATCAGCATTCTTTCTGCAAAAGTAAGTTCTACTTCACCCAGCCCTGAAGACTTGCAGGGCCACTACATTCTGCACTAATTCTGAATAGTCTCCAAGAGCAGCCCCAAGTAGAGTGTGTAGAGGTAGTCACAACGTCACCATGGCATTAGTGGTTAGGTCCAATCAACTCAAATATGGCAGCACCATCCTAAACTAAGCAAACTGAGCATGGCCAGTACTACTTGGGCATCCAGGAACAGCAGAGAGTCCAGAATGATCACCCAACTGCAAATCTGCTCCAGCAGAGAGAGGGCAACCTCATTGAGAATAGCCCAAAATTCCAATACCTGCTTTTTGGATTTCTGATCCAAGAAGGCCTCTCTTTTGTCCTGATTTAATCTCAGTTTATTAGTCCACATTCATATCCTCATTACTTCCAAACAGCAGCCTAGCATTTCAGCCTCTTCCTCAATGTTAGATGATAAAAGAAGATAGATTTGGCCTGGGCAGAAGCAGAGCTGGGGGGGGGAGTGGTAAGCATGGCACGCTCTGCAATGGCCAGGTAAGCACCCCTCCCCCTCGGCGTCGGAGCCATGCAGGGCTTTGCCGTCGCTGCCCCAAATTGCTCCGATGCTGAGGGGGAGGTGCACTTAAATGGCGCATTGCGGAGCCTGCCATACTTACCACTCCCCCACATATTGGTGACATATTGGTGACAGCCAACTTCTACTGGTTTCATGCAAATATTAAACATAGGGATACGATGGAACCCTGTGGCATGCCAAAGGCCAGGTTGCCAAACAGGAGTCCCCCAGTAACACCTTCTGGGAGCTAGGAAAAAATGGAATTCACTGCTAAACTACATCCCCAGCCCAGCCAAATGTCCCAGGACACCATGGTGACAAATGCTGCCAAGGGATGAACTCCCCTGTCATCACCAGCAAAGATCATCAGCTTCAGTCCCAAGGCCCAGCCTGAAGCCACATAAAAAAGGATCCAAATAATCTGTTTCATCCAGAACCCTCTGGAGGTGAGATGCCACCAGCCACTCATTCACCTTGTCCAGAAATGGAAGGTTCAGGACAGGCCTAAAATTCCCCAACATGGTGGGATTCAGGAAGTTCTCTTCCAAAAAGATCCTATCATAGCCTGTTTTAAAAATACTGGCAATAACCCTTCCATCAGGCATGCATTAATAGCCCTCCCTGTTCACTCTGCCTAGTGTGGAGACATTGAATAGAAAGAAATGTTTTTCCCTTTTTTCGCAATACTAAAATCCAGCGCCATCCAATGAAAATGATTGATGGGAAACTGAAGATGGACTAAAGAAGATGGCCCTTCACATAGTGCATAATTAGTCTAAGGAATTCATTGCCAGAAGATGTGATGATGGCCACTAGCTTGGATGGCTTTCAATTGGACATAGATGGGACAGGTCTGTCAATGGCTGCTATGCCATGGTTATGCACTACTTCCAGGTTTAGCAGCAGCCTGCCTTTTAATACCTCTTGCAGGAGAGTAATAGTGGGACAGGAGTATGCATTTCTCTCTTGCTTGTGGCTTCCCAGAGGCAGAATATGGACTGTTGGTGTTGTGGGATATGGACCGCTGGACTAGGTGTGCCTTTGGCATGATGCAGTAGTGGTTTTCTTATGTTCTTATAAGAGAGCTTCTGGCTAACATTTCAGCCCCTGAATATCCCTTTGGAGCAGAGCAGTCTCACAGTGTGTCTTGTTGAAATTTTGACCCAGCAAGCCTGGCTTCCTTCCTGTTCCACTAAAGAAAATGCTGTCTTTAGTTGAGAAACTGCTTAGCTTGCTTTTTAAAAGAGAAGATGGCAAAGAAGGGAACATCACAATTTTAAAAATGTATGTGTTCCTTTCCTCTTATGCTCCTCTTTAAAAAAAAATGCATTAACTTATGAGCAAAATAGTCTTTATTTTATTTTAAAGGTTTATACCCCGCCTTTTCAGCAGCAGTCCCAGTGGCTTACAAAGCCAGGAATAAAAAAGATAAGTACAAAATAAATAAATCAGAAGCAATAATGCAATCATAAAAAAAAAAATACGCTGCCCCTCCTGAAAAGCATTCTCAGAAAATCTAAAACCAAATAAGCTAATATATCAATAAACCATGAATCATGTTTCATGAAGATCATGTTATGACATTAGTGCCCAGAGATTCAGGAAAATGCATACAAATCGTAGGTAGCTATGTTGGTCTACATACCAACATATGTTGGGGGGAAAGGAGGGGGGAAGGATCCAAAGCCATAGCAGGGAAATGACCAATACAATTGCCACAGATAGTGAGAGCAAGGCTCCAATTTGATCTTCAGAACCTAAAAATATGTGTTCTGGCTGCATTCTGACATGCTAGCTGGTTCTAAGGTATTGCTCTGTTGAGACTTTTAGTTTCAGGAAAGTATCTGTTTCCCTTTCTCATGCTGTAGACTACATAAATTCAGATCATTCCTGTATCCCAGTTCAGTTCAGTTCTTTATGGTTGGGATCAACATGACCCCAAACCCAGCAAAGTGACAAAATGCACTAGCGTTAGTCACCCTTGACAGACATTAGTCCCTTTTTAAAACTTCCTTTAGAAAAATAGCAATTCTGTTCTACAATGTTTCTAGGTCTCTATTGCATTGTATACGTGCTCTTATATTAGAAAACTGAAGGGAGTCAAGAGAAACCCTGAAACCAAAACAACTTTGAAGAGCGCTATTTATTGAATCCAAACTGAACTCAAGCCTAAAACCTCTTGGTTGCCTTGAACCTGAAAAGGTACTAGAACTGAACCCATAAACACAAAAAGTGGTGACTGGATCGATACAGACACTTGGCTTCCCATTGCACGATCATTTTATTTTCCTATTGAACGTATTTTATATTCTACAAATTTAACAAAATGAAAAAGTCAACAGTTTAAAAACGTAACTAATTCTGTATGTTTTTCCAAAATGTCGGGCAACCCAATCCTGAGCTGCCTGTTGCTCCAGGACTGCCGCGGCGCTGAAATTGCACCAAAACACCCTGCATGCAACAGGGCAGCCGCCACCAGCTCCTTGGGGGAAAGGGTCTTTCGTCCCCTAGCCCGGGTAAGGCAAGTAGACCTGCAATGGGGCTACTTGATTCTGCGGCAGCCCTTGGGCTGCTGTACAATCAAGAGACTCTGTGTCAGGTCCGTGGCCTGACATGGAGCGCTCTGTATGCAGTGGAGCAGAGTTCCACCTGTCCCACCTCCCTCCCGTCCCACCCCCTCCCCAGCACATCTCCTCCATGCCCTCTCCCCATCTCGCCCCTGCCCTGGAATGCCTCCTCCATGCCCTCTCCCCATACCCCCACCTACCTCTCCGCCGCCCAGCAGTCCACGTGATCACTGAGCGACAGAGCACTGGTGTTCCACTGGTGCTAGCCCAGCACCAGTTTGGTGCTGAGGGTTGCAGATGTGCCTTACGGCACCTTTACGACACTCAGCGCTGGTGAAGGACCAGTGGTAAGAGCTCAGGACTGTTTAGGAGAAAAAAAAAGTACTGATGAACCTAAAGAAGAACTGAGCCAATTTTTTTAATGAATTGATGCCCTGTATGGAACTTCTCCAAAACTACATACAGGTCATGAATTGAGCTGCAATTTGTCCCAGCCACATTGCTGAAGGGAAAAAGTTTGCCTCCCTCTTTATCGCACAGTGTTTCAACAATACCTGAAATACCGCTACTTTCCTCTTCATAGACTTGTGCGTGTGTATATGTACGTAAAATTAAAATAAATAAATTTTAATAACTTAATAAAGCATCAAATAACAGCTGATCAGACCTTCTTAGGTCTGCAGCCGCCCATGTACTTTTATTAACATGCGGTTGCAGCCTTAAGAGGGATTGCTTAAAATGACCGTGGTTTTGAGCTTCCTTTCTGATCAGATGGTATTTTATTCTTCATTATGTTGTGAAAACATCTGATCAGATGGCTTTTCATTCCTATAAATACCATTTGGATTTCTGCGCTGATCAGGCACACCATGAGCACAGATTTCCTCATGGGATATCAGGGTGAGCCAGCATTGCAGACAGCCTGCTCAGATCTGAAATGCTGACAAGCCTCAGATGGGAAGTATGAATCATCCATTATTTGTACTGGAACAATATTGCACTTCCTTCTCTAAGAGCACAGACTCTCTATTTTTGCTGGATTCAGGGGGAAGTACTGAGGATTTTGAATGGTAGTTTCACAGATAAGATTTATCTTTGTTCCCTATGCACAACCTGTACCTACAATATTTATACCTTTAGAACACCTTTCTCCAGCTGTTCCATTGACATTCAACACAGCTGTCAACATCATGGAAAGGGTGCATATAAAATGCAATAAAAGTACTGTAATCCAATTCAGTCTATGGGAAGCTGACTTCAAGAGTATGAGAAAAGGGGAACCTTCAACAGTAGCCCATTCATAACTCTGTAACAAGTTGCTCTTTTTGTTTCCTTTAGGAGAATTATGGTGGTTATGCTTGCCAAGATTGCAAGGATGAGACTCATTTTGGCCCTGATTGTCAATCTGGTAAGCTCCTCAAATAAAGAGTCAAAAAACATTTGCGTTAAATGGTTCCATTGTAGTGATCAGTTCTCAACTGAAGGAGCACTGGAATGGGGTGAGATTCAATATAACCATCTTTCCAAACTTAAGTAGATATTAAAAACCTCTGTCCCATGAATCTCAGTGTCGGGCAGCCAGGTAATGCCCTGGGTGGGATGTAGATATACTGAACTATTTCCACTTCCTATGAAAGTCATTGTATAGAAGCATTTGATACATTAAAATTTGGAGATTAGCCACTGTCAACTTGAAACAAAGGCAGTTAAGTGGTTACCTTTGTTTCAACCTCACAACTCAATCCTAACTAAAACTGGTCTACTCTTTAAAACAGTGGAACACAGTTCCACTGCTGTAAATGGCCACATGGCAGTGTGCACAGCCTGCTACCAGTGGTCATTTTGAGTCTGCTGATGCAAACAGCGGAAGGTCTGCTATTGCTTGCTGGCTACCTCTGGCAGTGAAGGTAAGCCAGTGGCAGGGGTGGAGACCAGGTGTGTGGGAGGAGCAGGGAAGTGGTTGTGAGCAGCAGGGGAATTTCTGGGCGGGGGGGGAGGGCAGCAGATGGGATATGGAACAGGAGAGGTGGGAGATGGAATGGAGAGCACGCACTGGATCCTACCTCATTCTCTCTTCCCTTCCCACTCCCTTACTCTCTTTGAACTTGTGTCAGCAAAAGAGCTGGCACAGATCTGAGGAGAGCCATTGGGGCACCAAAGGCTTTCACCAGGGTAAGGGAACAAATGTACTACTGTGAGATTAGTAGTGAGGCTGGGATTGTGGTTATGAATGTTAGTTGATGATCTGCTTTCTTACCTGCGCATGGTATTGATTGACAGCTCAGGGAATTGCTGGTGACTCCAGAGTGCATGCGAAAGAGGTGCGAAGGACTCCAGGACAATTCCTTAGTCAAGAGATTTCCCTAGAAGTAGAGTAAGTGTAGTTCAATCTGAGGGGAGGTCACTCACCATACCACTACCCCCAGGGTTGTCAGTGTGAAATAACAGGCCATTTCTCTGGTAGCACAAATCAGGCAGAGATGATCTGAGAGGGAATCAGCAGCTGGAATAGAAGCGAACCATGAGACCAAGCCAAGACGTGAAGCATTTAGGAGTGCAAGGGAGAGAGAGAGAGAGAGAGCTGATTATTATTATTATTAATTATTACTAACAGTATTTATATACCGCTTTTCAACTAAAAGTTCCCATAGCGGTTTACAGAGAAAAATCCAATAACTAAATGGCTCCCTGTCCCAAAAGGGCTCACAATCTAAAAAGATGCAAATGAATACCAGCAGACAGCCACTAGAACAGACAGTGCTGGGGTGAGGTGGGCCAGTTACTCTCCCCCTGCTAAAAAAAGGAGCACCCTCTTGAAAAAGTGTCTCTTACCCAATTAGCAGGGGTTAGCTGATGTCAACTTTCATCCAAGGCTCAATCTCTACTTTTATAAACAAATATCCAAAAAGACACCATAAGCCGTCTTTCTCCCAAAGAGGTCAGAGTCCAGACCTTCTCACCACCCAGGGAAGTGGGGATGGGCATATAACAGTACTGTTTCCCCATGTGTCTATCTTTGATGCTTACCCAGTGAACTCTTCATTGGCTCCTGGCTTTAAACTGTTGTTTATTGTCAGAGCACAATGCCAATAAGGGCCCTCTGATTACACACCATGCTGGTCTTGTGACCTCGGAACATCTGAAACCGCTATCTTCTGGTCAATACTACTATGCTGCTGTGCGAGGTGGTCAAACAGCTGGGCTTTTTCCTGCACCTTTTTAGTGATTGCAGGATGCCCTTTGTGGTGAAATGGTGATTTTGATGACTGTAGCATGATGGGACCTCAGGGTATGACAGCTCCAGTTTCACTTGTTGTGTGTGGACTTGGTTCCATCTTCTCTTTCACAGTATGCAAGTGTCAGCATGGGATCTGTAACAGTGGAATCTTTGGGAATGGGAACTGTACCTGTTATTCTGGATACACTGGCCAATGGTGCGACCAAGGTAAAATGCTTATTATGCTCCCTCAGCATGAGTTATTTTTAGGAGACATGTCCCAGGAACAGCTGATTGCAGTTTGAACATTCTGAAGCTGAGTCTACTGAGTCTGTAATTGGTCCACCTACTTCAATATTTTCTGCACTGACTGGCAGCAGTTCTCAAGGGATTCAGGCAGGAATCTTTCCCAGGCCTAACAGGAGATGCCAGCAATCGAGAGGACACTTTCTGCATGCAAAGTGTGCACTCTGCCATTGAGTTTTGGCTCCATCACCCTAAAAGTTGGCACTTCATAAGGCTCCGTGTCTGATTCTTTTGCTGGAAGATGAATATCTCATTAAAGAGCTGTTTGCTTTCACTGCAGTGTTTCTTGTTGTCCTATTACAGCTGTTGTAAGAAATGTTGACCTCTGCAAGTTTGCTATTCAAAAATGAAATACTGATGCTTGCAAGGAGGCAACAAAGCCTCCTTCTGGAAGTGAGAGGCTGGCAGTCCCACTACACAAGCAGATCTTGGCCGCTGGCAGTTTAAAACCGAGGCTTGAGGAGCACCTACTTACAAGTAGATCTGTACAGAAGAAAGCAACTTGCTTGGGTAGTTTCTAGTTTCTGTGCTGCTCTCCAGATGCAAAGATAGCAAGAATATGCCAAGACAAGGAGAATAAACTAGATTGATTTTCCTCTCCATAAAGAGTTTTGTAACAGAAATAAATGAGTAGGTGGAAACCCACAGACCAATCCTAACCTGCGCTGGAATAGTCAGGCCAACTGGCCTGTGCCATACCCAGCACAGATTAGGAGGTGAAAGGATCACAACTCAGTGTAAGAAGTAATGTCCCCTTAACCTGAGTAATGTCACCTCAATAGGGCTACTCAGATCTGTGCCAGTGAAATCGCTGGTGCAGATTCAAGCCGTTTAGTGTAACTGCTTGGGAGGGGGTTTAGGATCACCCTCCTCCTGGGTCTGTCCTGTCCACTGGCCTGCCCACTGCCTGCCTTCCCCCACCCTGAAAATGCCCCCCTGCCAGCCGCCCTTGACTGGCACAATCTTACTTCCTCCAACAGTGCAGAGGCTGAATGCAGCCTCCATGGGCTGGTGCACATCCTCACACCAGCCCAGCCAACTCCTGAGGAGGCACAAACATGCCTTACAGCACGTTTGTTACATTCCCAGGCAGGCACAAGCGACTGTGTTGGATCAAGAGCACTCTTGGATTGCGTTCCCAGTCTTAGTGTATCTCCAGAGCAACCACTTTCTCTGTGATTTATGGTTGCAAATATCACCAATGTAGCTTTACGCATCCACATTTTGATTGTGTGACCTGACTTGATAGTTGAAGTGAATGCCTTAATTAAATAGGTACCAATTTTCTTGTCATATTATGCTTAGACAAATCTCATGATGTCCTTTGGCTCAGCCAGCCTTTTCCATTGTAATCAAAAATACATTACAGATTTTCCTCTTTCAGTTTCATTTTGGAGGGTAAGGTACATGTGCTCAGCTATTTCACGATCTCCACAGTTTTTATAATTTTCAATTTCTACTTGACTAATAGAATAGAGTTTTTTCAAGGCTCTCCACTTTTCAACATTGCACAAAAATAAACTGCCGTGTGTATATCTAGCTGTACATAGCTAACATTTTTTAAAAGCATAAATAACCCAAGCATATAATCCTGGCATATATTTAATAATAGGCAACCAAACAAAGCATAACATAGATTATATAGCTACATAGCTGTGTAATATTGTTAAAAAATACGGTTGCCCAAAGGCAAACGGGGCAATATGACTATCACATCATGGCTTTTGTTCTGGCTGCCAGTTTGCTTCTGGTTCAAGGTGCTGATTGTGATCCAAGGCATTAAACAGCTTGGGACCAGGATGTCCGAAATGCCTTCCCTCGCATGGAACTACGCGGGCTGTGAGATAGTCTGGGAGGGGTCCCTCTACATCCCTAGACATCTGAAGGCATGGTCGAAGGGTCTTCTCACTGGTGAACCCCTTCCCTGCAGAACTCCTAGTGAATATTCACTGTGCTCCCTCTCTCTTTTCTTTTAAGAGTTAACTTAAAAACTTAAGATAAGAGTTAACTTCTCTGTTTTATAAAGTCTTCCCTGATTATATTTTTATTCTGTTTTGTTCTGGTTGCTTTTGTTAATTGCTATTTCCCCTATGTTAAATTATTTGCTGTATTTGTGTGTGTGAGAGAGAGAGAGAGATTTTGTTTTATTCTGATTCTCTGCATTTTAATTACACTGTTAGTCATCTTGGATCTTTGAAAAAGAGGCAAGATATAATTTTTTAAAAATAATAATCAGTAAAATGCAATCAAGAAAATGTGGTCTGAATGAACTCAATTTCAGCTTGGGTGTTCTGGATACTAAATCTGATGAACATTTCCTTGTGAGCCCCACTGAACTCACTAGGATTTCCTTTCAAGTAAGCATATATCAGAGCAGACTGGAAAACCAGTTATATTTGCCCTGGATGCTTAGTTTAAATATCTGTTTTATGATTTCAGAACTTCACACCTGTGGGGGTGTAATCTGTGAAGCCACATCCCATTGTGTGTTAAAGGATGGAAAGTCAAGATGTGAATGTCTGCCAGGTTACAAGAAAGTTGGCATGAATTGTCAAGGTGAGAGGAAATGTGTAATATTTGTGTAATGTTCTAGAGTTCAAAGTGCATCACCTACACAGTTTTTTTTGTAGCACAACAATCTATAAGGTGTGCCAATCAACTTATTCCTATATTGCAGGTGGAAGACTGAGATTGATAGATTGAGATCATTTGCCAAAATGATCTAATTAAGAGTGGTTCCCAAACTGTGGGTCGGTACCCACTGGTGGGTAGCCAAAAGGGTGATGGAAAGATCAACTTAAATATAGGGCATTGGTTTCCAATGGAACTGTAGTCTGTGAGACCCTGAGAAGTGGTCCACAAAGTCTCAGGAAAAAAAATAGCCTTTGATCATTTCCAGTGTCTTGACGAGCAAGCAATCTCCCACAGACCACCAAAGAAGGTGAAGGCTACCCACAGCCACAATCAGTTAAGTATCAGCTGTGACTGTGGTTGGTTCATTCTCTGTCTTCTCTGTGCTTGACAGGCAGACCACCAGAAAGGGAAAAGGCCAGACCACCCACAGCCGCATGGGGTCCATGATGATTCCAATTTTTGCATCAGTGATCTGTGGGCTCCTAAAAGCTAGGAACCACAGATATAGGGAGATAAATGTATGAGGGTCTTTTTCTGATTATAGATAGATAGATAGATTAATCTATTCTAATCTAATCTTTCTCGTTCTCCTTTTTAAAAGTGTGGTAAATCTAGGTGGGTCCCAATAGAGTGTTGTTTTAAAAAGTGGGACCTGGTGCTGAAAAGTTTGGGAACCACTGATCTAATACTTTCATGGCAGAGGTGAGATTTGACCCTGAGATTTTCTGGGTCTAGTCTCTTAGCCCCTACAATAGACTCATCTTTCAGTCTGTTAATATAAGCACATGTTATCGACATGGAATATAAGTGGGAAAGAGCATTACAATAGGTTGAACTATATTTAAAACAAATGTTTCCACCCTGTACATATAGATAGTTTGCCATTTCTAGTACCGATTCTGGCAGCCTTGCACTTTCCTTCACCTGATGTTCCACATCAGCCAAGGCATATTTGCTTACTCACGAGTAAACGCGACCGTGAGGCTTAGTTTCGCTTTCCATAGGGCTCAATACATTCATCTGCTTGGAGGGAGGGACTTCCTTCTCAGGTGTTTTTGGGGGCTGCATTCATTGGATCAGGACCATTCAGGTGTCATTGGATTCCTCTCAGCCTGCCGTTTCCAACGCACTAAGGCAGGTTCACCTACTCGTGAGTAAATGCGCAATACAGCTCACTTTCACTTTCCATAGGGATCCATGCATTTTTTGTTCTCCAGTTTTTTGGCCATAACTTTTGATAGAAAGATTTCACTCTGGTTTTTTGCATTGCATTCCGCTCAAAATTCTGCATTCAACGGTATATAATATGATGAGGTTTCTCCTAACCACCATGATTTTAGCATGTCACCTCCCCCAGTGCATGTCACCCCCCGCGCATCACCCCGTGTGGCCTGCACCCCCCAGTGATGCCACTGTGGTCAAAGCTGCTGTTTCTGATCCAGAACCAGTCCAGACACCTAAGGATCCAGATAACTGTATTCATCTAGAGTTTCAGTTGAATAGGGAGCAGTTGAATTCAGTTGAATAGAGAATATTTGAATATTGAACTGAATAGTTCAATATTCAGTTGAATAGTTGAATATTCAGTTGAATAGGGAGCCCCTTTGACATCCGAAGCGGCGTGAAGCAGGGCTGTGTTCTTGCACCAACCTTGTTTGGGATCTTCTTCGCTGTCCTGCTGAAGCAGGCCTTTGGAACTACAACAGAAGGCATCTATCTCCGGACCAGATCAGATGGAAAGCTCTTCAACCTCTCCAGACTGAGAGCAAAGTCCAGCTGAAATGTCTGCATGACTTCCTCTTTGCCGACGATGCAGCTATCACTACCCACTCTGCCAAAGATCTCCAGCAGCTCATGGATCGTTTTAGCAAGGCCTGCCAAGATTTTGGACTGACAATCAGCCTGAAGAAAACACAGGTCATGGTTCAGGATGTGGACTCACCTCCCTGCATTACAATCTCTGCGCATGAACTGGAGGTTGTCCATGACTTTGTGTACCTTGGCTCAAAGATCTCCGACACTCTTTCTCTCGATACCGAGCTAAACAAACGCATCGGTAAAGCATCTACCATGTTTTCCAGACTCACAAAGAGAGTCTGGTCCAACAAGAAGCTGACGGAACATACCAAGATCCAGGTCTACAGAGCTTGCGTCCTGAGTACACTTCTGTACTGCAGCGAGTCATGGACTCTTCACTCACAACAGGAGAGGAAACTGAATGCTTTCCACATGCGCTGCCTCCGACGTATTCTCGGCATCACCTGGCAGGACAAAGTTCCAAACAACACAGTCCTGGAACGTGCTGGAATCCCTAGCATGTATACACTACTGAAACAGAGACGCCTGCGTTGGCTCGGTCATGTCGTGAGAATGGATGATGGCCGGATCCCAAAGGATGTCCTCTATGGAGAACTCGTGCAAGGAAAGCGCCCTACAGGTAGACCACAGCTGCGATACAAGGACATCTGCAAGAGGGATCTGAAGGCCTTAGGAGTGGACCTCAACAAGTGGGAAACCCTGGCCTCTGAGCGGCCCGCTTGGAGGCAGGCTGTGCAACATGGCCTTTCCCAGTTTGAAGAGACACTTGGCCAACAGTCTGAGGCAAAGAGGCAAAGAAGGAAGGCCCATAGCCAGGGAGACAGGCCAGGGACAGACTGCACTTGCTCCCAGTGTGGAAGGGATTGTCACTCCCGAATCGGCCTTTTCAGCCACACTAGACGCTGTTCCAGAACCACCTTTCAGAGCGCGATACCATAGTCTTTCGAGACTGAAGGTTGCCAACTGGCTGGCTAGAGTTTCATTCTTGTTGTAAAGGAAAACCAACTTCAACATTCTACATGAAGACAGCTCTCTTTCTGTGTTCTAGAATGTTCCCTGCCCGTGTGACTTTGCCTAACAATCAACATTCAAAATGTATTCATAACCAGCACCTGTGTGTGTTTGCTTTTTCGCTTGTAGGGACCTAGTGCCTGAAGCTTTCACCCACACATAAGTAAAGGCTAATGAATAAGCCAAAGTCAATAGAGTAGAATGCTGTATGTAAGGGGAAAACTCCAAAAAGATCCAAAGATTTCCAGGCAAACAGAAGCCTTTAAAGGTCTAGTTAGCCCATTAGTGGGCTACATTTCTAGTGCACAACATTTTTTGGTTCTGTTTGAAAACAGGGAACTAGGTTACATACCTTCCAGTCTTTCTTCTTTGCTTTATTTCCAGCCCAGAATCCATGTCACTCCTCCCCATGTTCCTCATTTGCTGTTTGCAAGACTACTGGGCCAACCAAGTATGAATGTACCTGCAATGAAGGGTATCAAGGAGATGGCAGAGTGTGCCAACCCATCAATCCCTGTGTCAATAATAATGGAGGATGCCCTGAAAACTCCACAATCTGCAAGTTCCTGAGTGCAGGAAAGGTAAGTCAATTAATTATGTGCACTTTTCTTTTAATGTCTGTTTTAAAGCAGAGGTATTGGCCATAGAACGCTGGGTTTGAAAGGCCCCTTGGAAGCCATCTAGCCCAACTCTCTGCTCAGCCCAGTCAGCTACAACAGTTGTGATAGGTGGCCATTTAGCTTCTGCTTGAAAACTTCAAGTGAGGGAGAGTTCACAACTGCATGAGGCAATTGTTCCAGTGTTGGTCCACTGACTATTAGGAAATTCTTCCTCAATCTACTTTCCTGTCATTTCAAACCATTGATTCTAGCCTTGCCCTCAGGAACCATAAATACGCCCTTTGTTGTGCATGATAGCTGTTCAGATACTTGTAGAAGGCCATCATATCTCCCCATAGTCTTCTCTTCCCCTGGTTAAACACACCAAGCTCTCTTAACCAGTCCTCACAGGATTTGGTTTCCAGACCCCTAACCATCTTATAGCCCAATCCTAACCAACTTTCCAGTGCCAAAGCAGCCGTAGTGCAGTCCCAAGGTGAGGAAAAAATGTTCCCAGCAAAAGAAGGCCTCCATTACTGCTGCCCCGCCTCAGGATGCACCATACGCCCCATTGGCTTGTCTGCATTGGTACTAGAAAGTTAGTTGGGATTGGGCTGTGAGTTGACCTCCCTCTGAATCCATTTCAGCTTATCAATGTTCTTCTTAAACTGTGGTGCTCAAAACTGTATGCAGTATTCCAAGTGAAGACTGTTGCAGTATAGAGTGGAACTGTTGGTTCTTGTGATCTAGATTTTTTCTGCAGCTTCATCCCATTGCTATCTCGTGCTCCATTTGTGGTCCACTAAGACATACAGACGTTTTTCACAGGTGTTGCTTCCAAACCAGGTTTACCTACCCTGTACCTAGCATCTTATTCTTTGTCCCTACATGTAAGACATTACATTTGTCTCCATTGAACTTCATCTTATTGGTATGGACTCATACTACTGGTGATTAAGCCTCTCCAAATCATTTGGAGTCCTAATTCAGTCTTCCAGGATATTAGCTATTCCTCCCACCCAGCTTTGTGTTACCTGCACATTTGATAAGCATCCCTTCTATCCCATCATCCAGATCATTTAGGAAAAGACTGAACAGCACAGGACCCAAAACAGATCCATGTGGCACTCCACCCAATACCTCGCCTTCAGCTTGATGGAATGCATTTAATAGCCCTTGCTGGGAACAGTTGTTCAACCAGCTTTGAATCCACCTAACCAATATTCCCCCTAAGGATCTGTGCTGCTGGGACCCTTTCAGTTGCTGCGCGATGGCTAAGTGGCATTTCTGAACACATGGTGATGACATCTGGGAACGCCAACCTCTGAGCTGCACGGAGTTCATCTTTGCTTGTCTTTGAGCTGTGTGGCTGCACAACTTGAAGGGAACAGTGTACCTAACAGTAGTGTTATCTAGCCATGGCCAGGCCACCCATGGTGCAAATGAATTGTATCAAACTGTGGATTGGGACCTAAGTGAAGAAGCAGTGAACAGACCCCCACACCACCTTCTCCTGCTGTGCTGCCATGGATGGAGTCAACCTCCTACCTTGTCCCCTTGTGTCCCCTTCCTCTGCATAGCTCTTTAATCGGAGCAGGGAATGCAGGGTGTGCTCCCAGCATGCTTTGCATTGTCACCTTTGTGTAAACAGCCAACTCCTAGAAATGAGCACATTATTTCTAAGTGCTCACAGACATTCCTCTTTATCTGTTCCAGGATCTTTCTCGGTACTGATGTTAGGCTGACTATGCATGTTTGCTCAGAAGTAAGTTCCACCATATCCAATGGGACAGACAGCCCAATCTTAAGCTTCCCTAGCACCCATAGCAACTGTTGTATCCAATGGGGCAGGGAAGCAGTGCCAAGTCTCTTTGGGGTAAGGGAACAAATATTCCCTTACCCCAAAGAGACTTGGCACTGCTTCCCTGCCCCATTGGGAACAAATATTCCCTTACCCCATGTAGCACCCAGACGGCCCCAATGGGTCTCCTCGAATCTGTACCTGCTATGGAGTGAGCATAGGATTAAGGAGACCCATGTCAGGTTTCCTGGCCTGGGAAGGGAGTTAGGATATGGCAGGAGAGCCAGTGCAAAATGGAGCTGCCCAGATGCTGACAGGTTTCAGCTTATATGATCATTTAACACCTTTGCAATGCTTATATAATGCTTATATGATCATGTAATGCCTCAAAAGCTGCATTGGTTACCAATTCCAGTGCAATTCAAGGTATTGGTTATTACCTTTTAAAGCCCTACAAAATTAAGGATCAAAATATCTCAAAGACTGCCTCCTGACACATAAGCATGCCAGGACTTATACAGAAGTTGGATGGAAAGGAAGTTCTTTTTCTTTCTTTCTTTCTTTCTTTCTTTCTTTCTTTCTTTCTTTCTTTCTTTCTTTCTTTCTTTCTTTCTTTCTTTCTTTCTTTCTTTCTTTCTTAATTATATTGGTCATTTTAAAAAAATTGTATACTGTATGGAGAAGGGCAGGGTATAAATGAATGGAATAAATGCAGCACTGTTTTGCATGGAATCTCGATATTACTTAGCTGAAAATATGCCATTCAAATTTGCTGAAAGTCTTTTTGAGTGGCACTGGCTGTGTACAGAAGCAGGCCCTCTAGATCTGAAGGCACTTGGCAAACTGTCTGCCATGGTCCACTCTTACCTGGAAACTGCCCAGCCAAGGCTTGTGATGTGCTTACTTTGACAAATGGAATGGGCAAGGTAATAACAGTGCAACTCTCTTGGCTAAGAAATCCACAGTGTCACCATTATACAAGAGCTATGTGGTGGTCTCAGGGATAGGCAGGGAGCCCTTGGCAGCTGCACCAGTGATCCTGCCCCTGACACCAGCCCTGGTCAGAAGCTTCTCCCATTTTCATTTTGTAGCTTTCCAACCCAAATGGGAAATGGGGTGGGGAAGCCCCACAAAAGGGTTGATATGATCTAGAATGAAGCAAGGTATCAACACGGTAGTTTTATAGACAGTGAAGACCAGAGCTGCCACACTGATGTCTTCTGTGTTCTGAAGCTCTGCAGATGAGTAAACTGTCAGGATGAGAAGTGCTAAAGAGAACCCTAAGCAAATGCTCTCTAACAGCTATCATGTGTATACAACATTGTTGATCTGTGTTTTTCATTCCTTAGTCAGTGTGCAGGTGTAAACCAGGACTGACTAGCCCATTCCCTGCAAGGGGTTGCTCAACCACCCAAAACTGCCCGACGCACTACTGTGACAGAACTGCAATGTGTGAAAAAGGCACTGATGACACTTTCAGGTCAGCTGATCAGAAAGGCATGATGAGTCAAGGACGGGGGGGGGGAACTGTTCTGTAGCTAATTATGTTGATTGTCCATAATATTGGCAAAGGAAGTAAACTGGGTCTTTGGGTGGTTCACTGCTGCTACTTGCAGTATGGCTTTAATGAATAGACATTGAAAGCCCTCTTCTCAAGTGCAAATCTTTAAATCCATTGTATTGATTTGTTACATTTTAATCTCATACTTCCTCCAAAGGGTTCAGGACTAAACTGTATTAGACATGCTTGATAAGAATCAACATTTGCAACTGTTGTGTCCCACCATGCTTCCACTCCTAGTTCTTACTCTGTTCTTACCTTGCTGCTCTAGAACAGCTCCACCTTTGTCCCATCTCCACCCTTCCCTATTTTGTATAATTTGCTGGCACTACCAGAAGTGAAAAATGGTACAAAATCTGTGTGACTTGATTGTGACCAGCCTTAGTAACTGAGCAAAGTTTTTTTTAAAATATTTTTTTGTTCTTCTCTTATTGGTCAGCTGTGTCTGCAAAGATGGTGAGCTTGGAGATGGCAGGAGCTGCTACAAAACTCTCTTCAGTACAATCTCTGAGATGGATTCCCAGAGAAGATACAGGGGGCAAATGAAAAGTGCAATAACAATGTTTGGTAACTCCCTTCAGAGTTTTTTTCTATTAGACCTGGAAGTCATGATGTTGAATATTGGAGTTGAATTGAAATATTCCTGTCACCCCAAATTTGTTTCACCAAATATATACTGTGAATAGTGATGAAATCCTATGACTTTTGTATGAATGACAGTGGGCTAAATTATGATAAACCCCTATGTCAGAGTTGCTTGTTCTCATCATGCGTGGCAGCTATCTTGGCTAAAGTAGTCTGTCTTCGGTAAATGAACTGAAGGAGAATCTTCAGACATAGAAACCTGCTCCTCTTCCCTTTCCAGAAAATCTCGACAAGACTTTCACTTGCAGCAAGCATGAGTGAACTTTTTAGAATAAACTTTTTGGATGCATTTCTTAGCAATTGGATGTGCAATTATATCTCTACTAATCAGTCCCTCTTTCTTGCTTTTCACAGATTTAGGTTGCACCTTACTCCTGGAGGACTATGGGCCTTTCACAGTTTTTGTGCCAGCCCTAAGTTATGTTCGATTCAGCTATAATGTACGTGTCCAAATCTCTTGATAATTTGCAAACAATGTCATGGCCCCACTGCTGAAATATGCATTTAGGGAAAATTTGGAGAAGGGGAACAGTTTTCAAATTGAGGACTGCATTATGTTGGATGTGTAGTTTGAGCCCATATGTATGGCTTTTAGAAATGAAAGAATTGGGGAGGGGACACATTAAGATCAGGACCAGGACCTTGTGTTTGTGGATGAGATAGTTAAACCTTTCCCACTATGCTGTAGTTCCAGTGAAACTTGCACCCTAAAGCTGCTACTGGCCTGGGAGGTAAGTTTTCATTGGTGCCAATGGATCTGGGGTCATTCTATGGCAGTGACCCCATACCTTTTGTGTATGGCAAACCTTTGGGCAAACCTTTTGGGCTGGGCATGTCAAAAATGCAGCAAATGCCTAACTTGATTCTGTTGTCAAACCACTACCCCCTGCATCCCAGAAAAAAAGAGAAACATTTATTTCCAAATTCATTAATTTAAAGTAACTGAGATCCCAATCCTGAGCTCAGTGCACCGGCTTACTGCCGGCACACACCTTCACAAACTTGCCATAAAGCACATTTGCGAGGGTTAGTGCCGGCCAGCTTGAGCCTGTGCTGGGACAGCACTTGTTGGAGGCCAGCAATTCGCCATCCAGCAGTAATCCAGACCAGAGGGCAATGGAGATGTAAGTGGGGGCGTGGGATGAGGTGGGGAGGAGGCATTTGGGGGGAGGCAGGAGGAGGTGTGGTGGGGAGGGAGGGGGTGGGACTGGCAAAGCTGAGCTCCGTTGAATCCAGAGCCCCACATCGAACCTCTCGGCTTGACACAGAACTTAGTTACTCTGCGCCCACTCAATAGTGGGTGCAGAGTTGAGTAGCCCCATTGCAGGGCTGCTTTCCTTATGTGGAGGAAGGGGACAAAGGTCCCCTTCCCCTGAGGAGCTGCTGCTGGCTGACCTGTGTGCTCAGGATGCCGCAGCAGCCATTTTGACGCTGTGACAGTCCCGCGCGCCAGGCAGCTCAGGATTGGACACACAGTCCAATCAGGTGTGATACAATGTATTATATAAAGAAACATCAAATAATTTGAAAAAATAAAATACAAGTAAAACAAGCTCAATTGTTGTTGGATGTTGGTGAATGCTGGCGTGTCATCCAAAATGTCTTGGCATGTGACATTTGACACGTGTGTCATTGGTTCACCATCTCTGCTCTGTGGTCACTGTTTAACTTTAAAAACAGACAAGCATACAGGTCAAGCTATGTATTTTACATAATGTGTAGTTTGGTCTATTAGGCATATTCTAAGAAATATATTACATAATATCAATGATATTTTGTGGAATTGGAAATGCTGTTATTGAAGATAGTGTGCAGACAAGTTTGTTCTTTAATACCATATTTTGTCTCCACGAAGGTCACAGTAGCACAGAATTTGTGCAAGATGCACATAATTCCTGGCCAGCATTTGATGGAAGATATGATCAAAGCAAAGGTCTTATGGACACTGTCTGGACATCAAATGACATTCAGTGATTTGGTAAAAGAATTTGAATGTTATTTCCAGAACTGAGTTGAGATTCTGAAAAGGGGAACCGTAGGTCCATTGTGCCATTGTTTCATCTTTTATACTTTATTCTCCCCTTTCTGTTACTGGTAGTGCTTTTTTAAAACACACCAAACGTGCACATGATAACGGCAGTAGGGATCCTGTGAGAAAGCTAATGGGGTATCTATTCGATTTGGCAGTCAAAAGTTGCCTGAGGTAAAAGTTCAGGTGAACCAAAGTTTACTGAAAAGTGCTTAAAAACCAAAGAGGGTGGTTGCACTGCAACACACTATGCTAATGCACTCACTTTTTAAACTACGTGAGGGGAATTCTAGTAATTTTTAGCACCTCTCCATCTTGAAACTTCTAGAATTCTAAGGAATTCTTAGCTCAGAATTCAGCTACATGTTATTCTAAAAGCACAAACCTTTGGGGAGAAGGCATGCCGGGGGGAGGGAGCGGGGCAAGAGGGAGGCAGACCTGTGGAGCTTTGGGTCGCCATAGAATCGAATAGCCATTTTCAGTGCTGCTGCAGCCCTGCATGCTGGGCAGCTCAGGATTGGGCTGTAGGTCCTTTGTGAAATTGGACAGCAGAGCATTCCTTGTGCTAAGGCTGTCACATGCCCTCTATTTTAGAAGGATCCCTAGTTCCTTAAGGCAAATGCCACAATTTGGCCATGGTTCTTTCTCTTGCATTTTCTTCTGTGCCTTGCTTTTACTTTGTACTTAGTCTTCATGGCTTGTGTTCTGGAATAAATTGAACAATATAGCTACGGTACGTCTCTGTCGCCAAGTCCAGGTATCCTGTTCTGTTAATGTAGCATGGTTACTACTGTACTGAAACATTCCCTGCAGAATCAGCCTGTTTTCCTTTCCCAGTCACCATACAGCAAGGCCATGTACAGGTATTCAGATGCCCCAGGAAGTCCATATTCCTTTGTACAAGCCAATGTGCCAGCTGCTAACGGCATTATACATATTGTCAACCGTTTAAGGAGTCAACCCAGCTGGGAAAACCTTGGAAACTCTCAGGTATGTTGAATACTTCTCTTTTTAGGCAAGTAGAACATGAACAAATGTTTTAATAAAATGATGTTAAGATAGCCTATGAGCCCACTGAGCACTTCTCCATTGACATCTTCATCGAATCCCCTGCCTTTCACTATGTCAGCTAGTCTATTCAGGACAATATCATCTCTGTGGCTTGGCAGTGGCTTACCTGGAACTGCCAGGAAATGAACCTGGCTGCTTCTGCATGTCCTTTCTAAAGAGGGTGCAAGTCACTGCCTTCCCTAAATCTTGAACTTAGGACCATCAGTCTGTTACGAGATGGATGTCTTGTCTTCCTGTGCTAAGAAAACCAAAGCTTCTAAACCCCCATACGTGGTTTTACCTTTAAAATTGAAAGTCTCTATAAACCCTGCTGCATAGACATGAGGTGTACCTAATTATGTGCCCTCCCATTCCATGCACTAGTATTTTTAAAGGAGAAAAAAAATCATTTTTTTTCTCCATTAAAAATTGCACAGGAGGCCTGATTGGGATTGGAAGCACGGCACAGGCAAAAACCCTAAAATCCCCTTATTTAATAAAGCAAATAAGAAAGCCGTATTTATGGACTGAGGGTCTCCCTTAGAGGAGAAGCCCGGATCCATTTTTTTCTATCTTATCTCTGCCTTCTCCCCTGTGAAAAGAAGTCCTTGATCATCGGGAGGAATGTCTGTTGTTAATCTTAACTGGATGAACCCCTTTCAGGATGTCAAGTTCACATTTTAAGAATCATGGGTACCATATTTGGGGAGGCTGTTGGCAAGCTGTGGGCTCTAATGGTATGTGGTGGAACTTTTTGTTCTCTCTGTTTTCTGTGGTGCACTATATTACATATGGTGCTTATAAGTGCCATCGCTAGGAGGTGCAGGTTGTACTGGGTGACGCGCACAGTGGGGATAACGTGTACTAGTGACCAAAATTGCTAAAATTGTGGTTTGTAGGAATAATACCATGTACCATTGATGTGTAATTTACAGCAGAGTGCATTTTTTTAAAACCATGTTGAAATATCTGGGTTCTGTCAAAAGGTAAAGCCAAAAAACCAGTGGGGCAGGGCAATGGTACATCACTACGCCCACCACCCGTGTCATTGCCCAGCCCACTGCATGCAAGGAGGTCCATCATGGGGGTGACGCAAACCCTAGTGTAGCCATTGGTGCTCATAATTTGGAAGCTGTCAATTTTTTTTATTATTAAAAGGCAAGATGTAAAAGTTTTAAATAAATAAATGAAATAGCTAATTAGTAATGAATGAAGCTTAAAGTACTACTGTAGAAAATAAAATTTGTCCTCTTGCTGAATAGAAAGGAGGAGGGGGCTGTTTGCATGTGCATACATTTCCACATGCATATCCAAATGTTAATGGCAGCTCTGATATCAGTGAAATAGGTTCTGTCTTCTCAGTCTGCCATATTTCTTTCTGCAGAAAACAATTGGGGAAATTCTAGCTTCGTTGGAGATCGCCAGCCGATTTGAAACTATCCTGGAAGTAAGGTTTTTCTCTCCCCCCCCCCACCTTGTCTGGTTAGATAAGTACAGATTTACTAATGCATCAATCTCTCAGGAACTATCCCCCCTCCCCAAATTGCAGCTTTTGCTTTTCATACGTTTTAAATATGAATTGCATCAGGGTACCAGAGAAGGGTACTCAGTCAAGGCAGGAATTACTTAGTTATAAAGTAATACAAGAAGAGATAGCTGTACTAGAAAATGGAGGTCATAACTAAAGAAGAAAGGCTGCTTCTTGTAAAATATAATCACAGAAAGAATTTATTTTAAGTCTTTATCGGAGATAATACGGGTTACAAGCCATGATGTGTATGTGCAACCTCCTGATTTTAGAAATGGGCTATGTCAGAATGCCAATGCAAGGGAGGGCACCAGGATGAGGTCTCTTGTTATCTGGTGTGTTCCTTGGGGCATTTGGTGGGCCGCTGTGAGATACAGGAAGCTGGTCTAGATGGGCCTATGGCCTGATCCAGTGGGGCTGTTCTTATGTTCTTATGTATAATGGATTTGGGGCCCAATCCTATACAATTTTCCAGCACTGGTGCAGCCGCAAGGCAGCCCCAGGGTAAGGGAACAGATGTTCCCATACCTAAAGGGGGACTCTGTGACTGCTGCCCCACCACAAGAAGCAGCGCATGACCCATTGGCACAGCTGCACTGGTACTGGAAAATTGGATAGGATTGGGCCCTCAATCATTTCTTCTTCATAGAGTGACCTTTTGGGAACCATTATGATTGAGACATACAAAATTATGCAGGGGATGGATAGAGTGGATAGAGACATGTTCTTTACCCTCTCACACAACACCAGAACCAGGGGACATCCACTAAAATTGAGTGTTGGGAGAATTAGGACAGAGAAAAGAAAATATTTCTTTACTCAGCATGTGGTTGGTCTGTGGAACTCCTTGCCACAAGGTGTGGTGATGGCATCTGGCCTAGATGCCTTTAAAAGGGGATTGGACAAGTTTCTGGAGGAAAAATCCATTACGGGTTACAAGCCATTATGGGTATGTGCAACCTGGGCTACATCAGAATGCCAGGTGCAAGGGAGGGCACCGGGATGCAGGCCTCTTGTTATCTGGTGTGCTCCCTGGGGCATTTGGTGGGCCGCTGTGAGATACAGGAAGCTGGACTAGATGGGCCTATGGCCTGATCCAGCAGGGCTGTTCTTATGTTCTTATGTTTCTTTATAAGACTGTTCATCACATGTAGTTCCTTTTTTTCTAGAACAGCATTTCTAGAATATGCCTGTATATATATTGCTTATTTAATAGAATATTGGAGAAGAATGTTAGTATCACTTTGAAGATTCGGCTGCGCACCCATGTGCGCAGTCAAGTCTTGCATTTTCCTAATCCACCATCATGTTAGCCTACACTGATCTATGCTGGTGCTGTTTAATATTTGCAGAACTGTGGTCTCCCTTCAATATTGGATGGCCCTGGACCTTTCACTGTATTTGTACCAAGTAATGATGCAGTGGAACAACTGAGAGATGGAAGGCTAATTTATCTCTTCACAAAGGTGAGGCATCATCATTACTAATGTTGCAAGAATGTTGCTGTTTTGGAAATACAGTAAGAACTTATGAATTTTCACCTTGAACAGTCCCATTGCTGGTCTGCACCCATTCAGCATATTTTATCTGAGAAAGTTAGATGCTTCAAAAGAAAAGTACAGTACAACACAGGAGTCGTCACAAAATGACTGGCCTTTTTGAGGGTTCTTTTGCACACTACAAAATGTGGAGAGAAGGCATTTTTCTGTAGGAATTAACTTGCAGCTCCTCATGTAAGTGGTCATGTGAGTCATGCTTGTACATATGGTGTTGTACATCCATATGATCTGTCTATGTAATGGTATACAGTACTGTCATCTATGAAGGCATTTTGTTAACTTGTGTAGTACAATTTGTTCTTATGCCATACAACTACCTTTGTGCCACACAGCCCAGAATTCACAATCTGGTTCTAAACATGGCCTTCTGAATTAAAAGTGTATGGGGTGGGGGGGGGGGACACACCAGATTCCTGCTCACATTATTATGGAGGAAGGATTTAAAGAGTACAGGCAGTGATCCAAGAGTGAACCTTCTGTGTCCAACGTATTTTCTTAGCAGCTCACTTGCTGTCTTAACATCCTTTTGGTCCCTCGCTGATGAACACTTTCCTTCCTTGACCCGTGCCATCCTATTTTGTTAAATTGTGTTAAATATTCTGATTTTGCATAAACATAAGAAAAAAAGTGTCTGAAAAGAAGCATTCATGAAGAGTTACACAATATAAAACATTTCAATTTCCTGGTATGTAAAATGTGAAATATTTAGGATTCAATGTGATTCCTAGTAGATTTGTAAACAGTACACTGTGTTGCCTTTTCTTTGGTATTCTAGAAAGAAGATCTGCTTCCTAAATGCACATCCTAAAGGGCAATTTGTATGCATTTGGTATTTATTAGTCATCAGCGCCTGTTGTTGTTATGCAAAATGTCGAGGGAAAGTGTATAATTGCTTTTCCTTCCATTTTCTCTGCTCTAGGGAATAATCAAGCTCCAGGAACTTGTGAAACACCATATTTACACAACAGCAGCGGTAAGGCAACTGTTTGCAGCTTTGAGGGTCCATTTGCTCACATTTGCAAGCAATTCCTGCCTTGTTGACTCTTTGGGAGTTAAAGGATATATGAATAGATGAATGGCTTCTTCAGTACTTCCTAAAAGGTGCTAGCACAAAATGTAACAAGAGCAACACAGTGTTTTACTTCAATATGTTCTGTATTTTCCAGGTGCGAGTAGAAAGACTTGTGATGATGCCACATATTCTGACAATGGCTAATCAGATACTGACAGTCAGCATCAGTGAGGATGTAAGTGCCCCATCCTGTAACTGAAACGACTGAATTAACAACCCATTTGGGGGGGGGGGGATCTAGATTTTGAGTTTCAGACGGCCTCTACTTCATTTAAGAAATATTACAAATTGATGTAAAACTGAAAATTGCCTTACATGGCATATGTACTGATGGAGTAATTAGGCACTGTACAGCACCTTGCACTATTCTGTTTCTCTGTTTGCTTTCCAAAATCACATCATGGTCCCTGTATTGGAACCAGCCAGGATGGCACAGTCAACCGAAATGACACGAAGGATGCAATCCAAAACGCCCAGCTGGCACCCCATGGCATTTGCCCCTGACATCCCCCCATGTATGCCAATGACCAAAGGGTAGTTTGCCCTGATGACTTGTATGCCCACCTGTTTGGTGTGTTTAATCAGTCAGGTGAACAGGTGCAAGAACTTGTACTCAACATTTGACTTTTTTGCCTTGGAACTGTACCCTGCTGTCTCATGAAGTATTAAGGCCCTTGAGATAGTAGGATGCACAAGAACAAATTGGGAACATGCATTTCTGACTCACTGGGGGGGTCAGTGAACCAGAAGTGTGTAAGATCTGTCAGAGAGACCCTGGACCATGACATGGACCCACATGACGACCTGCCATTTCATTTACTTCCAGTAAGAATGAGCCTAAGCCCAAAATGATTTTCTTTTTTTACCCCAGGGACGAATTCTGTTGGGTGACACAAAGGTTGCCATAAACAAAAGGGATATTCTGGCATCAAATGGTATCATTCATACTTTGGATGGCATCTTCATTCCTCCATCAATAATTCCCATCCTGCCTCACAGATGCAATGAACTGCAATATAAAGTTGTAGCGGTAAGTCACGTCTGTCCAGTTTCTCTATCTTTCCCTCCTTAGTGTGCAATAGGGAAATTCTATAGGCTGATGGTAGTCTTGCATATGAATTCTTTTCACTCTCATTGATCCCCTGGTGCTTGATAGTTACTTGTTGTCTGGCATAATCCTACAAACATTTCAGCTTTCCTGTGAAGTCAGCTGTTTTCCCTGGGGAATTTTTTCTTATGACCTGAGCCTGAGTTGACGTTTTGGTTGTATATGCCTGGGGTTTCCCCCTTTTCACATTATATCCATGACTCAGAAGGTTTTTTGACTCTCCAGAGGCCATCATGTTGTAGTTCCACCGAGAGTGGCCTCTTCCTGTTGACGCAACCCATGCCAATTGATCTGATAGAGTTTCCTCACCTGGCTTGGAACATCTGCTTCCTGTGCCTTTGATGAAAAAGCAGTGAGGGCTTGTAAGCATGGATGAGGCATAGTCACTGCTGTAGCCTATGGAGTCATAGCAGCTGCACAAACAGATAGTTTAGCAACCTAAAACTGTGTTTTCTTTCTATTTGAAAATGAAGTCTATTGGAAAAGTTCTTTAGCTTTGTAAAGGAACTGCATAAGGGAAGTAGACATTTGCTTCCATTCAGAGCATCAAGTAGTGCTGAATGCTTGCTTGGTAGGATCTGGGATCCATCTGTCCTTTTAAGAACACCTGTGCATGCATAGAGACACATTCAGCCTGAGTACAGAGCTTTGTCTATCACTGTAACTCTTTGATGGGAGGAACTGCACCAATGGCTTGTTGGCTTTCGCCTCTCTCTTTAAAGAGACACAGACCCCTCTATCCCTTCCAGTATGTGGTCAACCTAAGGAAAAAAATGTGTTTTGTGGAGTGCAGTTCTTGAAGTGTCCCACACACAGACAGATGCAATCAGGCCCTTTAGATTTTAGTTTCATTCAAGAGCCTGAACTGATTTTGAGGAGCTACTTAGAGTCAGAGGCCCAAAGAAAAAGCCTCAGGGGTACTCACACTTTTTCGGCTCGAGAGCTACTTTGAAACCCAGCAAGGCCCGGAGATCTACCAGAGTTTTTTTTACAATGTTCGCGCCATCATAACATATAACATTTATGTATACAATGTATGTTGGTGTACCTTGAGCCCCACTGAGTATAACAGGACTTACTCCTGAGTAGACATGCCTAGAATTAGGCTGTGAGGCTGCAATCCTAGCCACACTTACCTGGAAGTAAGCCCCATTGAGTACAATGGGCCTTACTCCCGGCGTTTCCTCCCAGAGGCACCTGAAGGGGGGGGTCGGCACTCCGCGATCTACTCATTTTGCCTCGCGATCTACTGGTAGATCGCGATCCACCTATTGAGCACCCCTGCTCCAGACTGTAAAAATTCCCAATGATTTGGGCTGAATAAACCTTGAAGGATTAAACAGCACCCACATTCAGTACATGCAGTGGCAAATGAGGGGGTGAAGGGTCTTGGAATCCCAGCCCACAGGCTGCATGCTGCCCACCCTCCCCCTGCCCTGAAATGCCTCCTTCCCACCCCTCCCCATGCCCCCCCAGAACCTCACGCTGGCCAAGCTCAGCCAATGTGAACTCGCCAGTCTCAGTTGGTGCAGAGGCTGGATGCAGCCTCCACGGCCTGGCGCGCATCTCTGCGCCAGTCCAGCCAACTTTAGAGGAGACACAAATGTGCTTTACGGCACATTTGTGATCCTACCAGGCTGGTGCAAGGGACTTGTGCCGGCCGAGCACTCCTTTTGGATTGCGCTCCAAAACACTCAGACAATAATAATAATACAGGCATTTATATACCGCCTTTCTTGGTCATCAGATTTTTCCTCAGACTTTAATTCAAGGCGGTTTACATGGGCAGGCTGTTCTAAATCCCCGTAGGGATTTTTACAATTGAAGAAAGGTTCTATCTTTCAAGAACCCCAACATTTCAGATGGATCTTTTATGGTCTGTTATCACTTTCTGGCCTCCAGATTCCTCCCATGCAGGCTGACAAGCAGCTCCTTCATCTCTCCAAGAGCAGGTGGAATAACTCGGCTGGGCTTGTCAGCTGCTTCAAGGTCTCGCCATTCATGGTGCCGGTGGCCTCGAACTGGCAACCTTTGGATGTTACCTTCAGGCAAACGGAGGCTCAACCCTCTAGACCAGACCTCCTGCCCACACTGAACTGTCTGAGCTCTTGACAGCAGCAGCCTCACTGCCTCACACCCAGTAGCCCCTCTCTGTAAACACCAATCATCAATGTGATTGCTTGTTGAGTTGTGCTCTAACCTAGACCCATCCCATTGTTTCCTATGGGAAAGCCATTTTTTGTTTACATGTTTTTTATATAAGTGTGATTTTTCCAGGAATGTAACCCCTTTGTAAATTGAGAGCTGCCTGCCTATGTGATTAAGAATACAATAATTTCTTTGAAATAAAGTGTCCCCCTCTTGGATTTTATTACAGGGATCTTGTGTTGACTGTGATGCCCTGAATACCAGTGTTTGCCCATCACCAAGCACAACAATGGTAAAACAATACTTTTTATTATATGTGACTCTCAGTGAGTTTAAAGCTTCTCTGCAAACTCTGTGCATTTGTGCACAGACAAATCCCTGGTTTTACAAAGAAAGAAGCAGAATGGGCCAGAAATCTTTTGTTATGCAGGACAACATGCCCATGCATTTTCAGTGTGGGGTACTAAGTAGGTAACAAAAATATCCTGAAATCTTGGCTGTTTTGTAGCATTCTTGCTACAACAGGTGAAGTCTAGGCCATTTACCATCACGGAAAATGTCCCTCAAAGCTCATTAAAGTTGCTTACAGAATTGTCTTTTACTTCCTCCTTTTCCTTGGCATGGGTAACTATCATGTGATGTGCTGGCTTCTGACCAAAGAAACTGATTCATGACACTGTTTCTGCTGTGTCTTCATTGTTCTGCCTTATCATGAGTTGAACCAAAGCCTATTTTGAAGTGTGTGGCCTGTACTGATGGTTGAGAAGGGGAAGCAGAGATGTTGTCGATTTTCCTGAAAGATGTGCTGACAGCCAAGTTCATGTTAATTCCCCAGTGAACTTCCTCAGGCCGGCACGGCATCTTTGGAGAGACATGGAGAAGGTGCATAAAGTTCTTTGTGTAGTCATTGCCTGTTTTATTTCCAAAGGAGCATGGGGTCTTTTCAGGAGAATGTGTTTACATCCATGATCCATTGGGCTTAAACATTATGAAGAAGGGATGCAACAGATACTGCAATCAAACTGTAGTGGTAAGTAGAACATATAGAGTAGTGACTCCCAAATGTTCAATAGGAAATGTCTATTCTGTATCACACATGTTTGTCAAACCCATGCACAAGTTTTAACTTCCTTCCCATAAGCTCCTTATGAAATAAGCCCCTAGACATGCAATGCACCAATCAACTTGCTGGTGAGCCTCTGCTATATTTGTGTACAATGTGTAAGGATGTTTCGGACCCTGAATTTGCTGTAGGGTCAGTATTCCTGTGGCAAATTACCCACCCATCCTTTGCTGTTATCATCTGTTTGAACTTACTGCCTGAGTTGGGCCTTTCATATTGTGAGTTTCCTTGTACCCGCTAGCAACCACAGTTGTTGTGGTATAACAGTGGAAGTAGGAAATTAGTCGTGGTGGCACCCATCCATGCGGTAATTAAAAACATCAAGCCCAGCTCTGATGCTGCTCCCTGGCTTAACCACTTAGACCACTTTGGTTCTGTGGCGCCAGAGATGTGAGAAAGTCATGCCAATACAGCTAGGCAGGAAACACAGGCTTTCCTGAATTTGTAATGTTTGTGAGCCTATTTAGATCAGTGCAGAGGATGTTACCACCTGTCCATTAGACATCAATGCTATTGTGTAATACGTTTCTAAAAGAAACATCGGAGACTGATTTGACAGCTGAACATGTAGAAAGTTGGTCACATTCCAAAGATAGCTTCTGTCAAATATTGTCAGAGAAGCTGGAAAAGCTGCCGCCTATTTTACCAGAGATCCTACAATGCCTGTCAGTCCACACAATTCAAAGAGCATCACAGCCTGACTTTGGGTTTTACTTGCTAGATGTGGCAAACAACATCCATTCCCGGGTGGGACCCAGACAAAGAATCCCCTTGAGAAATGCCACAGCTATTCATCAGGAAAGGACAAAATGAACACAGGCCACTTTGTTGAAAAAATAAACAAGCAAAGATGAAAATCTGAGCTCCTTCTCCTGTGATGAGAGTCAGTTCTCTGAGGAAAGCATTTATTTATTCTCTCTCCCCTACCCCCCCCTGCCGACAAATAATTGTAGCATTTATTTTATCTTCAAAAAAATCTTTAACCCATATATGCATTCCCCCCAGGGGCGGATCCAGAGTTTGTGTTGGGGGGGCGGAGCTATGAACACTAGCTTAACTCCAGAGCTCAGGTTAACCAAGCAGATAGATCTGGGCTCCTGCCTGGATTTGGAGCCCTGGTCTACCTGCTAGGTAGACCAGGGCTCCCAGTTGAACCTGTGGCCTCCATGGCCGAGATTTGCTGTGAGTGTAGACCTGGGCTCCCGGTCTGACTGCTATGTCGGATGCCCCTCCAGTGGGTACTCCCTTTTCTCCTGACTTTGCTCCCCATTCCAGCAGGTGCCCTTAAATTTACACACAAGTTAAAGGAGTTTGGGTCCATAGAGTTGGACATACCATTTATCATAATTATAATATGAAATTCATAATGCTCAGAATGGCACATCTGCATAGGATATTTTTCAGGGATCAGTACATCCAATCCCGCAAGCCAGTCATAAAACACCACCTTCTCTTCTGGGGTTCAGCTCCCTATATTTCTAGTTTTGCATTTGATGTCAACTCAGTTCTCTCCTATGTGAATATGCCCAGAAAATGATCCTGCCCTCATTTCATATTTAAATCAGACTCAAAACAAAGATGTAGCTAATCAGTTACAAACACTTCCAAACAGGATCATTTAGCCAGATTTCTGCCTCTTCAACATGGAAGAATGGGATATATGGCAGTCTCTGGAGAACCTAGGATGTTTATTTCAACAACCTCTCTTGCTTGTAGAAAAATGGGATTCCAAACTGAAAAATGGGTCCAGCAAAAGTAGCTCATAGTTTCCTGGTGTTAAAAATGAACCTAAGGATTGAACATGGAGATGCATATGAAATGTGGGCAGTTTGCTTAAGCATAAGAGCTGACTGTTGTTCTGTGTGATGTTGTTGTCTATAGACATCTGGATGTTGCAAAGGGTTCTTTGGTCCTGACTGCATCCCCTGTCCGGGTGGATTTACCAATCCATGCTATGGCAAAGGAAATGTAAGTGGAAAAGAATTATTCGCAGTGTTGAGAAAATATTGAATGCCTTGGCTATTCAGATGGCTTGGGCTAATTGTTTTTCAAAGGGATTTGTGCTCAGGGATGGAATTTTTACCTGTGCTAATTTACCGGAAATGTCAGGAATGTCACAAGAAACGAATGTTACAATTATGTGATGCTGACCTTATCAAAGGCCAATAAGATCACGCTTAGATTTAAAACACTCCAACAAGTCAAGTCACGTCTTGGTGCTCCCTGGTCTCTGGCGAAGACCCATCATCTGCTTCCTGATTCTTTTTACTGGAATTTGAACCTGGGATGTTTTTTTCCAGACAAAGCATGTGTTCAGCTGTTGGGTATGGCCCTTCCCTATAACAACCATAAAAATGTGCTTTTGACAATTTTCCATACAGGCAAATAACCTATCCCCTCCCCACCAAAACTATCTGGGCTGGGACCATGTTGGGCACTCCCCTCCCCAACCCTGCAGTCTTAATCCTGATTTTCCTTCCGCCTTTGTCCTGTGGCTGATATTTAGGAACCTATAATCATGTATGTAAGGGCTAGTGGAACATGAAGTTTGTCACTCAGTATCCTGTTTCTGAGAGGATGTTCTGCATTCATCTCACAACACAGGACAGATGTGGCATTTGCTGTATCCTGTGATTAGTGGGCTCAGTATGTGTTTGTTTGCTCAGCCTATTCATTTGCAGCTGATTATTCTATTGTTAAATGTGTTCAGGGATGTTCCTTGTGGAGCCAGGGTCAGAGACTGATCCTGAGACTGATCTTATGAAGCATCCTTCAGGAAGGTCAAGTTTTTGTCTAGCTCCTGAAACATTCCAAACTGTTCTTCTGTTAGAATGTTTTGTGTTTTGCCAGAGCATGACTTTCTCCTGAGGTGCTGAACTGGATTTTTCCTCTTTAGTGCACTGACGGGATACAAGGAAATGGCCAGTGTCGCTGCTTTGAGGGTTTCAAAGGAATTGCCTGCCACATCTGTTCAAACCCAAACAAGCATGGAGAGAACTGTGATGAAGGTCTGTGGTTCTGAATCTTCAAGAAAGCAACCCTGATGGGTGACAGGAAACCTCAGGCAGGGTAAATTAAGAGTGGGCCAATGGAAATTAAGCGTCAGGATTTCTTTTGTTTTGTTTCTGTGATTCTAGACTTGTGTCAGAAAGACAATTTCAGGCATATTACTAGTCACTTCAAGCTGCCAGGAACAAAATGTTTATGAATAGTATACTGATTGCCTCCAGTATATTATGCTATGCAGTGGCATTCCCAGATGGAGGTCACAGCGCTACATTTTGCAGGCACCTCAACACTCCATGGAATTAGCCCCTCCCCTTCAGAGCCATTCCGGGCAGTGAGAGCAAAGCAAAGGAGATTCTTTGCTCTCCCCATTTGGAATGGCTCCGTAGGCAAGGGGGAGAGGCTGCTTCCATGGAGCACTGAGGTGCCTGCAAAACGTAGTGTTGTGCCCCCTCTGTTAATGCTACTGATGCTATGGTGCACTTGTCCAAAGGGATGCTGTCAGGGAAGGGCTGAAGCTGTAGCTCAGTAGTAGAACTTCTACTTTGCATGCAGAAGGTCCTAGACTCAATCTCAAGTGTCACCAGGAAAAGTTGGGGTAGGCACCTGCCTTGAAACCCTGGAATGCAGCTGCCAGTCAGCATAGTCAATACTGAACTGGGTGGATCAATGACCTGACAGATATAGGGCAGCATCTTGTCTTCCCCTGGGGGCTGGGGATAAGAATAGGCCCTCAGTTTGGCTGTACTTGTCGTAAGAGGCGATGGGACTCGTCAGCCTGGGAAGGCAGCTCATCTGAGAGAAGGAAAACTCTGATCCCAAACCTCCACTGCCTTGTGGCTACATCCAGTTATGGAAAAGGCCTCAAGAGTCAACCTCGAGGCAAAATCCGGAGCCGGAGTCCCTGAGGCAGTTCATGGCTGAACACAGTCACTTTCTGGCAATGCCGCTGGAACCAACCGTATTGGCTTCTACCTTTCCACTGGACCATTCCAGCGACGTGGAGAGGGTGGATTTGCTGCATGGGTAACAGCCTATCCTCCATACCTACTTTACTAGGCTTTGTGCACTGGAGAGGACGCTCTGTTCCAGAACCACCATTCAGAGCACAATACCATAGTCTTCTGAGACCGAAGGATGCCATGTCTTCATATGATGCTCATCAGATGCCAGCCCAGATGCTCTAGGAGTCCTCTTGAAAAGGAAGGAGATCTGAATGCTCTAATGAAAGGAATGATCTTGATAGTGCTTAGTTGAGAGGAGCCCTTGGGAGGAGTGCAGCAAGGGCTGCTGGTTTCAGTAAGGCCATTTTCAGTGGGAAAATGTAGAGGGGGTTAGCAAGGCTGGTTTACACAGCTGCAGCTTTGGAGAGTTCTGGTGAGAAGATCACTTTGAGGCATGAGGTGGCCATAAAGAAAGGAAATACTTTGTTTATGAGAACTTCATACTTGGGTAGGGAGGGAAAGAGGAAGATGGATCCTACTTGTTTGCTCTCTAATGGAAGGGGGCCTCTGGGAAGGAGGAGGAAGGAAGGATAGCCTGAGATTAGCAATCTGCTTGTCAGAAAGAGCTTTATTGGAAGAGTGAGACAGAAAATTCTCACATCCTCCCAGGCTGGCTCAGTAACTATATTTCCTCCCTCTAGGTGCAGGTTGCTTGGGCCTTTCTCCCACCTTTCTTGCACCTTTCGCCCACTTCCAACAGAAGGAATGTTTAATTCTCTCACTCTTGCATTAGGGCCCTGATCCAGATTCTGTTTGGGGGGAGGGCTTTCAGGAATATGTTTGTAATGTCTAGTTTGACCCTGAGCAGAGAGGTCCCCCAGTCTTTCTTATCACAGCTACAGTTTGCTACATCACTCTTCCCTGGCAAAGTTCAGGGAAGGCAATTGGAGAACAAGGAGGAAGTGGTGTTCAAAGAAAGGAAAGATGATGGGGGAGGAGAAAAGAAGAGAAGTGAAAATGAGAAGGGGAAATAAATGTCAAGGAAAAGGAAGAGAGAGGGATTGGCTCAGAGAAAGATGTTTCAAAGAAAGCAAGAGGACGTTCTGAAAAAACAAAGAACGGGGAGGTGAATGTGTCCAAGAGAGGAATGAGATTAAGTGAAGGCACCATGGGGAACAAGGAGGTGGTAAGGAGAGGTGGTGATCAGTTTTTGACAACTTAGATGCCAGTTGGCAAGCATGGGTTTTAAGCTGCCGTGTGTGCAGATTTTTGAGTGTGCGCACTTCATTCCCCTTCCCATCGTATGCATAACTAGGCATATTCTTGAGATTGCCAAAATGGCTGGATAGAACGGACCGATTATTATTGAAAAAGGTATTCCTGTGGAAACATTCACATGACTTTTTCGTGATGGTTGAGCTGAAGAGTTCTTCCCTTTCCATTTGACAGATTGTGGCTGCGTCCATGGAATCTGTGACAACAGACCAGGGAGCAAGGGAGTATGCCAGGCCCGGTCCTGTAAGGCTGGATACATGGGGGAGTTCTGTGATAGGAGCTCTCAGAATTGTGGACCCGCTGGGGCTTCCCTGAGCTGCCATTGGAATGCAGTCTGTAGCCTGAACAAAACTGCGAGGTGGCTATTTCTGAATTTTTTTCTCTGTTTTCGGTGGGCATAACTAGCCTAGGGATTAGAATCCTCACCCACTTTGAATTGTGGAGGTTATGTACCTCCTGTCTTTCCATTCCTCTGGCAAATTTTTACTGGTTTACCACTCACACCCCCTCTCTTGCCTAAAAGAAGCTTCTAGAAGCTTTGTAGTGTTGGGAACACTTCTTGAATATAGACAATGCAATAAGCTATCCTTTCCCTCTGTTTGGGAAAGCAATTTGGCAAAGGCCCAAAGTAGCACATGCATACAAACTGGGGTTTTGTTGTTTTGTTTTTGTTTTGTTTTGGCCCCATATGCATGAGGAAGAGGCACACAGGTGTGTGAATGGTTTGGGGGGCAGGGAGACAGGGGAAATGAGGCATTGTTACTGTGATCCAGGGGGGTGTGGCTGTTTGTCTCCTTATAGTATAAGATCCTAGAGTTTGCAAGCATTCCTCTGACTTGTGCGTTTTCCCCAACTGAATACGAAATACAGGAGAAACTTGCTGTAGCTCGACAGGTCCCTGATTTGTGAACTAACAGCTCCCTCTGCTTATCTCCAAGTTGCATCTGCGTTGATGGGTATGAAGGGGATGGATTTTCCTGTGAGCCCATTGATGCCTGTGAGAAACCAGATCGAGGAGGCTGCTCGGAAAACGTATGTGGCTAAAGGATGCTTTTGCTACTGTCTGATCCTGGCTTATTTTGAATCTGCTTCTTCCCAGAGTTGTTTCCTCGAGAAAGATCCTTTACAAGAAACCATTAGTCCCTTGAGCCTAGAGATAAATATTATTCGTGGCTTTCACCCAGACTGGATTACTGCTTCAACTGTTCTGCAGTTTGGTTTCAGTCCATGTTGTCTACACCAATGGTTCCCAAACTGGGGGTTGGGACCTCCTGATGGGTCACAACCTGATTTTTGGTGGCTCCCCAAAGGGTGATGGAAAGATCAGATAACTAATTGCCTCGAGCCCTGAGGCTGTTCAAAAATCAGATACTATAGCTACTAATTACCCTGCAAACAGCTCAGCTCCTGCAGTTTGCATGCAAGAGGCTCTACTCCTGTACCATAGCATTTCCCTTGTTAGGTTTTGAGAGATTTCATGGTAATCCTTGCTTGAGTTGTTCATCTCTCATTCCTTCCCAGGCCGCATGCACAAGTACAGGCCCTGGCACAGCCACGTGCCAGTGCAATAAGGGCTGGACCGGGGATGGGAAAGCCTGTGTTGCCATAGACAACTGTATAATGGAGACCAGAGGAGGCTGCCATGACAATGCTGACTGCAACTACGTTGGGCCTGGACAGGTATTTTCAATGTTCTCAGCTATCTTCTTGGAGAAGAAAAAAAAATCAGTGGCTATCTGGCGATCTGGTGTTACATTACCTATGAAGAATCTCCAAAATGAATCAGGTTTATTTTAAGCACTCCAGTGGAAGCACACGCAACTTCTCACGAAGAATTTGCAACTATTACAATTCAAATCAGTTCAAACCCCACGGAACCCACTTCCGGAAGAAACATGGAGAAGTGACAGGTCCCTTTTCAACCTCACATGGTGTCTTTTCCAGTGGCTACTGCTGGTGTCTCTTCTGCATCTTTTTTAGATTTGCCACTTAATTTTTTTCAAAAATGATTTCAATTTACAGTTGAGTAGAAATCAGTTTAATGAAGTCGGAATCGAAGAGTAACATTTCAGAACATCATATGTCCTGTATAGTTAACACAATTTGCACTATGGTTAGTTAAGGGGTTAATACCTGCACATAATGAAACTGTACTTCTTACAGCACCAGTGTATATACATGTTTTAGTATCTTCATGTTGCAAGACCTAGATATCGTAGTGACTGCCTTACATTTCTGTTTCCAACTCTCACAGAGCCCTTGACAATACTAAAAATGGGAATTTCTGATTTTAAAATATTCAAATGGCTGTTTGTAGCTTTAGCATCAAATTACACCAAGCCTTCCTACTGTTTCTCCTTACAGAGCAGCTGTATGTGCAAAGTGGGTTATGTTGGTGATGGCTACAACTGTGACTTGATTGATCCCTGCTTGATGGAAAATGGTGGCTGCCATGAGCAGGTAAGAAACAGTTGTTATCTAGGAGGAAATAGTTCCTTGTGAAAGCTACCTGTCTGTGGGAGCTGGGCACTGAATCTAGACCGCTAGTCTGGACTAAATTGGATAATATCTTTCTCAGCTAATCCAGCACACTTGCCCAGCCTCTGCCAGCCCCACATGTCCCACACAGGAACAGAACACTGTATGAGAATATATGCCTTCATTGAATTCTGAGCATACATAACATTCAGTGACTGAGAGCCCGATCCTGAGGTCCACGGCGTGGCTCCATAACCACTGTCATAAGGCACGTTTGTGGGGCTTACCACCAGGCTCCCGCTGGAGCTAGCCCAGCTCCGGCTGGCGCTGAGCCAGCACATGGCGGGCGCCCAGTTCCATGGCTCGGCGGTCCCCTGGACCGCTGGGCTGTGGAAAGGGAGGTGGGGGCGTGGCCGGGGGTGTGGTGGAGGCATTCCAGGGAGGGGGGAGGCGTGTCGGGGGAGGGGGAAAGGCGAGTCCATGGAGCCAAGCTCTGCAGGATCCAAGGCACTCGGGCGGGGCTGCTCGCCCTACACAAGCGCCTTTACTTTAGCAGGGCTGCTTCCCTTACTCGGGGGAAAGGGACAAACGTCCCCTTCTCCTGAGGAGCCTCCCGCAGTAGTGTGGGATTGGGTTGCCAGGCTACAATCCCAACCTCACTTTCCTGGTAGTAAGTCCCATTGAACACCATAGGACTTACTTCTGAGTAGACCTGGTTAGTATTGTGCCCTTAGGCTTTCTGAATTCAGTGACAGAAAAAAAACTCAACCAAGCATTCTTAGCCTACACACACTTGGATGATTTTCTGCAAGGTGGTGGTGTTCACACATTCCACCCCCTCATGGACAACAGAGACAAGGATGGCATGCCAGGGTGGACAGGCAGGGCAGGCTACCATCTGGAAATAAGATCATGTGGATGCTTCACAAAAAGTGAGAGAGCAAAGGGTGGCAAATCCCAGAGACCAAGTCTAGTGTGGAAGCACTTCTGCTCTGTTGTTTTCACCCAATAGGCTGTGTGTCAGTCTCTTGGTGCTGGGGAGAAGACTTGCCGTTGCTTGGAGGGGTACATGGGAGATGGAATTATATGTTATGGTGATATAATGAAGGTAAGGAAACATATTTATAATTGCGTTCTATTAAAGATGAGAGAATAAACCAAGGGTGCAATCCTAACTTTTGTTTAGGCCTGTGCAGGTCCCTTGCGCCAGCCTAGGACGGTTGCAAACATGCTGTAAAGCATGTTTATGCCTCCTCGGGAGTTGGCTGGGCCGATGCAGGGGCATGTAGCGGCCCACTGAGGTTACATCCAGCCTCTGCACTGACTTGGGGAGGGAGGGTTGCGTCGACCAAGCTTGGCCAACGCAGAGCTCTGGGGAGGAGGCAGGAGGGAGGTGTTCCTGGGCAGGGGGAGGGTGGTCCCGAGGGTGGGTGGGTGGGTGGGGAGTGGGGGCAGGGCTGGGACCCAGCTATTATACCAGATCCCAACCCCGTTCCCCAAGCAGTGAGGAACGGCTTGAAGCTGCTCCATTCTCCTTGGACTTATGCCACTGTCTGAGGTGGCGCAAGTTCGAGGAGACCCAATTGAGGCCAAGGTGGCTTACCCAGTGGTAAGGGGAAGAGTTTCCCCTTATCTCTGACTGAGCCACTTCTGGCCCCAATCTTGTGCTGGATACAGCGTAGGCCTCTTGACCTGCCTGTTCCAGCACAAGATAGGATTGCGCTGCACGTTATTTAATACAGTGTAGTGGATGGCAAGAGCTATCTCAACTCAACTCTCAATGTTCTGCTCTGACATTTTGAAATCCTGTGCATGTTTTAATGTAACTTGTTAGGCAAATTCTAGAAAATCTTTTGCTGTATTGTTATCAGTTAAAGAGCATACATTTATCAAACATAAATGTGTCAAAACTGTTTATCATAAAGAAAAACAGACTCTGCCAATAATTTCCACATCAAAAGACTGAAGTCCATCTATGCTTCTCCGTCCAAACCTGGAAACCTATGGATTTGTGAGTGGCATGATATTCTTTACAACAGTGTTTCTCAAACTTTGAGGGAGCTTTACTCTCTCAGTAAGTGTTCGTGGGGGAGGAGCTAAGGCAGTGATGCGATCCTGCGGATCTTTAAGGGGCCTTCAAGGGGGAAGGGGGAAGCCTTTAAGGGGCAGGAGAAGGGGGAAGGAGCTAAGGGGGGGGTGAGGGGTATGCTTTGTACTTACTTTTAACTAGGTAGGGCTGCTGGAGGCTGCAGGAATTGCAGGGAGCCCTGCATAGACCTCCGCAGTGCTCCCCAAGGCTTGAAATGTTCAGTAATAGCAGGTGCAAAGCACCTCCTGCAAAAGAGAAGTGCTTTGCGACTGCCTTTACTGAACATTTCAAGCTTCAGTGAGCACTGTGGAAAACTGTTCAGGGCTCCCCGCACCTCCTGCAGCCTCCAGCAGCCCTACCTAGTTAAAAGTAAGTACAAAGCATCCTCTCGCCCCCCCTTAGCGATGCAATCCTGCTTCCCCCTTCCCCCACCCCTTAAAGGGACGGGAGAAGTGTTACACGAACTAGTGGGTCATGACCCACCAGTTTGAGAACCACTGCTTTACAAGATTCCCAACCCTCCAAAGAATTAACAATGTCTAGCAATTAATGATTGAAGTACACTTGTCTTTCATGATTGGAGCGCACTTCCAGAAAACCAGAAGTGTGCTCTGATCACCAAACGGAACAATTTCTTGCTTTGGGGGGGCCTGCAGAGGGGCTGTGGGCCTCCTGGACTGTCTCTGAGGCCAGTGCAATTTCCCAGGTAAGTAGAAAAGCCCCTCGGTTTCTGCAGCGCTGCAATCTCTGCAGCACAGTTGGGTCACCTATTACTGGGCCACTCCCCTTAAGGGAGTATGGCCTAGTTTTTGTTCCCTGTGGTGGGTCGTCACCCACACTTTGGAAACCACTGAGCTAGACTATTTGGAACCTTGAGTGAATTCAGCAAGACTCTTAAGTTCCTGTAGACAAAATTTGACTGTGCTTTCTTTTTCAGACTGTCACTTATCAAAGTTCTCAACATCAAGGCCCATCTTAATATCTGCTCTGTTCTTTATAGACTTTTCCTTAACCTCTGTGGATGCCGCTTCTTTAAAAACCTGTTATGTTCTCTTTTTGAAGGAGTTAGCAAGTAATGACCATTTTTCTACCTTCTTTGACTGGATTATGGTGAGACATTTTCGTTTCAAAGCAATTGCCTTTTGGGGGGTGGTGATGAATGATGAAATAGCCCCCAAAACCAAAAGTGATAGGGTTTGAGCATATTGTTTAACTGGTAGATTTACATTAAGGATATCAAGAATTTAATATGTACAAGAATGGGAACTTGGTGTTCAGTTTTGGGTAAAGTTCTGGGGCTTAGAATGAATACCGATGCTTGTAGAATCTAAACATGTTAATTGTTAAGTTCTAAGGTTTGGCACAATCAATTTTCAAAAACAAATGTCTTATAGAAAAAATGAAAAGCCCAAAACATGAAACTGCTAAATTTATTTTGAATTGCAAGAATAAGTATAAAATGGTGCCCACAAAAGTTCAGTTTAGACCCCTCTTAGGTCTGCGCTCCAGGCAGACCTAAGATATTTGCTCCTAGTTGGCCTAATGATAGCATGGCCTTGGGTGGTGGACTTTGGATGGTATCAGCCCCTGTTGGATTGAATCATTGCATCATCATTATGGTTGTTTTTATTGTTTTATTGTCTGGCAGTTCATTCAAATTGTCAAAGATAGCTAACATGCATGCATTGTTTTGCTTTGAACAACAGAAATCTAGCTTCAGCATTCCAATGGGAGCCAATGTGACTGCTCTGGTACCACTGAAGTCGGCCATCCAAAACCTGAGCCAGGCTGAAAAGGATTTCTGGCTAGAGCCCAAAGGGCTACAATTTCTAGTCAGGTACAGTGTGCTATATCAGTTTTCCCTAACCTTGATATATATAAATGTATGCTGTTTGAGTGGCTCCTTATGAAAAATATTTGTGTGTGTGTGTGTGTGTGTGTGCACACACTTGAATATTCTCTTCACTGAAGATGGTTTAAAAAACACCACAATGGGGACCTGGTTTGCTATATGACTTTGGTTGCTCCAGGAGTTTCCAAATGGGACATTCAGTGCATAACTTCACTGCCTGTGCCAGGATTTCATGTTTGGTCTGTGGAACCCAGAAATGTGTACACATCTGCTATCCAACCTATTGTGGAAACATGAAGATGTACATACAGCAAATACATTTGCTACATAAAATATGGAGTTGCCCTTAGGAGAAGTGTCTAGTAGTAGTCAAAAGGATTTGCTACTGCCTTTGAGGGACACACTCTATCAGTGCCCTACAAAGAAGTGGGTGCATTCATTGAAAGAAGCATTGGAGAACTTGGAGCTTCTGGAAGTGATAGAAAGAAGATCTAGAAATGTCACTGCAGGCATATTGAAAGGAAGCAAAGCTTTGTGTGTTAAGAAACAACAAAGGGGGGTCATCCAATCAAAGTGACAGGTTTCTCCTGGTCAGTAACTCTGCAGTTAGTAATACAGTATTCTAAGCATGATTTTCTCTTGTAATCACAGGGCCCACTTTCTCCAGGGTTCCTTCACAACAGAACAACTCAGGAAATATGTAGGACAGGAACTACCCACTCTCCATCCTCGGACCAAGTGGGAGATAAACAGCAGCAATGGAGTAAGAGCCTTTAAAATAATAACTATAATGGTTACTTTATTTATATTGTGCAGTTACTACCAAATGTCTCTCTGACTATTTAGAAATGATATAGTAAATCCCTTTTTGCAACATGTTTAAACTGGAGCAATGGCAGATGAAAGGGAGGGAAATGCAGAGCTAAGACTAGACTTAGAGTCATGTGATGACTCTCAAAAACTGAACCAGTAGATTTAGGTAATCCAAATTGTGCAGCATTGGGCTTCCCTTCACTTTCCTGAATCTACAGTTCCATTCAGATTGCTCAGTATGATACTTGAAAAACATTCCAGCATTCCAGCATGCCATAGAATGAAATGGGACAACTGATTTTCCTGTCTTGATGCTTTTGAACAGGTAGAATGCTGGATATTAGGTTTTGATACAGTCAGTGTGGAGGTTGGGGTGGTTCTCTCTCTCTCTCTTCTTTTTTTCTTCTTATAGTGAAGCTTCTGGGTTAGAATCAGCTGGTGAAGTCTGGACATACCAACATCTGGGCACTCTGAGAATAGGTTACTGATGATCAAGGAACATGCAACATGGCTTCCAGAACTGGAAGATCAGAATGACGTGGTGAAGAAAGAGGCTGAATAGATGAATCAGCCTTAAATTGAGTCAGACCATTGACCCATCTAACTCAAGGTTTTCCACATTGATACAGGCAGTGCCTCTCATAGGAGATGTTTGTGTATAAACACAGTATGTTTATTCTTGTCAACCTGAAGCAGAATTATCATGTTTGATTCTGTTTGCTTTTCAGACTATCACTATCCAGAATGCAAGCATTATATTGGGTGACATCCCTGCTATTAACAGCACTATTTATATAATCAATAAGGTAAATTGCTTAAACTAGAGTTATGTTTCTTTCTGTCCTAAGTAAGTGGTGATGTAGATTTGAGCAGAACTGTACTGATGCCAAAGAGATCTTGATGCTGAGCCTTTTCGGAGATGTCCTCTAAGCAGCACTGCACTGCCATCAATCCATCTGCTCCAAAAAGAGTCAATTTTTAAACCTCTAAGACTACCGTACCTCCTTAGGGGGGCTGCCCTGTCTTCACTAAACCATTTCCCACTGCAGAAAACAGAGCATGTTCAAGCGGTCAAGCCTCATTTCTGCTTTCCCCTTGCTCAGGTTTTGTTGCCACCATTCGATGACATCCCTCCCAAAGCTCCAGGTCTGCAGCAGCAGCTTAATTCAACACCCTCCTTCAGCAGGTTCAAAGCACTGCTAGAGGTAAGCACTTTGGTTGTATTTAACATGACCTTTTCCAAGACTGGAATTCATTAACTGCTGTACAAGTCTGCCTGCCAAAGGAAACATCTTTTTGCATAATTACTGCTCCATGCTCCTCACTTCCCAAGTGCTAAGAGGTTTTGGGGCCGTGCAACCTGGTTTGGCTTCTTTTGGAAGAGAAAAAGGACATGCTGAAGATTTATGGCATTTTATTAATTTTTATATAAATTATTAATTATTATATAAAATATGGCATTTAATTAATTGTTTACAAATATTCACATGAAGCATCAGTGGAGACAAAACAGCATTCTCAGTCCTACGAGGCAGCAGATCACTGCCTCTATTTTGCACCATATCCCCCAAGAGAGGTGCAAAACCCCAGCGTGCCTTCAAGCTCACAGCTCACTCTTTCTCAGGGCTGCTCCTTTTTCTTCACACTTGCATCAGCCAGGGTCAAGTCAATGTCTGGGAGACATCTCAAGATCTCTCTTTGCTGTTGGCCTCAAAGCTCTGATGGGCAATACAGAAGAGAAATCTCCAGGTATCTCCCAGCCATTAATTAAATCTCATTAATGAAATATCATCCAGGCATCTTTGGTTGTTAGTGAGTGATCTGCCTAACAAAATAAATGACTGGCCATCAGCCCAGATCTAAGAATAGTTAATTCAGTGAAGGGTACAGAGCAGTGTTCCCCCTAAGTTACAGAACTCAAAGCCGAGCTCTGCCCAGCACAGAGCTCAGCAATCCAGCAGTTCAGTGATGACACTTTACAGCATCGCTGAGCATCCAAAGATGCTGGAAGTGAAGGGGTCCACACAATGGCAAGGACCTCTACAGTGAATATAGCCACAGAGCTCTTAGGGGAAAAGAAGCAAAAGGAAACAATGTTGATGTGATCAACCAAGGAAGTGGGTTCTAAAAGTCTTTAGGGCTAAACTAGACATGCAAGCAAATGCATACTTTTAATGATATAATGTTCCTTTCTTAACCAATAGCAGGGATGTGCAGAGCCACAATGCTGAATCATTGTGTGTCCCGAGTCTCTGGCTTACTTTACTCAAATTGTCCATGAGTCATAACAGCAGCCGTCACGAGTCATCCACAGGCTTTTTTCAAGTCATTTTGACACAAGTCTGAGTATTTTCGGAAAGCGAGTCAAGCCACAGACATGCTAAAAAAAACCAAGCAAGCAAACACATAAAGCAGAGTCACAAACACACACAAAAGTTAGCTTGAGTGTATTTGAGTCTTTTCATTTTTAGGGGAAAACCCTTGAGTCCCAAGTCAGTGCCCAAGTTTGTACAAGTTGCAAAAAATGCTCATTTTTGCAACTCAGGTCCGAGTCGCAGCCCATCCCTGATCAATAGTGTGGTAGGGACCATGCAAAATACCCCCAAACTGCAGGAACAGATGAGGGGGTGAGCACCTACATGGCGAGTATCGTAATCACATATCCCCCTAAACTGAAAGCTTTTTAAAGATTATAAATAATGTGCAAATGAGCAATCAGGATGCTCACTGCAACAGGGGGCTAAAGTGGCAATGCTCCCCACCCTTTTGCCATAGCTTCAGGTTATTTGACGTGACCCCCACCATGCTATTGTTTAAGAAACTTTGAAGAGTCAAAAGTGTGTAGTTCCATATACAACTAGTTTGGTTGCTAATTGCCTTCTAAACCTGCCTCTGTCAAGGGCGTTGTAGGCTCACATAGGAAAATAAAAGTTGCTACTTCTCTGCAAAACTGGAATATTATAACTCCCATGAAAGGAATCTGAGGACTGGTTGTGAAGTGGAGGGCTGTTGTTAAGAGACAGTATAGGAGATGCCTTTCAATCTGCATACATTTTCTTTGAAACTCTAAACGAGTGGTTTTCAACCACTGTGATGTGGTACACTGGTGTGCCGCGAGGCTGCCTCAGGTGTGCCACAGGATCAGAGGAGGCAGGCAGCAGCTGCGTGCCCGCGTATGGGAGAAGCGGCTGCTTTGAGCCTGCCGCGGCAGGCAGCACAAGCAAGGGAGCAGCCAGGGAAGGGGCTGGTCACACGCAGCAGCTGAAGAGTCCACTTGGAACTTGCTCCAGAACCAGAAGCAGGAAAGCAGGTACATAGCGAGCGAGTGCTGAGGCCCCCAACCAAAGGTTTCAGGGTCCCTGAAAGTCCCTTTTCCTTGCCAGTTTGCCTGCAACTCCCCAAAGTGACCCTCCCTGCACTTTGGGGCTTTTAGGATTGTGGCCCAGTGCCCTTCCTCTATCTACACTTTCCTGGGAGTAATTGACTATAATGAGGCTTACTTCTGAGCAGGCATGCATAGGATTGGGCTCTGGGGGTGCTATCCCATTCACATTTCCCTGGGAGTAAACCCCATTGACTATAATAGGGCTTACTTCTGAGCAGGCATGCATAGGATTGGGCTCTGGGGGTGCTATCCCATTCACATTTCCCTGGGAGTAAACCCCATTGACTATAATAGGGCTTACTTCTGAGCAGGCATGCATAGGATTGGGCTCTGGGGGTGCTATCCCATTCACATTTCCCTGGGAGTAAACCCCATTGACTATAATAGGGCTTACTTCTGAGCAGGCAGGCATAGGATTGGGCTCGGGGGGTGCTATCCCATCCACACTTTCCTGGGAGTAAGCCCCATTGACTATAATGGGGTTTACTTCTGAGCAGGCATGCATAGGATTGGGTTTTTGGTTGCATTCTTTTTTCTCAAATACACAAGCAGGCAATTGTCACTTCTCTGTCCTCTTTCCCCCACCCCACCCCCTTCCCCAGGAATATTCTCCCCCCCCCAAATCTGACAATCACAGTTAGCAACTCTCTTATTGTCCCTCCTGTCACTTGTCAGTACCTTCCAAAGATACAGAATCACTGCCTCACATTCTCTCTCTCTCCCCCACCCCCAGTTTAATCCTGCACTTGTTTCAATCATGTCACCTCATTGCCCCTCACCCACATTCTCCACTATGTGATCAACCTGCCCTGTCTTTGCCAACAGTTTCTGGCACTTTTGATATGAATTTGAACATAGGATTTTTCCTCCTTTTCAGAAACCACATATACTTCCCTCTCCATGCTTCTTGTCAATTTTTTTTGACATGTAGTGATTTAATTGTATTAATTTTATTAATTCAAGATTAACTGTAATGTAGTAATTTAATGTAAGTAAAAAACTGGTAGTGTGCCTTGAGAATTTTAGTGCCTTGTCAGTGTGCTGCGAGCTGAAAAAGGTTGAAAATGGTTGCTCTAAATATTTCTGGATGTACCACTGGATGTCGGGGTGTGTATGCTTTTTCTTTGGAGATTTGCTGACTTCGAATCTTCTGTGACCACATCTGCCTGCTAATTCTGTTCTTCTGAATCTTGCAGCAATACCAGTTGATAGGAAAGATTGAGTCATCTGAAAAATATACCATTTTTGTCCCTGGAAATAATTCAATTGAGGAATATTGTCAACCATCTAATATTACACAACTGGTAAGAACTTCGCTCCTTTTTACAGCCCATACTTGTGCACTGGTGGTTCATTGAGAGTGATGCCACTTTATTGAGTCCACTTTTGGATTCAATTTTCTGAAGTCATGTTTTGAACTAATAAGTAATGACTGACAAAATATACAATCTATGCCGTAGATTGTGTTTGAGGACTGTGACTGCCTTTGTGAGTTTTTCATTGCACTGAATGATCTTACACATTATTTTTCTGTATGTATAGCATGACTTCCCAGAGCAGTTGTGCAATAAAAAACTCACTCCTAAGACCTGATGATATATTCAAAGGTTAGCACAGATATGTCTTCCATGTAGAAACATTGTAAATGGGAGGCATCTCTGCTTAGATTTACCTTACCTTGGTTTCTAGGATAATGAGACCGTACAGTACCATGTCATACTTGGTGAGAAACTGCTCCCTGAGGACCTGAAAACTGGAGTTCACAAAAGCACAATGTTAGGCCTCTCCTACTGGCTGATGTTTTACAAGAATACCACTCAGGTGAGGATGAGTTACAAATTAATTTTCTTTCTACTGTGTCTTTGTGCCTGTGTTTTATAGAGAACTACTAAGTATTGACTAGATATTTGCCTGTCATTTTCCAAATGATGGGATTGGATGGGATGGGATGCTTGTAGATTACAGATGCAAACTTACCCATGAACTTCCAGTTAACTGACTCAATCCTGAGCTGCCTGGCACCAGCTGAGCAGCAGCACCAAAATGGCAACCACTGCATCCTGAGCATGCTGGTCAGCCACCTGCAGCTCCTCAAAGGAAGGGGACATTTATTCTGGATATGTTCTCAATTTGGCAGATCTTCACCAGTTCCATCCCCCTGCCTGCCTGCCTTCCTCTGCCCTCCTCCCGCCCTGGAAGGCCTCCCACCACCCCGACTCACCTCTTCACTTCCAGGAGCTCATCCCTTCCTTCAGGCAGTGTGCGGAGAGCCCCTGACTGGTGCTGGCCCAGCATGGACTGGTGTTGAGCTGGCACCAGTGCTGAGCCAGCACTGAGTGTCACAGGCACGCCTTACGGTATGTTTACAACACTCCGTTCACAACACTGTTTACGACACTGGAGGGCCAGTGCTGAGCATTCAGGATTGGGCCCTCACTGACTTGTGAAAAGTTTATTGGAGGATCTCAAACCAGTGTTTAATACATTGGTCTCCACAGAAGCAAAACTGCGCAACTAGTTATTGCCTTGTTGACTGTTCCCAGGGAGATTGTAGGGGTGCTGATTAGCCCTGATGGTAAAGGGCTCCTCTTCTGTGCTACTGTCCTATAATGTAGTTAAGATAAAATAAGAAACCTTTCCCTTTCTATGTCTTACTTGTCAAAATTCATAGTCATGTCAGAGCCACTCTGCCATTTTGATGCTCCGCCATTCTGCCATTTAGACTTCTTGCTATCCTCTCTTATTACAGGCATTTGTAAACAAAGTCCTCTTGAATGGTCAGTTTTTGGAAACAAGAAATGGGATGTTGATTGGGGTTTCTCAAGTTCTACAAATTCACAAAAATCGCTGTAGTACCAATACCACGACGGTAAAAAAGGTAAAGTATTAGCTGTATTTTCTTGTTCTACTACATAGAGTCATTTTATGGTTTCTACAGAATTAAGCAGGTGTGCTAAATCACAGTTTGATTTGATATATATACCTGCACTTGTGTTTCCCAGCTGAATGACCCCAATTGATTATTGCATGACAACATTTTACAGAAATCACAAGCCTCTGGTAATTTAAATGATTTATTCTCAAAGTTTAAGGTGAGCTTTCTGCTCTTGTTTTGTGAAGAAAATGGATGCTTGAGAATACGTGCCTAGAGGCAAGTCTTAAGCATGATCCAAAATCAGTTTTGGTCTAAGAATTTTTATGAAAGGAAAAAAAATTCCAACAGAGATCATAATAAATGGGTAGATGGTATTTGGTGGTAATCTGGCAATGACCTGTTTAAAATAAAGGTGCCCTCAAGTAGGCTCCAGAGTACCTAAATCACTATTTTTATGTCTTGTGATTTAAAACTTTACTGTGTTGCCAAAAGACCTCAGGGTGGCTTATGCAGAATTCTGTAGATACATTATAAAGGAATAGCTAAGAGCCCAATCCTAAAGAGTGTGCACTGGCTCACCACTGGCACGCACTGTTACAAACATGACGTAAAACACGTTGGTGAGCCCTCAGGGCTGACCTAGCACCAGAGCTAGCCCAGCACCAGTGCTGGTGGAAAGGCAGAGCTCTGCTGCTCGGCAGCAGAGAGGTAGGTGGGGGGAGGCGGGGATGAGGCGTTCCAGGGCAGGGAGTGGTGGGGGAGGGTGGGAAGAGGGCAGGGAGGAGGCATGCCAGGGGGAGGGCACGGGGCAGGAGGAGGGCGGGACTGGTGGAACTGAGCTCCACCAAATCCTGAGCTCCATGTCAGGCCCCGCAGCCTGACACAGAACTCTCTGATTCTGCGGCAGCTCCAGAGCTGCTATAGAATCTAGTAGCCTGACTGCGGGGCTATTTCCTTTATTCTGAGGAAGGGGACGAATTTCCCCTTCTCCTGAGCAGGTAGTGGTGGCTGCCTGGGGTGTGTTGGATACCGCAGCAGCTGTTTTCACCACCACAGCAGCCCCACTCTCTGGGCAGCTCTGGATTGGGCTGTTAGTGAGTTACCAAAGGTTCACAGTCTAGGGCTTCATAGATAACTAGCTATCTAAAGTGAAAATCTCGGTGATAGAGCACTGATTCCCAACTTGTGTTTCATGGACTACAGGTAATTCGTGAGACTCTGAGAAGTGGTCCACAAGGTCTCTGAAAAAAAATTGCCTTTTACTACCTCCAGTGTCTTGCTGAGCAAGCAATCTCCAACAGATCACTAAAGAGGGTGGAGACTGCCCGCAGCCACAACTACTTAAGTGTCAGCCATGGCTGTGGGCGGTCCATTCTCTGTCCTCTCTAATAGTCAGTAGGGGAGCTTTTGGGAGACAGACCACCAGAGAGGGATGAGGTCAAAGCACCTACAGCCACATGTGGTCCATGATGATTCCAATCTTTGCTTCAGTGGTCTGTGGGCTCCTAAAGTTTGGGAACCACTTCTTTAGAGAGATTGGCCTGTCTGGATGGAAGAGGCCTACAGTAGGAATATTGGTAAGTCTGGGAATAGGAGACAAGGCAGGAATATCAAGGCAGGCTGCAGGTTGGGGCTGCATGTTTTGTGGACTGTACCATTCCAAACAGAGCTTGTCACCACCACATTTGGAAAACAGAAGCCAATTGTTGATGAATTTGGGCTCCTGTTTTGTTACTATCTGCTGATCCCATTACATTCCTATAACAGATTGATATTTTGTAAGATGCTGTGAAAATACATTGATTCTTCCTCTCCCCCTATTTTTTTCTTAGTCAAGATGTGCTAAGTGTGACAGAGGGATCAAATGCCCACGAAATTCTGTGCTTGCTGTAAGTCTCTTGGTTTGCACCAAAGTTTTCACAAGATAGCAACAATTGAAACTGATTGCTTCATTTGTTTAGCATTTGTTTGCAAAGTTCCATTGTGTTTGATTTTTCAAAGGAAAAGATATCCCCACTGGCATATCTGGAGGGGGGCAAACGGGGCAAAAGCCCCGGACGTTGACCCTCCAGGGGCACCTCCTCGCCTTGCCCCCCCGCCAGCAGAGGAGCGCCCAGGAGCTCTGTGGAGAGGCAGCAAGAAGCTGCCTCTCCAGCGCCTCAGCACCAAACTGGCCCACCCCCTCTACCCTCCTCCTTTTATAGGAGGAGAGGAAAGGGGTGCCCTAGAGAGGCAGTGGGATGGGGGTCATGACTGCATTGGTGCTAACACTCTAGGGTGCCTGTCTTCTCTCCTTCAGAGGAAGGGGGAGGACGCCCTGGAGATGCAGCATGACGGGAGTCGCGATTCCTGTCGTGCTGATGCTCTAGGGTGCCCGTCTCCTCTTCTCTGGAGGAGGGGAGAGGATGCCCTGGAGACACAGCGCGACAGGAGTCGTGATTCCTGTCACGCTGACTCTCTAGGGTGCCTGTCTCCTCTCCTGGAGACACAGCGCGACGGGAGTCACGATTCCTGTCACGCTGACTTTCTAGGACGCCCATCTCCTCTCCTCCAGACGAGGGGGGAGGGCGCCCTGGAGATGCAGTGCAACAGGAGTTGCGATTCCCGTCGCATTAACACTCGAGGGCGCCCTTCTCCTCTCATCCTATACAGGAGGAAGGGAGGGGGACAACCCAGTCCAGCACTGAGGCGCTGCCAGAGTGGCAGCTTCTCGCTGTTGCTCCACAGTGCTCCTGGGTGGCCCCCTTTACCTCTGAGGGCGTCCCTCAGAGGCAGAGGGGAAGTGGTGTGCACCCCCTCCAATTTTGGAGAGACGTGTGCCGCTTCTAAGGCCTCAATAGAGCCTTCCGCACCACTTACAAGCAGCGCAGAGGTCTCCATTGCAGTGGTCTGGGGCTGCTGGAAGCAGCCCCAAACCACTCCAGTGGAGACTTCCGTGCCACTTACAAGTGGTGCAGAAGGCTCTGCTGGGGCCTCTGATGCCTCCTCCATTCCCCCTTTGAAAAAAAGGGGGAACAGTGAAGGTAGCTACATGGATATCGTCACCGCAATTAATTCTGGGTCAGGGGCGGGGGGTGGAAAAGGGGATGCGGAAGGGCAGAAAATGGGGGGTTGGTGCTGGGACTCCCAGGAACGCCACTAGATATCCCTCCCACCCACTCTCCTCCTACCGTCCCGAAGCAAACAGAAGAGACATCAGGCACCTCTCACCATACAGTCTTCTTCAAGTTTTTGCAAGAAACTAATAATACTTGTCTTAACAGTTTAAATGAACAAAGCCCTTGGGCTGATAATACTTTTGAGGTAACGCAGATGTTTCTAGATTGCATAAGTGTATGATTGCATGCCATGTGTACGTATCTGTGCTCCTGATTGGGTACTGGTATATATACTGTATTTCTTTTATTTGACAGGTAGCACCAGGTCAAGGGAGTCTCCCTCATTGTCTGTTTAAGTCTGGAGGTTCAAAGACGGTCGGCTGTTATTTCACCTGTGTTCAAGTTTCTTTAGTAAGCATCTTTTACAGTTCAATTATACAAATGCATGAAACCTATTTCATTCCTGATGGGAAGTACGTATTCCTTTCATTGTGGCTTCCAGAACAGTGCTAACCTTTAGAGCAGTGAGGGCCAGTAACGTAGCTAAGGGGGTGCAGGGAGTGGCAGTTGCAGTGGGCAATAAGCTTTAGGGGGGCAACAAGCTGAGCTTGACACTGGTGGCCAAAATTGTGAAAATCTTGGTATAGACGAATAGAACCATCATGTTATATATCATTGGTAATTTATATATCAAGGTAATTTAATGCTGAGTGCAGTGAAACAAACCGTGTTGTAATATCTGTATTCTGTCACAAGTTATGGCCAGTTAACCAGAAAACTTTTTATTTATTTATTTAATAATAAAGCAGTGCAGTGTTTTTGTGTGGCCATCTGAAACACTCCGCAAGTATAGAAGCCTTCCAAAATATTTTAAATGCAAGCAGGTTTTTAATCCTTTATACATTGTATAGCACAGGGTTTCTCAAACTGTGGGTAAGAACCCACTAGATGGGTCACGAACCAATTTCAGATGGTTCCCCATTCATTTCAATATTTTATTTTTAATGTATTACACTTGATGCTATTATGGTATGTGACTACATTTGGGGAAATGTTACAGATCTGTACTTTTAACAAGCTATTCTGTATATGCTTTTAACAATGATAGTAAATGGGGCTTACTCCTGGGTAAGTGTGGGTAGGATGGCAGCCTAGGATGTTTAAAAATGTTCCTGCTTGATGATGCCACTTCCGGTCATCACATCATTTCTGGCGGGTCCTGACAGATTCTGATTCTAAAAAGTGGGTCCCGGTACTAAAAGATTGAGAACCACTGGTATAGCATTTTGCATGTTTCTAGTCTTACTGTAGTCTCTTCTTCACTTTCCAAGGTCTCTGTCTGCTGTGAAGGTTACTATGGCCATATGTGTGAAATGTGCCCAGGAAAACCAGGGAATTGGTGTTCTGGAAATGGGGTGTGTCAGGATGGCATTGCTGGCAAAGGGGATTGCCAATGCCATGAAGGTTACCATGGCACCGCCTGTGAAATGTGTCAGCCAGGGAGATATGGCACCAACTGTCAATCAGGTGACTTACTAATTGTTGGAGTGTAATGTGGTAATTTGTGGGGTGGAGGGTGGGTTTCCTAGAACAATATTCAACAGACCTTATGTCAGTTACTTACAGCGCAATCCTATCTTGCACTGGAACAGGCAGACCAGGAGGCCTGCGCTTTATCCAGCACAAGATAGCTCAGCCAGAGATAAGGGGAAACCCTTCCCCTTACCCCTGGGTAAGCCACTGCAGCCCCAATGGGTCTCCTCGGACTTGCGCCACCTCTGGAGGTGGTATAAGTTCAAGGAGAGTGAAGCAGCTTGCAGCCACTCTGCACCGTTCAGGAATGGGGACTAGGATCCAGCATATCCGCCAGGTCCCAGCCCTGCCTCCTGCTGCCTGCCCACTTGCTCCTGGAACCACCCTTCACCCACCCTGGAATGCCGCCAATCCCGCCTCCTCCCCAGACCCTTGCATTGGCTGACGCAAGCCTCGCCTTTCAAATTGGCGCAGAGGCTGGATTTAGCCTCCACAGGCTGGTGCGCATCCCTGCGCTGGCCCAGCTGACTCTCAAGGAGGCGCAAACATGGACCCTCCTGGGACGGTGCAAGGGACTTGTGCCGGCCCAAGGAACAGTTTAGATTTTTCCCTTTGTTGCTTTTGTCTTTTATTGTCCACTGCAGCGATTTGTAATTGTAGGTGCTAAGATGCATGTAAGAGAGACAGTCACACACAGTTGGTAATAAAGGAATTGCACAGATCATGACCTTGTCCAAATTGCAGCATGCTTTAATGTTAGACTTGCGCACCTATTCTTGACAGGGACTTTATGTTTTCTCCACAGAATGCAACTGCAAGAATGGGATATGCAATGAGGGGCTGCTGGGAGACGGAAACTGCACTTGTGCCCCAGGCTGGGAGGGAGTCAGCTGTGACAAAGGTGAGTGAATAAAGGAGGTAGGTATACAGTGGAAGGGTAATCTTTGCAGATGGGAGACCAGGATGTTGCAAAACCCAGAGACTGGGGGGGGGGGGAAATTGAGCAATACCTAAAAAGTTGTGAGACTTTCAGACAAGCAGCAATATAAGTCTTCCTGGATACAAAAAGCTCCATGATGTTTTAGAGCAGCCATTCTCAATGGGAGCCATATGGACCCCTGGGTAGTCCAGTATTTCAGAATATTTCAGAGTATTTCAGTTTTGCTGTTGTTCAATAATAAATGATTTTAAGTTTATCTCCTCATGTTGTATGCTTGTTTGACCGGGGGGCCAGGGGCGCGGGAAGGGAGCCTAGAACCTGAGAAGAGCTCCTAAGGGGCTGTAGCCACAAAAATGTTGCAAATGAGAATGATTGCTTTATTGCCCAGTCCTAACCTTCCTCAGTGCCAGCACTGGGTGTCACAAATGTGCTGTAAAGCATGTCCGCAGCACCCGGAGAGGAGGGGCCAACAGTGCTGGGTCAGCGCCAGTCAGCACTGAGCCTCAGCACCACATGGAGGGCTGGCTGGTGTTCCAGTAGTGTCTGCCGGAGGTAAATAATTTCAGGGTGGAGGGAAGACAGGGAGTGGGTGGAATGGGGTGGGGAGGGTGGGGCAGGGGGAGGAACTGGGATGGGAGAAGGGTGAGGTGAGGGGTCTGCTCCCCCAGATCCCGAACTCTGTGTCAGGCTGGAAAGCCTGATATGGAGTGCTGGCAAAATAGCCGGCACAGACTTGAGAGGCCCTGTTGCGGGGCTTGAGTACATAAGAACATAAGAACATAAGAACAGCCCCACTGGATCAGGCCATAGGCCCATCTAGTCCAGCTTCCTGTATCTCACAGCGGCCCACCAAATGCCCCAGGGAGCACGCCAGATAACAAGAGACCTCGTCCTGGTGCTCTCCCCTACATCTGGCATTCTGACTTAACCCATTCCTAAAATCAGGAGGTTGCGCATACACATCATGGCTTGTACCCCATAATGGATTTTTCTTCCAGAAACTCGTCCAATCCCCTTTTAAAGGCGTCTAGGCTAGACGCCAGCACCACATCCTGTGGCAAGGAGTTCCACAGACTGACCACGCGCTGAGTAAAGAAATATTTTCTTTTGTCTGTCCTAACCTGCCCAACACTCAATTTTAGTGGATGTCCCCTGGTTCTGGTATTATGTGAGAGTGTAAAGAGCATCTCCCTATCCACTCTGTCCATCCCCTGCATAATTTTGTATGTCTCAATCATGTCCCCCCTCAAGCGTCTCTTTTCTAGGCTGAAGAGGCCCAAACGCCGTAGCCTTTCCTCATAAGGAAGGTGCCCCAGCCCCGTAATCAGCTTAGTCGCTCTCTTTTGCACCTTTTCCATTTCCACTATGTCTTTTTTGAGATGCGGCGACCAGAACTGGACACAATACTCCAGGTGTGGCCTTACCATCGATTTGTACAACGGCATTATAATATTAGCCGTTTTGTTCTCAATACCCTTCCTAATGATCCCAAGCATAGAATTGGCCTTCTTCACTGCCGCCGCACATTGGGTCGACACTTTCATCGACCTGTCCACCACCACCCCAAGATCTCTCTCCTGATCTGTCACAGACAGCTCAGAACCCATCAGCCTATATCTAAAGTTTTGATTTTTTGCCCCAATGTGCATGACTTTACACTTACTGACATTGAAGCGCATCTGCCATTTTGCTGCCCATTCTGCCAGTCTGGAGAGATCCTTCTGGAGCTCCTCACAATCACTTCTGGTCTTTACCACTCGGAAAAGTTTGGTGTCGTCTGCAAACTTAGCCACTTCACTGCTCAACCCTGTCTCCAGGTCATTTATGAAGAGGTTGAAAAGCACCGGTCCCAGGACAGATCCTTGGGGCACACCGCTTTTCACCTCTCTCCATTGTGAAAATTGCCCATTGACACCCACTCTCTGCTTCCTGGCCTCCAACCAGTTCTCAATCCACGAGAGGACCTGTCCTCTAATTCCCTGACTGTGGAGTTTTTTCAGTAGCCTTTGGTGAGGGACCGTGTCAAATGCCTTCTGAAAGTCCAGATATATAATGTCCATGGGTTCTCCCGCATCCACATGCCTGTTGACCTTTTCAACAGTCTTTTTGAGTCTTTCCTTTTGAGTCTTTCCTCAGGAGAAGGGGATAAAAGTACCCTTACCCTGCGGAGACCTCTGACAGCCTTGGCAGTGCTGCTGGATGCAGGGTAGCCATTTTGACTCCACTGCACCTAACAGAGCCGCTGGCTTCAGGACTGGGCTGTCAGAGAGATACTGGTTATTGAGGCAGTTCATAGTTCATAGTTTTTGGGCGCAATCCTAACCAACTTTCCAGCACTAGCATAACTGTGCCAGAGGGGCATGTGCTGCATCCTGCAGTTGGGGGGCAGTCATAGAGGCCTCCTCAAGGTGGGGCAATGTTTGTTCCCTTACCTCAGAGTTGCATTGCCCTTGTGTCAGTGCTGGAAAGTTGGTTAGGATTGCAGCCTTACAGCCCAATCCTAAGGGGCAACCCAATCCTGAGCTGCCTGGGGCACCACCGCTCGGCGGCACCACGAAGGCTGCCGCTGCATCCAGTACCTCCCGCGCTACTGCGGGAGGCACCTCGAGAGTAGGGGACATTCGTCCCCTTCCCCCGGATAAGGGAGACAGCCCTGCAATGGGGCTACTCTCTTTAGCGGCACCCTTTGGGCACCACTAAAGTAAAGGCGCTCATGTACAGCACACAGCCTCCACGAGCGCCGAGGATCCTGCGGAGCAGAGCTCTGTGGGTCCTCCTCCTGCCCGCCCCCAGGCACACTTCTGGCACACACCCCCTCCCCACATCATGCTGGTTTCCCTCCTCCCTGGAACGCCCCCATCCCCACCCCCACCCCCACCCCATTTGCTGTTCCGCAGCCCGGCAGTGGCAGGCACCGCCAAGCTGCAGAACGCGGACAACCGCTGGGCGGTGGCTCAGCGCTGGGCAGAGCTGAGCCACCTCCGGCGGGAGCCCGGCAGTAAGCCCCGCAAACATGCCTTATGGCACGTTTGCGACTGTGGTCCGCACCGCGGAGGCGCAGTGTGGACCATAGGATTGGGCCCTTAGTTAATTAAATAGACTGAAGCTCCTCTGGTATTACCAGTTTATGGTTGAATATCATCCTTAAATCCCTTTTCTGTTCTCATAACTGCGTTTAAGTTGACAAGACATTGCTTGAAAGAGATTTGTATTGCCTGTTGAGAAAATAATATTCTCACAAAATGTTTTTTTTGCAGAAATTGGAGTTGATTTCTGTAATGGCACTTGTGATGAACATGCCAAGTAAGTACAATACTGGAGCAAAGTTTAAAGCATCTGATTGTGTCTGGGTCTGCACAAAGTGGGTCTGCATGTCTGAAAAAGTGAAGCAAAAGTTCCATTCTGGACATTAGAGACAGCATAGGAAGGAAAACATAAATAACTTGTGCTTCTTGCTCCCTGTGTATTATGGAATGTCTGTAACCACAGTAGCTGCACACACTCAAAGGAAATTAGGGACAGTAGGCCAGACCCATCATCCTGGTGGAGAATCAGTTTTGCTGGAGATCCTGAATGGTTGCAATGTCCACCATTAGCACTGAATATCTTCCTGAAGTTTTGCATGTGTTTGGGTTTATATGTATCTTGCCAATCCTTTCCTGTTCCTTTGCAGTTGCATCAATGGGTCTGACATTTCTGGGCCCACTTGCCTCTGTTCTGCTGGATACACTGGGAACGGAACCCACTGTACAGGTACTTCTGGCAAATGCATTGCGTACGTGATAAAATGGTGAAAAGCCTTCACATCAATAATCGTACAAAGGAAATGCTTTTGTAGATCATCAAAGTTTTCAGTTAACACACACTTGCATGTGCATGTTTGAATAGCCACATCTCAACATGTTCAGCAGAAGTGATGGCGTGCATGGGCCTGTTTCTAAATGAATGAATTATCCACAGTCAGCACTTTTATATCATCTCAAGCACAATGTTCTTCAATCGACTTGGCTCACACATTTTCAGCTGCAAGTCACCAACTGTAGGAAAATCAAGTGACTATATGCACATGCCCTGAGGCATGGTCTTCTCACACACTGCGCGCAATCCTAACCCACTTTTCAGCACCAACATAAGGGCAAAGCAGCTCCAAGGTAAGGGAACAAGCATTCCCTCACTTTGAGGACCCCTCTGTGAGTACCACCCAACTGCAGGATGCAGCACACGTCACATTGGCACAGCTCTGCCAGTACTGAAAAGTGGGTTAGGATTTGGGCCATTGTATACGTATCAAGCTGAAAAAGTTGCATTGATTCAGTGGGCAGTGCATGTGCAGGAAGAGTTTCTGATAGTTTGACTTAAAACCCAAGAGGAAGGGACTGATTAGGCTGCAGAATATAGATAGATGATTTATACAGAATGTTCTTCTTCTACTTCTTGGAAGCCATATAAAAGAGATTTTCAAAGGCAGCTTTCATATGTCTTTGAAAAAGCTTTCACAGCAACCAGTCATTAATTTTGCTGCCTTCATCCAAATGCATTCTAACATGGAAAGTAAAAAATTCAGGACATTGCAGATGATACATTCTAGAGACAAATTCATAAGGCACAGTTGAATGAAAAGAAACAAAAGAGTTATAGCAAGATTACTTTACTCTTCCAATCCCCAGTCTTTGCCCCCCTTCTGGTATGATTTGTAATTATGCAAACCACAGGTATTGCAAGTAGTTAGTTCCAAGCTAATGAAATTATTATTCCAGCTTGATGTCTACAGTGGCTTAAATAGCTCCTCTTCAGCTATCATCCTCTTTGATATCTTGAAATAATGAGCTAAGTAGGTGGAACAACTCTATTTTAATCAAACGTCCTTGGGAGGTTTCTTGGCATAATGTGCAGCTAATCATGAAACAAGTATTTCAAAGCAATCAACTAGGAGCTAATCAAATGCAGGTAATGATTCTGAACTTAAACCAAGGTAAAATTTTGCTAGGTACTTGCACGCACACAAAAACAGAGAAATCATTAACAATCAGGCATCAGATAGTTTTAATAAACATTAAATTCCTCCTTTAGCAACATATGTACAACTTTACAGCCTAATCCTATGCCTGTCTACTCAGAAGTAACTGCCATTGTGTTCAATAGAACTTACTCCCAGGAAAGTGTACATAGGATTGTAGCCTTGGTCAGAAGCCTGGTACTAGATCAGACTAATGAAGCCAAAGCCAACTGATGCCAAATACCCAACTGATGGCAAATACCCAAGTTGCCCAAAAAATGATCAATTCTAGATGACTGAATCATTTTTCTGCCCTCAGTTTGCACATTCTCTAGAATCAGAAGGATTTATGGATACATAAGGAACCAAGATTGCATGAGCATGATCATTCCTTGTCTTGATCATCTTCAATAACTGTGCTAATTATCTTGTTTCTTTTTAAGCATCCTCTTTTTAAAAAATCAGAAACTATTTTGTCTGAAAAGAATGACAGACTATTGACTATTAGGGTCAGTGACCCTAATAAAAGATTCATGCCAATGACAGACTATTAACAGAATGAATACTCACTTATTAAGAGGAAAAACATTTTTAAAAACTTTGGTTTCTAAAAACTGTATTTTTAAATCAACCTCCTTTCTTTGGGCTTTTGTCTTGAACCCAATCTTACAAGAAAAGATGGACCCAGAGCCCATTCCTATCCTCCCCCCAGGATGCAGCCACACCAGAAATGAGCATACTGTATCCAGCAGGGGGTAGGCAGATCAGGAGGCTTAAGAGGAGAAACTGAATGTTAACAAGAAACCCTTTCAGGCAATTGGTTAGGAAGATTGTTCTGAGAAAGCAAAGCAGCATGGCACATTTTGGACATCACATGATGTCATCTGTTCATGTCTCCTTTTGTTTTGCAATACAGAAATAGATCCTTGTGCAGTGGATAATGGTGGCTGCTCCGCACATGCCAATTGTACAAAAGTTTCACCTGGTCAGAGGACCTGCTCATGTCAGAAAGGCTATGCCGGAGATGGCACCATATGCCGGGGTAAGTTTCATGTCTGTTTTGAAGTAGGAGAAATATTGAACACTTCTGAATTAAAAAGTGGAGTTTAACCTCAGAGGCTAAAATGTGTGTAATTGGCCGTACTGAAAACAAACCAAAATAGTATGATAAAAGGGAGCTTGAGATCTAGATGTATCACCCCCCCCCCCACCTTGCAGCCTTGACACCCTCATTCCCTCCCTCCCCCCACATTATCCCATGCATATTGCAAACCTCCTTTCCTGAGCAAATGTCTATCTCCTGTTCAGGTTAGGAAGGAGCGTTAGGCCACTGAGAGGGTGCTTGTCCACCTGCTACGGGGACAGACTGCAGGAGGGCTTGCTCTTTAAACAAAATAAAGATTGAGTAGAAACATCCTTAAAGAATGTTGTTGTGTCCTATCTTGATAATGTGTGTGCATGCATCTCTTTTGCATGCAGAAATTGATTTGTGTTTAGACAACAATGGAGGGTGCCACCGATATGCAGTGTGTGTTAAAACAGGTCCAGGTTTGGTAAGTAAATCCTTTTCCCCTTGTCTTGGAATTCGTTAATGTTGCATTTCTCTTTGGGGGGAAATATTACCCTACACAAGGGGTGTCGAAAGTTTTTGGCAGGAGGGCCACATCGTCTCTCTGACACTGTGTAGGGGGCCGGGGGGGGGGGAGGAAGAATTAATTTACATTTAAAATTTGAATAAATATACATAAGTTTACATAAATGAATATATTAAAGATGAACTTATATGAATGAATGAAGGTCTTGCAATAGCTCAAGGCCTATAAAAGGCCTTGCACAAAACAAAGCTGGCATTTCCTTTGCTGCTGCTGCTGCATCACAGACATGAAACAACAAGCAGTGGGGGGAGCCCTCATCCCACAGCTCACGTGAAAGGTCAAACAGTCACCCTCATGCTGAGAGCAGTTGTGTCAGGCCAGTGTGGGCTCCAACCAATCCCCAGAGGGCCAGAGGCTCATTGGAGACTGGGGGCTCCCTGAGGGCCACATTGAGAGGCCTCGAGGGCCGCAAGTGGCCCCAGGGCCGGGGTTTGGGCACCCTTGCCCTACACTGACTTATTCACGTCTTCTGCTATCCAAGTCCAGTTTGTCTCCCAAACTGCCAACAGCATCACTAGGGGCGGCGGCACCCAAGGCCGAGATGACATCATCACATCACATGATGTCATCACGTCATGTTACCTTGGGTGCGCCTTTCTTTAGAACTCTAGAGTGCTTCCCGGCAGGTGCTTTAATTCACTGTACTGAGCCACTATCTTAAAGGCAAAAAAATGACAGAACGATGAATGCGTATTAGATTTTTTGCTGTTTTTCACTTCAACCCCACAGTGAGGCTGGAGTGGGGCTTTGGCTCCTGCACTGCTTTTTTGGTGAGTGGAGAGAGGGAGGTGGGCTGGCTCATCAAGCGGGGCAGTAATTGATTAGACAACAGTGTCCTGTTCATGTCTTTAAAATTGCACTTCTTGCTCAACTGAGGTCAACCACTTTAGTGGAGATACGAGATGGGTGGTGCAGATGCAGAGATGGACCTTGCACAGCATGTCTAAGGCTTGCCATCAGGATGGATTTCCACTTCCTTCCATCTGTAAGCTCCTGGGCTTCCCAATCACATGGAAAGAACCCAACGCATGTTGTCCTCATTCAGGATCCATGTAACAGTTATGCTGAACACTTGGAGGTCAGGAGCATGGGTAGTGAATGCATTCTGCTTTTCCATGAGTTCAGTGTAACATGAAAAGTGCATATATAATGCATATATATGCATATATAATGAAAATCCACGGGGTTTGTTTTGTTTTTTAGCTTTTTAATCATTGTAAACTGTTTTTAACTGTTTTTCGTGTTGTATTTTTAAATTGTTTGTTAGCCGCCTTGTGTGCCCGTTGGGCAAAAAGGTGGGGTACAAATTAATAAAATAATAATAATAATAATAATAATAATAATAATAATAATAATAATAATAATAATAAAATATATATATAGGTGACTATGTTTACTTCATTTGGAAGGTGCCTGATGGCTTTGAAGTGTGGCACCCAGACACACAAGGGATTCTTAAGTTATCTCTCCACAAATTGCACTGTTTTTCATTGGGGATACACAACAACAGGCTCCGGTAGCTGTGTTTGCATGCCATCTCCCCACCCCACTCCACACAAATCAGCAGCTGCAGGCAGAATGGGAAGGTAACAGGAATCTAGAGAAAAGATCTGTGTTTGTGTTTACCTTCAGGCAGATAATCTGCTGCTTTTCCTATCTGTAGTTTTGTTTGCAGTTTGGTGCGGAAAACGTTGTCATTCGTTTGTTTTGTCTCTCCAGGTTGCCTGCTACTGTCTTCCTGAATACAGTGGTGATGGAATTAAGGAATGTGAGCTGATTAATCCTTGCAAGGAGGTTTGTCTTCCCTAAGCTGATGGGGCAGTCAGAGTACTACCAGTTGGCATTGACATGCTCTTTCTCTCCAAGCCCTTCTCAACTAAGACTGCAATCCTATACACACTTACTTGAGAGTAAGCCTCATTGAATACAGTGGGGTTTACTTCTGAGTAAACACATAAGAACATAAGAACAGCCCCACTGGATCAGGCCATAGGCCCATCTAGTCCAGCTTCCTGTATCTCACAGCGGCCCACCAAATGCCCCAAGGAGCACACCAGATAACAAGAGACCTCATCCTGGTGCCCTCCCTTGCATCTGGCATTCTGACATAACCCATTTCTAAAATCAGGAGGTTGCGCATACACATCATGGCTTGTACCCTGTAATGGATTTTTCCTCCAGAAACTTGTCCAATCCCCTTTTAAAGGCGTCTAGGCTAGACGCCAGCACCATATCCTGTGGCAAGGAGTTCCATAGGAATGTGGACTACACGCTGAGTAAAGAAATATTTTCTTTTGTCTGTCCTAACCCTCCCAACACTCAATTTTAGTGGATGTCCCCTGGTTCTGGTATTATGTGAGAGTGTAAAGAGCATCTCCCTATCCACTCTGTCCATCCCCTGCATAATTTTGTATGTCTCAATCATGTCCCCCCTCAGGCGTCTCTTTTCTAGGCTGAAGAGGCCCAAACGCCGTAGCCTTTCCTCATAAGGAAAGTGCCCCAGCCCCATAATCATCTTAGTCGCTCTCTTTTGCACCTTTTCCATTTCCACTATGTCTTTTTTGAGATGCGGCGACCAGAACTGGACACAATACTCCAGGTGTGGCCTTACCATAGATTTGTACAACGGCATTATAATATTAGCCGTTTTGTTCTCAATACCCTTCTTAATGATCCCAAGCATTGAATTGGCCTTCTTCACTGCCGCCGCACATTGGGTCGACACTTTCATTGACCTGTCCACCACCACCCCAAGATCTCTCTCCTGATCTGTCACAGGATACGTATAGGCTTGCACTGTCCATTTCACTGGAGTTATCCAATGAAATTGCATTTTGGTATTTGCTGTGTGTGCAAGTGGTATGTTACATCACGGAGGTCTGTTTTTCTTAAGGGTCCCCGTAGTGTTTATAACACGTACTGTAGCAGGCTGGCAATCTTAGGGTTGGCTTTTAACTCAGAGATATTTGTCCCTGAATAGTTTTTATTTTATGCATCCCAAGGTGTTGTGTTACTCTTGAGTCAAGCGCATGAAATCTGTGAGACATTGACTGCAAAAGTGAAGCCCAATGGATTGAGGAACCCCTCCTGACATTGGTTTTCAGCCTTTCTGTCTTCAGGGAACCCTTTCTACTCTGACTTGTTTCTCAAGGAACAGTGCATTGCAGAGGAACCTGGAATGTGCTTAGCTCTTGGGTGTCACCATTATCTCCTATGAACATGTTTCCTAGACAGAAAGTCCCAAGAAGAGAGAAGGAAAACTGTATTTGGGCAGCAGTACTGGGAGAGGACTTTTAATATCTACCATGTGCCATTTCTCTGATTAGAATTGTATTTCCCTGCTCTCCAAAGCTCCTGTGAACCACACTGGGAACAAAGACAGTAATCAGGGACTGCCTTTTTTTCTGGCTGGGCATGTAGCAACTATGTAGGACACAGGAAATGTTTTTAATTGGAGAAATGATGTGGTAGGAAAGGTGAAAAACCTGCCTGCCTGGTGCTGCTGCTCCCATTCAGTTTACACTCACACCATCCCCTTAACCCAGTTATGCCCAGCGCACTGGTGTACACATTTGATTCCTGTTGCACATATGCAACGTCGGGTAGAAATGGCTTAAGCTTTATAGCACTTTCTGAGTGGGCAAAGCGTTCACCCCATTGTCCTGATGTAGTGCTTACAACAATCCTGATCTGAACAGTGTTGTCCCCATACAACAGCTGGGAATGCTGAGGCTGAGTGGCATGTCCAAGGCCACCTAGTGAATTCATGATAGTGTGATGAAGTTCAAACCAGGGAAATCCTGATTCGCAGCTCTGTTTCTTAGAACTTCACCAGCAATTAACTTGATGGTGATTGTATTTGCTTATTTATTTGTATGCTGCCTTTCAGGCCAAGGTCTGCCAAAGTGGTTTGCAGGCCATAAACAATGAAATGATTCTTTTTTTTTCCTCCTATACTGGGCCACAGATGTGAGGGCAGGACTTGGCGGCTGCTGGCTCTTCCTCACACAGCAGTTCTAATTGACAGCAAAGGGGGAGGGGTGAGATGGCAGCAGGCCTGACCTCAGCCCAGGTGTTCTGAATCAGTTCTGATGTCAGCAGCCCCCAAGAAAAGAGAACACCAGGAGAACTTGGCAGCAGCTGACAGTCATAGCATAGCTAGGGGGGATGCAAAATGGTAAGTAAATGCAGGCTCCGGAACGTGAGTATAAGGAGCCCCTACCACTCGCCCTCAGAGCCTTTCAGGCAGCAAGAGTAACACACAGGGGCTGCTTGCACTCATGTTTGAGAGCCTGCACTTATTTTGGATTTGATACATCTCTAGCTGCACTACTGCATAGGGGGCATGATTTACAAACCAGGAGGTGCCATCAATGTGGAAGTTTGGTCAGGAAATAATGTGAGTTTTGCAATGTTGCATTTCACAATATTCAACCAGCGAACTCTGATGGGTGCTTTAAGTGAGGTTGTCCTTAATGGTTTTGATTTTTTTTTTTTTGCTTTTTTGAAATTTTCTGTATGCCAATCTTGACTGTATTTTTATACAGAACAGTGGAATATTTTAGACATCATGGAAGTGTTTTTAAAAGTCCTACTAGGTAGTATTTCAGTTCACTGGCTAAATTGCCTGCCCTTGATTTTTCTTGGCAGAACAATGGAGGCTGCAGTCCACTCGCTCTCTGTCTTGCCCATCGCTCTGGGAGCCGAACCTGCATTTGTTGGAGGAGCACCGGAGATGGGTTTAAATGCAAGAGGACAGTCTGGCGGGTAAGCAGCACTTTTTCAGAGACAAGGGCTGCAGTAACTTCTTTTTCTGAAACAGCCCTACGGAGGTTTTCCTGATGAAGGGGGAAAGTTGCAGAAGACCCAGTAAATGTAGCAACACAGAGATCCTGCTCTGATTGCTTCAATTGTAGTGGAGTGATTCACTTCAATCTGAAGAAAAGTAGGGGGGAACTCACAAAGTTACCCCCATGATTGCAGGAATGCTGTCATAGGAGATGGCTGTTAAAAATGCTTCCACCAAACCAAAAGCAATTCTAACAGTAGTGTTTGACTGCATACTGGTTACTCTCTTTTAAAACGCAAGCAGTGCCCAGTGTAGTTGAAACACTACTATTGAAAAGCACAGCAATTTCAGTTTTGGAAACATGATAGAATTTTATGGTCAAGTGAACATCATGCAAATCTATGGCTAAATCATGCAAGATTCAGAGGCAAGCTTCCTACTTGAGCCACTTGTCACTGGTGTTCTGGGGGGGGGGCGAAGATGACAAAATGCTAACTTCTACGGGTGTCTGGCCGCTTGTGTAAAATGGCCCGTCCTTGCCTTCAGAGCCCATCATGACTGCAAAAGCTTTGGCTTTTACAGTCGCAATTGGCTCTGAAGGCAATGAGGAGGGGCCACTTTATACTGGCAGCCAGGCGACTGAAGAAACAGGAACACCAGTGCCACTTGTCCCTCACTGTTCATTGAAAGAGAAAGGAGTTTTAAACTTCCAGTTCTGCTTGGAATTAGAATAAGTTGGGATTTGCTGTGGTGTCTGAAACCAGCACATCCGAGCTTGTTCTAACCAAAGTTTATGAACTAGCAGGACATGAAACTGGGATTCAGTTCAAATGCCAGTTTGTTCTAAAGTTTCAGTCAATACCAGAAATTGAAAACTTCCTCCTTTTACATGTGAAGGGAAGTAGGGAGTGCGTAAGCCCCAAACTCATGAGCATCCCATGGAACCAGGACTAGCAGCACAATCCTATGCATGTCTACTCAAAAGTAAGTCCCTGAATTCAATGGAACTTACTCCCAGGTAAGTGTGTATAGGATTGCAGCCTTAATCATGTCTGATCCTGGTTCCATATGATATCCATTGTTTCTTTGGGCTTGAAGCGACTGTCAGAAGCCATTTTTATGTCTAAGGGCACAATCCAAACTCGCCCTTGAGCTGGCGCAAATCCTTTGCGCCGGCCCAGGAGGGTTGCAAACATGCTGTAAAGCATGTTTGTGCCTTCTCTAGAGTTGGCGGGGCCGGTGCAGAAATACACACTGGCCTGCAGAGGCTGAATCCAGCCTCCGCGCCAACTCTGGCAAGGAGGCTATCATCTGCTGAGCTTGGCCGATGCAAGGGTCTGAGGTGGGCAGAGAGGAGGTAGGAGGGAGGTGTTCCTGGGCAGGCGGGAGGGTGGGGACGGGTGGTCCTGGGGGTGGGCGGGGAGCAGGAGGAGGGGCTGGGAGCCAGCAGATAAGCCGGATCCTAGCCCCCTGTTCCCAAGCAGCTACAAGCTGCTCTACTCTCCTCAAATATATGCCACCTCCAGAGGTGGTGCAAATTCGAGAAGACCCATTGGGGCTGGGGTGGCTTACCCAGAGGTAAGGGAAAGAGTTTCCCATTGTGTCAGGCGGAGTCACTTTGGGCCCTTCTCTTGCACTGATTGTGCTGTAAATCTGCAATGTGAGAAGCAGGGTGTGTCTAAATGTTTGTTCATTTCTAGATTGAATCTTCACTAGACATTTTTTAAAGATTCATCGTTAATTAGAGTTGCTTTGGGTTTGTTTTTAGGAACTCGCTGCAAGAGAAAGTGCATCCGTATTCCTGCAATACTTATCAGTGGGTATCTTTATTGTTATTCTTTTAAAGACATATAACCATGGTGGGATCTGGAGAATCTCTTCCAAGAACTGTATTTTCATTCCTACAAAGAGGAAGCACTCATTGCTCTCAATTCTTCTTCTGCTCTAGAAAGTCCCCCAACATTCAGGAGTGGAGTTTTTTGGGGTACAATGACGGGCTGCAGTGGAGCCCCATTGCATGTGAGGCATGTCACTTGTGAGCACAATCCTAAACACATTTTGGCCGGCACTAGTCCCTTGCGTCAGCCCAGGAGGGTCACAAAGGTGCCGTAAAGCACGTTTGCACCTCCATGGGAGTAAGTCATGCCAGCACACAGAGGTGCGCCAGCCTGTGGAGGCCAAATCCAGCCTCGCCAGTGGCAAGGAAAGGTAAGTCTGTGCTGGCCGAGCTCAGTCAGTGCAGGGGAACAGGCAGAGGCCACCTCATCCAGCGCTGCTGCAGCTCTCCCCAGTGCAAGGAGAAAAGTCTCTCGTTGCCTCTGGCTGAGCTACAGTCAGCCCCAAACTTGTGCTGGATACAGCGCAGGCCTACTGGCCTTCCTGTTCCAGCACAAGTTAGGATTGCACTGTGTGTGTTTCTTAGGATCCAACCTGCCAGTGTTTTCTTTTGCATGACTTGCTTTGTGGCATGTGTATGTGTGGTGTTAATCTTCTGACATGTCTTTGTGGTACGTAGGACCATAACGTTACTGAGTTGACGGGATTTGGACCGTATACTGTGTTTGTCCCCCATGTTGATGCCGTACGGAACAGCACCACAGTAAGTAGGTCTTCACATTGCATTTGAAAGCCAGGCTCTGCCAGTCTTTCCATAGAGTGTTTCTCTCTGTGCTGGTCTGTCTTTCTTTGGATTCTGCTTAACTAAAAGAAGTTCCATAGAAGGCCATGAAAGTCAGCCGTTTCGACTACGGGAGGATCTTTCCTCAGGCAGAGTCATGCTTCAAATAAACAGGAACTTTCTCCATCCAGATGGAAGCTCCACTTGACCAATTCATGTTGTACAAAGCTGAATTTCCATTGATTGTGTGACTTTCACTGCGTTTTCTTTAGTATATGAAAGATGGTGATGCAGTAGGCTAATGTGATTTGCTGGTACCTTTTCTCCATGTTTAAAAGAAGTGTTTTTGCATTTCTTTCTTGAGAAATAGATCCATCATTCGCCAGTCTTAAGTCCTTGAATAAAGATTGAGTTTCAGCAGCTGTAGCATCCAGTTAATTTGTTATATTGAGGGGTGTACTCAGCTCAAACGCTTGAGCTGGTTTCAGTGCTGTGAACCTGCACCTGACTCTTACCGCAATGTTTTCTGTAGTTTTCAGAATGGAAAAGAGAGGGCCACATTCAGGATTTGCTTCGCTATCACATAGTCAGCTGTCAGTCACTGAAGTCCGATGACTTGGAGTTGCTCGATTCCATCACAGCTTTATCAGGGCACAAAATAAGTATTTCTATGAAAAAGGTATTGGTACTGTTTATTTTTAATTCCATGTTGTCCATAAGCTGTCCATGCTTTACTGTTTTGTTTCAGTGTTCTTCCCCTTTCCCTGCCCCTCCACAGTCTGGATTTGCCAGTAGCCACGAGGCCCAAAGATCACCTTCTAGCCCACAGAATGAAAAAGCAGTAAAAAAAACAAAAAACAAAAAACTAGGCTGTGTGGAAATGTTTGTTTCTGTAGAGCAGTGATTTTCAGTTGGTGTGCCAGAACACATTGGTGTGCTGTGACTGTTCTGCAGGTGTGCCACAGAAGTTTGGAGCACAGTGGTTGAAAATGGCAGAACATAAGAACATAAGAACAGCCCCACTGGATCAGGCCATAGGCCCATCTAGTCCAGCTTCCTGTATCTCACAGCGGCCCACCAAATGCCCCAGGGAGCACACCAGATAACAAGAGACCTCATCCTGGTGCTCTCCCCTACATCTGGCATTCTGACTTAACCCATTCCTAAAATCAGGAGGTTGCGCATACACATCATGGCTTGTACCCCATAATGGATTTTTCCTCCAGAAACTCGTCCAATCCCCTTTTAAAGGCGTCTAGGCTAGACGCCAGCACCACATCCTCTGGCAAGGAGTTCCACAGACCGACCACGCGCTGAGTAAAGAAATATTTTCTTTTGTCTGTCCTAACCCGCCCAACACTCAATTTTAGTGGATGTCCCCTGGTTCTGGTATTATGTGAGAGTGTAAAGAGCATCTCCCTATCCACTCTGTCCATCCCCTGCATAATTTTGTATGTCTCAATCATGTCCCCCCTCAAGCGTCTCTTTTCTAGGCTGAAGAGGCCCAAACGCCGTAGCCTTTCCTCATAAGGAAGGTGCCCCAGCCCCGTAATCATCTTAGTCGCTCTCTTTTGCACCTTTTCCATTTCCACTATGTCTTTTTTGAGATGCGGCGACCAGAACTGGACACAATACTCCAGGTGTGGCCTTACCATAGATTTGTACAACGGCATTATAATACTAACCGTTTTGTTCTCAATACCCTTCCTAATGATCCCAAGCATAGAATTGGCCTTCTTCACTGCCACCGCACATTGGGTCGACACTTTCATTGACCTGTCCACCACCACCCCAAGATCTCTCTCCTGATCTGTCACAGACAGCTCAGAACCCATCAGCCTATATGTGAAGTTTTGATTTTTTGCCCCAATGTGCATGACTTTACACTTACTGACATTGAAGCGCATCTGCCATTTTGCTGCCCATTCTGCCAGTCTGGAGAGATCCTTCTGGAGCTCCTCACAATCACTTCTGGTCTTTACCACTCGGAAAAGTTTGGTGTCATCTGCAAACTTAGCCACTTCACTGCTCAACCCTGTCTCCAGGTCATTTATGAAGAGGTTGAAAAGCACCGGTCCCAGGACAGATCCTTGGGGCACACCGCTTTTCACCTCTCTCCATTGTGAAAATTGCCCATTGACACCCACTCTCTGCTTCCTGGCCTCCAACCAGTTCTCAATCCAGGAGAGGACCTGTCCTCTAATTCCCTGACTGTGGAGTTTTTTCAGTAACCTTTGGTGAGGGACCGTGTCAAACGCCTTCTGAAAGTCCAGATATATAATGTCCACGGGTTCTCCCGCATCCACATGCCTGTTGACCTTTTCAAAGAATTCTATAAGGTTTGTGAGGCAAGACTTACCCTTACAGAAGCCATGCTGACTCTCCCTCAGCAAGGCCTGTTCGTCTATGTGTTTTGAGATCCTATCTTTGATGAGGCATTCCACCATCTTACCCGGTATAGATGTTAGGCTGACCGGCCTATAGTTTCCCGGGTCCCCCCTCTTTCCCTTTTTAAAAATAGGCGTGACATTTGCTATCCTCCAATCTTCTGGCACTGTGGCCGTTTTGAGGGACAAGTTGCATACCTTAGTCAAGAGATCTGCAACTTCATTCTTCAATTCCTTAATAACCCTTGGGTGTATGCCATCAGGGCCTGGTGACTTATTGATCTTTAATTTATCAATGAGGTCTGAAACATCTTCTCTTTTAACCTCTATCTGACTTAACTCCTCGGTCAGAAGGGGCCGTTCGGGCAGCGGTATCTGCCCGAGGTCTTCTGCCGTGAAGACAGATGCAAAGATCATTTAATTTCTCTGCCATCTCTAAGTCTCCTTTTATCTCCCCTTTCCCTCCCTCACCATCCAGAGGGCCAACCGCTTCTCTGGCGGGTTTCCTGCTTCTAACATATTTGAAGAAGCTTTTATTATTCCCCTTAATGTTGCTGGCCATGCGTTCCTCATAGTCTCGCTTGGCCTCCCCTATCACCTTCTTACATTTCTTTTGCCACAGTTTATGTTCCTTTTTATTCTCTTCATTAGGGCAAGACTTCCATTTACGGAAGGAAGCTTCCTTGCCCTTCACAGCCTCTCTAACTTGGCTGGTTAGCCATGCGGGCACTCTCCTGGATTTAGTGGAACCCTTCTTTCTTTGCGGTATACACCTCTGCTGGGCCTCTATTACTGTTGTTTTAAGCAGCCTCCATGCACTCTGGAGAGACTGGACTCTTTCTACCCTCCCTTTCAGCCTCCTTCTAACCAGCCTCCTCATTTGAGGGAAGTCCGCCCGTCGGAAGTCAAGGGTTTTTGTTAGAGATTTGCCTGGTATTCCTCCCCCAATGTGCACGTCAAAACGGATCGCAGCATGATCACTGTTCCCCAATGGCTCAGTAACGTTTACATCTCTAACCAGGTCCTGCGTACCGCACAAAATTAAATCCAGAGTCACCTGTCCTCTGGTGGGCTCCGTGACTAGCTGATCTAAGCCACAGTCATTTAGCACGTCAAGAAATCCGGTTTCCTTATCGTGACCAGAACACAAATTGACCCAGTCAATATGAGGATAATTGAAGTCCCCCTTGATTACAACCCTGTCCTTCCTTGTCACCTCCCTGATCTGTTTCCTCATTTCAAGGTCCCCATCAGATTTCTGGTCTGGAGGACGATAGCACACCCCCAGTATTACATCGCTGCTCAAGCCTGGTAATTTAACCCACAGAGATTCTACGGTGGAGTCGGACCCACCTTCAATCTCTACTTTGCTGGATTCTATCCCTTCCTTAACATAAAGGGCCACCCCACCTCCAACACGCCCCTGCCTGTCCCTCCTGTAGAGTTTATAGCCCGGGATTGCGGTATCCCACTGATTCTCCGCATTCCACCAGGTTTCCGTTATGCCCACTATGTCAATATTTTCCCTTGTCACCAGACATTCCAGTTCTCCCACCTTTGCTCGTAGACTTCGGGCATTCGCATAAAAGCATTTATACACGGAATGCCCCAGGATGGGCTGCTTATTCGCTCCTTTGTCCCCGCATCCTCTCATTGTGCCAAACTGTCTATCACATCCCATCTCCCTACCTTTCCCAATTTCTTCTCCTACCCTGCCTTTGTCTAGTTGTTCTCTAACCTCCCCATCCTCATCCCATAGGGATGAGGAGTCCCGAACCGGATGCCCCTCGGCTCCTGTCGGCCTTCCCCCAGGGATCAGTTTAAAAGCTGCTCTGCCACCTTTTTAATGTTATGCGCCAGCAGTCTGGTTCCATTCTGGTTCAAATGGAGCCCGTCCCTCTTGTACAGGCAGAAAAACTCTGCCAGGTTCTGTGGCTCTGTTTCTAGGGCAAAGAGTCTCCAGCAAGCATCTGCTGGTAAGCGATGTGGCCATGCATGCACTCCAGAGTTTTAAAGAGGCTCCAGCAAGTAAGCAAGTTTCTTTAGAACTCTTTGCTTGCTGGAGACTCTTTACTAAAGTGTCTGCCAGCAAGCACTGTCAACAAGTTCTCTCCTGCAAGCATTTACCAGCAAGTGATGCAGCCCCCTATGCACTCCAAAATTCTTGTTAAAGACTCTTTAAAACTCTGGAACATATGTGTGGCTGCATTGCAGCCACATTGCATTCCCTTCTGGCCTGGTACTCAGGGTGGACCACTGCCCTGCCCCTGCTTGCTACACCACTGATGAGAGGTGGTGGCTTTTCAGTCCCCAAGTCTCTCTGTAGACTTGTTGCCTATACGTAGTTTGAGTGCAGGAAAACAACAACTGCAGTGCACCCTGGAGGGAAGATGCTCACTGTTTACTTTGCCTATTCTGCAGTTGCTTTATGTTCCTTGGAACTTGGTTATTTCTCCCAGTATTGATCGCTCAGGAGCTCATCCAATAGAACTGCTTTGTAGAGGACAATTAGCAAAATGCTTCTTGGAAGGTGCATTTCACTGAGAATGTGTTCTATGACCCTTCTTTCTCAGAACAGTGTGTATTTAAATGGAGAAGCAAAGATAATTGAAAGTGACGTTAGTGGAGAGAATGGTGTCATACACTTCATTGACAAGATCTTAGTCCCATATGACCTGCAGAATCACAACATTTCCGCCAATCTATCCGAGGTACGTCTAAAATAATGAGTCACTGAAAACGTGTATCATCTTTTCTGCTCAGCTCTACATTGAAATTTTGACTCCCTAATATCCAGCCAGTTGTCCTAGCTATTCATTAGATAATTGAATCCGTCTCAGGTAATTGTGTGCAGTGCTCAGTGGCGGAGGGGAGAGAACCACTGTATTTTCTGTGGCAATCTCCTTAGCTGCTGCATTTAGAAGGTGTCATGAATAAGTATATGTTAGGCCTAGGTTAGCATGTGAAGCCTGAACCAAACTAAGACAGTGTAACTGAGAAGTTGCTAGCAGTTCCTAGCTGCAGGAATGTGAGTAAATAAACAAAAGGATTGTTGTCTCTCCTTGGATGGCCAGAAAGGACAGATAGCAAGAATAACAACCCATTGGAATGTTTAGCACCTTAGCAGACAGAGAGGCGCCTTATCAAGTGTGATGGAGTCCAGCTATGGATCTCCAGTTGGGTGGGGTAAGAACTAGGAGGAGTTAGCAACCAGGCCAACTTCGAGAAGGTTCTGTTCCGCAAGGGTCTGATTGGACAGTCTAAATAAGTATGAAGTCACCTCAGTACTAGTAGCATAAGAATAATGAGTGCCCGGGGGATGTGAGGGGTTCCTTCTTGGACAGAGCTTTTGGGTGCAACATCCAGCACGCGTGTGAGCTCCTTTGTCCATCATGGGCACCTGGCCTCATAGGTAGCCCTGGAGCTAAGAGATCTACAAGAGAAGCTGACTCAGGTGAAAGATAGGTATTAATAGAGATAGCCAGCTAGCTTTATTATTTTATTCCTGATAGGTTTTCTAGATGTTTATGCCTCTAGCATTTGCTGCCTTATTGTAGAGTGTGTAACCTTATGTACTTAATAAACTAAAATACCTTTTACCAAGTTGTTTCATTGTCTGTTGGGGACAAAGGTTCAGAATCCTGCCTAGCTATTCAGCAAGCTACCAAGTGCTCATTGAGGTCTAGTAACTTGAGGACTGAAGCTTAATTGGAGAAAGAGCTCAGTGCCTGCAAGGGATAGAATTAAGCCTAGAGGGTCTCAGTGTCCCTGGACTGAGGCACTGGCACATACAGTTGTGGTGGCAGTATTACTGGACAGGGGGCCTTGAAGGCATTAGGGTTTGTGAACCAAGAACTCTGAGCACACCAACCCCCCCTAAGTTTGTGACAGACCTGCCCTCTAATTCCCTGACTGTGGAGATTTTTCAGTAGCCTTTGGTGAGGGACCATGTCAAACGCCTTCTGAAAGTCCAGATATATAATGTCTACGGGTTCTCCCGCATCCACTTGCCTGTTGACCTTTTCAAAGAATTCTATAAGGTTCGTGAGGCAAGACTTACCCTTACAGAAGCCATGCTGATTCTCCCTCAGCAAGGCCTGTTCGTCTTTGTGTTTTGAGATTCTATCTTTGATGAGGCATTCCATCATTTCTGACGCACTGGCACATACAGGGTGGTGGCAGTACTATTGAGCAGAGGGGCCTTGAGGGCTTTAGGGTTCGAAAACCAAGAACCCTGAGCACCCCAAACCCCCCTTTGTTTATGACAGAAGGCTATTACGGACCATGGTTTGGCTATAGTAGGAGGGAGTCATGGGTAGGTACTGTGGAATTTCATTTAATGCCTCCTATCATTTCTTTCCTAAATCTATCATGAGTGTTGTGTATTTGGTAGGAGGTACAGCTTAGATATTTCAGAAATGAAAGGGATAGTTGTATTCTTTTTCTCTTAAGTGTACCAAATCCAGGTATCAGTAGATGTACACTTACTTGGAAGTAAGGCAGTTGAACAGGAGAAAGTGTTTACTTCTGATTAAACATATACAAGATGCAGTGTAAGAGAAACTCAAATTGTAAGGAATCTCCTTCCTCATTTTATAAATGGGATATGAAAGGTTCAGCTCTGCCATGTCTGCTTGTTTGTCAGTATAACAGCATGAAGTTCACCCAAGGACAATCCAGATTGTCAGAGAGGGAAGAAGATAGTAGGGTTTTTCAGATATAAAAACATTGAAACAGAGGAAGATGTGACCTGGTTCAGGTTGTTTAGCATAACTGAGGTACATCAGAGATATGCAGTTCATCTGATAACAAACCAGCATGGATCACTGTCATATTATAAAGCTCTCTCCTTAGGAATTTGTGTCAGTAGGCCATATGAATTACCACATCACTGATATGGGTGTCAATTTTTGCATCCTTCTGAAGCCCAGTCTTGCTTCATGTTTCTTTAGTTTAGTTTCTTTAGCTTCAGTTCCTCTACTGACTTCCTCTGTGGTTCCATGTGCTTTTGCTTCAGAGATGAAATCTAGCAGTTAGGAGAAAGTCCCACCAGGTGGGTGGTCAAATGACACAGCACATTCTTTGCAGGGGTTCAACCCTTGCCATCTCCAGGTAGAGCAGAGAGAGATCTCTATCTGAAACCCTGAAGGGTCGCTGCTAGTCATTGTCTGAGCTGGGTGAACCAATTGTCTGACTCAGTAGAAGGCAGTTTCTTAAAGTCACATATTAGAATAGGAGATTTTGTTCCCTATGTGTCTAAATAGGTAAAAGTAGTTCATGATAATTAATAACTGGAAGAATAAATACGATGCTGCTATGTTAGGAAGTATGAATGTCAATGTGCTGAGTCATCTCAGTATCATCTTGTATATAACTGTAGTGCCACTGGTCATAAGATCTCCTGGGGCTGGCAACTCACTGACTCAGCATTTGTATTCTGCTTGGCAATCCAGAGACCTTGTTTCTAATTGCATCTTTTCTCATTGCTTTCCAGAAAACCATCACAGAGGTTGCAGCAGCTTATGGGTACAAAATCTTCAGCAAGCTTCTAGTGGTAAGCTAATTACCCTTTTTCAAACTGTAGTGCTTGTAATTAAGGATTCCTCTCTCAGGGTTTGAGGTCTGGTTAGGCCTTCACAGAATTTCACCCATTGTGCTGCAAACACATGCACAGCATTTACAATATGCCCTTACAGCCTGGAGATCAAGATGTTTGTCTCCTGCAGAAGCATTCTGTAATAAGGCATTCTAGAAACCTGAGATCACTAACTTTGTTAAAAAAAAAAAAAAACCTTCATAGCTCTTCATCTCCAAGAGTCTTTCCAGGTAGCTAACCTGTATAATGCACAGTAAGGTAGCAGATGTCAAGAAATCAGGTGATCTACAGCAAGAATCTTACTTTATAGATAAAATCTACCTATATGGGGCATACACAGCACTGCTATAAAACTGCCTGGTCTGATGATATTGATGGTACAGTAGTGAGCTGAATCTGGTAGTTCTCTGCTGTGACAGTGCACGTTGGGTGTTCATAAATGGTACTTTGCTTAGGAGACGATAAAGCCTCTCTCTTCATCCTTTTCCTAGGCAAATTACATTTATCAACATTACACCATCACCACCGAGTTCTCACCACTTGCAGCTCATCAATAACTAGAGGTGTTCTTAAACATTTTTAATAATAATAATAAATAATAATAATAATACAGGTATTTATATACCGCCTTTCTTGGTCGTCAGATTTCACCTCAGACTTTATTCAAGGCGGTTTACATAGGCAGGCTGATTAAATCCCCATAGGGGATTTTTATTTTTTTCATAGATTTTGTTATTTTCCAAGGAGGAAAAGTGCAGAAAGCAATGTTGTGTGTTTTTATTCCAAGGGTGCATTTATAAATTATAATTATAAATTGTAATATCTTTAAAAGTGTACTAGGTAGCTGACATAGGTGGTATAGTATTAGCATATGTATCCACAGTCAATTAGTATTTAAAATGGTGCTTTTTGATCAATTTTGAACTTTTTTTACACAATGAGTGCATAACGCTGTGTAGTGTATTTCATAATTCCTGAAAAATCATAATTCTATCAATAACTAATTGTCACTATTATCCAATATGACCAATTCTTAGAACAGATAGTTCCAAGTGCTGCTATATAACCCCTGGTAAACATTAGCAAGAGTGAGTATGTTTGCATTCGAACACAACGTTTCTGCTTTTGGCTTTGCATAGAATAACGGAATGGCATAAGTTGTTTCTTTTGTTTTTGACATTTTCTTTATATATGCCTTTGCCCCTAAGTGCAGGATTGCAACCTTTTTATTTATGAACACATTTCTGCCCTGCTGTGCAGTCAGTCTCCCAAAGATGCTCACAATTAAGATTCCCCCAAATCATTTGCAATAAATTAAAAAATAAATTCCAGTAGCACTGCAAAAGCAGCAGCAGCAGCAGCAATTGACCTGATAAATGTGCAGTGCAAGTTCAACAAAGACCAGTTACAAAACCGTCAGTCAGAAGTCCCATCCCCTTTTCCACCAGACCACTGAAAGCTCTTCTGAAAAGGGCTTGTATGAAGCCTGCATCTCTTTGCTTGCTAGTACATAGTGGAACCCCCATTACAGGTAATGATGGTGACATGTTCCCTTGCGTGTCACCACCCTTTGCCCTGCCCACCCAGGCACATGAGCACAAAGCTTCGAATCCTGGACATCCAGATATCGCCGGCCCGAGAGACGGGGCGAGCGTACATATAAAAGTGCACTCGCCCCACTTGCCTGTCAGTTGCGCTCTGACTGGTGATCTCCTGCCCATTTGACAGACTGATGACTAGCTGATCGCTTCAGGGCCTGGTAGGAATTTTTGCCTTCAGTTTGATTGACTTTAAGCTGGTAGTTTTTCGCCTATCCCAGTCTGTTTTGGGTGGGTGAGTTTTTAGTTTGCCTTCCCTTGGTCACTTTAGGCAGGAGACAGGCGGGGGAGGGGTTAGGAAGCTGTTATTGGTGTCCAACTGAGGCAGCATGGCTGAGGATGTGCCAGGGCCGTTCACATGTTGCATACTCGGCTCAGTGAGGCTGGTGGGCTTTTCTTGGCTGAATTTGCTAAGGCTACCTTTGTCTTGGCCTGGGTGAGCTGGTGCTGTCACACTGCCTCAACTCAGTGGGTCGGCGAGGACAGACTTAACTGGTCTCTGACCAGTTTGAGTCTTGAGTCAGGTGGACGCCTGTTTGATCTTCCGGATGAACTGGGGAGGAAGACAGCTAGGGCCGTTTCCCCACTAAAACCTGCAAGCTATGGGCTAAGTTTATTGTTCTTTGTTTAATAAAGTGACCCTTAACTCCAAGTTTTGGTCTTGCGTACTTATTTGGGGGTGCATGGGTAATGGGTATCTGAAGCTTCTTGTTTTTCAGACAGAGGGTTTTCTTCATTGTTCCAGAGGGCTGGTTATGCAAAACTGTTTCCTGATTGACATGGCATGCACACTATTATGCCATTTTACTGTGGAGTGAGTTATGCATCCATGTTGTTCTCTGTTCAGGATGCAGAAATTCTTTCGCTGGTTAACAATACCTTTCACCAGCCCTTCACCATGTTGTGGCCAACAGATGAAGCACTAAGCTCCCTTCCTGAAAACATGCAAAAATGGCTGTATCATAAAGAGCACCGTGACAAGCTGGCTGCTTATCTCAAAGGGCACATGATCAGGGACACACAGGTAAACTGAGCAACAAAATGTACTTGCCTTTTGATTTGCTTTATAATCAGAACTCAGTGTGTTCATTCCAACAAAAGCCTTCCTCCCTGATGGAAATGTTGCTGTGGGTGGAGGAAAAGAGCATTTTGGTGATGTTATGAACAGTATTTCTCTATGCAAATCCAAACAAATTATTTATTTAAAGGATTTACATCCTGCTTTTCCCATTATAATATAGGGTGCTGAAGCTGGCATATTAATTCAAAGGGTCAGTTGCACAACCAGATCTTTAACTGGTTAATTCAGTGGGGCTACCTATTAAGGTTATGCTTGCTTGCTTGCTTGCTTGCTTGCTTGCTTTATTTATTTATTTATTTATTTATTTATTTATTTATTTATTTATTTATTTATTTATTTGACATAGTAGAAAATGAGTGGGTTGGTTCCTAACCCTTGCAGTATGCACAGAAGGAAGTTCCCAGCCCATCTTCCTCATTGCATCCCTCTGCAATGCCCCAAAATCCATCAATAAAAAAATCTTTAATTGGTTAAAGTTTTAATTCTGTTGCCGCTCTCTGGACAAAATAGTTGCCAATGCCACCCTCCAATTGTTGTGTTGTATTTTAATTAATGATTTTAATCATTGTTTGTATACATTGTACATTTTATTATGCAACTTTGTAAGCCACCTTGGGCATTTGCTTCGACAAGGGGAAGGCAGTATATAAATTCAATCAATCAATCAATCAATCAATCAATCATTGGTTAAAAGCCCTAATCTAAACTGTTTAGGTCCCAGTTGGTGGCACCATTTATCATTTGTTAACCAAAACTGAAGTTTGATCAAGAAAAGCTCAGTGGTTCTAGTTCAGGAGATAGTATGCATCATGTCATCACTTCTTTGTGTTTATTAAACAACTGGAAATGACAAAATGCCTCTAAAGCCAAATCTTGTAATGTGTGTGTACCTGTGAATTTCTGATTGCCACTTACATTCTTTGCGTTTCTTCTAGTTTTCAGCTTCCAAGCTGACAGAGTCTTCTACTCCTTTAAGGACTCTGCATGGATCAATCATCTCATTTAACTGCAGCAAAACAAGTGTTGTAAGTAGCGATTTTTCTAAACCAAATGTAAACAGTTTGTTGTGTTTGCATGGGTTGCCCTAAGAGGTCAAATTCATCAATTTTCCATTTTTTTAATGGATCTGTTGGGAGGTAATTCTCTGGTATTTCAATACTAAAGTTGTTTTGGTGATGAGCCGAGGTCTAGGCTCTCGAGTGAGGGGATGGCTTGAGGTTATGGGACATAGACAGTGGGTTGAAAAGCAGAGCCTGAGAAAACAATATGTGAAGATAAGCAGAAAGGAGTCAAGGAGAAAGTGGGCTGAAATTTTACACTGGGTGTAGGAACAGGAGAACTATGCATTATTGGCATGCAAGAGAGGTTTGGAGACTATGGTCCAAGCAGATAAGAGTCAAATGTCTGGGCCCAGATAGGACTGCTGTATCACTTTCCACAGAAGGGGAAATTTGCCCTTGATGATTTTTACCATTAGTGCAACATAATGATTAGGCAAGCCTAAGGGAACAAAAAAGAGTCATGAGGCTGAATTTCACTTGCTGATTTGAATTACCCAGCCAAGTCTTTGTCTTTAGACTTCTGGTATGTTCTGGTACATTTGTCTTGTTTCATTGCCTTGCAGGGGGACATTCTGGTGCTCAATGGCAATGCAAGGATTGTACAGAGGTATATGAAATTTAATGCAGGTGTTGCTTATGGTATTGATCAGCTGCTGGAACCCCCAGACTTGGGATCTCGCTGTGATGAGTTTCGTACTGTTGAAGTTGTGGTGAGTACGTATGGTTTTAAGATGCATCTATGGTTTGATTTATATGCATCACCTTCCTCCTCTAATGGAATAAAGACCAAAATACAGGCATCTCTTCATATCCAGGGGTCCCATATCCACAGTTTCATTTATCTGTAGTTCTCAAATTCTCCCCATCATGCTTGTGACTCAACTCTCTTCATTTACAAATGCTTTGCAAAAGGAAGAAGTCCTTCCCCCACCCCCATCCTTCAAATAAACATCTTCCAAATAAAATGCCGGCTCTACTTTACAGAATGAAATCACTGAATATTGGTTAAATACTGTGCATTTTTTTTTTCCTTCTGCCCTGCCCCACAGAATTTCCTGTGCACCAAGTGTGGGTTTGAGTCTTCTTGCCCTCGTGGATCCATTGAAATAGTAAGTTTTACCTGGAAATTCAAAATGAAAACTGCTGAATCTGTAATGTATTGTAAATATCTGGCTAGAAATTTAACAAAATATGTAGTTTTAATGAATTTATTGGATTTTCCTGAGCCATATCACAATGAGCCACTGTGCAAGTACGTTTGGAGGGTGGTTTCAGAAAAAAAGTTTACTCAGTGTTTTTCCAATGCTACAGGCAAGAATGAATTGCATAAGTGATTATAGAATGATAGGGCTGGCCTAGGGTCGAACTGCGCACATCACTAAAAGTACAATTGCATTTTCATCTTTTTGGTTTTAAAATAGCAGCTGCAAGAATGATCCAGGTTAGGGCTGCAGTGTTGGAGCAGAGAGCAATTTAACCTCTTTCCTCTGATCCTCAGTCCCAGAGACAATCCCCTCCTCTGAAGCTGCTGCTTGGCCCAGGAGGGGATTGATCCCCAAATTTGCTCTTGTTTTTGCCACCAAAAATAGATAACTATTACCTTCAGCTGTCATGGTAAACAGGAGCTTTGGGGAGAAGTGGATTGTCAGAATTGCCATGAGAAGGGAAGGAATTAATTCCATTGTCCTGATCCAGCCAGGACTGCCTCGCAACTGCTGTTTTTAAAAGATGAAAATACAGCAATTTCCAGGACTTCATATTTCCTTTTGTTCATGCAAACGATCCCAGTCATCCCAGCCATCTTCTCTTAGTTTTGCTGCAAGTACCAGTCTGGAATGTTGGGGAGGGAGGAAGGGAGGGAAGTAACAAATGGGAAAAGAGTTAAGTATCCCTCTGCCTGTCCACAGATCTCCCCTGCAAATTGCCCTTTCCTAATACTATTTTACTGTGGAGAGGAAGACAAACAGGTCTCCTAACTTTCTTTGCAAGCAGACCAAGGACTTCCAGCCTAACAAACAGATTCAAACAGAAGGCAACACCAGAAACCTGCATACAATGTTAACAGTTTTTTTCCCCACCCCCATAGGGAGAAAAGCAAAGTTGTTTTTATCATGGAGAGCCACTGTCCCGTGAGCCAGTTCAGTATCGCCCTTCTGGTAGGAGGCAGTACTGGGCACAATTCTCCCATAGGTCGAATAGATGGAGCTACTTTCGTGGGAGGTCTTTGTTAAAGGGCTGCAGGAGGACATGCTTTGCCCCCAAGTGGGTACCTGAGTGCTGTGCAAACCACTATGGAAGAGACTGCCAGGGTAAGGAAGCCTTTTCATGTCTCCTGGAGAAGCAAAATACGAGTTATTGCTCTTCTCACAACAAATTGTTCTTTCTTCACCCAATGATGGTGGTTGTGGCAATTTCTGCTAAGGAGAGGGAGAAAGGGAAGAAAGGTCAGCAGACTTATGGCCCAATCCTGCCCAAATCCCTGCATGACAAATGCAGTGGCACAAGCGCCACTTTCACTGCATCCTGTGGGGGATTTTTGGCTGTCCCCTTGCCCCAGGGTGTAACCTGCAGCAGCCACTGTGGGGAAACTCAGGCCTGCGCAGGCTCAATTGCTGATCCAAGTCTGCTTTGCTCCATGAAGGTGGATCAGGCCTGGGAAGGACTTGATTGCCCCCCTCCCAGGCCTAATCTGCCCTCCTCCCTGCCCCATCACAACCCTGTTCCACCCTATTCAACCCCCCTGGACAGGCTTACCTGCTCTGGCGGGTGTCCATAGGCCCTTCGGTATGCGGGAGTCTGTTGTCACCTCCCTCCTTGCCGGTCTGCATTGTGCACCAGCAAGAGGCTGTTTTGCAACAGCTGTAAAGCAGTCTCCACCAGTGCAGTGTTAGTTATGCCAGCAGGGAAGGGGGTTAGGATCGAGCTATTAGTTGCTTCTAGCAGTGATGTGCTTGTACCTTTGTAAACTCTTAAACTGTAATACTTAATTTATTTTACTGGTGGCTCTTTGAGAGCTTATCAGTTTAATTTGTTTTCACTTCTTTGCAAGAAAGCTTCTCTCCAAAAGCAGCCTGTAACTCTAAGGAGGGGTGCTTATGAATTCACTTGTTTGGTTGACATTCCATGGTTCTGTCTTTTCAGTGTGTCCGGGGGGTCTGGAGGCACCATGTGGTAACCGTGGTAAATGTAATGATGGGATCGGAGGCTCTGGGCAATGTGTCTGTAACATGACTTTCCTTGGGACAGCTTGTGAGCACTGCGCCCCGGGCTACTATGGGCCAGAATGCAAAGGTATGCCCTTATTTTCAGCAACAATGAAAACAAAGAGCTTCCTGCTTCAGTTTGCTTCCAGCCAACTCATGTTTCATGTGTCATGAGTAGGATGGGTTTTGAAAGGTGCACTGCACATTTTCATGTTCCTTGCAAGAACATAGCCAAAAATACAAAAATGTGTTTGGTCGCATGTGGGAAAGTTGTCATCCAACTGCTTCCTTATGACTTGCTTTATTTGTTAAAAAGGTTCTTCCATTAAATGCCCACCATGCTGTTTAGAATACTTATAGAAATTAGTGAGTGTGTATGTAAAGGTAAACTGTGAGACTCCTAATCAGAATCAGCTCACATACAACCTACATGTCAACATGTGCCAAACGTGCTCCTGAATTGTTATTGGTCTCCTCTTGTCTAGTTCAAGATAATGATGATGATATTTCCTTTCTTCCTTTGCAGAATGTAATTGTACAGAGAACGGGATATGCAATGAAGGGGTGCACGGAGACGGCTTCTGCTTCTGCTCTGCAGGATGGACAGGAGAGAGCTGTGAAATCCCTCTAGGTAAAGCCAACCATAACTAGATCCCAAAGTCACTTCCCTAGCTGTATCTCAGTGGGTCCTCTCCGTTAGAGAGCTGCAGTCACAAAGAGCCTGAGCTATGATTCAGGAAATCTCTAGTTCAAAAACTGAGTATAATGAGACTTGCTTCCACCCCTCTATCGTCTCTTCAACTTGCATTCATTCTACAAGAATTTTCCTTTCCCTTTTTCATTTTCACAAGTACCAAGAATGGATATTGATCACTGTCCTAATGCTCTCAGGATGCAAATATGGGAATGTGTCTGAAAATGGAGCTAACTTTGCTGATTTTTCTTGACCTGTTTTATGTCTAGTGGTGACACCCACCTGTTCCCCAGCCTGTCATCCGAACGCTGTCTGCCGATCCAATAATACCTGTGAATGCAAACTGTATTATGAGGGAGATGGACGAAGATGCACAGGTATGACTGAAATTCATGGGCTAAATTCACCATCTGGAAGTTGTGCTGAATTGTTAGGACTCGTGATGTGCGTGGGGGCGGTGGGTGGTTGCAAACAGTTCGCTATCAAGGCAGTATCACTAATAGCAAGAGAAATATTACATTTAGACCTCTAAGGCCATTTGCATGTAATTTGGCTTAGTCTGCAATCCTATCCCCACTTACCTGGGAGTAAGCCCCATAAATGGGACTTGCTTCAGAGTAGACATGCTTAGGGTTGAGTTCTGATAGCCATATACCATTATAGTCAATGGGGTTTACTCCCAAGTAAGTGTGGATAAGATTGCAGCCTTAGTTAAGTGTCTTCAAGTGTTTTAAGTGTACTTTTTAAAATTATTGAAGTGTTCTCTTGTAAGCCTCTGTGAACCATATTATATAAATGGACTCTGGCCTATTGGTCACAGCTCTCCACCAAGGGATGCTAGGAATTCTAGTTTTCGGAAAGGATTGCAGGGTCACCACCCCAGTGTTTTAAACTCCTTCTCAAATCTTTTCAGGTTTCCTCAGAGAAATAAATATGAAATATCAACCAGTTTGTTGTAGGCAGAGAGGTGACCTTATTTTAAGTATTCCCTGTAAGGGATCCACACCACTGCACAAGCCCCTTTGCTTGCTGCACAGTGGGGTGCAGGGATCTTTGGGTATTTGGTGATGACGTCATGCTTCATCACTGGCTTCAGGTTCAGTCGAGCTCCAAGCTACACAACCACTCAGTTTGGAGAAGTAATGCTTACTATCTCGATCTTACATAGAACACTTTATGGCAAGTAATTATTGGGATTTACAGATGGAGAACGGGTAGGGAGAATAGTTTCTGAGGGGGTCTACTGAAACCCTCCCTCACAAAGAAATGCTACAATTCTTTTTTAGTTCAGAACAAAAAACACAGCGAATGCAGGGTCATAATTGAGACTTTTAACATTATGCATGGAATGGGCATTTTTCTCCCTCTTTCTCAGCACTAGAATGAGGTTCATTCTATGGAACTGACTGGTGGGAAATGTAGAAAGGACAAAAGAAGGAATTTCTTCGCCCAGTGCGCAATTAGTCTGTGGAATTTGTTTCTCCAAGATGTGATGGCCACTAGCTTGGATGGCTTTTGAAAAGGACTAGAGTTACTAAACAAATTCATGGAGAACAGACGTGTCAATGGCTACCAGTAATGATGGCTGTAGACTACCTCCAGCTGTATGCCTGTGATATCAGTTGCAGAGAGCAACGGCGTGTGAGAGAGAGGTAGCCTTTCATCTTCTGTTTGTGAGCTTTCCAGTGGTAACTAGTGGGAAACAGGATGCTCAACTAGATAGGCCTGGAGCCTGATCCAGTAGGGCTTTTTGTACATGGTCTGAACATAAAGAAGTCTGTCTCAAACCAGTCTTTGGCTATTTAAACTAGGCACGGACCACTGATTTTGTTTCCAAACCCTTTTTGGAAGGGCTTTATCTGAGATTCAAAAGCTTTTCTTCTCTGGTTCTGTGTGGTGAATTACTCATCATTTATTTTTTTTAAATGCTGAATTCTGACAAGAGATCTTTGTGTATTTAGTGTGAAATTACAACCTGGGAGAGCAAATCAAATCTCTTCTTCCTGATGCTTCTCAAATACCATCTTCAAGGCCCTAAGCAGTACCAAGTGGGCCTTGCAAGTGATGACTGCAGCATCAGCATCATGCTTGTTTGTTGTTTTATATCCTACTGTCGGGGCCCCTCCCAGAGGCCCTGACCCCCGACTTACCCTGGAGCAGGCACCCCATGCCCAGGGTGGGGAGGCTTCCCTGTCCTTGAAGGGGGCAAAGCAGGTTGACTCACCCCAACCAGCCAGAGGGAGCTGGCAGGGCAAACAAGGAATAATAATAATAATAATAATAACAACAACAACATTGCAGGAAACAAGCCAGGGACAGGAAAGGCCTTTTCTGCCCCACCTGGAGGAAGGGAAGGGGCCAAAGGGGACAGGCTTGCTCCATAAAACAGGGAGGCCAGGGATGAGAGGCAGTCAGTGTGAAGCAGGAGCTGTGAGGTAAATAGCTCCTGGGCCAGGTTTGGCAGCTCTGCTAGGGAGGAGGACAAGGGTGCTGGAACCCCCTTCCCCCTTCAGCCAATCTGAGGCCTCCCTGGGGGTGGAACAAGCCTGCTCCAGGCCCCTCCAGGGCAGGGACCCTACACCTACTTTTAGTGTAAAACAGCAAATTGGCTTACCCAAAAAAAAATACAATAAAAAACAATGAAATCTACAATTAAAATAGGCGAGACTTGACTGAACTGCCCCTTCTGCTGCAGTGATTGACCAGTGTCGGGATGACAATGGAGGTTGTAGTGAGCATGCCAAATGCACGCAGATTGGAACGGATGTCTCCTGTAGCTGCTTCTCAGATTATGAGGGTGATGGCTACATCTGCAGTCCTATCGACAGGTGTGCAGATGGTACGAATGGCGGCTGCAGTGAGCATGCCACCTGCATCAACACTGGCCCTGTAAGTATTGACTCTGCTTGGGAAAAGATCTTTGCTGCATAAAGGGGCAACTGCAGTGGGGAGCTGTGTTTGGGTGGAAACTGCTGAAGAAACTCAGGAGGTTCACATGCTCAGCTTGGTTCTTGGTGCAGTGGCGAACCTCCCCTCAAGGTGCTCTGGGGCAAAGCTCCATGAAGCGCCCCATGTGAAACCACCTTCCCCCACTCGCCTGGACTGACACGGAGCCTCGCATGACTCCAGGACCAATGGGTGAAGCCATCTAAGGAAAACCGGAAGCACAGTTTCCATCTGCATTGGAAGCCTCATTAAGGCTTCCCGCGTGGTCCTGGAGTCCGTGAGTTCTGTGCCCAGGGCGTTTGCCCAGGTTCATATAATGGGAGGTCCATTGGTGTCTTGGTGACCTTTTGTAGCAGTGGGAGGGGAAAAGAGAGAGACTGAGAGACGATTCACTGTGTGAGATGTGGAATTCTACATGTTTTCCATCCCTATATTCTTGAGAAACTTGCTGCAGCACTGCATCTTTGTAGAATGGCACACATGACGGCATTTTCTTTTCCCTGCTTATGTGAAATTTCCGTTTCTGTGTTTGACATAATTACTTATCACATTCCAAACTTCAGGAGAGGAAGGCAAAGCTCCATCAGCCTGGAGTGGGAAGATACAAAATGGCTCTCCCCGTTTTCTCTGTTGAACAGATGTCCTTTGGAGTGAAGAAATGAGATCCTGAGCTTGTTTGTCATAATCCACCTTGTTCTTCATATACTGGGAGTCTCCTCAGATATCAACAAGAAAAAAGAGGGCACTGACAACTGTGTAGATCACTTTAAACCAGTAGAGAAAGGAACCCCTTACTGATCTGAAGTAATGAAACTTAGAATATGGTTAGGGTCATGAACAGGTCATAGATATTTCCAGGTTACTTATAGGGACACATACAGATTGCAAAATGTATGACTGAGAGGTATCTATATTTGGAAGTGTAACCAAATGTATGGTATCACAGAGGAATTAGCCTTCCTGTGTCTCTTCCACAGTATAAAACTGTTAAAGCGCACAGAGATGATTCAGTGGATACCCATCTTGGGCAGGGCTGGCCTAGCCATGAAGCAGATGATAAAACTTCTGTTGAGTGGGGATGAGGAGGAAGTGGCAAATTGAGGGTGCTCTTCACTCAAGTCTGCTGCCGCCTTCCTCCATGCCTACCATGAATGATAACCACATCGATCCTCTTCACTGAAAGCAAGCAGGAATTGGATCACCTGCTTCCATTCCTTCCTTGCACAGTGTTTAAACGGCAACATGTTCCTTTAAATGCCACTCAAGGACAGAGTGATTTGAGGGGGTAACAAAGTGCTCTTTCTTTTTGTGATTCCTTCATGTTTTTTTTGAAAAGAACCACGCAATTGAAGGAGTGTGGTGAAGATGGTAAGGGACCTTTTCTTTTGAGGGGTGTGCGTGCACCCCGGTGAAGGCAGCACTAGCAAGTCAGGAGTGATGTTGAGAAGGAAACCCAATTGGGCTGTCCTGATCTTGCATTAAGCCACCTTTCCACTTGGTGGTTATGTGTCTCGTTATATAGAGCACCTCTTTCTCTGCTTGGTGATGCACACGTTTCTTTGCCTTGCAGAATGTTCGGCGGTGTGAATGCAAAGTCGGTTATGTTGGAAATGGCATCCAGTGCTTGGAGGAAGCTGTTCCACCCACAGATCGTTGCTTAGAGGAGAATGGGCAATGCCATCCTGACGCCCTTTGTACCGACCTGCATTTCTATGGTACGTGCTTGTTCCTGTCACTATTCCATAGAACAGTCCTTGTAACAGCAGTAGCTGCTCCATGAATTTCTGCTCCTGAGGGGTCCCTCAAGCCTTAGAAGCAAATGGGGGGGGGGGGTAGAACTTCCAGGGGCTGCAGAGAGAAGGGGAGAGTAGTAGAAATTACCCTGTCTTGCACAAATGCTGTTGCTTCTGTGAATGGAAGGAAGTTTTAAGATATCCCCCTTACAAATATGTCCAGTTTGCATGATGTATTTGGGATGCAGAATGTGTGTGTGCAGATGGTTGGGATGGGAAGAGTTAACCCAGACTTGCAAGCCACTTCACTCAGAGATGGGCCTCATTATTTTAGTAGGACTTGCCAAACAGCACCAAAATCTTGCCCATGCCGACATGTGACATGATGGTAAAAGTGACACAAAACTGTATTTCTCCAGACAAAACGGTTGGAATCTTCCACCTCCAGTCTCCCCAGGGAAAGTACCAGTTTACTTATGAAGATGCTGAAACCAGCTGTGCCGCTGAGGGAGCTACCTTGGCCACTATTCAACAGCTTTCTGCTGCACAGCAGGTAACCTTGCAGCTAACTGCCCTGCTAGTCGACATAGAGCCTGTGTTCGTTTTGGCTTATGATTCGCTTGAGTGGTCAAGCGATTCTCGATCATAAGTCTGTTTCCCATTTGACCTTCCATTGTTAACCTTTTTCATTTTCCCCCTCAAGGTGGTTTAAATGTTCTGGCTGGGAGGCAATATACTCTTTCTGTACTCCAGTGCCTCACTTTGAGGAGATCAGATAGCTTATTTCAAAATGTGACTCCATTTTTTATTATGATCCTTCTGAGATGAGAGTCAAAAATAGGCTGTGAATGAACCATGGGAGATGAACAGCCCCACTTGGTAAATTAGCACAGAGATGTAACTAGTACTTTGCACTCCAGGTGCAAAAATAACAGGTGTGCAAAAATGTTAAACTGGGGGGGTACAGGGTGGTCGTCTGAGAACTAGAGAGGCAATTCCTGCTCTTTTTACATTCACCACAGTTTATTTTCTTTAAACTTTTTTTTGCACTCTGATGAGTTGTGCACAGCTGCCAAAATTTGCATCCAAATGAGGCAGTTCAAGACCAGATATGTTAAGCCCCACCCACCTCTTGAGACTGGCATAAAGCTACAGGTTTCAGCTTTCATTGCATTGAGAGTCATTTGTAGTTGATCCCATGTATTGGAAACGCTTTGCTAACACAGCCATTTTCAACCACTGTGCCATGGCACACTGATGTGCCATGAATGGTCTGCAGGTATGCCATGAGAGTTTGGGGGAAGGTCACTTGTTAATAGCGCCAATGGGGATTTGAGCCCCCCCACCAACAGCATGGTGTGCCTTGTCAATTGTGAAAAAACTGATGGTGTGCCTTGCAAATTTTAGCACCTTGTCAGTGTGCCGTGAGACAAAAAAGGTGAAAATCACTGTGCTAACACTTTAGATATCACTGCAATAAATGAAATAATCTTTCAAATATTATTTTACCAACAACAAAATAGCAAACAATTATCGCTGTAAAAACTGGAATACCAAACGCATTCTAAAAATTTGATTCAATGATTAAATTTGAAAATGTGTGCTATTTAAATGAAAAGGAGGTGTGGCGTCACATTTTAAAGGTATCTTAATTTTACCCATTACAAAAGTGGGGGGTGCTCTTTTTTTTTCCTTGCCCCTGCCTCAAATCTCCCTTGTTATCATTGCATTGAATGAGCACAGTGCTAACACACAAATGAAATGAAATTCTGCCCCCTCCAGACCAGACAGGGCTTTGCAGTCTGTGTTTATAAGGGCAAGCATGGTAAAATGGGTAGGAGAGAACCTGTTGAGGATGCTAACAGATGGAAATATAACAAGTTCAGAGAAGCTTGTCTTTCTTTTTTTCCCTAGATGGGTTTCCACCTTTGCATAGTAGGTTGGCTCTCCAACATGACAGCAGGTTACCCAACTGTGTATCCAAGTGCAAACTGTGGGACTCACCATGTTGGGATTGTGGATTATGGCTTTCGAACAAACGCCAGTGACATGTGGGATGCTTACTGTTACAGAGTTGCAGGTAAGATAGGCCATAAGATAGGGAGGTTGACAGTACCACCTCCATGACTGCTCGATAACAATATTCAGTCTAGTAAACTTTCCAAGTTGAACTGAATGCAGAATAGAGAGGTTAGCCTGATCCAAAGTTGTTGTAAATCATCACTCTCATCCCTCAATCCAATTTGCCTTCCAAGTGCTAAAGAACCTCCTCATGGAATAGGAAGGTGTTCCTTAAGCATTACCTAGTCAAACTCTGGTTTTTCCTTTTCAGATGTACGATGTGACTGTAGGAGTGGCTTTATTGGAGACGGCTATACTTGCAGGGGGAGTCTTGTCACAGTGCTGGGCCAGAATGCCAACTTCTCCATTTATTATTCTGTAAGTGCTAGCCCCACATTTGTGATTCTGTTGACTGATAGGGAACAGTGAAGCCCGGGACACAATCTTGCCAATATTCACAAATGAAGTGGGGCCTTTTATCAAATAACCAAGAGATGCCACCAAATCCTGGGCAAATACAACTATGCCCGGAGTGTGTATCCAACATGAACAAAAACCCAGTACATTTGAAGCTTATATAGTTCTTATTCAGGAGGAACACACATTAGTGCCACATAGAGCTCCCAGCGGAAAAGCACCTAAATGGGTTTAACTGCTTTTAGGACAGTCACATGCAAACCGTTGGCATCTTATGCAGTCAATGCATTTAAATGCATTACAGATAACCAGTAGCTGCTTTTTCCCTGTCAGCAAGATTGTTCCCATAAAAGTCTTTGACTGGTGAAAAAAATTGTGTGTGTAGTTTTCACTGTAGGCTGTGCTGCTGCCAACTGCTGGAAGCCCTAGGCAAACTTCTACTGTGAGCTTCCTGTTGCACCTTCCCTGCCCACCCAATGGTGCAATGATACTACCAGTAGTATTGAGGTACGGGCCTTGGCCTTGCCGGGTTGGCCACCTAATGGGTGTCAGCTCTTGGCAAGTGCTTTATCCAGAGCAATGATGTATCCTCCAGTTGTAGCATCCCTCAGAAATCCTCACTTGGATGGATTCAATTGCAGTTGTCCAAAGACACCTTCAGGCTGATACGCAGGTTCTCTTCTGTTTCAGATGGTATTGGATTATGCAAATGCCACTCAAGAAGGGTTGGAATTCCTCAATTTCCTCTCCACTGATACCACTTATAAAACACTTTTTGCACCGCTGAATTCTGGCTTCGCAGACAACACAGTAAGAGCAACAGAGTATTTTCTGGACTGTGGTGTGTTTGTATTACAGTGTTAAGCTGGTGGTTGCTTGGCTGAATGAACAAATGAACAATTTATAGCTTATAGCAGTCATCACAAAATTTTTGTTTTGAAAATTACAAATATCACATCAGTTCAGCTGAAGAACAGGTAAGCTGTCAAATCATACTAGAAGGCTGCATTGGATTCTTTTAAGAGATTGGGGTTCCCAAACACCAAGGAGATCTTAGAACTACTTTTCTGGTACTAGGCTGAGAGAAAATGGGCAGTTCAATCCAATGCAACTTCCTGCACTGCAGTGCAGCCGTGAGGATGGGATGTGTGCGGTGTCTCATGGAAAGTGTGGAGCTCTGGAGGCTTCCTTGGGGAAGGGAGCCTTTTGTTCTGTTGCCCCAGGGTAAACTTATGGCAGCCCACTAGGTCTGTTCAGACTTGTGCTAGCAATTTCACTTGCACAAGTCCATGTAGTAACAGAACATAAGAACAGCCCCACTGGATCAGGCCATAGGCCCATCTAGTCCAGCTTCCTGTATCTCACAGCGGCCCACCAAATGCCCCAGGTAACAAGAGCACACCAGGTAACAAGAGACCTGCATCCTGGTGCCCTCCCTTGCATTGGCATTCTGACATAGCCCATTTCTAAAATCAGGAGGTTGCATATACACATTGTGGCTTGTAACCCATAATGGATTTTTCCTCCAGAAACTTGTCCAATCCCCTTTTAAAGGTATCCAGGGCAGATGCCGTCACCACATCCTGCAGCAAGGAGTTCCACAGACCAACCACACGCTGAGTAAAGAAATATTTTCTTTTGTCTGTCCTAACCCTCCCAACACTCAATTTTAGTGGATGTCCCCTGGTTCTGGTGTTATGTGAGAGTGTAAAGAGCATCTCCCTATCCACTTTGCAATTATCCTTCCAATCCTTCCAATGATAATTATCCTTCCAATGCATAATTTTGTATGTCTCAATCATGCCCCCCCTCAGGCTTTTCTAAGCTGAAGAGGCCCAAACGCCATAGCCTTTTCTACAGGTCTGGCGATCAAGGCCAGAAAGCAGGATCAGTCACTGGCAACAATGCTGCCGCCAGTACCACTCCCCAACCTCAATCCACTCTCCTCCTCTCTACCCCATTTCTCCTCTGCCTTGCTCCACCTGCCCCTCCCTCCCATCCCTTGCATGGACTTATCCACACCAGCAGTTGTCCTCTGGTTGCAGGCACAGATCCGGCTGCTTACTGCTTGTGTGTCGCACTTTGTGACAGCCATAAAGGACTTTATGCCACCAGAACACTCATTCTGGTGGTGTACAACCCTAATAGAATTGGGATGTAACATGCTCAGCTTGTGGATGGATGCAAAATTAGAGCAAACATGCCTTGCACAATCTTTCTTCCAGGCTTCCTTAGGGCCCTGGGTTTACCACCCTCCTCTATGTAGTTTGGTTTTTGTTTTGTCATCCATCTCACTTATTTTGTTTATAAAGCCTACCTTAGTGATACTTAGTGAGCAATTATGAATTTTTCTTTGAAGATACTATTTTTTTCCTAGGGGAGAAGTGCCAACTTTACTTAGCTGCTTCACCTTGCCTACTAGCTACTGCCCATAAGCATATGCTCCTATGACTCCCACCAGTGGAATGAGTGGCATTTATGGATCTGGATGGCCCAGCACTTTGTCTGTTCAACCTCTGCCCTCCATTCTGCACGTGGATCAGTGCTGTGGTTGAATTGAAGCTGCATGCCATTTCTGGCAATGTTTCTCTCCTCTTTGATCAAAAGTGAAAGAACTTTGACCGCAATCAAAACTTCTATTTTTTTTTCAGTCATTAACACTGAATGACTTGAAACTTCATGCATCAGTGAGTGATTTGGTCCTCATGAGTTCCAATCTCACAGCTGGAACCATTATACCTTCCCAAGCAGGATACAATCTTTCCATCGCAGACAATGTGAACAGCACCCAGCTCCCTGTAAGTATCTGTAGATAACTGGCAAGACTCAGCTGTATTGTTTTGTACTGTATTTTACTGCCCATGGAACTCATTCCATGGCACTTGGAAAAATGCAATTTTTATGCAACAAATTCATGAATTCTTTGCAATATAGTTCATTTTTAGTGAATAACTTCTTAATGCAGGGATTTTTTTTCTGCACCAGGGTTCTAAGTTGATTAATAATACCGTGATAGTTGAGTGGGATATTTTGGCCTTCGATGGGATCATTCATGCTATTCAGACACCTTTGACGGTACCGGTTCAACAAGAGTTTCAAGTTGATCAGGTTGGTTGCTGCTTCTGTTCTTAGAAGTGTCCTGTTCAGGGGTAATCCATTTTGTGTTTCCTTCTCTCTGTTTTACTATAATTCAGTGCTCTAGGAGAAGTAGTACTGTTTGGTTTGCACGTAATTCTCTCTCTGGATATGTTTCTCTTGTGGTAAAGGCAATTGGTTGTGCAAATGTTCTAAATCAGTTCTCTGATCTTGCATTTTGAAATGGGAAGAAAACACTATTGTTTTTTTGCAGGTTACCGGTGTTGTAAAATCAACTGCTCCCATGACCATTGGCGTGAGCACTGTTGTCGCCATAGCGCTGCTAGGTGTAGCGATTGCTGGAATGGCCTACTACTACCTCAAAAGAAGGAATCAAGGGTTCCAGTTTCACTATTTTAGGGTATACTGCATATTCTTTCCCTTTAAGATGGCTCATATGGAAAAAATTCTGCTACATTTTTTGTAGCGGCTGCAAGAAATAGGGCCTTCTCAGTAGTGGCACCAACGCTATGGAACTCCCTTCCCCTTGACTTAAGAATGGCTCCCTCTCTTGAGACCTTTCGGTGAGGCCTGAAGACCCTTCTGTTTAAACAGGCCTTCTGAGTTCTTGGCCTTTTAACATCTTTTTAACATCTTTTAATATTTTTTTTACAGGCCTGATTCTTTTATGACTTGCTGCTGCTCTATGCTCTTTTTACCTATTTTTTTTACTCTGCTGTTTTTAGTATGTGTTAATATGTTTTTTATTTGTTTTTTATATTGTTTTTAATATGTTGTAAGCCGCCTTGAGTCCCTTCGGGGAGAAAGGCGGGGTAGAAATAAAGTTATTATTATTTATTATTATTTACATTGTTATAGTCTCATTTCTGGCCAAAAGAGAGTGCTTGCAATACTGCCCTCATAGCAGAAGTTTCACCTTAACGGTATTTATATTATTGCATAATTCAAGTGTGTGTGTGGGAGAGAGAGAGAGAGCAGTCAAGCAAAGATCTAATCAGGAATACATTATTTATGTATTTGATTTCTACCCTGTCTTTTAATCCAGAAGGATTCCCAAGGTGGCTGATGTAACAACAAAATACAATTAACATTGGAGTTGCTTCCACTCCCAATTCATAATAAAGTAGCATATTCTCACCCTTCTCCACAGAACCCAGATTTCCCTAGGCTGTTCCCACAGACTTTCACCCCACTGCATTCTTCCAACTGTGGTAACTGGGTGATCCATTGCTTGGCTGCATTCTCCTTGATTCCTTTTCTCTAATCCTTTCACAATTCTCAGAGGATTAGAATTAAGGAGTGGGAGAGTAGAAGTGGTATTATATTCTTAGAATAGTTTAGAAACTATTGTAAGTGCTATTTTCCCAGAAAATTATTGTATGTGCTATTTTCTCATTTTTGGCGTTGCCACAGCTATGTGCCCCAGGCAGCTCAGGATTGGGCTGCCCATCTGCAAAGCTGAAGGAAGGGTGCAATAACTTGTGTAAAACACCTTGAACTCAACATGAATATATATATATATATATATATATATATATATATATATATATATATATATATATATATATATATATATATAGTGTTCTTCCCTATGTAGTAGTAAAACTATAGATAGATATAAGTAACTTGTGTCCATTTTTTACTGCATCAGTTCTGCCATTTGAGAGGCAAATAAGTGCTTATTTTGTTTCTAATGGACTGCAGGCTGAGCTGGAGGATGAAGAACCTTCTTCCTGGGAAGAAAGAAGCCCACACTCAGTGTGCATACCAAATCCCATGTTTGGAGCAGACACTTCTATCTATGATCCATTTGGGGTGAGGCATTTCATCTCTATATTTTGCTGGCACATTTGTGCTGATTTTCATTAAACCCTAGGGAAGCTAGGATTTTTCAGTTCAAAAATTGTACACTGTTAAGTACTGGCTTGGCTGTACTGTAATAGGTTGGAACAACTTGAGGCTTGTTAGTTAGGGGGAGTCCATCAGATTAACTGTTCTAATGTATGTTTTTTGTTTTAGAATTCTCCCTGTGAAGACTTTCCAGATACCCATGGAATTCTTGGGGATTAGCAAGCAGATCTATGCTGCAGTGTAAGCAGGAAGCTACAGTTTTCTGAATGCGGAGCAGAACATGGTCTGGGTTGTCAAAGGCTGCTATCAAGTGTTTTGCCTATGCCATTGGGAAAAAACTGATGAGATATTTTTGGGTTTATTATAAAAGTTCATCAGTTTGAATATACCTCAGTTCCAACCCCTCCTCTTAAGGACAGGGAATCAGGGAGGAGGGCAGTAACTCCCTAGTGGAGAGCAGACTTTACATAAAGATGGTCCCAGGCTTAATCCTTGGCATCTCCAGTGTGACAGAGAAAGGCCTCTGTCTGTAGTCCTAGACCAGAAGTCTCCAAATCCAGCCCATGGTGAGCCTCTAGCTGGCCCACTTGACCAAACATGACCAACAAGCTGTGCTCTGGTTGCATCTGGAGTGTGTTCTGAGGGCCAGGGAGGCTGTGCACAGCCTCCCTGGATCTCAGAACATTCTCTAAAGGCCTAAAAACATCACTTTCTGGTTTAAAAAAAAAAAAATCAGAAGCAACTTTTTGTGACCTCTGAAGGCCTTAGAAGGCTTTCTGAGGTTCAGTTTCTGTATCCCTCAGAACTTGCCCTGGGTGTTTCATGTGATGGGCTGGGTCTGAGGTATTTGCTTCTGTATATTTAAGTAAGTTGACTGGGAGGTTAGGAAATGGGGGTCCATTTGAATATATGCTTTATTTCTGTGGTGGGTGTTGGTGCTTGGAGAAATCCTGGAAATTTAAGCCCATTCAATCATCTGAGTTCCATCTCTAATGTCTGCATTTAAATTGTATATTTAGTATTTTTTCCTGGCCCTCTGTGCCAGATATTTGATGTGGCCCTCTGGCCAAAAAGTTTGGAGACCCCTGCCCTAGACATTCATCAATCAGTGTTAACATTCACCTAGATGTATCCCTAAGGCTCTGACTCAGGAGACCCCAGGAAAGGTTGGAACTTTGCCAATTTTCTCTTCTGAACACAGCTTCTTGTGCTGCATTGGCCATCACTTTGAAGAGTCCCCAGACGTTCAAGGATGGGTTTTTAGCTGCCATGAAGATCCCCCCCTCCCCCCCCAAAAAAGTCCTGTTGCATTTACCCTTTAAGTTTATCCTTGGACCTTTAAGCTTATACTTGGAGATTATGACTCATGAATGTTCTGAGGACCAGTAAAAACCTAGTTCAGAGGGGGGTAGTCTGACATTCTGAAAATGCACTATTTTAGCCCTTGGTTGCTTCTCTTCCATATCTTAGTCAAAAGGTAACTTGAAATAAAATTACTACCTGTAAAACAATTGCCAGATCTTTGCCTCATCCTCCTGAGTTGTGTGTACTATTTTGAGAACTGCAACTATTTATAAAAATGATTTGTTTCAGACCAAGTGCGATCCTGCATTTACTGATTTAGCATAACCAGAAATGTATGTATGCTTAAATTATCAAATACATGGGCTATGAGTTGAGAGACTAGTAAAAGACGAAGGATATTCCTGTTGCAGCTCTGGACTTTGCCTTATACTTATCAAGCCCACCCTCCAAAGCAACAACACAACTTAAAGAAAACACTGCAAATCATTAAGAGGACAGCATTTCATAGTGAGATCCTTTATTTCTTTAAAAATATGGTGATATTCTACAAATATTAAGCTCAACAACAGAACATTTAGACTTTCAATGACACTTAGAACACACACAACAAATCCTGCAGAGTGTTTAATGTGAACTTCATGTTAGTCTAGGGAAGCCATTTTCAACTACTGTGCCGTGGCACACTGGTGTGCCGCAAGTGGTTCACAGGTGTGTCACAGGAATTTGGGGGAAGATCATTTATTACTAGGGCCAATGGGAGATGTGAGCCCCCACTGGCAGCATGGTGTGCCTTGTCAATTATCAAAAACCTGATTGTGTAGCTTGACCATTTTAGTGCCTTGTCAGTGTGCCATGAGATGAAAAAGGTTGAAAATCACTGGTCTATGGTATGGGAAATGAGAATAAAGAATCACAGTATATGGTTATGGACAGACTTTCGAATCCTATTTAACTACTGTACATATTTTCCTAATCGTCCACTATCCAGTTCAGTTTCTATTTGGACACAGAAACCTACTTTCTTAGAACTGGGCTTATGGCCAAGAATCTTAGTTTTAAGTTCAGAGATGCTACAAGAGAAGTGTTACAGAAGTCATCAATATGTGTAATTAAAAAATACTGTTTAAACCAGAATTGCCACTGTAATTCAATAAAATAAATCAACGGACGAATAAGAATGGAAATGGAACTACGACTATCCTAGTGATTCAAATTGAAAATGGAATCAGCATTTATCTTGATAGCTGTTTAAGCAAATACAAGTGGGCCCCTGTATCCATGGGGAATCCATCCCCCTCCTTGCAGAAATGGAAACCATGGATATGGGGAATGCTATTAGAAGAAGCTCCTGTGTCGTTGTCCCCCAGCACCCGTTACCTTATAGTTGTGTGGTTCCACTGGAAGCATGGCTTTTCTTGCTCCCTGTTAGTTACCCTCTAGCATGCTGGTTGGTTGCCTGCACATTCAGTTCTTCAGTGAAGCAAGAATGTTTAAGAAAGAAAGACTTGCACTTCCAGTGTGACTGCACAAAAAATAAGGCACTGTAATGGGAGCACCCCCATCAGTTGATAATGGAATCCACAGATACTAGCACTGCGGATACAGGGGCCTTCCTGCACTAGTTTCCTCTTTTCATATAAATGTCTTGCTGAAGCTTTGCCTAAACTGCTTGCTTATAAAAAACGTTTTTCATTAAAAGTGCCAACTCGTTTTATTGGGTTGGAACCCAAGGGCTGTTGTTTTGCCACAAGAAAAGTCATGCTGGTTGCTCAGTTATTTTATTTCACTTCTGTGCAGCCTTTAGTAAGCATCTTGAGAAGGAAAGTAACATCAAGTCTTAAATCAGCATTTCAGAAATGCTTATTTTGAAAATAAATAAGTGCACTTAGAAATAAAACAAGTGTATTATTTAGTTTTTAAACTAAACACAGATATTTCCATCTTTACACAATATATGATCTGCATGAGTCCCACAAGCCAACACTAGTGTGGCAGTTACCAAGCAAAAATCCTTGTTCCACAAGGTTGTCCTGCAAGTGATACTTTTGAATATCTAAGGGTCTTGCTTATATCTGGTGCTGATGAATGTTCTCTCTAGTCTTAAGAGTTACTAGAGTGTGGGCCACAACCCCAAGAAGAATTGAGAATAGCTTGGGAGGGGTTGCAAAACTCTGCAGAACTAGATTTAATCCCTGGAATCTCCAGATAAAGCTGGTGAAGACTCCTGTCTGAAAATTTAGAAATTACCAGTAAGCATAGGCAATCCTGAACTAGATAGACCAACTATCTTACTTTAGGTTCTTGTATATTATTTTTCAAGAGTCAATTTGTGAAGCCCTTGTCTAAAACACTCTTGTTTTATAAGCTCATTCACTAACAAAAAAAATTTAAACAAATTCAGTGTCTGACTCAGGCAGAATTATAAAATAAGATTAATCAAAGACAATTAAAAAAACAATGCAGTATACAAAGGCTGGTATTCTAGTTCTAAACAGCATCCTCATGGTCTATATTTTATTAGAGCATCAAACTGATAGGTAGTTTTATCATCTGTCAGTAAGGTGCCTTTGGCATCATATTTAAACGTTCAAGCTTTCCCTAATTTCATAGTTTCTAAAGAGATGCACTATTTGGCTTTGAATGGTTTTGTGCTACGATTCATGAGAGAGCAGAAGTGCTTGATAAGAGTTTTAATGGTGCTATAACTGGTTTGAGCAGTCTATTTTTAAGTATATAATCCAAATTGCTGTTCCTAAAGCAGCATAAAAATCTAATCTATATTACTCAGATTGCAGTTCCAAAAACTGTCCATTTAAACACCTAAAGAGCTCTCCGAAGGCAGCCCAAAGGGAGTTCTTCAAGTCTTCAAAACATGGGTGTTTCATAATTGGGGTGTATCTGTCAGCCCCCCAAGAATATCCTTTGCTGTTTGAAGGTGGTGCAAGCATGGTATAAAAATGTGAGCTCTTACCTAGTCTCGACCTATAGAAAAGCAGGCAATCCCTCAGGCATGTTAGCCCCAAGAGATGCAGGCCCTCAGCAGATAAGATCTGGCATCGTGACTCAAGTTCAGAAGATAGTACAGAGCCAATGCAAACACCATAGCACTGGGTAATGTGCTCTTGGTGACTCATGACCACTGGATTTGCACCAGCTGGAATGTCTGAATAGTCTCTCAAGGGCAGCACCACTTATTGCACAATGTAGAAGTCTAGCAGCAGAAAAAAGGAAGACATGGTGCAGGCCATGACTGCAACGTATTCACCACTTCACCAAATGTCCCTGGCTACTGTTGCAAATGTGGGAGCACCCCAAGGACATAATCTCCCAGCCACCAATCTTCTGTAATTGCTGGGCCTTACAGCTATCTTGCCTTCAAATTCACCATCAGAACTGCTTCATAAGACCATAGTGGAACAACTGCTTCAATTTTAAGATGACCCAATTTAAAAAAAAAAAAAAGGTTTTGCACGAGAACCCCTTATAGTCCTTTAAGCAGTAATCCTTCATGCATCTTTAAAAGCTGCATGCTGTAGGAAGCCTATTATTTAAGTTTAATCCTGCATGTAAATAAATACATTCAGAATTGAGTAGTTAATTTCCTTCAGTGTAGGCCAGTGATATCTAAAGTGGAGACTGCTGCATGTTGGTAAACCACTCCCCAGCACGGACAGCACTTTACTGTTCTGTCTTGGGACCTTTCTTCAGTGCCGCAGATGGCTCCCACCCTTCATGCTGGCTGGCCACACATGCCCAGAAAACTGAGCACAAAGGCAGCTGGGGCAAGAGACCCTGAAAGTGTTAAGCGAGTGCAAAAGGTCAGGGGCACTCTGCAGCACAAATGAGAGGCTTCCCTGTGGAATGGTAAGTGCCATTCATGTGGGGGAAGGATTTGGCAGGGCACCATCTGACCCACAGGCCAGAGTCTGGAGAGCCCTGGTGTAGATTAAAGGCTTGAGTGTGGACACAGTCAAAGAACATATTGATATACGTTACAGTCAGGAACATAAAAATGTGTGAGGGGGCTGGAGGATGGATTGTGCCCTCTGTTGGTATCAGTCAGGTTAAAAAGTAAAAATGGGTTTTTAGATGTTTTTCAAACACAGTGTTTTTCAATAAAGTCAGTTCATACATTTCACTATGAGTAAGCAAGAGTGAAAGTAATGAAGTGACCTGTGCACATGTGAACAGGAGCTACAGGGTCCCAGAAATGCATGCTGCCTAATGAAATTTCTAGTTTTGGCCAGTAGCCAGAAATAATCAAGATGAAGGCTCCAACATCACATAGAAGGATCAAGGTCTCCTTAACCAATGAGTTTTAGATATACAGATTCTGTGTCCCGTGTGGTAGTTTGTTCCTTTATCACCTTTGATTTTTAAAAACACAACTTAGCCCCTTCAGATTTATAATGCAATTAAGTATTTATCAGGTCCACTGTAACTCAGTAACAACTGTCTCAATTATTCTTACAACAGCAATTCTAATGCACCATGTGGCTGATCTAAGAAAACTGGTACTGGATATTAAACAAGATGGCCCTGTCCATTAATGAGTGAACAAACATGTCTTGTGTCTGGGCATAAGGCCAAATAGGGCTGGGTAGCACAGATAAGTTCTAAAAACACCTGTTACTCATATGTATGGTTCCCAAAAACCTGAAGCTCAGATGTGAACATTTTAGCTGAATCTCCATGCGGAACACACTACTTTATGGAGACAGAAGTAGGACACTCTCAAAAGAAATCTTCCTAACCCAGTCTTGGTTATTCCTTATCAGTGCTACATTTATAGAGGGTCTAATTTGTACTTGATCATTCATTCTTCTCAGGTGTCTTCTATTAGGATGGTGCAAGATACAAAGATGGTCAGGGAGTAACCAGGTAGCAATGCGCTGAGTCATCAGGTCATTCATACACAACAAATCTACCACCGCAGCATTTTAAAACACAAAATGCACATACATGTTCTACCTCCGTTCATCGGATATGCACCATTTCCTCCAAGAACGGAGTTTTCATGCAACCAGTACAGAGCTGATCCATCCAGAGGGGAGCTTCATGCTGTAAAGGGGTTCGCCGTGGGTAAAAGGTGAAGTTCACGTCATAGTTCAGCAAGCAGCTGATGGATGCCATATAGATGTCAGAGAAGCGGATCAGTCTTCGAGAAAAATAGGTTGGGTTGTGGAAGGTTCGGAAGATGCTTCCAAACTGGGGGTTAAACAGGTTTTTTGTAAGTGATCTGAAAGGAAACAGAATTGGGCATTATACAAGGCCAAACAGAACACTTGAAAAAGACAGCTTGAATTCAGAAGTTCGATGTTGTGTTTGTATAGAATGTGCAGCCATTTCTAAAGGGAAGCACCAACATCCAGTTTTGTCCTTCTGTCTCAGCCTTTCAAGGGGTCGAAGATTTCCAGGGCAAGAAGAAAAATGATGACACCATTTGCCTGGCAGTGCCATTAATCCCTAAGAAAATCAACTGCACTCTTCTAAAAGGGGACAAACCCTGGCCAGTTTAAAGGAAGAGCTTTGATGGGGAGATTTCCATAAATATGCGAACATTTTGCCAATCACAGCTAGATGCAATGTAAATAATGCAATTCTTGAATATGGGGGGAGATGCAATTCTTGAATATGGGGGGAACTCAGTGAATAAGAAATGGCAGAAGTCACCTGATTTCTTGGCGTTCTTTCATCCATTCTAGTAGCACTTGCTTTGATTCTGCATCTTGATACATCTAAAAATATTTTAACATGTCAATATGATTTATTTTAAATACATTCTAAAAAGTATTCTATCAGCATGAATAGACATTCTGACACATGTTTATATAATATGTAGTTTTGTATCTCTAAACCAGTGTTTCTCAAAACTGTGGGTCGGGACCCACTAGGTGGGTTGCGAGCCAATTTCAGGTGGGTCCCCATTCATTTCCATATTTTATTTTTAATATATTAGACTTGATGCTACCATAGTATGTGACTTCATCTGGGGAAATGTTATAAACCTGTACTTTTGACAAGCCACTATGCATATTCTTCTAACAATGATAGTAAATGGGACTGACTCTTAGGTAAGTATGGGTAGGATCGCATTGTGAAAAATGTTCTTGCTTAATGATGTCACTTCTGGTCATGACATCACTTCTGGTGGGTCCTGATAGATTCTCATTCTAAAAAGTGGGTCCCGGTGCTAAATTGTGAGAACCACTACTCTAAACCAGGGGTACCCAAACCCCGGCCTGGGGGCCATTTGCGGCCCTCAGGGACTCCCAATCTGGCCCGCGGTGAGCCCCCAGTCTCTAATGAGTCTCTGGCCCTCCGGAGATTTGCTGGAGCCCATGCTGGGTGACTGTTCGACCTCTCACGTGAGCTGTGCAACAAGGGCTGCTTGCTGTTTGACATCTGCAATGCAGTAGCAGCAGCAAAGGAAACACCTGCCTTGCTTTGTGCAAGGTCTTTTATAGGCCTTGAGCTCTTGCAAGACCATTCATTCATTCATGTAAGTTCTATCTCTAATATATTCATTTATATAAATTTATTCAAATTTTATTCCTGGCCCCTGCTACAGTGTCAGAGAGATGATGTGGCCCTCCTGCCAAAAAGTTTGGACAGCCCTGCTCTAAACCATAATCACATAAGATCCCTGTTACCATGTAGTCCATTAGCAAATGGGTTATGAACCACCTCAAATGATACTTCTGAAAGGCAAAATAAAATAAAAATACTCTAACATACAATCACTGCCTGGTCTATTTTACCTGCATTCTCTCCAGAAGTCCTGTAAGAGCCTGCTGCCAAGTCAAGGAGTGCATGTATTGTTCTGTATTAATGATCCGGATTTCTGTTTCCAGTTCCGGAACAATAGCTCCTGTTCTCCAACCGTGACGTAGCATGAGATCCTAAACATCAAAGTGGGGAAGGCAACAAAGTGATTTACCAGGATAGGACACTGTGATGCAATCTTGCAAATAAACCCATGAAAGTTACAAACTAGCCCAGCAGGCCTTGCAGAACAATGTCAATTGATTGATGAAGAAAAACTATTCTAATCCAAGCTACAAAAACGTCCCTACCTACTCACCTAACAGGCAATTTTTTGCTGCCAAAGCTCCTCCTGACCGAGGAGTTAAGTCAGATAGAGGTTAAAGGAGAAGATGTTTCAGAACTCATTGATAAATTAAAGATCAATAAGTCACTGGGCCCTGATGGCATCCACCCAAGAGTTATTAAGGAATTGAAGAATGAAGTTGCTGATCTCTTGACTAAGATATGCAACTTGTCCCTCAAAACGGCCACGGTGCCAGAAGATTGGAGGATAGCAAATGTCACGCCTATCTTTAAAAAGGAAAAGAGGGGGGACCCGGGAAACTATAGGCTTCAGGGACCCGGAAACTATACCGGGTAAGATGGTGGAATGCCTCATCAAAGATAGGATCTCAAAACACATAGATGAACAGGCCTTGCTGAGGGAGAATCAGCATGGCTTCTGTAAGGGTAAGTCTTGCCTCACAAACCTTATAGAATTCTTTGAAAAGGTCAACAGGCATGTGGATGCGGGAGAACCCGTGGACATTATATATCTGGACTTTCAGAAGGCGTTCAACACGGTCCCTCACCAAAGGCTACTGAAAAAACTCCACAGTCAAGGAACTAGAGGACAGGTCCTCTCATGGATTGAGAACTGGTTGGAGGCCAGGAAGCAGAAAGTGGGTGTCAATGGGCAATTTTCACAATGGAGAGAGGTGAAAAGCAGTGTGCCCCAAGGATCTGTCCTAGGACCGGTGCTTTTCAACCTCTTCATAAATGACCTGGAAACAGGGGTGAGCAGTGAGGTTGCAAAGTTTGCATACGACACTAAACTTGTCCGAGTGGTGAAGACCAGAAGTGATTGTGAGGAGCTCCAGAAGGATCTCTCCAGACTGGCAGAATGGGCAGCAAAATGGCAGATGCACTTCAATGTCAGTAAGTGTAAGGTCATGCACATTGGGGCAAAAAGTCAAAACTTTACATATAGGCTGATGGGTTCTGAGCTGTCTGTGACAGATCAGGAGAGAGATCTTGGGGTGGTGGTGGACAAGTCAATGAAAGTGTCGACCCAATGTGCGGCGGCAGTGAAGAAGGCCAATTCTATGCTTGGGATCATTAGGAAGGGTATTGAGAACAAAACGGCTAGTATTATAATGCCGTTGTACAAATCTATGGTAAGGCCACACCTGGAGTATTGCGTCCAGTTCTGGTCGCCGCATCTCAAAAAAGACATAGTGGAAATGGAAAAGGTGCAAAAGAGAGCGACTAAGATGATTACGGGGCTGGGGCACCTTCCTTATGAGGAAAGGCTACGGCGTTTGGGCCTCTTCAGCCTAGAAAAGAGATGCCTGAGGGGGGACATGATTGAGACATACAAAATTATGCAGGGGATGGACAGAGTTGATACGGAGATGCTCTTTACACTCTCACATAACACCAGATCCAGGGGACATCCACTAAAATTGAGTGTTGGGAGAGTTAGAACAGACAAGAGAAAATATTTCTTTACTCAGCGTGTGGTTGGTCTGTGGAACTCCTTGCCACAGGATGTGGTGATGGCGACTGGCCTGGACACCTTTAAAAGGGGATTGGACAAGTTTCTGGAGGAAAAATCCATTACACAATCCACAAGCCATGATGGTCATGTGCAACCCCCTGGTTTGAATGCCAGGTGCTATCTCAGAATGCCAGGTGCAAGGGAGGGCACCAGGATGCAGGTCTCTTGTTATCTGGTGTGCTTCCTGGGGCATTTGGTGGGCCGCTGTGAGATACAGGAAGCTGGACTAGATGGGCCTATGGTCTGATCCAGTGGGGCTGTTCTTATGTTCTTATGAGCAGGCAAGTGGCTATTTTAAGAGCCTGCTGTGATGCAACTAGTTTTGAAAAACAGTCACTGGCTTGATATCAATCAAGATCCAGAGAATGATCACATGGAAAGGTTGGGCTCTGCTGCAGTCTGGGAAGGTTCAGTCACCCTCCATTCTGGGAACTCAACAGCCTTCTTACTTAGACAAAATTTCTTTTTTTAAAAAAGGTGGATGTTGGATTGCGTCTGCAGTAGATGCTTCACCAAATGTTTCTACATGATTCCAGCCTCCCTGACAAGGGCTCCACTTTATTGCAAAGTTAACATCATATTAAGGAGGTGTTCCTTAGCCACAATCCTCCTTGTAACATCTGGACAGATTTTATAAAGGAACATTTGTCTCCACCCCTTTCCACAATGCCAAGCTGGGATGTCTATTCACTTGCAGGTCATGCCCCGACAAGCCGCTTCAAGTAGCCAACAAACACAGCAAAGATGTTTTTTTTTCTTTTTTAATTAAAATAAACAAACAAATTCTCAGCCTCAAGGCAGCTTTCAATGGTCAGATAAGATACACATTGTGAAAAAGCCAAAGTGACAGTTATGGCAACAATGTACCCAAATAAAGACCATCTAAACCAGGGATGTCAAATTTTCATACTGTGATTTCATACAGAGGGCCAAAGTCAGCATTCATGGTGCCTGCTGAGGGGCGGAAGTGACATCATTAAGCAGAAAGTGACATTAAGCAGATGGTCAGAAATGAGCACTTTGTTTTCACATAGAAACTCAGTAGATACAAATGACAGAAGAGAAAATGTGCCAATCGTGTTCACGATATAAGCGAGCCCATTTATCAAACAGGGAGAGCCCAATTATAACAGGACCACATAAATTGCTTCTGGGGACCACATCTGGCCCATGGGCCTTATGTTTAATACCCCTGATCTAAACAAATGCACAGTATCATGCATAAATTTCATAAAACAACAGCAAGTTTCAAAGTCACAGCCTTAAGAACAAATACAAATCAATACACAAACCATCTACCTGAATGTAAAGTACATCAGGGCCCAATCCTATACAGTGCACACTGGCTCACCACTGGCGTGCACTGACCAAACATGTCATAAGGCACATATAAGAATATAAGAGCCCCACTGGATCAGCCCAAAGGCACATCTAGTGCAGCTTCCTGTATCTCACTGTGGCCCACCAAATGCCCCAGGGAGCACACAAGACAACAGGCACAACCTGCATCTTGGTGCCCTCCCCTGGCAATCAGAGGCAGCCTGCCTCTAAAACCAGGAGCATGCACATACCTACTATGACTTGTAACCTGTAATAAACTTCTCCTCCAGAAATTTGTCCAATCCTCTCTTGAAGGCATCCAGGCAAGATGCCATAACTACTTCTTGTGGCAAGAGTTCTACAAACCAACCACATGCTGAGTAAAGAAATGTTTTCTTCTGTCTGTCCTAACTCTCCCAATACTCAGCTTTTGTGGATGTCCCCTCGTTCTGGTGTTATGCAAGAGGGAAAAGAGTGTCTCTTTTGTGGCTGATAGCACCAGTGGAGTGCCAGTGCTAGCCCAGCGCTAGCTGGTGCTGGGCTAGCACCGGAGCTCTGCTGCTCGGCGGTCTTGTAGACTGTTGGGCAGTGAAGAGGTAGGTGGGGGTGGGGGAAGATGTTGGGAGGAGGTGTTCCAGGGTGGGAGGAGGCAGGCAGGGGGCAGGGAGGAGGTGTGCCAGGGGGAGGGAGTGAACCTGGAGGGAGGTGGGACTGGTGGAGTCCTGAGTCTCCATTTTGGGACACCAGCCCAACATGGAGGCTCAAAATTCTAAACTGACCCTCAAGTCAACATAGAATTGAGTAGCCCCACTGTGGGGCTACTCGGCGTACCCAGGAAAAGGGGAGACCAAAGCCCCCTTCTTCAGAGGAAACATTTTCGGCACTGCTGCAGCCCTGCGCACCAGAAGCGCAGGATTGGGCTGCCCATCTGCAGCGTCTGGCTAGACCTATTCAGATCTGCCTACAAGAATAAGGATTAAGCCTGTTGCTCCCTAAGTGTATATTATATGCACGTTCAAATTAACTTAGTGGAACTTACCTTCATTTAAACATGCATAGGACTGAGTGGCATATTGGTGTGGTAGGTGACTGCTACTAGGCTGACACACACAAGGGGCCTTCTCCAAAGCACTGCGAATAATGTGCTGCTAACAGGGGCTTTACGGTTCTCCCAATAGTTCTGCCTCCTCCCTAGTCCGGAAGCCTTCTAACATGGAACCCCACAGAGATGCAAGGGCTGCTTCCAGAAGTGATTGTGAGGAGCTCCAGAAGGATCTCTCCAGACTGGCAGAATGGGCAGCAAAATGGCAGATGCGCTTCAATGTCAGTAAGTGTAAAGTCATGCACATTGGGGCAAAAAATCAAAACTTTAGATATAGGCTGATGGGTTCTGAGCTGTCTGTGACAGATCAGGAGAGAGATCTTGGGGTGGTGGTGGACAGGTCGATGAAAGTGTCGACCCAATGTGCGGCGGCAGTGAAGAAGGCCAATTCAATGCTTGGGATCATTAGGAAGGGTATTGAGAACAAAAACGGCTAGTATTATAATGCCGTTGTACAAATCTATGGTAAGGCCACACCTGGAGTATTGTGTCCAGTTCTGGTCGCCGCATCTCAAAAAAGACATAGTGGAAATGGAAAAGGTGCAAAAGAGAGCGACTAAGATGATTACGGGGCTGGGGCACCTTCCTTATGAGGAAAGGCTACGGCGTTTGGGCCTCTTCAGCCTAGAAAAGAGACGCTTGAGGGGGGACATGATTGAGACATACAAAATTATGCAGGGAATGGACAGAGTGGATAGGGAGATGCTCTTTACACTCTCACATAATACCAGAACCAGGGGACATCCACTAAAATTGAGTGTTGGGCGGGTTAGGACAGACAAAAGAAAATATTTCTTTACTCAGCGTGTGGTCGGTCTGTGGAACTCCTTGCCACAGGATGTGGTGCTGGCGTCTAGCCTAGATGCCTTTAAAAGGGGATTGGACAAGTTTCTGGAAGAAAAATCCATTATGGGGTACAAGCCATGATGTGTATGCGCAACCTCCTGATTTTAGGAATGGGTTAAGTCAGAATGCCAGATGTAGGGGAGGGCACCAGGATGAGGTCTCTTGTTATCTGGTGTGCTCCCTGGGGCATTTGGTGGGCCGCTGTGAGATACAGGAAGCTGGACTAGATGGGCCTATGGCCTGATCCAGTGGGGCTGTTCTTATGTTCTTATGTTCTTAAGGAAAATCACATCTCTCCAGTGTGTGTGCATTTCTCCACTCACAAACACAGGGGGGAGAGAAGAAAAACTGTATCCTGTCCAAAGAATGAGGGGGAAACTGATAAGTCAAAGGAGTCTAGCAATTTGCAAAGCCTATTCTAAAAAGACTTAATATGTATTTACAAAAGCAATTTAAAAACATGCCATTAAAGAAAAAACACAAAGTTGAATTCATACTTGTTATTCTTAAATTCTATTCTGCACTGGAATGTGGGTTTAAATTTGGAAAGATGCCCAACACAGCCATCCACGGGAAAATGTCTGATCCTTTGCAGCAAGTGTTATATCAAGGGGACCATATTGGCTTGAGTCTAAATCAGATTGAAGGGAATCTGCCATTGAATAGGATGTGATCATACTGCAGATTCCAGAATGAAAATTATAGAACTTGGATGTTTTCCATAAATGTATCTTACAGACATACAACAACCAGAAGAAATGAAGCTCTCCTTCAAATTCTGACAGCATGCACAGAATGAGGCAGGCAGCAGTGAGGGAGTAGAAGCAGAAATGGACACTGAAATACTTACCGCAAGATCACTGTATAAATGATCACCAAAGTAAAGGACCTTGGACCCACGCCAACCTGTCAGCCGCAGAAAATCAAACAGATTGCCCTAAATGTGGGATGAACAAAAGAATGTGAGAATAAACCAAAATACCTCCTTTCTTTCCGCAAGGAAAAACATTGCCTGCCGGTTTGAAAAGGTCAAAAGAAATAAATATCTCCGGACTTTGATTTTTCTACAGAGCTAAGGCAACAAAGGAGAAATATTTGTTCATAATAAGCTGCTTATATAAAATTTCCATGGCTAGAAGCTTAAGGAGTTCTCATGGGAACTTTGTCAAATTTGAAACCAGACTATAATCACATTATTTATACAAGCTCATACGTTACACTTGGCTTGGATCAAGACCAAAAACCACTGTGAGATTTACAGAACAACCCAACTGCAAGGAATCATGGAGGATATTGTTCTTACTTCATTTACCCTCAGTACAGCCTTGCAAAAATATGCGACTGCCATTCCCATTTTACAGCTGAAGAAATGCAAAATGCCTTCTGCCAAGGCACTTTCCCCTCTCTTTTCAAGCACAAAAGGAAGTCACCTCACTTCTCTAATCCTGGTTTAGAAAGCACAAGAAAATGGGATTTGCTGTGATGTCTGAGGTCAGCAATTCCCAGCTTGCTCTAACCAGACTTTACAAACTGGCAGGACACGAAACTGGGATTCATTTCAAATCCCAGTTTGTTCTGAACCAGAACCAGAAGTTTAAAGTTCCCTCCTCTCACAAGTGAATGGAGGCAGGGAGTGAGCAAGACTCATGAGCATCTTAGGGTTCCTGCCCAGCTCTTAATGCTGGACCATTGTTGTAGTTCTCATAGTTTGGGATAGCATCTCTGGTAGTGCAAAGAGCTACTTCTGAGAAGGGAAGGCTGAGAAGCCTTTCTGCAGACAGGGACCTTGCTGTAAAACAACATTCAAAGCACCTATGCTTGGCATGGAAAGGTCAGAAATATAGTGCCATTCTCACAAAAACAAATTCTAATCTAACATCCTGAACACGCTCAAATTCAAGCAGAATAAATAAAACTTTGCTCAAAAGGAAGTCAGAAAATGTTCCCAACATAAGGTCAGAGCAGTGGCGTAGCTGGAGGGGGTGGAGCACTCAGGCTGGCAGGGAGCCTCAGCAAGGCAGGCAAGCGGCCTCTCCCTTTGGAACCTTTCCCATACGGCTCCATTTTGCTCCCCCCACCAGGAATGGCTCCTAAGGGAGGGGCTGCTTGCCCGCCTCGCTGAGGCTCCCTGCCAGCCTGAGTGCTCCAACCCCCTCCAGCTACGCCACCAGGTCACAGAAAGAAAAACTTCACTGGGAACTGAATGTTAAACACACACACAGTCAATTTCTTCTCACTGCAATCATGTCAACAGTAGAAAGTTAATTCTGAAATTGGGAAGATTTTAACATGCTGACCTCCAAGTCAGGCTGTTCTAATCTGGAAGCAGCTGGGACTACCTAATTGGACTGGGAGCCAAAATGATTAGACAACTGGGAATCTTCGGCACATGCTGCACGTCACCCAGATTCCAAAGACTCTCCACTCTTTCCAGCCTCATTCCCACAGCATTCCTTTAGCAAACTCTGAAGGCATTTATTCATATTTCGCCTGTTTTACACATTTGGATGACATTGGATACTACAATTCTAGGCCAATTGGACCATCAACTCTTTGATGAAAACATGACAACGTTGGAGCTTCCTAGTCTCAGAGCAAGGCTCTGCAACAGTTCTGTGTTCTTATTTATTTGCAAACTACAGGAAATGAATTATTAACATGATTTTCATGAGTATCATCCACTGAGCAGTCCTACTGTATCTCAGCTGTCCAATTTATCACTTTTTCTAGACCTCAATAACTCCCAATCTGAAGACCACATCAAGACTCAGGGGCAGAATCAGAGATCAGGCAGGCTGGACTGTGGCTGAAGACTGTAGCCCTAGAAGCTGCCAAATGCAGCATGAATCACCTAACTAAGCAACTCTATCTCTACCTTATTCCCCCACCCTCTTCCCACCTCCCTGTAATGCCTCCTATCTGCACTTGGACCAGTGGCAGTCCTGATGCTTATCCCGCCAGGGTTGCTCCCCATTTGCCCCCCCCAAATCTGAAATAATTGCGGTGACATCATCACCACAATTACTTCTGCACCACATCCTCCTTTCCCCTTTTGAAAAGGGGGGGGAGAGGAAGGAGGTGGCCCATGCACCGCTGCCAAGTGGGCAAAAGGCTCTAATGAAGCCTGAAGCAGTATCTGCCTCCTCTGAAATCACAGAAGGAGAGTGCCGCTTCTGACTGGCTACCTGGCCATTCTGAGGAGCACCCACTTTCCCTCCTTTTTTTTTTTAAAGGGGAGAAGAGGAGGGCAGCGCTCAGACGCGGTCATAAACTGAGCCAACAGTGGTTGTAGGAGCGCTCCTCTCTTTAAAGGGAAGAGGAGGGCAGCCCTCAGATTGGTGTGGAGACACAATGTCAGTGGCTGTGGGTGGCTGAGCATTTTTCAAAATGCCTTAAACACAGACATGAAGTAACGAGATACTGCCAAATATTTTTACCTGTTTGTAGATCTTTCCTTTTTCCAGTTTGCTAATTTTGTCCCAATGAAGTGACCCTTTCTCATCCATTTTTCTGAAAGGTCTACAAAAAAGTTTTTTAAAAAGTTTTTAAAAGTTATAAAAATAAGATCTAAAATATAGGCAATGGTCTCACACAGCTACCAAGTTAAATATCCACGGACATAATAGGATGCCCCAAAGCATATTTAATAGATTTATGCCAATTTCCATACAATGAAAAATATGCAGCTCCAGAAAATTCAATTACCTATACAGGTCCAGCCTATTTATACATGGATTTTTTATACACAGATTTGACTCAACATGAATGGCCCCTGCAAATGAGAAGGAATGTGCTGCTCCCCGGAGAAGGGGGAAATGTACCCCTTTAAAATCAGTTTAAAAAACTGAACAGTCCTTTAACAACAGCCTCCTTAATGAGAGAGAGAGGGGGCAGCTGGCTGACAAGCCATCAATCCTCCTCTCTCCAGCGGCCCCTCCCTTCCCCCAGAGCACGTGAAAGAAAGGTGATCACTTTGGATTGGTGAAGGGAGGGGCTGAGTGAAGTGCCTTTGTAAGCTCTTGGAGGACGCTGATTGATGGAATGTCTTCTTAATGACTCTTATCTTATTTTTAGATTGTGAGCCCTTTTGGGACAGGGAGCCATTAGTTATTTGATTTTTTTTTCTGTAAACCGCTTTGTGAACTTTTTGTTGAAAAGTGGTATATAAATACTGTTAATAATAATAATTATTACTATTATTATCTTGCATCACAAAGGTCAGCAAGGCTGTTTTTAAATCACCTGAGCAAAGAAACTTTGTTTTTAAAATTGATTTGCTATAGTGCACTTTTTGCGAATAATGAGACTCAACCTGTACTTTGCAGCCTTGGTGAAATCACCACCTCTCAACCTATTCTTGTAAGATTGGTGGGAGTTTAAAACACTGCTGTGATCTCCTTGGATAAAAAGGAGTGTGAATCAAATCCATTGAAAAAAATGCTAAGGTAAGTTTATGAATGAAAACAAGTACCGAGATACAATAAGAGAGAGGTTCCCAAAGCAATTTAAATAGAGGGAGAACTCCTACTTTAAACAATAGTCAGCTGGAGGCTTTTGTGGCACATCGCCTCAGTGCCATAAAGGAATGGATAACTGGATCAAAACCCTACACGTGTAGCAAAATAGTAGAACTATGGTGGGATCCCCCCCCCCCGCCAAGATTTCCAACTATTTGGCTGCAAAAAGCAGGAGTTATCTCAAGTCCTCCCTTGCTAACAGAATATACGAGCGGGAAGAAGAATGGGTCTGAGACATTGTTCTCATATTGACTATGGCTTTCATGGCACCCACTTTCAAGTACCGTTTTTCTTTCAATTTCTTGGGCATTAAGAAAAAACAGAAATACATAACACCAGAGTAAACAGACAGACCACGTGACCTAGAAAGCCCCTTTTAGTATCACTCTTTATGCTCCCTATTTGATTCTTTTTAGATATGGACCTTAAGTCTGTGTAACGCCATTCACTGAAAACCTAAAACTCTCTGCAGTAGTCCTGAAATTAATCTAATGACTAAATCCTACGCAGGAAGGAGCCTATTGGGAATGTGCCCAGCCTGGGACAGGAGTTCTGGATCCAGCAACCACAAGCTTTCTCATTCCGTCCCACCCCATTTTTCATGCCTCTCCACTGGTGAGGTTCTGCTGGTGGTCGGTCTGTAGCACACTGTCTGTGGGGCACAGCTCTCTGGCTGCTGTTCTGGCAGCCATGTGGGGATGCTGTGACAGTGGGGCTGTCTTTGTGGTGGCATACCTGGCAATATGCCAGCATTTCAAAAGGATAAAAATGGGCTGTAAGAGACTTCCACAAAACCTGAATAATATTTTTAGCAGAAGGAACTTGGGCTGACCGAGGCCAGACACAACATAAAAAAAATACTTTGGCATCTTGATCAACAACCTATTTAGATGAAAGTAAGCCTTCTGATCTTATCTGAACCTACTTCTAAGTATGCTTCAGAACACAACAAGGTCAGAATTGTTTGTTGCATCAGATGTATGGTTGCTGTCAAACGTAAAGCAAACAGCACATTTATGTTCCTCCCTTCATTTATGTTCCTCCCTTCCTCTCTATAGCACATAAGACAAGTGACCCATGATGTTCTTCATTTACAAACTCCAATCCTTTTAAGCAGCCAATTATGTCAGGCAGAGAAGTGCAAAACATACAGCTGTCATTTTTCAGTGTAATTTCAATGGCCAAATTACATTTGATGCAATGTGCAGACCTGCCTTGCAGAAAATACAGCAAAGAAACATACTTGCGTCTATCAGTGAAGAAACTAGGCTTATCTGCTTGCACAATCACCATGTCAAAGAGGTCCCGCCAGTTCTTGCCAACCATGTGTTTCATTCCTTTATCACTGTAGAGAAAACAGAAAAAGTGATTTAAAGAAATCCAGTCTATGATGCTCCGGAGAGTTTCAGAAGACCAACACAACATCTATGTGCACAAATTCTGCAGCCTTCAATCTCTTTTTCTTACAGCACAAAAAGTGACATAATAATATATGCAGGGCTTACTGTCATTCTGCACCAAATTCAAAGCGTAGGGTCTCCCTAATAATTTATCTTCACTTTATTTTAAATTCCAAGTTCAGTTAGGCTAAACAAATCTAACCTAAGTAGATCTGCAAGCCCAATGGCAAGAATGGTAGTAACAATACACTGACTAATTACAGTTAGGCTCAAAACAAAATCAAATTAGTCTCTTTAGGGAAGTTTCACACACCACATTTTTAGCCAGTAGAACTCGACCTCTCCCTCTCTCACATACCCCACCTACCCAACAGGAATTTCAGCAGGCCTTAGTAGCCAGCCAGAATACAGGTTCCCTAACAATCTATCCTATCTCAAACTTGCAGGAGAATGACAGGGTCTCATTTCCACCATCACGTTGACCTTAAAGACAACTGAAACCATTGAGGTCTCATTGCTTTAAGAATTCAGTGCAATGCCAGAAGCGTGATGACTCATAACCTAGTGTCACATCAAGCAGCCAAGGCACTCAGAAAGCTTCTCACAGCTTCTAAATGCTTCTAAAGCTCAGTATATTATTTTTGTATGTTTTTATGTTGTGCACTTTAGTTCTTAAGAAAAAAGGTGTGATATAAAATAAAAACATTAAAAAGGGATGAGACTCTACTAATCTCTCCAAACTAAAAGATGCATTAGTCAGTTCATCAGATTCTAAAGGGGTCTTCAGCACTTCATAAACTTGAGTGGAGATTCCTTGGGTGGTGTTCTTGATGGCCAATTTGTGGGATAAAAGACACTTCAAACAGAGCAGACTTACCATCTTAGGTCAGAGGAAAACAGAGTAGCATTTCCAGTTTTTTGGCTGGAATGGATGACTTATTCCATCACCAGAGATCACTCAGAAATATTAGGTTGCAATCCTAACCACAATTTTCTGAGAGTAAGCCCCACTGAACAAAATAGGACTTACTTCTGAGTAGACCTGGTTAGGACTGTGCCCTCAATCTATCTCCATTATATTGATCACAGGTGTTTTGACATATTTCACGCCATATTCTGCAACCATTTAGGGCACAATTCTTTCCCACCCAAAGGCATGACCCGGAGGTCAGAAGTATCTCTACAGGGCACAACAGAGACCGGTTTCTTCCTTCCCCCTGGACATTATAGAAAATGTAAAGTCTGCAAGTACCTCCTATATCCCTATCCAGCACATCTCCGCTGTCTATGAAACAAGAGAACTAGCAGCTACACCACTTGCAATGTACCGTGAGGGAGGGCAAGGTAGGGATATGAAACACATATAGACCTCACATTCCATGCAATATCTACTTTTGCAAGCAGTAAGGTAGGAGAAGAAAAGAAATAGGTCTTTATTGAACCCTATGGGGAGCCCTTCGGCCCTGCATGGACATTGTGTCCTAAGGCAGCAAAAGATTATTCCATCAGATGGGCTTGCTGTCACTTTTCAACTCTATCTCTGCAATCATAAGAACTGGACTCCAACAACCTTTTCAGCTTAAACCCTATTCCAGCAAGAGGAAGTGCTTACACAAGAAGCATGCAAAGGTTGAAATAATATGCATACATACCGGAGAGCAAGTTGTACAGAACACATTGGGACAATTCTGGGTCACCATGCAGAGGATTGTGAGGTAAAAAGATTAACTCTCTACAACCCACATTTATCTTCATTTAATATTTGTATATGAGCAACAGTTTACACAAAGTGGACAAGTAAGGAAGGATACTCACACAAAACTAAAAGGACTGTTTGTGATAAGAAAGAGTTTTTTGTTGTGATTCACTAGTCGATTGAGGACAGCATAAGTTTCATCTCCATGAAGAATATATTTTTCTGCAAAGATGAAAGAAATGAAATGATTTGTAACACAGAAGTAGATACAATAATGTTATAATGGAAAGTGATCGTATTTCAGTAAGTTCTAGACTGCAAATGTGAACCATTCATCTAAATCCATTAGATGCCGATTAGGTTTAGAATTTAACTGACCCATGTCCTTTTCAATCCATTTGTACATCATTCCTTTCACATGGACATCTTTAATGGCATCCTAAAATGGGAAAAAGAGTAGTTTAATATTAATCCTAATCCTGGTATTGTGAGGTTATATAGCCCCATCAATTAATATGACAGTTTTACAACCTTACAAAAAAAAAAAAAAGGTGGGAGCTTAGTACATGAAGTGGGAGATCTGTCATTGAATCTTGTACCTCTGTTGCAACTGTCTATTAATATATTTAATAAACAGATACATAAATTAATGAGTTTCCCTTACATATAGTACAGGAGACAGCAACACACGGGTGTATTAAAATAAACAGTGGACTAAAAATCTGCATTTGGTTTGACCTACAGAATATAGAGTATTCTGTCATCAATCACCTGCATGCTTACCACATGCTCACACTGCAGTGGCATTTGCCAATAAACTGGATATCTGCCCCAACTCCCACCCTTTGAGGCCAGGCCGACTCCATTTTGAAGGTATGCAAACCAAACAGCCAAAGGCCAGTGTTTACACTCAAAGATCACCTTGTCAAAGGGGTGGGGGCCTAGGCCATATACTGCAAGCCTCTATGAACAGAGCGCAAATGCTTTGCATCACTCCAGTAAACACAGGAATCCAGCAGACAAACAGCCTTCATGGTGAGATGTAAGCTGGCATGTTGCTATCACAGATACACAATTCAATCAAGATTGCCTGGAAGCTTCTCAGAGCTTTATTGCAGTACTTTCTTATACCTTTCTGTTGTATTTGCAAATCTCCTTAGGCTTTCATCTTGATTGCTCTTACCTATCAGGATTCACCTTTCCAGTCCTTGGGAGTTCATTTACCCCCCTGGCTTTCTCAACTAAAGTATGCACCTGTCCTAGATCTCATGGGAGACGCCATTCATCTTGTGCTGTATTAATGCATTTCAACACCTAGCCACACTGGGTTGCTGCAGGCCTGAAATCACTAAAATTACCCAGAGCTATTTTGCACTAGGGCCAAATCAAAACTTAGTGTGAACTTTCATTTCTTCCTGGAGCCCCTCACTTGGATCACAATCTAGGTGTCCTGCCAGATCTATCGCCCAACTTTTGGCTTGGTGGCCAAGCCCCTGAGAAATTTTTCTCCTGGTCTGAAGGTACCCAATGTTCCAGCAACCTTGGACATTAATCAGCAGACTGAGGACAGGTATGCTGCTTCCCTCTATCCTATCTTCCTTTCTGTGCACAGATCTATTATCCTTTCCTCCTTGTATTTGTATACAGAATAGGACAGGAGGTCTGCCTCCGAGTCCCAGGACAAGTCTGTGTACCTTGACTGATTCAACAAGACTAAGGATTCTTATAGAAGAAATGGGTCCTTTTCAACTCATCTTTCCTAATCTTGAGCCATTGGTCAAGAAGACTGGACCACAGGGAATAACTTCCCCCCCATCATGATTACTGTAACTTGTCTGAAGTCACCTCTTTCATGTTCTGTCTCCCATACCAGCACAGCAACTCTTTCGAAACATAGTCTCTGCAACCTGGTCAGCCTCCGTCCCCCACAGATTCTCTCCCCCACCCTAGAACCTGAATCCTCTCATGTAACCATGAGGATCCTAGGAAAACCAGCACTGTGAATACAGATGGTGTCACTGGGACACCGTCTCCTTGTTAAATTCCCTGCAAACACTGTAACTCTACATTGCCCCCCCCCCAGTCAGCAACAGTTCCCTGGTCAATTTCAGTTGTTGTGACTGTATTGCTTTACATATTCAACTCTCCCAACTATTATACTCAATCTCTGCAATAAACTGCATTTTCGTTTTAGGCTCCAACTCCTTTGTTCTCCAGCACTGGTTGGGAGAAATGGGCTAGGCTAAGCCAAAATGCAGAGTTACTAGTCCCCAACAACTGTGCACAGTGTAGCTAAACTACAGCCAGTCAATCTTAAGAACCCAGGGAAGCACTGTATGGCATTAAAAGAGCTCTCAGAAGGACAAAGTGCCAGTCAATAGGACACAACTAGTCCCCTGGCACCAATAAGGCTAATGAAAATGAGCCCAGGAAGCAGCTTGTTCACATGCCTCAAATCCCTGAAGTTAAGTTTGACCTTTTAGTAAGTACACTGTGTGCACAATTTTCCCCAGTCGCGTTAGGTTTTGCAGTCTGAGAAATGCTCCTAGGATCACTGTAAATACTCTAAGTACCAGCAATTGCCTGCTGACAATATGAGTGAAAACCACCAACAATTTCAAGATGAAACAAAGCCCACTTGGCTTTCTACCAAGTGGTAGAACACTGCTTGAGTTTTAAAAATCAGCATCATCAACAAGAGCATTCTAAACTGTATTAGACTGAGATAAACATTTTCAAATGTATGGGGTGTTAAGGAACAAACCTCAGCTTTCCTAGGGACATCTGACCTACTTTGCTCCAGAATATTCTGTGAGAAATGTTGGTTTGCTAAGAGAACAATAGGCACAAGCTACAGCAAGCCCCCCCCCCCCCCACACACACACCTACCTTGCTTCACTGGTCCACAAATCACCAAAAATCACACCAATTAACAAAAACAGTGAACAGCGCATCCTGTCCCACTAGTTAAAACCTTCAGAAGTTTCTAACAGAACAGATTAATCAGTAATCAAAATGCTGCATTGTTTCTGGGAGAGTCAAATAATCAGGCTTTGATCTACCAAGAAATCTTAAGACCACCCCAGTTCATACTCAGGCCAAAAGCCCAGATGTACCAGTACAATATTAGGAGTCAAATGTATTTAGCACATTTCACAGGGGCAGCAAAGAGAGGGCCCCTATCCTGATTGAAGTGTGCCATACAAGCCTTTTGCACAGTTTAGTTGTGGCCAAATGGTGAATGGTGGGACAGGATAGAGAAGGCAACACTATGCACAGAATGTAAACAGTCATTAGAGACTCCCTTCCACCAATGTAATTTTGCCGCTACAAGTTTTAAAAGAATGAGTACAATTTGCCAAGGCTTATAGACCAGTGATGCAAGGGCTTTGCAGAAGATGTTGAGCAATTTGTACCAGTGCAAGCGCTCAAATCTCAAGAGACCCTCCTTGGACATAGCTATAAAAGATTTGTTTTTATCCAAAGTCTTGGCACCCTAGCAAACTATATGTATCATCCCAGAGGCCATAGGTTTGAAAGTTTACAATCAGCTGCCTAAGTCAAGTAGCCCACTTCTGTAGGCTGAACCCACAGAATCACTTAGCAACATTAAATCATTGCAAATATTTTTTATCTGCTCTAGCACATATTGGAGCATTGCCACCATCACAAAACCTACAGCAAGTGAGAAAAAAATTATTTGTACCAATAATTATATAGAAGATAATCTCCAAGAGCAAGTAACTTGATATATTGTTGCCACATTAAAAAAAAGTGGGAGTGGAAAGCACTTCTGAGATAAACGAGATTCAAAACCATTTTCATCATTCTATAAATCAAATCTTAGGTCAAAAGATTGGTTCCTGCCAGGAACAACCTACATACAGATGTGTGTATCAATTTAAAAGCATTACTGAGCAGCAGCTTAAGAGTGTTACTGACCAGGACAAATGGTATACAGATGTCATTTAGATTAGCCATCTGTTTAAAATCCAGAAACTGACTGCTACACATTCTCTCACCTCCCATTAACATGGATATTGTATATTTGGATAATGGAAAGCTCACTATAGGACAGAGACACCAATTTCAAGCATATTGTTTACAAGCAGTTTTTCAGCTGTGTCCCCAAACAGTTATACTCACACTTATATCCTTGAACAGATGAACTTGGTCATACTCAATATTGTGAGTCATGAAGTAGTCAGTCACTGAGGAGAGAAGAGTCATCTCAGGAAGGGAGAAGATGTCCATAAACTGTTTAATAGATGGACCCTGCCCAAAAGAATTAACCATTTAGCCATTACAAAAAAAAAAAGCATGTGCAGAATCTTGAGGAGAAAGAGAAGGAAAAGCTATTGTGATTAAAACTAATGACCGTCTATAGGAATTTATGTTTGGATGCAGTATCCCACATTTTAGATCATAAGTCTTTTGAGGACAAGGAGCCATTTGTTTATAATTCTACATAAAACAGCTTTGTGGATTACTTTTTGTAGAGGGGTTCTCGAGCCAAGCTACACACAATGTAAAATACACCAAAATGCTGTGACAGACTTAAGTTTACCAGTGTAAAGAAGCTTATGCAGGGCTGCAATTCAGACTGGGACCACAGCACGGAGGAAGGGGATATCCAATCCTTTACCTTCCTAAACCTGTTGAAAAATGTCCCTGAGTAACTACATTTAACCTCCAAGTGCAACCTTTGAAGTGCCATTTGCTACAATGGCATTTTCAGGGTAAAATAGCAGCCGCTTTGGAAAAACAGTGCCTCCTTCCTCCATGCCATAGCTTCAATCTGAAGTGCCCCTGTGGGGCTGTCATTCACAAGTGAATTTAAGACTGCATTACACACCAATACGTTTCATGCCATATGTCTTTTTGCCCTGACCACATCAGTATGCAAGTTAGAGGTGTTTTTCTAAAACTTGGGACATAAGGTATTGAACAACATATATAATTATGAAGATCCTTGTGACACCTTAAAGACAAACAGCTTGATTTCAGCATGAACTTTCACAAGTGCATTTATCAGATGCATGAAGTGTTATGCTCAGCTAGCATATATTACTTTGCACATGATCAAGTTGGCTCTAGCACATAAGACCAATGCATACATAAGAATTCATGCTAACACAGAAATGATTCAGCTTAAAACGTGCCATAAGAGTCTCTGCTGTTTTTGCTGCAAAAGAGAAAACTCAGCCACCCTTCTGAAAAAGATTATACACCACTTTTATTCCTGTATTTGGTTTTAAGTCTGAGCTGCACTGGGGTCTCATGTGGCCAAAATGGGAGTATAAACATTAAAAATACACAACTAAACACAGATACAACTTCTGAGGTTTCCTTGACATAATGAAATGTAAACAAAAGTTTACAAAATCATGCCTGGAAAAAGAAAGTCACATTGTTAAACTTTGTGTGTGAAAGTCACACACCTCCATTATAAAGGTACACTTGCAGCTCTGTAGTGTCTATGCTTGATCATGTCAATGCACAAGTGTGTGTGCATTCCAAATGCACACCCCAAAACCCTGGCATTTAGAAGAATGCTATTCTTATAGGTATTGACATTTAGAGAGTTAGTGAAGGAGAGTGAGTTAAGTGAGTCAATTAAACTACTGTATCAAGTCCTTTTCATGATACTGGGCACTCTCCAAGTTCAGGGTCATAGACCAGTAAGTTAAGTATCTGTAAAAAGCTCAAGGACATCAGGGAACTCTGATAACCTTCTGTTATTCTATCAGAGTCATGAACTCATGTGTAAATAATTCGTTAGTGGAATTTTTTTATTTTTCACAACTTCGAAAGAAAATTAAAAATACCAGAGCAACTAACATTTTAATTGTACAATCAATGGGATTTCCTTTAAAACTTATGTTAGAGGGAGCGAATTAGTTGAATACTCTTTGGATATATCAGCTACAAGTGCAGAAATTTTAGAAGTCTCTGATTTTTACTGAAACTAGTTCAACAACATTGTTTGGAATGAATGCAAAAAAAACAACACAAAAACACTAGCAGTTAGGTAAGCCTCCCATTTGCTTAAGAGCCTCCACTGTGAGGTAAAGTTCAGCAAATTATGACAGACCTTTTTTTCCACTGCACTCTTTAACATTTTGAGCATGGTGATTGGGTATACCCAACATACTATGGCATGTGAACAAGGGGCAAGCTTTATTAGCTGTGCCACACAATTGAGTATTTAAAGAAACTAATAGCCACTAAAGCACCTATAACAAACAAGAACTGAATCACTATCTGAAAACGCTCTAGTGGGTGTAAAAGATGAAAATGGGAAGGAAAATTTTTTTGTCTATTTCAGTTAAACACACACACACACACACACACACACACACACACACACACCCCTCTCCTCCATCCCTTCAACAGGATAGGTTGTTAACTATTAAGTGAAAATCAACAGCTTTATGTTTTCTTGAAAATGAGTTCTAGGGAATCTTTATGAATGATTCCTTATTAAAAATGGCAATGGCAACAAGGCCTCTCTAAAAGGCAGCTTGTTTACCACAATCAAACATCTTTTGCAATTCTTCCAAAGGCTGACTTCCACCTCTATAGTACAAGCACAGTAATACCTTGCACTTTTGTCTGGTTAGGGACCTCATCATCGACAAAAGTAAAAAAGTGGATGAATGTCAAAGCATAGCCTAACTAAGCTTGCAAATTTATTTTGGCCAGTGAAAAATGTAAATTACTATATAACACATGTGAATGTGTGCAAAACCTAAGCAAACAGAAATAAAATAAAAACAAACATAAGAATGTCAACGAATGTCATGGAAGGCTGGATAAAATCAGACGAAAGAGAACATGGCCAAAACTGAAATGTGATTGTAACTGAAAATGGCTGAAACAGCAAAGTGATGAAAGTCAAGTGGATGAAAGTCAAAGTACTGCTGTATAGAGCTGCATGAAGCGTATCTGGGGCAGAGGAGGTAATGGGAAAATAGGGTGGGGGAAAATGGTGAAAGTTAAACAGCCCTTTGTTAAGGCAGAGATATTCCTGCATAACTATAAAAGGTCTGAGATTAAGAAAAACAAAGTAACAGAAGGGCTTATGCAATAGCTTTGTCTTGTTCTAGCCATTGCTTGAGCAAAACCTAAAAATAATATAACAAGAATTCATACATTTAGAGGATTGTTTCCTTTCAAGCAATAAAGAGATTTCTAAAACCAACTCAATTTTGCAATAGTTCAAACATTAAAAGCCTCATGAACTAGTCTATTATTAGATCCCTTGGGCAGTATTCATGGGTGCCAACATCATGCAGGAGACAGAATGTTTTCTTTGGATGTGGTAGACCAATGTTCTAATCTGGAATGTCCTTGGGCAAGTAGTTCTCTCTCAAACCTTCTTATCACACAGGGCCGTTACTGAGGACAAATAAGTAGTGTTTAAGCACAGGGGAGGGGGAAAAGAGAGACAACTACAGAAAGCAGTGAAATCCCCTTTGGATCTACTCGAAGTCTGCTCTTCAACTCTGCACTTCTCCATTTTTAAGTATATCCCCACAGCCAGAGGTTTTTGTTTTTTTTAAGTGATAAAATTCTTACCATGATCCTGAATTCTGTACCCATTACCAAATTTCTTGCTTGTACAATACAACATAAAATACTCAGAGTCCCGAATCATATGCTAATTACAGCTAGGCAAATGAAAACAAAGTCAATGGAAAATGGACTGGAAGCATTACAGGAGCTGGAATATCCACCTGGTGTCCTACAGGCCAGATAAGAACATAAGACGAGCCACACTGGATCAGGTCAAAGGCCCACCTAGTCCAGCTTCCTGTATCTTACAGTGGCCCACCAAGTGCTTCAGGGAGCATACAAGACAACAGACACAACCTAAGACCAGAAGTAACTGTGAGGCGCTCCAGACGGATCTCTCCAGACTGGCAGAATGGGCAGCAAAATGGCAGATGTGCTTCAGTGTCAGTAAGTGTAAGGCCATGCACATTGGGGCAAAAAATCAAAACTTTAGATATAGGCTGATGGGTTCTGAGCTGTCTGTGACAGATCAGGAGAGGGATCTTGGGGTGGTGGTGGACAGGTCGATGAAAGTGTCGACCCAATGTGCGGCGGCAGTTAAGAAGGCCAATTCTATGCTTGGGATCATTAGGAAAGGTATTGAGAACAAAACAGCTAATATTATAATGCTGTTGTACAAATCTATGGTGAGGCCACTCCTGGAGTATTGGGTCCAGTTCTGGTCGCCACATCTCAAAAAGGACATAGTGGAAATGGAAAAGGTGCAAAAGAGGGCGACTAAGATTATTACTGGGCTGGGGCACTTTCCTTATGAGGAAAAGCTACAGCATTTGGGCCTCTTCAGCCTAGAAAAGAGATGCCTGAGGGGGGACATGATTGAGACATACAAAATTATGTAGGGGATGGATGGAGTGGATAGAGAGATGCTCTTCACACTCTCACATAACACCAGAACCAGGGGACATCCACTCAAATTGAGTCTTGGGAGAGTTAGGACAGACAAAAGAAAATATTTCTTTACTCAGCATGTGGTTGGTCTGTGGAACTCCTTGCCACAGGATGTGGTGGTGGCGTCTAGCCTGGACGCCTTTAAAAGGGGGTTGGACAAGTTTTTGGAGGAAAAATCCATTACGGGTTACAAGCCAAGATGTGCATGTGCAACCTCCTGATTTTAGAAATGGGCTATGTCAGAATGCCAGATGCAAGGGAAGGCACCAGAATGAGGTCTCTTGTTATCTGGTGTGCTCCCTGGGGCATTTGGTGGGCCGCTATCAGATACAGGAAGCTGGACTAGATGGGCCTATGGCCTGATCCAGTGGGGCTGTTCTTATGTCTACCAAGTTTAAACAGAATGGAGAAGAAATGCATGTACATTCACCCAGTTATAAAATGTTGTGAGAAAATTCCACACTTTAATGCAATTTTATTTACTGACAGTATTTTTAACCCGCCTTTCTCCTCAGAGACACAAGGTGGTTAATGTGAAGCCCAGTGTTCCCCATAAGTTGTATGACTGTGCAACTCCAAGCTAATCTCAGTACAGCATGGAGCTCAGCAACCTGAAAGTTTGGTGATGTTACGTGATATCACTGGTGAGCATCCAGAAATGGTGTCATGATAGCATGTAGGAGAAGAAGGGGTCTAGGTTAACAGCTACATATAGAGTTTATTATACAGTCAGAATACCCAGGCAGGGATTGGATTATAGGACAAAATGGATTTCTGCTCCTGGGCTATTGTCTGGAGAACAGAATAGCAACCCCCTGCCCCCAAGGATTCAGAAGTTGGTAATTACCAACAGTATTAAGAAATTGATTGACGCAAATACTATCCAACAACATGGATCAGTGACTCAGCATTGTTTAGCAATGAGTTGAGCCATTTAAAGGGCTGGTTAAGAAGTCAAGTCTCCAGAGTCTGTTAACAATTCATGACTATGTCAGAAATTGCCCAGACTCTCTGCTTCCTTCATAAATTAAGTGATACATTTAAACAGTATGTTTAAACTGGCTGGTGCTAACTTCTCCAAACTTGGAAGTTACAGACATTCTCACTTAATTCCCATACATTAGGATTCTAGGCTGTAAAAAGAGGAAACATCCTGATTTTATTACAATACTATTAAGATTCCTTACTGTACCTTGCCATAGAAGTCACTCATCTGGTATAATGGGATATGCTGGGTTCCACCATACATCTCAATAACCTCGTCATCAGGGACTGGTTTTAGGCCTCTACAAAATAAGTTACAAAATCAGTTTCAGCAAATGTCAGCCTCAGCCGACATCAGGACAGACTGAAGACTGAAAAAGGACAGACTGGGGCAGTGGCGTAGCTAAGGGGTTGCAGGGGGTAGCAGTTGCACCGGGCATCAAGCTTTAGGGGGGCATCAAGTTGAGCTTGACACTAGTGACTAAAATTGTGAAAATTTTGGCATGTATGAATGATACAATCTTGCTATATATCATTGGAAAGGTAATTTAATGCAGAATGCAATGAAATAAACTGCACTGGAATATCTTTATTATATCAAAAGTTATGGCCAATTAACCAGAAAATTAAACACAACTGCCTTATGAAACAAAAAGTGGATTTGCTTAACTCCAAACTGACCTATGAGACTGATTGTTCTGAGTGCCAATGAGATGTTATTATGATACGGCATGGAACCAATAACTGATTTATTTACTTAATTAAATTTGATTTTGTCGTGCTGGGGGGGTTACAAAATCTTCTTTGACCCCAGGTAGTAGATAGATGCCTTAGCTATGCCACTGACAGGGGGGAGGCAGCAGAGCAAGTGGGTGGTGAGCTGCTGGGGGGAGGAGGTGTGCTCCTCCCAATTTTCACTTTTTAAAAAGCCAGGATGTAATGTCACTTCTGGTTGTGATGTCACTTCTGGGGCAACATTTTGAGCTTGGCATCAGGCTACACAATCATTAGCTATGCCACTGGACTGGGGAGATGGAAGAAAAGTCAAAGAGAGAATGACTTTTCCAACAAGTCAATTTCTAATGCTGCATGGCCTTCACTTGCCCACTGAGTTAATAAAGCAGGGATTAAACTTTGCATGGAGCACTTACAAATTGGTAACCAGCTGTGATCCCTTCATTACAAATCATTTTTGGTTGGTTATTTTGTGAAACCAACACAAAAGTTGTATAACAGATATGTACTGTACCACTGTATTTGGAGACAACCTGTGCAAATCAATCGACATGACTTCTCTTAACTTCCTCACAATCCAAGTATTCCTTCAGTTAAAATTTAAGGAGCTGCATATTTGTCCACTGAACAAAGCCCCACGCAGTTCGGCAACTCGCTGCATGACTTTCCAGGTTGCTTTTCAAATGAAAAAAGTACTAAGGTTACATGTTAACATAGCAATCGTTCAGTGGAAAGCTGTGTTACATCCTATTCAAATGGATATTGATAAGCCCAGTGAAGTGAGAGTAAAGAAAACGTTACAGCCAGAGAAGTTATGTTCTGAGTGAAACCAGAGCCGTTTAAAGTTAGGAGTGCCTCCTGAAAATGAGTGGTTTATAAGGCAAGAGGAAAATTAAACATGCCCCTCAGCTGAGTCAATGTTTTCTGTAATTCACTCCAAGAAGTTATAAAACCAGATCTGCCTGGTGACAGTCAGCTATATTAATAGGATACTATTTAACAGCAAAAGGAAGAAGAAGAAAATAGCCTGCTGTTCAATGTGCATATCAGGAAGCTAACAATTATTTTGTAACTATTCACCCAAACCAGCAGTGACTTTGTCAACAGTTCAGAATATGATATTTGGAAAGATTTTCCAAAATGATTAGTGGTTCATTTCGTCTTTTCAATTACCATTATTTGATTCCTAATGGGTTCTTTATTTATTCTAATAAAGGATACCATCAGTAACAAATTTAGTAGCCAGGCACCTCTCACAGAGCACAGCTTCCTTCTTTACTACAGTCTAGTACTAATAGCTGAACTTGTTAGTACAAATTATCTTGACGCAATTTGCATCTGTGCCAACAACTCAAAAATTACTCTTTAATAGTTCTGCAAGGGACCGTGCAATTCCCACAAGATTTCAAGGAATCTTGCCACTGTGTTACAACTGCAGTCTTAGCTCAAAAAATCAGAGTCCAATTCTGTCCAGCTTTCCAGCACTGATGCAGCTGCAATGCAGCCCTGAGGTAAGGGAACAAATGTCCCCTTAGGTTGAGGAGCCCTTCCCCCAAAGGATGCATCCCATGCCCCACTGGCATCCCTGCATCAGCACTGGAAAGTTGGATAGGACTGGGCCCTATGTCATGTAAGTGACGATGTAACACTGTCCATGAAACCTAATTAGATGCTCACTCTTACATGTGGCTATATATTGCTGCATTTTTTTTAAAGCCAACTTTATAAGAAGCATAAGGCAAGTGTCAAAAGATCATAAAAGGGATGGATGTAGAATATAAAATGTTGCTGTATTTACACATACACCAAACCACTCAACAGGAGTTTAACTCACTGATATGCAGTACCCAGCTGAACGTAGTGGAAAGCATCAATCTTCATCAGAAGGCTCTGAAAGAGAAGCAGGCTTTGAGTGAATATATGTAATATTTTGATATTAAAACTCACAAACTAAGACTGATGAAGTTTAACTAGGAATGATTTTTTAAAATGCAGTCCTAGTTAAACTTCACATTTTAACGCATTTTTAAAATTAACTTTCAGAGTGTTCCTGTTATGCCTAAAGAGGGGGCTGGGTTTGCTACTAAATTCTCCTACACTTGCAGAGCACAGATCTTTGCTGGTTGAAACACATTACACCAACAAAGCCTTATACTATCACAGCCCCTGGGACTGGGAAACCCACATCTCTCTCCTCCTCCCTTTGCTCCAATAACTATGATGAAGATGGGAGTTCCCTCTGAAGTAAGATGCTGAGGGTTTTAGTTCTGACGCTTTCCTCCCTCCCCCAAAAAATTATTTTGTTAAACTTGTGGAGATTCTGCTGTCATCTGCATCTCCCAAAGCCCATACCTTATTTTTCCTCTTACACTGCTCTTTCCAGTGAGCTACCAGGTAAACCCATAGTATTGCTTTGTTCATTTCCCTTATTCACTGGACTACCTTCTCTTTTTCTTGCAATGGCTATGAGGAGTCAACAGTTCTCTAGTAGTAGACCATTCTCCCAAGCATATGAGGCAGTTTTACACAGTCAAGTAGTTTGTGGCATGCTTGCAACAGTGCGCATGCCACTGGCAGAGATCGGCATAGGATTGGATATGAATACGTATGGTGTACCTTGTGAACATCGTAGTGAAGCCCTCTAATGGCAAATCCAGGAATGTATTCATATCTCCTGAGTCCTTCAGGATACTGAAAAATATTTCACCAGGAAGCAATAAGTACAACCTATCACACAGATATGCCAGCTATATTATATTCATTCTAAGACTAAAAAGGAGTTCCAAAACCTAGTGAAGGATCAGAGAACCAGTACAATTTGGTATCATGGAGAGAGTGTCAGACCAAATGCTCCACAAGGACTGTGATATAGCCAATTAAGAACTTCATGTCCAACCACTGTTCACCATTAGGCAGCAAACATGCTTGAGGCTCCCTGAAAATGACAGGGTGAGAGGGGGAAAAAAATTACCTATGCAGCACTATAGGTTCCCATTAGGACTCATTGTGGAAATGATATTAATTAATTAAAAAATCATTAAAGGGGGCCACCTGCTCATCTTTTCGGGTTCATGGAATAAATCCATGCACATGGGTGGAGATTTATGTATGCCCTTTCAGTGCACTGCTCTGTCTTGCTATAGAAAGTGTTACTCAGGGATGGTGTGGTGTAAAAGCAGTATTTCATTGCTAGAGGAAGGAAAACAGGAAAATTAAGGTACGCTACCTTGTAGTGTTCAATTAGGATGTCTCTGGCAGTGTTGAATATCATAGAATGCAATAAATTAGAATACTGTGCTAATGTATAATCATAATCAAAGCCATAGATCTCCACATCTCCCAGGCTGATCTCATTATTTGCATAGATAGCTGCTGGGTTAAGAAGATTGCAGACGCCTGGTGGAAGGAGATCTGAAACAAGGGAACAAAACTAAAATCAGGTTTCCCATTTGTGATCCCACTCCATATGGAGTGGGGTTGCTATTAATTTGCAAATGCAGAATTCAATTTCCATGGTCAAATAGGAGTTAAAGCAAACTGTAGCCAGTATTTCTTTTGAAGTGGATATGAAATGTCTACTCTTACTGATACATTCTTAACACAGTGCTAACAAAAACTTTAGCAAGGAACAATCATTTCTGCTATAATCCCAAACACATTCTATCCTGAGTCACTGCCCTTTCCAAATAAGCTCCCATGACCTCTACATTTAGCCCTCTGAATTATTTCCCTCTAATCAGTGTTTTCTCAAGCCACAGATTTAGACAGAACTATTTTCACCTCACTGAAGCAAAGGACAGTGGGCAATCAAAGGGTGTTACAGCACTGCTGAGTCTGGAGAGTTTTCTTAACCGTCTCTGCAAAAGTTGTTTCAGGAAGTGGTATTTAGGGGTCTCACGGTCCTGAAAGAGGGAAGAGAGCTTCCCAGCATTCATGCCTGCCAGCCACCAACCGCCTTCAATTCTGATCAGTCAGGAGTTCAAACCATGGAGTAAGTGCTGTAGCAAGTTTATGAAGGCAGAATCAACATGGGAAGGAAAATCTGACCTATCCCCAAGTTCTGGCATCTGAGAATGACTATGCAGAGCAGGCACAGTCAGTTCAGTGCCACCTCAGCAGATTCACACTTTATAACCGTCACTTCCCAACAGCTGGCTGCATGAGTGGCTGAAAAATGTGCTGCTACACTCATGCAAGTTGCCACTGAAAATGATGGCTATAACTGGGACTCATTGGTCAAGCATTACCTGCCCCCCACACAGCTGCATTTCAGAAACGCTACAAGGAGAGATTTCCAAGACTTTTCTTTCTAATGGAAAGAAATCTTAAGTGCTGAGGTGTTGGAAGGAAATGTAACTTTCAACAGGCACTTTTTTTTTTAAACAGGCACATTTTTGTTAAAGTTTGGTAGAGAGGCCCTTAAATACAAGCGTATTGATCTCAAAATGGTTGAAACTATTTCAGATGACCAGAACTGGCCTACAATGTTCTGCCTTTGTGATTTTGATCACGTTTGAAGGCAATTGTGTATGGTTCTATATAACTTAACTATTGCTGCAGAATCTTTTAGCAGTTGGAAGAATTCTCAGAGTAGCACAGGAAGTCTGCTTTTCCTAGAGTTACAAAAGGGCCACTCACAGTTTTAAGGTTTGCAGGAGAAACTGCAAGGAATTGTGCTGCCTGAGAAATGGGCACATTTCATATTGCAATCCTACAGCAAACCAATGTTACAGTAATACATTTTACAGCACAGCCCACCCCACCCTCTGTACCCATGGATTCACAGAACTGCAGAACAGGTCCACGGGGCCCCTGCATGTTCCCCCCCTCCAAAGGCAAGGGGAGCAGAACTCTCATCACCTCTGGAGGGTCTTCTGAGCCCAGCAGAGGCTGCACACATCTATCCATGGCCTCTGCAAACTTTAATATGTACACAATACTTAACAGACCCTTTTGTTGATTTCATATTTCACATATCTGAAGTTACAATTTTTTGAGAAGTATAACATAACAAAAATCATCCTTTATTATTCAGAAAGTTTCCTTTCTAAAAACAGTATTTTGTGTCCTAGAATTTTCTACCCATGAGAAAAGTATTGTATGACACACACTGAGGTAGAAAATTGTTCAAGATGCCGAGTGCTTCCAGAGCACTTCGGTTTCCACTAAAACAATTGACAAAGCCATGCCCAGACAAAGAAATACATGTCGCTTGATGGCAAGTTGCTGTTTCTACAAAGCACAGAGTACAAACCGCATTAGGCTTTCCAAAGGACAGCAAGCAAAAAGCTGTGAAAGCAACTGGCCTTAAGCAAAAGGGCTGACAGCACAAGTTGCACTTCAAGTCACAAGAGTCACTCTGTTTACAATGCAGTCACTTCAGAACTCCACATTCCCAGAGGCCTCAGAAACCCTTTGCTCTCAAATTCTTCTCCCTTTTAAACAACATTACCTGGTCCCCTAAGAACACAGTGACCTTCTGATGAAAAAACTCCTCCTAATAGAGGAGCAAAAGCCTCTTTGCAAATTGGTTAGAGAGGTAATATTCTCATTTTTAGTTCTAATTTCATTACCTATTTGCAGGTAGACAACAGAAACATAGCATCTCAAAATATATACAGGTCTGAAGAGTTTTACTTCCGAGTACACATGTATGGGGTAGCCCTGCAGGTCTTATGGTTTTCAATGAGGCTTACTTCTCAGGCAATTGTGTGCACAAAAGCAACCTCACCCCAAGAATTTGAGGCGGCTTCCACTAAAGGAATCACAAAATACTGCCAAAACCTGTAACTTCAGAGGTAAATGAGGAATAACATGAAAAACAAGGTCACATTAGCAAAAAAAAAAATTTTTTTTTAAACCAGCATGGACTAAGCCAGTTTTATAATAGCTCCTGAAAGCCTGAAGTTCTTGCACTGAAACAAAAATGGAAGACGGGACTAATTTGTTCTCGACTGCCTCTGAAAGTAGAACTAGATCCAACTGGTACAAACTGCAAGAGAAGAGATTTCAATTGGATATCAGGAAAAATTCTTGACTGTAAGGGTGGTTCTCCCTCACTGGATATGTTCAAGCAGAGGTTTGACAAGCACCTGCTGGAGATGCTCTAGGACAGTACTTCTCAAACTGTGGGTTACAAGGCAATTTCAGTGGGTTCCCATTAATTTCCATATTTTATTTTAACATATTAGATGATGCTACCATGATATGTGACTGCATTTGGGGAATGTTACAGACCTGTACTTTTAACAAGTTACTGTGTATACTCTTTTAACAATGATAGTAAATGGGACTTACTCCTGGGTAAGTGCGGGTAGGATTGCAGCCTAGAATTGTTAAAAATTTTCCTGCTTGATGCTGTCACTTCTGGTCATGACATCACTTCCAGTAGGTCCTGACGGTTTCTCATTATAAAAAGTGGGTCCTGGTGCTAAATATGTGAGAACCACTGCTAAAGGAGGATTTCCTGCTACACGCAGGGGGTTGGAGTAGATGACCTTTTAGGTCCTTTCTAACTCTATTCTATGATTCTATGAAATCAATTGCCAATTGGGAACTGAAAGGATGATCACACTAGTAAAACTATAGCCAAGACGGAATTGAGAGTTAAAAGTTTCAGGATAAATTTGAAATGCACCCAAAAGACAAGACAGATACCTTAAAGTTATCTGAGAAGACAGATAATTTTAAGGTAACTCTTGTCAGATAATTTCAAGTGTATAATTCAAAAAATATACAACCAGGAAATTCTGTTTTAACCAGAGACCACTATATTAACACATTACTACATGTGTTCTTGGTTGTTGCTCTACACGAATCATTCATTCATGAAGAATAATCATCATTCCATATTTCTATTATGGAATAAACTGAATCAAGTCTGATAATAAGACATGTTTTTATTACTTAGCTGTCTGGCTGTTTCACATTCAAAACTCATTTCCAAAGCCATTAGCAACAGGCATATACACTTGTGCACAATATTTTAGAAAAGGAGCCACGACCTTCTGACGCAACAAAAACAAGAGGGTCTTGCAACATCTAAAGAACTAAAAATGAAAAAAAAATTATCTTGAAGTGCAGTGAATACTACAAAGCAGAACTGTTTTTTGACACATGGCACTGTTTTCCTTCTCTCAAATAATTTAAGTCAGTGTTTCCCAAACTTTTTTGCCTGTAGCCCTGAATACAGTCGTCCCCCCCAATCTGATGATCCATGGGGTTGTCACATGCCAATAAAAGTCCACAATTAATTTGGGTAATTAAATAAAATGGAAGTTACCAGGTTTTTTTTTAGCAGCTACCACGATGCTGCTTAATTTTGTGGGTCAGCACAATGAAACTATACGTCAAAATCCAGGCTTATACAGTTTAGTAATTCATATTTGGACACTTTTCCATTAAAATTTTAGAAATAAAAATTCCCTGCTGTTTCCCATCTTAGGGCCCAATCCTATCCAATGGTGTGTGCGCTGCATTCTGTGGTGATGGGGCGGTCACAGAGGCCTCCTCAAGGTATGGAAACATTTATTCCCTTACCCCAAGACTGCATTGTGATTGCACCAGCACCGGAAAGTTTGATAGGATTGGGCCCTTAGTCCCCTGGAGACCCCTTTGTCCTTCCTTCTATCTTGGCCCCCAATAGTTCTTCCAGTGTCCTGATTCCTTGCTCAGAGCACTCCTTGCAAGCAAGAAAGATTACCCCAATTTAAAAGTTATCAAATTCTGGCTAATGTTTATTTACTGAACGTACAGTCTGTCATGGAGTCTCAAGTAACTTACAAAACTCTGAAATCACAATGAAAAAACAAGAACAAAAACTGTATTATAGTGTGGAACAGAAGAAAACCATCCAACATCTCAAAGGCCTTTTAAAATAAAACTGAACTACTCTTAAGCCACAAAGAGCAAGCGATTGGGTTTATTTGGAAAGAAAACTTCTCAAGGAAGGTACAGCAACTGAACCTGCTAAGCTTTCAAAAGATTAGACCACAAGTCTCCTCTGAAGTCTTGAGTTCAGAAGGAAGTTCCTATGGGAGAAGGGAGTCCTTAATATATCTCAGGACCAAGAAATTTTGGCTTTTAAAGTTCAATGGCAATACTTCAGACTATACCCAGAGGCTAACTGGGAACCAGTGTGCTGTTCCAAAACAGAGGTTACCTAATCCCTGCAACTGACACTGGTAAGTCATTTAGCTGTCACATTTCAAGCCCAGGGACATTTCCAAATGCTCTTCAAGAGCAATGTAATACAGAGTAAGTTTCACAAACCCAATCTAGAAGTTATAAGGCTTGTATAAATGTATAACACTGATCAACACACTATTCTCCCAGGAGACCTGGAAGCTTGGAAACCAACTAAGGGTCCAATTCTATTCAACTTTACAGCACTTTTGTAGCTGTGTCAACAAGCCATGCACTGCATTAGTGAGGGGGCAGTCACTGAGGCCTCCTCAAAGTAAGGGAAAGTTTATTCCATTACCTTGGGACTACACATCAGTGCTGAAAAGTTGAATAGGATTGGACCCTAAAATTAGTTTAAAATTCTCCCAGCCATAGCCAGTAAATTAAGCATGTGGAAGCACTATCAAATGCATACCTGTTCTTTAAGGGTAGGTGTAATCCCCCCTCCACATCATAACAGGGAACACAGCAACTCTAAAGTCAGCCAAACTAGCTATTATCACCACCTGCTTTAGTAAACTTCAGCTTGCCTACCCTAATCAAACTTATCATTAATTATGTAGTTGGAAGGAATCTACTGTCTGATCTGGAGTTGATGAAAAAAATATGTCAGCAGTACCCTTGTGCCTACCTCCAAATGTACCAACACACAGGCCCTTCTTTCTCCTACAGCAGCACTATCAAGAATGTTTATTATTGAGCTATGCCCCATTTTTGTGCTTCTCATTCATCCTCACCCTTCCCTAAACAAAACAGTATCTATTTCTGCATCCTGATCTGGTCAGATGTTGGCATTTGTAGCAATTACTTCTAAACTGAGGGCCAGCCCAGTCATGAAGGGAGGGGAGGTGAGCTAATGGTGACTGGGAGCAAGATCCAGTCAGCTCAGAGGCAGCAGCTGTGAGGCACAACAGAAGGAAGGGGATTGTGTGTGCATGTGTGTTGCATGGCAGAAGGAGGGCTGGTGTGTGGTGAAATTTGGGGAAGGGATAGCGCATTTACCACCATTTCAGCTGGCATATCAGGTTGGCCCCTCCTGTGTGACATACTCCTTTAAAAATTTATTGTGCTTAATCTGATGCCAACAAAAAGTTGTATGTGCATCAGGAAATCAGCAGGTTTAATAAGGGATTTTACTAGTTCAAATTCACAAACAAAACCATAAAAGCCAAAGATCATTCCACTCTGACAAGTATACATTAAATACGAGGTTGAAAGAACCCAGTCTCAAAGCTTCAACTTAATCCTGTTGTCACAGCTAATTTTCCCCAATAGGGGTACACTGATTCTCTTTCAAGATACCTGCCACTAGCCTATTCAGAACAATTATAGTGTTGCAAAATTACCATTTTCCCACCCTACATAAAAAACACCAACTCATGTCAGCAGTACAGATAGCCCATCACCTAGGCCACAAAAGACCTCTGAGTGGACCAGTGAGAACCACATAATCTAGTACTTAAAAAATGTCACTTTGGAACTACTTTTGGAAGTCACTTTGGCAGTGTTTCTCAAACTGTGGGTCAGAACCCACTAAGTGGGTCATGAGCCAATTTCTGATGGATCCTCATTCATTTCAATGTTTTTTAAAAAATATAGTAGACTTAATACTACCATGGTACAGGACGGCATTTGGGGAAATGTTACAGATCTATACTTTAACAGACTATTGCGTATTTCAGTAGTTCCCAACATGTTTTCACTTGTGTACTGCTTGGCAGCCCATTTCCATAAACTGTACTCCTCATATTAGCCCTGCAAGGCATTCTAATACAGACCTACCTTTTTCCACCATTATTCAATTCTTTTTCAAGCACCCCTAAAGATGCTGACATGTATGTACCCCAGGTTGGGAACCGCTGGTGTATATGCTTTTAATAATGATAGTAAATGGGATGTATTCCTGGGTAAGTGTGGGTATGATTGCAGGCTAGGGTTGTTAAAATTTTCCTGCTTGATGATGTCACTTCTGGTCATGACATCAATTCTGGGGGTGCTGACAGATTGGCATTTTAAAAAGTGGGGCCTGGTGTTAAAAGAAGTACTGGACTAGAGGTATCTCAGCCAAGTTATTTAATCAGGTCAAAATTTGAGGGTTTTATGTCATTCTTCCCCGTACAGAAGCAACAATTCTTAATAATCTGGGTTATGGTGCAACCTCAATATGGTGCAATCTGGTGCAACCTCCTGATTGTAGAAATGGGCTATGTCAGAATGCCAGATGCAAGGGAGGGCACCAGAATGAGGTCTCTTGTTATCTGGTGTGCTCCCTGGGGCATTTGGTGGGCCACTGTGAGATACAGGAAGCTGGATTAGATGGGCCTATGGCCTGATCCAGTGGGGCTGTTCTTATGTTCTTATGGGAACACTGGGTGTAAACTCACCCCTGCGGAGCAATTAAAGCCTCTTTGCTTTTTATAATGAAACACAAGTACCTGACCCAACATGTTGAGCGAGTCAGAAGCAATCAGATGGAATGCTGGCCACAGGGCTCTCTCCTCAACATCAGCCACAGCTACTGCATGCCCCTTCATCATAATGCCAGCCTGAGGAGAAGAGAAGGTCTTGGCTTGACATGGATCCTCTCCCACCTATGACTGACCACCAGGACCCTCTCCTGAATCATGGGGCTCAGGACTGTGGTGGGGCAGCTGGAAAAAGCATTTGGCAGCATCACCACCATCTGGTTCTATAGCCAGCAAATGCATCAGGCACAGAATCAAGGCCTCACTCCCTCCCCCTTCTTACCATAAACCAGCTTCTTCATCTCATGGTACCTGGCCCACAGGTAGGACTTGGGGTCGACGACCCCTTCGACGGGGCTGGGCTGGTGGCTGGAGGAAGCTGCTGCTGCTGCTGCTGGGCTGAGCTCCGCAGGTCTCTTAACTCTGCTCCCAGCAGCAGGGGCTGGAGGCTGGGACTGCCCTGCAGACTGGTGCTGACGGGCCTTCGGCTGACCGCTGCCCAGGCGCGCTTCTGCAGCACTCCCGCCGTCTCCCCCGCCGTGACGGGCTCTGGAGCCCTGGCTGGCCACGGCGCCCACCAGCTGCAAGCCTGTCCCGGCGCCCTTCCACACGCCGCCGCTGGTAGCCTTGAGCCCCACGGCCGCCATGGTCTCCCCGGGAAGGGCAGGGTAGGGCGAGCCGCGTCCCTTGCGAGGGGCTCACCAGCCCATCTCCTCTGCGCTGCAGGCTCCCCAGCCCGCGCGCGCTCTGCTGCAAACGCCCTGGAGAGCAGGGCAGGCGAGCAGACTCTCCAAAGGGCAGCTCCGCGCGAGGACGGCTAGCCAGCCAGCCAGCCAGCCAGCCAATGGAAGCGGCTCAGCCGCCTGGACCAATCCCTGCAGCGTCCCGGCCAGGACCCTCTGGAAGGAGGCAGGCAGGCAGGCAGGGTCTGCTCGCGCGTGGGGCTGCCTGACAGCTGCAGTCTCCACACGCGCCGCCCGCAAAGCCACCCGCTGCCCCGCCCAACCCAAGCAGTCCTCGCAGCGCCTCGCGGCAGGGTCTCCAGGCCAAAAGCTGCAGCCCGGAGCGCTCTGTGCCTCCGACTTAGCAAACGGAGGACGCGCCCTGCTGAGCTGTGCAAGGCTGCACTCCCGGCCACACTTACTTGGGAGTAAGCCCCATTGACTAGTGTGGGGCTTACTTCTGAGTAGACATGCATAGGATGGAGCACTGGGGCTGCAGTCCTATCCACCTGGGAGTCAATCTCATTGAACACAGACTTACTTCTGAGTAGACATGCATAGGATGGGGCACTAGGGCTGCAGTCCTATCCACCTGAAAAGTAAATCTCATTGAACATAATGGGACTTACTTCTGAGTAGACATGCATAGGATGGGGCTCTTAGCTGTTTTTCCTCTTCTAGGACGGCTTGTTGTTTCCATTTGTGCCAGGATGCATAACATCTATAGAAGAAAAGGCGTCCGTTCGCTGGAGTAGGGCTACAATCCTAGCTACACTTTCCTGGGAGTAAGCCCCATTGAACATAATGGGATTTGCTTTTGAGAGGACCCCGTTTAGGATTGGGCTGCAACTCACTGAAATGGACAAATAGAGGGATCCAGTAAAACGAATTGCAGCTCTATCCTATGCCAATTTATTCAGAAATATATGCCACCTTATACAACGGTGCTTACTCCCAGGTAAAATATGTATAGGATTGCCGTCTTACAATTCGATGCATGCCTACTCAGAAGTAAATCTTACTGAGTTCAATGGAACTCACTGTCAGGTAACCACTTACAGTAAATAGAATTTCAGCATTAGAGCCCAAGTCTATGCATGTCAGCTCAAATGTAAGTCCCATTATAATCAGTGGCACTTACTTCCAGGTAAGTATAGATAGGATTGCAGCCTCTGGGGCAACAATAACACTAAGCTAGCTAATAATGTTTTTCCATTGCAAATGTCTCCAATAGAGTATGGTACTATCTACTAAAGTCAGTGTTGCAAAAGATTTCCATGGATACTATACTGTAAAGAGAGTGAAAGAGAGGCTTCTGGGAGGGTAATGGGAGATCTTTAAGCCATTTCTGTCCAACATTGCATCTACTCAACTGGGACCAACTGTGTACACCTGTGGGCCAGGCAATAATGGGTTGTGTCTCTGGGTTCCAGATTAGGAAAGGCTGGAGCTGCTCAGTCAACCAAACCCCAGGTATATAAAAATAATCCAGAATAGGACCAATTAAAATGTCCCAAGCAGTGAGCACACGTTTGGGTTCTCCAGAATTATTTAACCCATCACTGCTCAATCCACAGGTGTACACAGTTATTATTGTTGCGTATATGCAACGTTGAGCAGAAACGGTTTCAATAAAAATTATTCACTAATGACCATAGAAGATGCTTCTTCAGGCAAAACTAGGGGAAAGAAGGAGTAAGTAATGTCCTGGGCGTAAAGGATGATGATGTCACTTCCACTATGACTTCACTTCTGGTGGCTCTTGGACAGACTGTCTTTCTGAAAAGCGGGTCCAGGTGCTAAAAGTTTGAGAACTGCTGCAATAAGGTGTTAGTAAGTTGACACCACTAGTGACCAAAATCACCGTTTGGAGGAATAATACCATCATGTTATATATCAATCAATGCGTCATTTCATGCAGAATGTGTTTTATCTTTGTTTTATCACAAGGTACAGCCAAAAAACCAGTGGGGGCGGAGTGATGTTACATCATCACGCCCACCACCTGGGGTGTTGCCCCACCCACTACATGGGGGGGTGATGCGCTGGCGTCCCGCACCGGGTAACACGAACCCTAGCAAAGCCACTGATTAGACCTCTTGGCAACAGCGACGTTTCGGGAAGAGCAGGAGAAAGCGCAGGGCACGATCCCATGCACGTTTACTCAGAAGTAAGCCGCACTGTATCCAATGGGGCTTACTCCCAGGAAAGTGTGAATAGGACTCATCTGAACTCCTGAGCTCCAGAACTCCCTGGGACTGGGCTATTGACAGCCCAGTGTTGTGCATGTTTACTCAGAAGGATGCCTTATTGCAATCAATGGGACTTACTCCCAGGTAAGTGTGGACAGGATTGCAACCTGAGTTTATCTACTACTGGCACCAACCAGGTACAAAGGAGCTGACTTGCCGCCCAAGCCTATGCCTGTCTGCTCAGAAGCAAGTCTCCTTACAGTGCATGGGGCTCACTCCCAGGTAAGTGTGGACAGGCTGCAGCCTTCATTCCATTGCCACCTGAGAATGGGACGCATCACCGCTCAGAAGCTCCACGTCAGAACTCTCCCTGCGCCTCCCAGCTCCTTCAACCAATGGAGACGAGCCGCGCCCACTGAGCTCATTGTCCAATCAGAGCCAGCTGCTTCCCTGAACGAGTTGGGTCACGGAGGAGGGGCAGCCCTTTCCTTTGCGCGGCTCAGGAACCCTCGGAGTGGCCTTTGTGAGTGAGCTCGCGCGCACGCGTTTGCACAGGCAGAACTGGGGGTGGCAGGAGCGCGCGCCCCGGGCTGTGACTGGGAGCTCTGGAGCTTGTAGAACGTTCTGATGGAACGGAGTCTGCAACAGCTGCTGCTCTGGAATGCAAGCAAGGACTGTGGGGCTCTCACCCGGGGTTTCTCACCCAGTGGTGCGGGTACCACGAGTGGTACTTGAGGTGATGATGCCTGGTGGAACCCTTGGCAGCCAGACCAGGCTTGTGACACAAGAAACAGCCGTGGGAGGCTCAGCTTGGCAGGCAGAGCTCCAGGGCATGCTTTTCTGTGCTTGAAAATACCCTCCCCTTCATCCTAAGCCTCTCACGGGTGTTTGTTGCACTGGATTTGGCTCCCCTCCCCCCCCCCCGAAGTAACTGGCAGCGATGTCAACACCAGTTACTTCTGGTGGTACTTCAAAAAGGTGGACCGTGTGAAGTGGTACGATGGATGAGAAATATTGAGAAACACTGCTCTAGAGCAGCCATTTTCATTCACTTTGCCATAGCTCACTGGTGTGGCGTGAGTGGTTCACAGGTGTGCCACTGGAATTTGGGGGAAGGTCATTTATTAATAGGGCCAATGGGAGATGTGAGCCCCCACTGGCAGCGTGGTGTGCCTTGTCAATTGTCAAAAACCTGGTGGTGTGCCTTGACCATTTTAGTGCCTTGTCAGTCAGTGTGCCGTGAGATGAAAAAGGTTGAAAATCACTGCTCTAGAGGCTGTAGGAAGGGGAGCTTCTGGTTTCTGAAACTTGAGGCCCAAGGTTACGTACTACCCATTTTATTTATTGAAATGTGTCTCATGGCCTGTCTGTTTGCAAACATCCACAAGGTTTGGATGCAGTGTTCAGTCACCATCCAATGCAACATATAAAAGCTGCAACATAAACCAAAACAATCAGAAAGACAGGACCAAAGCAGTGGCAGAACCATTAACCATCAACAAAATACCACACCAGAGCCTCATACAGTTCTAAAAACACACTGGAACAAAACAGTCTTGCTTCTGCCACTTAAAGGCTGGAACAAGGAAGAAGGGACATACAGCATACTGCAGTGTTTCTCAACCAGTGGTATGGCTCCCACCAGTGGTACCTGAGGTGGTGTCCGATGGTACTCGTGGGACCACTGGACACCTACCACCCAGCAGCAAAACCAGGAGTGTGATGCAACAAATAGCAGTAGGAGGCTCAGCTCAGTGGGTAGAGCATACTTTAGAGCATGCACAGCTCCAAAGCATGGTTTTCCGTGCTCTAAGAAAGCCTTCCCGTCCACCCTGAGCCATTTACTGGTATTTATTGTATCACATCTGGCTTCCCAACCCAGAAGTAACTGGTCAGTGGTACTTCAGATAGGTGGGGTGTGTGAAATGGTATGGCGGAGGACAAACCTTGAGAAACATGAATATACTGCTCTCAGGAGAGAGTTCTAGTGTTGGTGCCACAACAGGCCCCTCCTCTTTGTGGCCACCTAGCATATTCTAGGCAGAGCAGGGCCTTTGAGGAAGAACTTGATGTGTTGATAAGCTTGCATGACCAAAGGTGTCTTCAAGTGTCTTTTCTGGGAGCAGACCCTTAGGATTTTTAACTGAGCCAGGTAATAGCCAATGTCAAAAATAGGTGTAACGTACTCTGAGCAGCCAATTTCTTTTAGTGAGCGGACAGTCACATTCAGTACCAGTAGAAGTTTCTGAACTGTTCAGGGACAGTCCCTTGTATAGTAATCCAATCTGAAAATAGATACATTTTTCCCTTCTAGAGATGGAGGAAGCTGGGGAACCAGCATTTAGCTGAAGATGTTTTAGGATTAGGCTGCTCAACTCTTTGGCATTTGAGTTTAGAGCCTTTTATTTCTTATGGTATCATCATTCTACTAGATACAGAAATGAAATCCAGTTTGTTTAATTGGATACCCATTGTGCAGTTTGGGTCGCTGCTGCCATGTTTCATGTCTTCCAGAACCATCTGCTCTCTTACGGAGATTGTAAGTCCTGTAAAATGCTGGTCAAGCATAAAATAAGGCAGCTAGTTCAGATGGTGCCTGGGAAGAAGTACTTTGGTGTGTATAGGTTTCTTCCTTTCTTCTTCATCCTTGGAGGTGCTATGGAATGGTTCATGATCAACGTCCGAATTGGCAGAGAGACCTTTTGTAAGTATCATTAGAAAGTTTTTATATGGATTATCTTGTATCTCTTAGCAGATATTTTAACATTGCTAAACATTGCTGGTTATTGTTAGAAAACCACACTTAATGGGTATTTTCTAGTTTGTGTACCTCGTCACTATTTCTAAAATGTTTAAATTGGCATGGATAACTACTCCCTGAAATTCTGATATGTTCAGCTTTTGTTAAAACAGAAAAATTGTTTATTATTAAGAATATATACAGCTTTTCAACAAGAAATGTCCACAAAGCCATTTACATAGCTAACTAAATGGTTAATGAGATCTTAGACCAGCGCTGTGGGGCCAGAGGAGGCAGGGCTGCTTTGACCCTCACTACAGGATCAGCCACTGCAGAGCGAGAGGAAGGCTGCAACCCAATCCTCATTTACCTGGGAGTAAGCTTCATTTACTATTATGGGGCTTATTTCTGAGTAGACATGCCTAGGATTGGGTATCAAGTCCACCCCACGAGCTGATTGGGCAGCTAGAGAAACCCCCAGAGAAGGTCAGCAGTGTGAGTGAGAATGAGGGAGGCAGGAGCAGGTACGAAGCGTGTCTGCTGAGGCTACCAGCCCAAGAACTGGCTGGCCTGGCGAAGGGTCCATGAAAGCCCCTTTTCCTGCCACAGTTGCCTGCAACTGCCCAAGGCGACACCCCCCCCCCTTGTCTTTCACCTTTCAGAGGAAGGGCTTTGGGCCACAATCCTATCCACACTTACCTGGGAGTAAGCCCTGTTGACTATTATGGGGCTTACTTCTGAGTAGACATGTCTAGGATTGGGTATTAAGTCCAGGCAGAGAGGTCCGGAGCGAGAACGAGGGAGGCAGGAGCAGGCATGCAGGTAGGAAGCCAGCGAGTCTGCTGAGGCCACCAGCCCAAGAACCAGCTGGCTAAAAGGGTTCTGGTGCCATGGTTTGCCTGTAACTTCCCAAACACCCTGCCTTGGCTGGGGGATAAGAATAGACCCTCAGTTTGGCTGTACTTGTGGTAAGAGGCGACTAAACAGCCACCGGGTAGATGGGACTCATTAGCCTGGGAAGACAGCTCATCTCAGAGAAGGAAAACTCTGATCCCAAACCTCCACCGCCTTGTGGCTACATCCAGTTATGGAAAAGGCTTCAGGAGTCAACCTCAAGGCAAAATCCGGAGCCGGAGTCCCTGAGGCAGTTCATGGCTGAACACAGTCACTTTCTGGCAACTCCTGCCAACCCTATTGGCTTCTGCCTTTCCATTGGACCATTTCAGCGTGGAGAGGGGGGATTTGCTGCATGGGAAACAGCCTATCCTCCCTACCTACTTTACCCAGGCTTCGCGCACTGGAGAGGACACTGTTCCAGAACCACCATTCAGAGCCATACCATAGTCTTCTGAGACTGAAGGATGCCAACTTTAGGGGAAGGGCTTTGGGCCACAATCCTATCCACTCTTACCTGGGAGTAAGCCCCATTGACTATAGTGGGGCTTACTTCTGAGTAGACATATTGCCTAGGATTGGGCTTTTGGTTGCACTCTTTTTCTTAAATACAGGAGCAGGCAATTGGCACTTCTCTCCACCTCACTCCCTCCCACAGGCACATTCCCCCCCCCCCAATCTCATAATTGCAGTTAGCATCTCTTTTACTGTCCCTCCCTTCACTCCTCATCTTTCAAAGGTCCAGAATCACTTTCTCACATTCTCTCCCCCCCAGCTGAACTAGACCTAGTTGGGATTGTGCCCTTTGTCATGCAATGATTTGATTGTATTAATTAAAAATTAATTGTAATGTAGTAATTTAATGTAAGTAAAAAAACTGCTAGTGTGCCTTGACAATTTTAGTGCCTTGACAGTGTGCCATGAGCTGAAAAAGGTTGAAAATGGCTGTCTTAAGACAGTGAACAGCTGTCTTAAATATTAAATATCTGGTGGCCAGTGGTATCAAATGCTTCAGAATAGGATTGATAGAATACAGTTGTTGCTGCAGATATCTGGTTGGAGATAATCAACAAAGGCCACAAAGTGATTGAAGGGAAGGGTTCTAAAAAGCTCGTGACATACAGGTGTACACATTTCTGGGCAACATGGTGTTCAACAGTCTTCTTCCCCCTCCCCAAAGGGATGGTTAGACATAGGATGTTAGCTGGCTGGGACCTAAGGTATTTGTTGTTGTTTTGTGAACTACAGATTTAAAGCAGTGTGGTATTATGTTCTTGCTGAATGAATTGTTGTCAACCCTACCCTGCAAGGGAATCAGATTTTCTTAACTGGTTCTCATCAGGTTGAATCAGAGCTGGTTTAGCTTGCTGTTTATCAGCATCCAACTCTCTTTATTTAAAGGGATAGCCTTTAAACTGAGCAGATTCTAATCAAAACAAACTTTCTGCAGTAAGTAAAATATACTTCTTTCTTTAGGCAGAAAAAGCCTGGCTATGTTTTATACATAGACAATATATTTAAGATATGTTTCCTCTTAATATTCTTGGAAATAATCAATGTTTTTCAGATGATGTGTACCGTAGAAAGCAGTCTGAAAGACAGCATGAGCAGAAATTGGAAGATGAACACCCATAATTGTTCACACAAACTTTGAAATTCTGTGAAAATAATAGACTTTTGCTGTTCAGCTAAAAGAAAACATGAAAAGTACATGTTTTCAAATGGAACACAGGTTGCTGGAGTCACGTGGAATTCGATTTTCACTATCCATGCTGGAGGCAGAAGATGCCATTTTTTCTCTTGGTGTAAGCAGTCCTACTCAAGAACGAAATAAGATGGGACATATTATTTCTGTCATCTTTCTGCAGTAATTAACTGAAGTAGTAGTAATTCATCGTTCACTGATTTGAACTAAAATTTCATTTACTTCTCCTGTACAAACATGCATACATATACCTATATAAAGCTGTCTTGTACAGCTTGTCATACTGAATCTTATTAAATTATTAATTTAATAAATGGGTGATTATTAAAGAACTGTTCCACAGAAATAGCCTGTCTACATTTTATACATAGACAATATATTTAAGGAATGTTTCCCCATAATATTCTTGGAAATAATCACACATGAGAAAGCAGTCTGAGATAGCATGAGCAGAAATTGAAAGTTCCACACTGCTGCTCTGTACACAGAAGTAATGTTTATAATAAAAAATGTATGCTCTGGGTGCATGCTGTAATTGCAGCTCTTCCTTACACAGGGACAACATATACCACAAGTTGCATGAACTGAAAACAATATTAATGCTTAATTATATTTACTAGACTTATGTGTTGTATACTGTAAAGACTTGATTTAGCAGACTTTGGAAATAAACTAGTCATATTTGTGTATGCATGTGTCCATTGACATAAATGCATTTGGATTTAACAGACTTCCATCATTAACAAAGACCTCTTGCCTTATTAGTCCATTAAATCAAGGGTTCACTGTTGCTCTTAGTGACTTCCATTGCCTCCAATACTGCTCAAATAGAATTTGCTTCAGTGGAGACTCCCTGTACAATCTTGCTGGAAAACATGCTTTTAGCAGTGTTAGTATGGAGTGAAGTGCTAAGGAAGAATTCCATTTAAGAGCGTGTGTTAACTATTCTTTTATTATACCAGTAATTATTCTTTCCTAATAATGTATGAATTCCTAAAAATGAAAGTGATGATTTTAGGATAAAGATATCCCCAAGCTGGACCATTTATTTTATTTAAATAAATGTTAGATTCTGACCAATAGCACCCTCAATACTCATAGCTCCTGGGAATGTGGTAGTAGGGGAACTGAGTTGTTGCCTATGGATTGTGTTGAGATTTCACATAGGGTATCTGTACACAATAATAGCACGAACTCTGCAGTAACCTCTTGACGCATGGATGATGTGCCTGCTTGTGTGCACCTCAAGAAGCAAGCTAAAGTTGCTACCAGTAGTGTTAGTACCTTGGTCTAAGCCCCCCTTGTAGGAATTCCAGGTTAACTTTAGCACCTTTGTAGAAACAGAAAAGGTTGAATTACAGGCAGTGGGGGTAGACTCCCTCAAATAGAGGGAAATGTAGTACACATTCTGACAGCGTCCATTAAAGCAGGGCAAAAGTGTACAAGCTTGTCATAAGTCCCTATTATAGCTGACCTGGTCATAGTAATACATGAAGGATCTATAGATAATGTTGTATTGTATTACAAGCTGAATGGATTCCAGAATCCTTAGCCTTTGGACTACTAGAATCTCAGAAAAGAAGTGGTCACTTTAACACCCTGCAAGCCCTTCTCCCTCATTTTGCTGTCTGTGTAAACCTCATGGTCATTTGGGGAGCTATCTAGTGAAATTTTATTTATATATAAACGTTAATATCCCAGTCTATTACCATTAGAACTCTCTGATCAGTTTAATCATTCTAAAAATATTCTTGTGGTATCATCTTTGCATATCTTGCTTCATCCTGTTGAATAACAATTTACCTGTCTCCTGGATAAGGAGATGCATACCTTAGAGCAGGGGTGTCACACTCATTTCATACAGAGGGCCGAATAGCATTCATGATGCCGGCTGTGGGCTGGAAGTGATGTCATTAAATAGGTCATAACCAAAAATGAGCACTTTTTCTCACTTAGGAACTCATTAGCTGCAAATGACAGAAGAGAAAATACACAAATCTTTATCATATTTCAAGATACAGGACAGCCCAATTTTTATGTGGGCTGCCCTTTCAGCAGTGACACCTCAGCAGCTGACACCCTGAGGGCCGGATAAAAAGCTTCCAATGGGCTGCATCTGGCCCTTGGGCCTTATGTTTGACACCCCTGCCTGAGAGATGGAAAGAATAGGCTAAGGAGGAATACTCTGCCAGCACATTTTTTAAACTCTTTCGTTCCACCAAGTGTCCTGAAAGATATCTTAGGCTGCCCCAGTCATTTATTTTCCTCCCCACTAGATGGTGAGGACAGGTTTGACTTCAATGACTTTCCACACTTTGAAAGAGGGAAGTATATGAGAAGCAATAGGGAGAAGTCATGACTCAGCTGTAGCTTGAGTACAGTTGGCTCCTTTGTGTAAGAACGAAGTATAATTCTGAACTTTTGACCCCTGATCTATACCCTATTGATATCTTTTGGCCAATGGCACTGCTGCCAATTCTTAGATTGTAGTTTGAGCAGACTTTTCAGAGATGATGATCTCATCTCTCCTTTCTGTCCTGTAGACAAACATTAGGTTGAGAATGGGCACATAGTGGCAGACCTTGAACACTCATCAGAAGCTGGCCCAGGTCAGTGAAGTTTATCTGACAATTTCTGAGAAATATTATTCCCACCATGAAGTTACCATGAGGTCGCTGCAGTCAGCATTCAAGAAAAAAAATAGTATTTTTAGGTTTGTACTTTAATCAAAATGATCCTCAGGGTGGCTTAAAAAACAACACAATACTTCTGTCTTATAATACACATCATATAAACCCTGTGCAGAGAAAATCAAGAACAGTGATTTTGTAGGTGACAGCAGCATTATTAAAATGTTCAGATTTCAGGCACTTCTTTAATAGTATTTCCCCTACAGCAATTCCAGATATGTGTGAAAAGTAATAGTTCCAGTACTGGAGTTTTATTGCTTTTTCACATACACAGAATTGTCAAATGTGCAGGGCATTATTATTACAAGGAAAGTCTTCCTAGAGCAGCATTTCTCTGTTTGTCCCCCACTATACCATTTTGCATTGTCCACCTATTGAAAGATCCACTGGAAGTAACTGGCGATGATGCCCTCACCAGTTATTTCCAGATTGGGAGACCAGATGCAATGCAACAAACCCTCAGGGCAGACATGTTCGAGTGCATGCTAGAGCTCTGCCTGCCAAGCCGAGCTGTCTACTGCTGCTTGTTGTGTTGCATTGCTGGTCTCACTGCCAGGTGGAGGGGGTCTAGGGGTCCCACAAGTACCATTGGACACCATCTCAAGTACCACCAGTGGTACTTGTACTACTGGTTGAAAAACACTGTCCTAGAGCAGTGTTTCTGAAATTGTGAGTCGGAACCCACCAGGTGAGTCGTGAGCCAATTTCTGGTGGGTCCCCATTCATTTCAATATTTTATTTTTAATATATTAGACTTAATGCCACCATAATATGTGACTGCTTTTGGAGAAATATGACAGATCTCTACTTTTTACATACTATTATGTATATATTTTTAACAGTGATAGTCAGTGAGGCTTACGCCTGGGTAAGTGAGGACAGGATTACAGCCTAGGATTTTTAAACATTTTCCTGCTTGATGATGTCACTTCTGGCCATGACATCACTTCCAGTGGGTCCCAACAGATTGTCATTCTAAAAAGTGGGTCTCAGTGCTAAAAAGTTTGAGAACCACTGTCCCAGAGTACATTTTATACAAAATCCACTTCTGCACTTTGAATAGGATCTTTCATCATACTACTGCTTTGATTCAGTGGATGGTGAGTTGATGACTTATCAGTTGTATACTAGGACATTTTAGTTTGCTTTCAGCTCTATTAGTGGTCATGAAGAGTTTGAACTTCAGGCTAAGCAATGTGAATCCTGCCCTCCTGTTTCAAATTCAGTCAGTAAGTTTATTAAAGCCGTATATCTTACTTCTCATTGTGCTTTCTTTAGCAGATATCTCCTATTTGTAAGGAAAAAACCCAGCCTGAAACTAGTGTTAATAAGACATCTCAATGGAATGATCAAACCTGGTTAATCCAAATTGCAAACTATTTTTATTCAAATTAAAGTCTCAGAAAGACAAACTGATAGTACACACACATTGACTCACTATCACTCATCATTGGAGTATACAACCAGGAGTAAAAATGAGGCATGGATTAACCAGGTCCAAAAGCATATGCACTGAAAAGTTAAAATACCAACTTGTTACTACTTGAACACATTTGCTCTTTTAGTAAAGAGCAGGGAACAAGGAACAGGAGAAGAAATGCTAATCAATCCAAATGGTTTTTTGAGATCTACTTTTTGCACTCACGCAAGCCAACCATTTCCCATACTTTTATTTGAATATTCAGAGTCCTTTCATTCTAATACAGTGTGCAGCTATGGAAAAAAAAAAATAACAGTGTTTTCAAATGGCCACAAATAAGACATGGTTTGTTCTCCTTTTCAACAATTTGTAGCTAGAAAATAGTTCAGTTAACTGTGCAATACTGGATTGTAGCCATCAAATCTTTAAATCCTACATGTTACTGAAATGCCCCCAGTACACAGAGACATGATTTTGGAATAAATTAAATTTAAAATAATTAGGGCCAGCCTAAAGGTCTGGGTCAGAGGAGTGCTCTGCACTGCCTTATAAAAGGCTAAGGCCTCATTTACAGTTCTAATTGTTTACTCCTGGGCTATTTGGAGTGATGAAGCTGCCTTCAATTTAGAAGTCTGGGAAAGACAATGCTGCAGATTATTCAACACAGATCCTTCAGAGTTATATAGCTTCCAAAGAGCATCATAACCTGTTCTTAAAAGAAATATTAAAAAATAAATAAAATAAATAAATTCCAGGTTCTTTGGTGTAGTTTTTGCAATGCCTAAAACAAGTGATTGTATTAGTAAAAGTCTATGGTGGTTCTAAGAACTAGGACTTGCTGCCTGCTTCTTTTGACCATTATTGAAAGCTTCAATGTCTGAGGTAATTTCAAACAGACTGGCCACGATCCAGAAGAGCACTCAGGCACTCACCTCAGCAGCTTCCAGCACTGAGCTGGTTTGGTGTTGGGAACTGCTTCAAAACCTGTCAAGGAAATCTCCTGGGTGCATGAATAGACCTGGGATTAGCAGTACTTCTGTATCACCATGAGGTTTTAAATTATTACAAGGGGCCATAAACAAAGGATGTGTGTCCCATAGCTTGTAGAATTTTAAGGAAACAATTCTTTCTGATGCTACTCAAGTTGTATTTTACATCAGTACTTCATTTAGAGAACTGTGTCTTTAACTGTTTGGTTTCTAATTTCCACAAGCTGCTTGCTGCCATGATCATTGTACATTATATCCTGTAGGTCCAGAAATCACAAATAATGTCACATATAATTTCCATTAGATTTCTATTAAAAATAAGTAAGGGAACATAACTTTCGCTGAATAAACTAAAGGTTGGTTCAATAAAAGTTATTTTCCAAATGAACCACTCACTCTTAGAAGCCAACAGATCAAATTTTTGTAAATCAAACAAGGTTTATAATACCATAATACTTCTTGAACCACATTTATGCAAGTTTTATCTTGTAGTTTGGTGCACACCTCTCTAAATATTTTCTTGGAATCTACGTTTGCTTTTTGACTGTAATGTATTCATAAGTCTTTCCAATATTCTTCACAATTCAAAGTTGTTTTTTTCTAAAATGAAATATTTAAACTTTATAACTTAAAAAAAATATAAACTATGAGACACATCCTGAACAGTAGAAAGCTGTGAAACTGAAATTCTACTATATACGTATGCAACAAACCAGAGAACTGCAACTGCAAAAAAAGGTCATAAGTCCAACTGACCTCATCCAAGACCTTTTGCATAAAGGCATTACCTAGATTGTAGTTGTTATTAGAGAAGAGGAATGATGTAATAGAAACATGCCCTGTGATCCTAAGCAATTCACTTGGAAGTAAGTTTTATTAAAATTTAAAATTATTTACTTCTAAATAAATATACACAGGATCACAGTGTAAGCCCTCTTCTCTCTATAAATCCAATTATATGCCTTGTTAACATTATAAGTATTGTAGTACAGCTAAAGTCATGCATGCTGAAGTTCTCACCACCTGGACTACAGCGCTTTTATCATACTAAAGGAATATACTTTTTTAAAGCACACAAAATGTACAAATGTCAAATCATTAACAGAACATGTATTTTAAGATGTTAGCTACATTTACTTAAATGTTTGTTCCACATGCCCTGTTACTTACCGTCCAATATCATATTAAAATCTGCATTACACTTGAGGTATTAACTTAAAACTGTACAGGGAATGAAACATCCAGTTCTGCTTTTGGAGATAGGAATGTCAAAGAATCCCAAATATACCATATGTGTAGGATTATAAGACGGGACTTTTTGGCAGCAAAGCAGGTGCTTTGTCTTATACCCCTCACTGACATCTATGGATGAAACACAAAGGTCCATGATCTCTAGAACCACATCTTGCAACTGTCTCAATGTTATATCTATGCTCCTGTATAGTTGAGCAACTGCCCTTGGCCTATACTTTGGAACAATTTATCTGCAGATGAAGGGAAGACATCTGGAAATTTAGCTGCTTCATCTATAACCCAAAAATACAGTAGGTCTTGGCAGCTAAAGTCCTGCATCTTTTAAAAAAAACCCTTTAAAAAAAGTTCTGTTACTGATTTGGGAATTCAAAGGCATGATATATCCTGTCAAAAAGTGAACCATGTTAAGATGCGGAAAGAAACATTTGAACCTTTTTGCACTTATGCTTTCACATGTATTTCCCTAAAGAAAGCAGATGTGGTGATTAGCAGAGAACTCATTCTGGAGAAACAGCAGATGTCACATTCTCTCTAAACCAATGTTTCCCAAACTCAGACAAGGGAGTTAGGAACACTGTAAATGTGTTCAGGAGGCAGCAATGTGATCCCCAGGATTGCGCTGCTGCAGGACAAGGGCTATTTTTACTTACCTGCAGCCAGCACTGCAGTCCTAGGGGGTCTGGGGAGCCCTCTGTAGGGCTCCCTGTGCCTGCAAAAGTCTTTAAAAAAGAAAGACACTTCCAGTTTTTGCGACGAAAATGGAACTGCCCTTTTTTAAAAGACTTTTGCAGGTACAGGGAACCTTGCAGAGGGTTCCCCAGACTCCCCAGGACTGCAGCGCTGGCTGCAAGTAAGTAAAAAAAAAACCCTCCCATCACCAGCAGCAGCACAATCCTGGGGATCACGTTGCTGCCTTCCCCCCCACCTGCTCCTTAAAGGGGCAGGGACAAGTGCTTCTCTGCCTGGTGGGTTGTGACCCACCAGTTTGGGAACCACTGCTCTAAACTAATGTCTTCTGACAGCACATCAAACAGGAAGCTGACTCATCAACACAACAAATGCCACACTTGGAACTTTTATGTGTCAGCAGAAGGTGGACTAAGCAATGTTACTGCCTTGCCTATTTTTCTTTTTATCTCTAGCTCTGAGACCCTGTTGACAAAGAAACATTTAAATCTTATATTTACGAAGTCAATTCTATTACCTCTGCACCACAATCACTTTGTTTAAAGAAAGCCTTTTAAGTTCATGTGCTGTATTGGTTAGAAGTCACTACCACACAAGTACATGGATGCTCATTCTGCTAAGATGTAAACCAGGAGTCATTTCACATTTCTCTTAGCTAAACTGTAAACACTATTTTGCTGCTCTAAAAAAAACTGATGGCATCAGAATCTCAGTATGAAGAAAAAGGATGAAACCTTGTTTTGCATTTATAATCAAATATGAGATCATCTTCCAAGTCAAAGAACCATATGCACAAGTCTGTATATTTAAGAAAAGTCAACATAACAAAAAGTGTAATATGCTTATTAAAAGTGTTCTTATATAAAAAACAATTCTGCAATGTACAGTAAGATGCAATAAAAACAGTTTGCCCTCCCCCTACCAATAACTAAAACAGCTATTGTTCCACGAACTTTTATATGTTGGTATCGAAAGATTAAACATTTTCTATGTTGTATGCTTGACGGATATTAAGAGTATCTCTCAGCATCAAGTCTCGAAGGCGCCATAGTGCATCTGCCATTGTGGTATGGGCCCCTTTGCTCTTCAACCAGTGTGTAGGAAGACGGCTCTCTTGTTCTTTTGAGAGATGGACATCACGCCTTCGTGCTGAAATGGTAAAAGTACATACTGCCTTATTTAACCCAACTTAAACACTTGAATTCCTATATAACACGCCACTGTGCCTGAAATAGTTTTACTTTATGCTAGAATCCACATCCCACCAAATTCACTGTGAGATTAGTCCCTACCCCCACTAACAAACTATGAAAATGAAATCCACAGAAAAATAAACTGAATTAGATATACGCATCAATCTATTTCATAGATAGGTCTAGATACTGTGCACTGACAAAAGGTGGTTTAGTCCTTTCAGTCAGTGCAAGGTGTCTTACCTGAAAGGGTCTGGTCCCATTTGCTAATACTACTTGAATCTGCACTAAGACCCTCAATGTACTTCAGATACGCTTCAGAGTGAAGAAGCCTCTGTGTCTTTGGTGGAGGGGAAACAAACATAGGAGTAGTAGGCTGCTGCATGACTTGCTGGGTGGCTGGATTTTGACCAGGATATGGGGGTGGTGCCTGTTGGCCAGGTGGCCCAAGGATACCCATCTGCAACAGTAAAGGTTAACAAAGCATTAAAAAAACAAACTAGAAAGCAAACACGTGAAGATTCTAATATCACTTATAGGATGTGAACTGGGACATATGCTCTGTTTCCAAATATTGTTCTTAAGATGAAAAGGTTCTTAACAGGAAAAGGTACAAGTGTATGAACATTAGGTCTGCAGGGCTAAAGTGGCTATTCTCGGGTTCAATAAGACCTGTAGCCCATGCAGGATACGTGGATGGTATATGATTTATATCAAAAGCTGTCACACATTTCATATCCTATTTAAAGGTAACGCAAATTCTGTATGAAACCATCTTTCAGATCCAAGATCCAGATTTTTAAAGATCCTGGAATTTAATTGTATTTTGTGACAAGTTTAGAGAATGATAGGTTGATTAGATATATGTAAGAGGTATGAACCACAGCTAGAAAATAAGACAAAAGCAGTGGTGACAAGGAATACTGTTGTCCTATCTCCTGCCCTAACAGAAAGGCTAAGCACTAGCATCTGATAATTCACCAGACACTACCCAGGAAACAGTTGAGGGTTGTAGCTTATATTCTCCTACAAAAATGTCTGCATCATCCTATCTTAAAAGCCAGAAAACGTGGAAAAGAAGCAATTTCAGCAACTTAGGGCGCAATCCTAGCCCACTTTTCAGCACCTACATAAGGGCTCTGAGGCAAGGGAACATACATTCCCTTACTTTTAGGAGGCTGCAGTGACTGCCACCCAACTGCAGCACACGTCCCATTGGCACAGCTACGCCAGTGCTGGAAAGTAGGTTAGGAACACAGTACAAAATGCTCATTAGGTCAGTCGAAGACAGTTTCTTCAAACAATAAAAGCCTACAATAGGATTTATAGCATTTTAATATGCCTACCTAAATTACTTACCTGCTGTCCAAATGGACTTCCTGGTGCTGGGGCTCCTACCATGGAGGAAACGTTTTGGCCTATAACACCTATATTTCAAAATGCAAACAAAAATCAGGGTCTTATTTCAGACCAACAAATATCATTATTCCTCTATAATGTTACATGAGATCTCACAAAAATGTTGCTGTATAATCTAAGACTACTGCTTTTACTTGTCAAAAATTATATAGGATTCCCTAATGTAGTAATTTTATAGTAATAAAATAGAACAGGCTGCCTGTTAGTTTGCTGTTTGGTTTCATCTGATATTATTTCACCCAAAACAAAACATCTTTGCTAATGGCTGTGGAAATACTTCACCAAATCTTGCAGCTTCACAACTATAATGGAAGTTGTGCAAATGCCCTGCACAATCTCTGCTAAAATCAACTGCAGTTTCGCAACAGCTGTAGTAACTGAAGCCTATCTGTAGTAACTTATGGTGCCTATTTTTCTTCACCTTTACCAGATTTCATTCAGAGGTAATATAGGCATCTTTCTAAGAATTCTACTGCTTTAAGGCCTCCCTTTTAATATAAAGCATGCAATCTGTTTTATTGAATAAAGCGTCTTTAACTGAGGAGACAAATAAGTCATCTTTTAAAATTTATCAAGCTGGTAAAAACAGTGGAACATGCAGGGAATACTTCACAGCTCTTCAAATTCAACAGCAGAGTATGCCATAAAGAAAAAGCGGCACTTTTCTCTCTACTACAAAGCTATAGCTTGTATCTGAGTTAAAAACCCACGATCAAATTCTTGGTTTATGTTTAGGAGTTAGGATACAGTCATATACCTGACATGCTTTTTATTTTTTAAAGGTGATCTTGCATGCAACTATTCACATTAAAATGTAGATTTTTTTATGGAAACATACTGCTGTGACAAATGTAAAATAAAAACAAGCAAACAGACAAAAACTAATATAGCTTTTGTCCACAGATTAATAGCTGAACAAATCCAATGCATGCAGAAAAGGAACATTTTATGTGGAAGAGAAAGGTAAAATGAGCAGTATGGAGGAAGATAACAAAAGGGAAGTAACTGAGGTTCAGCAGCCTCACTCCCCATTACTGGGGAGACTGTGCTGTTTCTTCTCAAAATATAACAGACTGCTTGCTCTCAAAAAATCAAATGTGAGTTAGAATTGGAGAGATCAAGGGAGCTAGAAGCATAAGCACTATAATGGACAAACATTAATCTACATCACCAAAAGAATGTTATATATGTTATAAACCTGGAAGGTAATTGAAAATTGCATCTTTGGGTTAAAAGGCAAGCCTGAAACCATATTTCAACTAATCCAGGCATTGACATTCTCTTGATAAAGTTTAGTTTGGTTAAGAAAAATTGTATGAATGCTATTTTCTAGTCAAGTGCTTAAGTGTAATTTTTTTTACACGACATGCCACTAACAAAGCTATTTGTAATTAAATCAAGTGAGTCTGAACTAATGCTGCATATAAGAATCAGACATTGAGAGTGTATATACATGTGTGATGGTTCACATTTGGCTCTGAGAAAAAGCCTCTTTTAGATAAGAATCTATTTTAATTAAATACATGACTTTTTACAGACTCATAAGGACTGGAAATGGTTGTATCCTAATCTTTTTGTGGGATATAGTTGAAAGCGCATTCTGTTCCCAGAAGAAGCATTCTGTTTGTACAAGGGTGCCTTGTGGGAGTTGAAGTGGTCTTTGTGCAAAAGGAACACTCTTCTGGGGAACAGAGAGAGCTTCTAACAATGCCTCATACACTCCAGGATCAGGATACAACCAAAGCACAGCCAATACTCCGCATTATTGATAAATTTTACCCCCACCAAGACATTTTTTAAAAACTAGTCTTCTTATACTTCACTGGTCAGCTCCTTTGCTGCTGGATCTGCCAAAATGGACAACATGCCAGTATGTTCAGTAAACATACTTCGTATATTCCAGCAATGTACCACATGTGTTAACCTGTGGAGCATTCAAGAGGAGTAAGATGTTAAGTTACAAATGCACGACTGCAAATCTTTCCCACAGAAACTGGTTAAATGGTAAGACAATGAGTGAATGAGGAGGTCATTCTTACCCGGTGGTGGGATGCCTGGCATGCCTGGTGGAAGTTGGAGGGGTGGAGGCACCCCAGGGTGAAGTGACTGCATGCTGCCCATGCTAACAATGCCATCAACTGGGCCCTGTAAAGGTGGCAACACTGGTGGATAACCACCTATCATGCCTTGAAGGACACAACAAATTTCAAACATGCATCAATAACATGCAAAATGATCCAAAATAATCATGACATGCACTACCCATACATAAGCATCTCCAGTATTGCCATACAATATTACAATTAGTACCTTGCAAATATGAAATATGTTACAGTTACAGATATTATTTTGGAAAGATTAGCATTTAGCCTATTGGCATATGCTTCGTGGGGCAACAAACTGAACATTTGGCAACATTAAATGGCTACTCCAGCAAGCAAATGCAAAATGTTTCATCAGCCATATGAACATATTCAGTAACATTACAATTATTTATTTAAAGTATTTACAACCCGTCTTTTCCCTGACTCATCAGTGCTTACAGAATTTATTTTTCTACATATTAGTAGTATAAATATTCAAAGTATGTGGGCCAGTCCTGCTGTCTAATAAAAAGAGTGATTTAAAACAAAAACAAAAAACCACCAAGCATTCAGTTTGTTTAACCATTTCATTTGCATTCTATGTTACCACTTTCAGAAATGGAAAACTGATATAAACACTGCATAGATTGAACTATTATGCTTCACATCTTATTTTTTTTAAAAATGCTATATGACATAGAAGAAGTTTCATGGAAACTTTTTCCATCATGGAAAATCTCTTACGTATCTTTAAAAAAAATTACAAATACTGTAACTTACGCTCTTGTCAACAAACAATGCTGAAAGCTTTATATGTCAATTGCTAAGCATTAGTATTTTATTTAGCACAGCATAGTCCTTTGTCTTCAATGTATTTACATTTTTCTAGACTACAGGAACTAAACAAAGAACTATGCATTACACTGACTATGTAACAACAACAACTTGGTGATAGTGTTACTATTACAGGTGAATTCAGAAAAGTACCTACTCAAGGGAAGCAAGCTAGGAAGTGACAGACCCACTGCATGCCTGCTGTTACTTCAGGTTGGCTGGGTGAAGTCAACTTAAGAGTTGAAATAAAACCAGCTACAATTAGCAGGCTTATTCTCTCCTCCACTGTAGATATTGTGGTGCAAGAATAGGTTTATGCTGTTAAAGCTACAATTCTGAGGATGCAGGTGTTGCGCAATGCACCAAAACAAGGTGGGCTAGTAAACATTAGCTTTGGCTCTCTTAGATAGCAAAGTCTGAGCAAACCAAAAAGAGGATTTCACTTTCTTCGCCATGACTAACTAAACTTTGGATACAAACCACTTTATTTTTAAAAACTCTGGAATCACTTAATATTCTGTACACACACTAACCAAGCACACAAAACAAAACAAATTCCACTAAAAAAGGAACAATTCTCACAAATGAAGTTGCTCTAAAATGTATAACCCCTGTTGCTTTAACACAACCAAATTCTCAGAAACAAACCAAAAAATAAGGAACATGTTATTTAACATTCATTCATCTGAAGGTATTTTGCTAAAATTTCAAATTTCATACTGAACTAGCAGGAACTAGCACTAACCATTCAGTAATATTGACCCTTAGTATTATACATCACATGTTTCAAACACTCAAAGTATGCTGGGGCAATGTTTGTAGCAATCATTGCAGTGGCCCAGTAAGGTGGGATAGAACAATCATCCTTGTATTATACATTAGGGCAGGGGCAAGCCTGGGTCGAGTTAATGAGTGGCTTTCCTCAATCAACTTTGTAAGTTCATGGCTGATGGGTGATTTGAACAAAGGGTCTCTGGCTCAGAGCTAGCACACTTAGGCACTATAGTACAGTAGCTCTCACAATCCAACTGATCAAACTTACTCAGTGAAACTGTTCAGCAAAGGGAACAAGTTTAGCAAAATATTTCAAGTCAGCAAAACACACTTCCAACAAAATTAAGGCAAATAGTTTTCTGCTGTATTAACATTACATTACACTGCAGAAATGGTGTGCAGGATTACATTTGTTGCTGACTGAAAAGTTAACAGCAAGTGGACTCTTGGCTTTATTGCAAATATTGCCAAACAAGATAATCTGTACATTAATTCTGGAGACTTCCACTTCCTGACCGTAGCTTAGACTCAAAGAACTGTAAGCAGATGCAGAAAAAATAACTTAAAGCTGTTTTGTCAACAGTTGCACAAGAGACAGTGGAAAGCTTCTTGTAATAGAGTGCCACCATGTATCCGGAACTGAGTCATGATATAAGAAACATGATGAATAAGGAAGATAAATAAGGCTGTAGCATATAAACTCTAAGTGGTCCATAAAAAGATTTGGAAAAAAAGCTGGCACATATGGAAAAACTCTGCTGAAACTGGGGTCACTTTTTCTCACACAACGCTCTCCCACTAAATTGTAATCAGCCCTTCTGTGAGTGGAAGAGACTTTCCACAAGCAGTAAGGGTACCTTAGAATGCAAGTCAGTGTCTGACTGACACACACACACACACACACACACACACACACTATAGACTAACATAGGGACATTATGGAAAATGAATGAAAGCACTTTGCAGAGCAAAGTAAAGGGAAATTTTAGGAAAACATTTTTATCGGTTAATAATCCCATCCAAAAATACAGGTCTTACAAACATATCTAGATTTTCAAACAGCATTTGGAAATGTTTTACCATATAGATGAATAAACAATTACCATATTGTTTTACCATATTGATTTACCATCAAGAAGTCAATCAGAATGGCAGAAAACCAATAGCAAGTTCCAAAAAAAAAATTATCTGAAAAAAAATTGTATATATTGCTTGAAAGAAGATATTTTTCCAGATAAAAGAGGTGTTTTTCAGGAGAATGTTTTTAAATTAATTGGATGATGGTATGAAAAGTTAAAACATGTTCTGAGAATATAACTGAATAGAAAATGTTATATTGGATTTCTTTCAGAGATGGGAATACTAACTGAAATGTAGACAAACACCAGAGTGGTGGTGTTTTTGTGATCAATATTAAACATTGTGGAATTAAAATACTTTGCAATAGTTTGACTGTATTAAGCCATTTCTGCCCAACGTTGCACATATAGAACAGGGACCAAATGTGTACACCTGTGGGCTGGGCAAAAATGGGTTAACATAAAATGCAACTTTACTTCTTGGAAACATTTACTCAGAGCCTGTTTAAACAAATAAAATAATTTCTAATGACACAAGAGATTAAAAAAATACAGGGGCCTAGATTAGGTGAAATCTACATGCCCCTGTCATGGGGAAAAAATAAAAAACTTTTCCCTGTTTCTGTGCGTTGCCCAACAAGAGTACTTGGTTAACTTGAAAATGTTGCAGAGTCCTGACAAGTTTAAATTAGCACATTGCTGGTAAATATACACACAAAAACCTGATTGGCTAGTTTGCTGATTGGCTAGATGAGTCCTAGATGTACTAGCTTTGTCCTAGAAAATGACTTCAAAGCAGTTTCAATTTAGTGGCTGGGATCCAAACAGCAAGTTCCCTCTAGCTACTGGAACTAGATACTTCAAATACTGGGCACTTTGCCTCCAAGATCCCCATTTGGTCCAATTTATAAACAAACAAAGGGAGGAAAAACCAATCCAGAAAAATAAAGAGACAATCTCAAAGTAATTATGAGAAGTTATAGAACAGTGCTTTGTTTAACCAGAGTCCCTGAAGAGTTACTGACACAAAAAATCAGTGGGACTCAGAAATTATGGCTTGAACCCTAACTTGTATATTCAGAACAAAGCTTGTGCAAGAGATCTTCCCTTCCTCCTTCCCCACAGCAGCCTCCTATGCCTTCAAAAAGCATCTCCTGAAGCTTGGAGAACTGTGAGGTATGCCATGGGAGAAATGGGGTATGGGAAATGCAGGGGGAAGAGGTTGTACCTTTTGCTAGTGGAATTCTGTTCATGGAAACTGAAGCTCAATTTCCCCCTTCTTATCAGTCCCCAAAGCCTATCCTTCACTAAACTGTCCCAGTCATCTAGAGAAGCTCTTTTGCAAGGGCAGGGAAGATTCCTTGAGCATGCTTCATTCCACTCTTGCAAGCTAGGATCCAATCCTTTTATTTCTCATGCTTCTTTGAAGTCTCCTTTCTTGTTCAATTTATAGCTTAAACCCATTTCCTATCTGCTAGCTCTGCACATTTATGCTCAAATGAATGTGTTACGTTGAGAGTCTTAACAGATCACCAGTTATACAAGACTGTTTTAGTTGAAGAAGCCTGACTAATAATTCTGTTGATCTGCTACATGTCAGAAGAGAATGCAATTTACTAGCTGCAAGTTGTGCTGATTCTGCAGTGCTCAAAGAAAACATGACAGAGTTAATGGATCTGGTACAAACACAAACCAAGGGCAGGTTTGCAGAGCTACTGCAGACTTGTTCAGGGTAAGAATAGCATGCTTATGATTAAGGGATATTCTCTCCAGGGCTGGGGGCAAAATCTGTGGTGAAAATCAGGATGTGTTGAAGAAAGGTTTAATAGGTTGATAAAAAAATTTTCTTTGTTAAAATAGTGTGACCCAAGAATAGTGCTCAGAGTTATGAAGGAATCTGATAAAAGTGGATGAAGGGGGGGAAAGGTCAAATCCCCCATTTTCTGTTTTTTACCTGGAACAGGTGTCAACTGCGGATTGAGCATCCCCATTGGTGTTGGTGGTGGCACTACCCCCATAAGAGCCCCCACGGGAGTGCCTGCCCGGGGAGAGGAATTCTGCTGCTGCTGCTGTGCTGCTCGTTCTCTCTCCTGCTGCTCTGCAACCTTAGCTGCCCGCTCTGCAAAAGTATTTTAGATTTTCAGTTCTATTTTGTAACCTAGAATTTCAAATATATTATCTGTTCATTGAAAAAGGAGCAGTCAAGCATTGGCACAAGTTCAGGCTAAATATGGGGGGGGGGGAAACCAGATAATTTTTGGTTATAAAGTATATAATTTTGATCTCCTTTGGCTTCCATCTTAAAAATGTTTATAAAACATCTTAAAAATGTTTATAGGGGAAATTAAAATTCACATAAGAGTAAAAAAAACACGAAATTTCTAGTGTAATAATTTTTTTTCCAATTCCGAGTCAACACCCCACTAATGTTACCAACACTCAAGCAACCGTTTAGCAGTATGAAATGTGTGCACCAAGTCAACTGGGTAAAATTTCTCTGTTTTTGTTTGCTTAACTTATGGAAACAACACAAGACAGTGTACATGATACTAAACATCACAGCTGCAATCCACAGTTCATTAACATTCTATTCATGCAACACAAATCAGTGGGTGAGTTCCAGAGAAAGTGAGCCACAGAGTGCATCCCATGTCTGATAATTCTGATCCCACAAGCATCCAATTTGACATCAGCAGTACTCTTTTCTGTGGGAGTAAATCCCACTGAACACATGCATCTAGTTTTGGATCTTAACAGTATGAAGTGATCATAGTACAGTGGAATTCAGCAGTAGCGTACCCGAGAAGGGGGTGGTCTGCCTCAGATGCCAAATCCACCAATGAGCAACAGGTAGACCCAGGGATCTCAAGGTGAAGGTCAGGTGTACACTCAAATTTGAGTGGTTGGTAGACCAGGTCTCCACCAGGGGATCTCTTTGAGTGGCCCGCCCCAGGGTTCAACTACCCTAGGTACACCACTGGAATTCAGTTATTTACCCACACTGCCACAATTAGAAGACTGCTCACTTGTGGTTGTTTTGACAATCTGTGCAATTTTATCTTCGAGGAAACAGATCTCAGTATCTGCATTCACATAAAACCAGCAATTTAAAATCTATGCTCTACCTATTGTTGTCTTCTTGAATCTTCCTTTATTTTTTCATTCCAACATACCACTCTGAACAATCAGGTATTTCATGTCCTAAGTATTGCCTTTGTGACCATTTCTGAGGTGCCGAATGCTTATTTCAACAAGCAAATAAGATCTAAGTTAGAACAAAATCTGATCCCATGGCAACTTAAAATGGGTAAAAGGGGTGTTTAACTCCCCAGTCAAGATTGTTATGATTCTTCTACTGTCCTGATTTGTTTAAAGGATTTCAAACACATCCTTCTGCCTTCAAAAAGATGCCCCAAGGCAGCTAACAATCAAAACATTTCTGAAAAGAAATTAGAACAATCTAAAAACAAATACAGAAGAAATGCAGGAGGTTAGCATTTAAAAGTTCATTAAAACAGTAAAGAGATGATACATCTCTAATCAAATCAAATGCATACTGGGAATAGAAAGGTCTTAAGGAGTGGTGATAATACATTAGAGAAGCCAGGAGCTTCGCCTGGGGCAGAGTGTTCTACAACCTGGATGCAACCACAGAGATGGGCTCCTCTGGCAGATAATCTTATCCTAAATTCCTGTAACAAATACAACATCTCTCTTCTACCGTTACTAATACTGAATGCTACCTTGCAATCATTAAAAGATAAACATTTTATTAACGGGTAGAAAAAATTTTTACAATATGCCATAACAAAAAACTAGACTCCTAAAACTAAGTTCCAAAGTCATCACATTTATTATTATTATTATTATTATTATTATTATTATTATTATCTGCATTTCTTTATATTTTCAGAAATGGAAGGGATAACCCATCATCAAACTCAGATTGAGGTGTAATTAAATTAGGGTCAGATCCCGAATAGCGCAAGAAAGCATATAACTTTGTTGTTGTACAAAACATAAATCATGTCCAAAATAAGAAATAATCTGAATTACGAATGTAAGGGTGTGTTTCAATGAATATATTGCTTCAGATATATGCTGTGTGTCAGAACACAAAAGCCTTGGAAAAGAAATAAAAACACAAGGAGGTGATCTCTGACCTAAACGATGAAATGAAAAGAATCTGGAAGTTCCAAATTGTGACATTTTATGGTAGATTTAAAAATACCATATTGAAGTAGTTCTTTAATACAGTCTCAGTGGATGAACACTATATCTTTATCATGTTGGTAATACTGGAGAGTTGAATTGAGACTGAGAACAGCCAAACAGCCAACACTGTAGTAATGTGTTTTCCTAAGTGACCTGTCCCAGACGTTAGCAGACAGAAAATAAACAAAACTTCTTACATTGAAAGAGCAATTTAACAAGTGGAACAGACACAGGAGCTGAACTGTCAAGTTCAGAGGACTGAATTTCAAATTCTTTGCAATCAAACTTGGATACATTGAAGTGGTAGGGGCACAAAGGAACTCCTCTTTTGAGCCTTAATTTCTCAAACTACCAAATTCTTGTGTATATCATGAAAACTCCTACATGTATTTGCTCATTATTCTGATTGACAAAGAAGTTTGATGCATGCTGCTTTTAGTTCTTTACAGCATGTTCTTTTTTACAGCATGTTCACAAACACTACTGAATTTTTTATTTGTACCCTTAGCCAAGGCTTTCATAAAATTCATTTAAGAAGGGAATACAAAGTCTTCACAGGGTATAGTTTTGTTTTTGGCCACAAATCTGTTCATATAAGATAAAACCAATGACTTTTTTCAACCTACCATCTCCACCCATGCCTCATCTAAAAGAAACCTGTTTTTGATTAAAATATCTGATAAAGTCAGCCTGAAAACAGAATCAAGAAAAAACATGACTGAATGAACTCTCATTATCAAGGATGCTGCTGAATACATTACAACATCAAAGCATATTGCCAGTGGAAATGTAAAGGACCTGCTTGGTTGCTCACACAATCAGATTAGGAGACAAATGTCTTTCAAAAGGTAGGCATCGAAACATTTATCTTTGGACATGCATCATGGGTGTTGGTTTTGATAGCTCTATGAAGGAACTGCACTGTTATTCAAGTCCTGTAAAGAAGTGCTATGGCTACGGTTTAGGAAAGAGAGGACCTGATGACAAGTAGCTTTGGCTGCAATCCTATCCCCACTTACCTGGGAATAAGTCCCATTAACTATAATAGGACTTATTTATGAGTAGACATGCAAACCACGAAAGAGCAGTTTTGTTGTTTGTAGTACACTTATAACATTCAAAGAGCAAAATAGCAATCGTGAAGTAAGGAAATAAACACAGATCTGTCTGGGCTCAGTAGCCAGGTATACCAAATTGGAATACAGGCGTGCCCTAGTATCTACGGTTACCTGAAACTATGGACACCAGGGATGCCCCACCCCTGCTCTCTGAGGGGAGAGGAGCTGTGCTCCTCTTGCCTCTGGAGGGTATTATGAGCCCTGCTTCCCCAGCCCTCCTAGTGTGTTTTAAAAGTATAAAAACATCACTTTCGGTTTTGACAAAGAACCAGAAGTTGCAGTTTTTTCCTTTAAATAGTAGAGGCTGCAGGTGAACGGATACCCTCCAGAGGCGAGGGGAACGTAGGCTTGGAAGGTGGGGCATGGGGGACCCTCCCACATCTGCAGATACGGGATCCACAGACATAGGGGCTCCCGTCTTCCAAAAGATTAAACGCTAACTACAGATAAATGTAAGTTCTGTCACGTTATAATTCATTGCTTTTGCAGAGTAATTATAAACAATCTTATTTACTGCATAAAATGTATTTAGAAAGTGTATATTTGCGTGCTCTCAGTGCTTTGAAATGATCTCCTCTTTGCAGTTCAACCTCCTCTCAGTTTTTCTTTTCTGATATACTGCCACCTCTAACTCATACCAAAGTTGGCTTCTCTCTCCTTTACCTTAGAAACACTGTTTCTAAACCTACTTGAGACAATTTAGAACTGTCTCAAGTAGGGTTTCAAGACTGTTTCATTTTATGAATAGTGAAGGCCTGCTATAAAATGTCTGGCAGGTTATTTCAAATTCTTATGTGAACTTCAGCCATTGTCACCTCTGCAGCTGCTGACCATGCTCACATAGTCTCTTTGCTACTTCTTTTTTCCAGTTTTCCTTCTCTTATACTCCCACTCCTTTTCACCTCATTCTTCTGGGCCACTTCCTTTAAAGTTCACTTGCTTCCCTTGTCTTGCTTACCTTGTTTTATCAGTGTTTAGCCCACTTTACAGAAAGCTCAAAGCAATATATACAAGCAATACAAAACAAGATCACAATAAAGTACTATCACAATGCACAAATAAAATGCACTAAACACTAAAATTACAAACCAGCAGCTAATAACAAAATGGCATAATTAAGAAGGAAAAGGCCTCGTGACACACACACACACACAAAAAGAAAAAAAAACACTTGTAGGTTATTTTAATACTCTTCTCTCAGGCCCCTGGCCACCTCCATTCTTAGGTCCCTAGGTCTTGTATCTCTAGACTCTTCTGTGTGCTTTGCCTGACTATGACATCAGGTCAGCTTTGCCAGTCAATACAGAGGTTTCATCATCACCACCAATCCCTTCTTAAAATTTTTTAATGTACATTAAATGTTTATTTTTTTAAATATATGAACAGATATATATTTAAAGCTCCTAAAACAGAAATATAACTTGCCTGCTCTCAAAACGCCAGTGCATCTCTTCTGAAAGAAAAGAGTACAAAGGTTTTTACAAGATTATAGTTTTAATTTACCTTCATACTCTGCTTTCTTGGTTGCTTCCAAGTTTCTCCATTCCGTTCCAACAAGCCTACTGAGTTCTCCGAAGGAATAGTCTGGGTGTTGAGCTTTAATAACAGCTCTCATCTCACTACTAAAAAGGATGTAACCGCTCATGTTGATCTTCCTTTTTGATCCTTCCTTCTTTACGCTACCTTTGGCAGATTTGGGAGTAGACTATGGGGAAAAAATAGTTATGGTCATAAATGCATAACAGATAACTCTGACGGTATTAATGAAAAGGAAAAAAAAAGCCCTCTCTATGAACAGCTGTTCTTCACAGTCATGATTTAAAGCTGACAATGATCTTGCATGATTTTCAGTGAGAAAATAGAGCACAATCAGGCTGGAGACATCTCAGGGACTTTGATAGGGACTGGCTGGCTTTAAAGGGGATTACACAAACCCATGGAGGATAGGTCTATCAACAGCTGTCAGTCATAGTTATATGGAGCCTCTAGAGGCAGCATGACACTTAAGACGAGATGCTGGGGAGAAAAAAGCAGGGAAGGACTATTGCCTTTGAGTTCCCTTAGTGAGTTTTGCAGAAGCATCAGGTTGGCCACGGCAGGAAGCCAAGTACAAAGGTCCCCTGGCATCCGCAGGGGTAATGTTCCTGCCCCCCCCCCCCAATATCAGAAACTGTGGACAAGGAGGGACCTTAAGTTCACGGCCCCATTACCTTTGTTTTTGTGGATTACATTCTCCTGAAGTGATAAGGTGTCTTTCTTGAACAAACACTATAAGCAAAAAGGTAGTGGGCTGTGGGGAACCGCAAATAACCGTCTTCACCAATATGGGGGATGCCTGTACTGGATTAGGAAGACATTTGGCTTGATCCAGACAGGCTCTTTCTTGTGACCTTATATAGCCGGCCCTTAAGATTTACAACAATTTTTACAGGGCTGGAGCATTAATATTTGATGCCAGGTCCTGAAAAACCAACCCTGACCCCTTAGAATTTGTAGTATTTTTCAGGTCTGGCATTAATTGATAAGATTATTCCATGCAAATCTTTAAAACTTTCTAATTCACTCCAAACAATTCAGAAGAGTGCCTTATGGAACAAAGGATTTTCATTCATCTGCACCACACTCTCATGAGGAACTAAAAATGACCATTTTCTAAAGTTTAAATGATTCAACGGGAACTGCTGTGATGAAAGTCAATGCAAACTAAAGGCAAATGCATGACTTTCTTTTGCACATACACATGGCATCTGTATAGATTTTAAAAAATTCTCTCTCAATGCTACAATAATTATTGTTATATAAAGTATGTTGACAAAATAATTTTGAAACCTGTCTATATTCGGTGGAGTTAAATACAGCTTACTGAAGGAAAAATCATACATATTTTAAAAGTAAAAAAGGAGAAGAGGGAAGAGAAAGATTTTGTCATTGTGATTTTGTAAACATTACTTGTGGAGGAGTATACGGCATTATATCCAGCTCATTAGACAGTGGAGTTTGAAGCTGAGGTATCGCTGGTGGTTCTGTAACTTCACCTTCCTCTTCTCCAATCTCTTCAATATCCTCATCACCTCCTTCCAACTCAGCAAATTTTGCTTCAAGCTGTTGAATCTTCTTTTCTAGCAGAGGAGATGGTTCCTTCTGAGGAATTATGGGTTTCCTAAACACAGAATACCATAAAAGATTGATCTCTGTACAAGTTACTGTTCCTAAATTGTGCTTTGAAATAAAATGCTGTATTAGCAAAAAGCAATACCATATGTTTTAATTTAGTTTTGGAACTACATCAGAATGGTGATTTAGAGTGTTGGATACAGCAATTATAAACCACAAAGGACAGAATGGCTTTGGTAGCTCTGAGATGTCTGCTAGCATTAAATATCTTTAAGAGTGAAATTAATTTATCTCACGGTAAGATGCACATAAAGAGATGACATTCACTGCAGCCCTTTTTTAAAATCATGCAGCTATACACAGGTTGAGCCTACTTATCCATGGATTTTTGATCAACAGATTTGGCTCAACGCAGGTCCTCCAGACCCCTGCTGAGCCACATTCAACCCAACCTGAAGGCTTCGGAAGCAACTGGAGCTGTGCTCCAGTCGCCTCCAGAGGCTCTTCTGAGGCTCATGGAAGATGCACTCAGAAGAGCCTCAGTGGTGAGACGAGCAAGGCTCTGGCTGCATTCGGAGCTCAGTGGAACCCGAAATCTGTGTGATTTGATAACAAGCGGAACTCGGTATCTGCGAGGGGTCCAGGAACGGAACCCTTGTGGACAATAAGGGTCCACCTGAACCCGAGATTTTCACCCATGTAAATAGTAATTGTTTTTCCTTACTCATTTCCTGTTATATCCCCTTTCAAACTGCTTCAAAGAACATTGTGCTCCTAAGCATGTCTACTCAAAAGTAAGCTCAATTAAGGTCAATGGACTTTACTCCCAGGTAAGTGTATATCGGATGGCAGCTCAAGTTGCCTAAATTTATTGTTTTATGCTGCAATTTTAAAAAGAAAACATCTGCTAAAAATTATACTAAAAATTTACGGTATTCATCTTCATCTTTACCATTGTCCGCATAAAAGTGAGGTAAGTGACAGACAGCCCAATCCTGAGCTGCCCAGTGTGCGGGGCTGCAGCGGCCCTGAAAATGGCTGCTGCTGCATCCAGAGCACTCCAGGCAGCCACTGCCTCCTCCCTGGAAGAAGGGGACTATTGTTCCCTTCCCCCAGGTAAAGCGAGTAGCAATGGGACTACTCGATTCTACGATGACCCGAAGGTCGGTGCAGAATGAAGACCCTCCACATCTGGCAGCCAGCCCAACATGGAAGCTCAGGATTCGGTGGAGCAAAGCTCCACCAGTCCCGCCTCCCTCCTGCCTTGCTCCCTTCCCCTGGCATGCCTCCTCTCCGCCCTAGAACGCCTCCTCCCCACCACCCACCTCTCCACTGCACAGTGGTCTGCACGACTGTGCCCCACCAGTGCTAGCCCAGCACCAGCCTTATGGCATGTTTGTGAAAGTGCATGCCAGCAGTGAGCTGGCACACACTGAATAGGATTGGGCCCAGAGTCACGTTCCAGGTTCAGTCCCGGGAAATTCTAGTTAAAGGATCTCTGGCTGTAGAGCTAGGATAATATTCTTGCAGGATTCCCCTGAAAGTCACTACCAAGCAGAGTGGATACACATAAGAAAAAATAACACTGACGTTGACTGAAAACTAGTCTTGTTTATAAGACAACTAACAGCCCAATCTCATGCAGCCCAACGCCCAGGGTATTAGCCATGTTGAAATGACTGCCGCTGAATCCTGTGGGTCCAGGTAACTGCCGGAGTCTCCTCAGGGTAAAGGAATGTTTGTTCCTTTACTGTGGGTAAAGTTCTGGTGGCCCCAACGGGACTCCTTTGAGTTGCACAAGTTATTTTTCCAGTGCAGAACCAAGCAGGCCTGTGCAGAGCCTCCAGGCTCAGAAGGGGGATAGGATACGGCAGCAGAGTCTGCCACAGATCCTCCCCTCCCCTGCCCTCCCTATGTCCAGTTCTGTCTTCCCCCCACCCTCCCACTGCCCTGAAAAGTTGCTCCACCAGCTGGCTGAGAAACTTATTGCCGGTTGCTCCAGTGGCAAGTCCTCCGGGTGCTGAGGCCCAGCGTCAACTGGTGCTGGACCAGCTGCTGTGGCTTCACTGCTGGCACAGGAGTGCCTTACACTCTTGGGGTGACGGTTGCTGGGGCACTGCAGTGGCCAGCGCTGGCCCAGCATAGGACAAGGCCCTAATTATATTTATGATCTTGACATATATACTATAAACCGTGCATAGGAAGATAACCTGGCAAATTCTTCATTTATGTTTATAACCCTCAATATGTTTATATTCTCTGCTTTTCCTTATAAATAATGAAGCAGTTCACAAAATATTAATACAAGCATAAAATAGTGCAAAGCCATTTTAGGGATGGCTTATTGTGTGTGAATACTTTAAAGCATTTTTTACCAGGTCAAATTAAGACTCCCTTTCCTAAGATCTTTAAAGTAAAGCTTTTTAAATACATATATTTTACCTAAAGTAGTAAATTTCATCATCTACCACTTTTGCAGAGAGAGAAAATCTTTTCAAACCCTTGAACTTCTTCATTTGCTTGTCACTTTCATTATAGCGGCTTTCACAGAGAAGAACATCATTTTCAGAAATCTCAGTGGGCCTACAGGACAGGAAGTCTTTGAAAGATAATACAGCACACTTTCCTATAAGAGAGAGGAGCAAGGATTATAATTTTCCCTCACTAACAGATGTAACATTAAATTTTCTAGCAGGCCTGCAGATTAAAGACATACATACTTCATTCAAAACTAGTTAACAACTTGTTCATAAACCTCTGGCAAAACAGGCAGTAAGAATACCTGAAACCACTATTTAGGCCACTGGTTTCCAAACCACGGTCTACGAGACTCGGAGAAGTGGCCTGCGATGTCTCAAGGAAAAAAAAAAGATTGATCACTTCCAGCGTATTGCTGAGCAAACTCCCCCACAAACCACTACAGAGGGTGGAGAATGGAACACCTACAGCCTCAGCAGCCAACAAAAGCAGTAACCTACACATCTTCTCTATAAATAATAAATCTAATAAATCTCTAGTAAATCTCCTTATTTATTACAAATTTAATAGTAATTTCTGTGTGCAGGGGTGGGGGGTCACATATGCAACCACTGGGGCTTCCCTGGCCCTCATAATGCCTTTTAAAGGCATTAAAACATCACCTCCAGTTTCTCGGCAAAACAGGAAGTGATGTTATTTTAACTTCTAATAGTCATTCTGAGGCCTGCAGAGGCCACCGGTGGATGCGCGCGGTCTCTGCAGGGCTCAGAAGACCCTCCAGATGCAAGGGGAGGAGTCCCCTGTATCTGCAGATTCAGGTATTCACAAGTATCAGATGTCTGCACTGATATGAGGGCACACCTGTATTTCCAAGATATTTTCTACTGGTAAGAAAATAAAAAGAGTCCTGCTGGATCAAGGTCAAGGATCCAGCTAATCCAGCTTGCTGTATCTCACAGTGACCCACCAGATGCCTCTGGGAGCACACAAGGCAACCTGTATCCTGTTGCCACAACCTCACACCTGACATTTAGAGACAGGTTACCTCTAAAACCCAGAGGTTGCATATAGTCATCATGTATGACTATACCTTCTACTATCAATCAGGCTTACTAATTATTTAATCCAAATCAGTATTCTCAAACTTTTTAGCACTGAGACCCACTTTTTAGAATAACAATCTGTCAGGACCCACTAGAAGTGATGTCATTAACCTGGAAGTGATGTAATGGTAAGAAGTGACATTATCAAGCAGGAAAATTTTTAACACGCCCAAACAAATGACAAAATCAAATCAATTAATTAAGTAAATTTGAAGTTAATAAGTTTAAAAATTTAAAATAAAGAAGAACCCTCCTAACCCTTCCAAGCAGTTGCTGATCTGCTTAAAAAAAGTCCTCAAACATCCCAAAGGTTGCAATCCTATCCATACCTACCAGGGAGTAAGCCCCATTGACTATCATTGTTAAAAGCTCTCTATAGAGTTCTGTTAGAAGTACAGATTCATAACTTTTCCCCAAATGCAGTCACATACCTTGGTAGCATCAAGTCTAATATATTAAAAATAAAATAAAAATAATGAATGAGGACTCATCTAAAATTGGCTTGCAACCCACCTAGTGGGCCCCAATCCACAGCTTGGGAAACACTGATCCAAATCATTACACAGCAAAAACATTAACAAAGAAAATCACAAAATTGTTTCAATATTTTAACTGCATAGCTCAAAAATATATACATTAGCAAACTGCTTTGAACTATTTAATTACCTAAAATGCAGGTCATGGGGCAGGTCTCTTCCAGATTACTCAAAAATACTTCCTTCTTGTAAAACATTTTTGTTGGTTCATGTTCGGTTTCTTCCGGATGTATAAAGATTGGACCAAAGAAATAGGCAGCTCCATCTCTTACCCACATTTTTTCTATTCTGAAAAACACAGACAAGTTATCTGCTTCAAATATCCTAACGCAAGCAGCAAATCCAACCCCCCTCAGCTACTTTTACTACTAATAGCCTCCCTCAGCTACTTTTATCCATTTTCTGCTTTTGTAAATACAAGTTTTGATTTAAGTTATGCAACACATAACCTATACAGTAGCACAAAAATACATGCGTACCTGCCAAGACGTGGTCGAACTAAACCATGTGATTTTATAAAGACACAATCCCCAACCTTCAGCCACATATCATTATAACACAGCTGTTCATAGTAGTGACAGCCAGGCTCTCCATTTGGCATTTCTACAGGAACATCTTCCTTATCCTATATAGAAACAGAGATTTAAGAACTTGGGAAAGTAATGCAACATGAAAGAAAATGGTACACAAGTAGGCAATAGTTTCACAGTCTCATCCAGTGGCTACTTTGCATATGAAGGAATTCAGATGTGCACACGAAATCAGAATTGAGGGGAGGCTGAGTACTCAGATCCCTCTGCCCTCACAGGGTGCCCCACCCATTGAAGTCAGTGAGACAACCTAAACATATGGAAAATCCATATACAAACCAGATCTCCTCTCTATGGAATAAAGAAAAGCTTCAACAATTCATTTCTGAATTGCAACGGATTTTAAAACCCACAGACATAAGCACAGAAGTCAAAATATTTCCAAGTTCATTTTAAAAGTGACCTCCTTAATTCTATATACCTTTTCGAGGCTAAGGGCATTGTCTCCCACTTTGCTGTCCTCAGAAGTTTCAGTGTGTTTTTCTTCATCAACTTTGTCTGTATTAGCAAACACTGATGCAACACGAACCACGGGCAAGGGGACATCTCGAGGGACAAATCGTACAGAGCTAATTGGCATGGTCCACAATTTAATCTTCTTAAAAGACTTTGTCTTTGCAGAATAACGTGATTCACAAACATAGACATCTTCATCTCTAAAGTTTTCAGGACATAGCTTAAAGTACTCCTGTTGGATGGAAAGAAATAATCATTTGGATAATCACAGATCCACATACACTCATAAACCATTGTTTCTGAGCATTTGAAAAAATACAGTATCTATACAAATAAATAAAAGTGGTCAAATTCCTTAAGCTGCTCCTAGATTTTCATAGCAATCAACATGGACACAAAGGCTGGAATTCCAAGAGCACCATCTACTACACATGTATATGAATTTTCAGACTCCTCCACTTCCACTACTAGCTTTCTATGACCACTAATAGAGTCACAGGAATAAGGTGGAGTGGAATTCCACAAAGTGAAAACTAGCAACTGGTTTGAAAGACAAAAAAAAAATAATAATAATTTGCCAATGCCATAGTCTACTTAGTCTCTTCTTACCTTAACAAACATGACCACACATTTGCCTAGAATTTTGTTCACAGGAATTTTGTTGTAGTAGTCACTCTTAAATACTTCCTTCTCCAAAAACTTTCGGGTAGCAAGATGGAATGTTTCATTTGGTCGATAAAACCAGCAGCCATACAACCATTTTTCCCCTAAAAAAGAAACAGTGTATTTTCTCCATTTTACAGCTGTATGAACAGTTTACTGGTTATCAATGAGACTATTTTAAGATCCTCTTATGCTTGTTAAGTAGCTAAAATAATGTTGGTTTGCGTCCAAAGCTTTGTACAGCCAAATACAGTAATGCATAACTGAGGGAGAACATACTTTAACATTTATTTACAAAACCTACAAAAGAGAGGCACAGCTGGGAGGAAAATGGAGGATGACCTTGCTGGTCTTCACAACATTTTCTTAAAGGCTTGGATAAGGGCTCAAACAATAGGACTGCACAGTGGCAGATCCACATCAATGGAAAACAAACAACCTAGTTGTAAAGTTACATGAAATGAAATACGTGTGGCAGGGTGAAGGGAGTTACTGGTCATTACTAATGATGTGACAAAAAGTAGGCAACAGGTGTCCAAATCATTAGTGGAACCACATTCCACATGACAATCACAACACTAGCTGTGGTGTTTGAGAATAGTGCAGAAAATACTATGCATTTTTTTGCAAGTAAAAGATTCTGTTTCAAATGCATGGGAGATATTTTCCTTTAGTATTGTATTGGCAACCTTCAGTCTCGAAAGAATATGGTATCGCGCTCTGAAAGGTGGTTCTGGCACAGCGTCTAGTGTGGCTGAAAAGGCCAATCCGGGAGTGACAATCCCTTCCACACCGGGAGCAAGTGCAGTCTGTCCCTGGTCTGTCTCCCTGGCTATGGGCCTTCCTTCTTTGCCTCTTAGCCTCAGACTGTTGGCAAAGTGTCTCTTCAAACTGGGAAAGGCCATGCTGCACAGCCTGCCTCCAAGCGGGCCGCTCAGAGGCCAGGGTTTCCCACTTGTTGAGGTCCATCCCTAAGGCCTTCAGATCCCTCTTGCAGATGTCCTTGTATCGCAGCTGTGGTCTACCTGTAGGGCACTTTCCTTGCACGAGTTCTCCATAGAGGAGATCCTTTGGGATCCGGCCATCATCCATTCTCACGACATGACCAAGCCAACGCAGGCGTCTCTGTTTCAGCAGTGAATACATGCTAGGGATTCCAGCACGTTCCAGGACTGTGTTGTTTGGAACTTTGTCCTGCCAGGTGATGCCGAGGATGCGTCGGAGGCAGCGCATGTGGAAAGCGCTCAGTTTCCTCTCCTGTTGTGAGCGAAGAGTCCATGACTCGCTGCAGTACAGAAGTGTACTCAGGACGCAAGCTCTGTAGACCTGGATCTTGGTATGTTCCGTCAGCTTCTTGTTGGACCAGACTCTCTTTGTGAGTCTGGAAAACGTGGTAGCTGCTTTACCGATGCGCTTGTTTAGCTCGGTATCGAGAGAATGAGTGTCGGAGATCGTTGAGCCAAGGTACACAAAGTCATGGACAAGCTCCAGTTCATGCTCAGAGATTGTAATGCAGGGAGGTGAGTCCACATCCTGAACCATGACCTGTGTTTTCTTCAGGCTGATTGTCAGTCCAAAATCTTGGCAGGCCTTGCTAAAACGATCCATGAGCTGCTGGAGATCTTTGGCAGAGTGGGTAGTGACAGCTGCATCGTCGGCAAAGAGGAAGTCACGCAGACATTTCAGCTGGACTTTGGATTTTGCTCTCAGTCTGGAGAGGTTGAAGAGCTTTCCGTCTGATCTGGTCCGGAGATAGATGCCTTCTGTTGCAGTTCCAAAGGCCTGCTTCAGCAGGACAGCGAAGAAAATCCCAAACAAGGTTGGTGCAAGAACACAGCCCTGCTTCACTCCGCTTCGGATGTCAAAAGGGTCTGATGTGGAGCCATCGAAGACAACAGTGCCCTTCATGTCCTTGTGGAAAGATCTGATGATGCTGAGGAGCCTGGGTGGACATCCAATCTTGGGGAGAATCTTGAAGAGGCCGTCTCTGCTGACCAGGTCGAAAGCCTTTGTGAGATCTATGAAGGCTATAAAGAGTGGCTGTCGTTGTTCCCTGCATTTCTCCTGCAGTTGTCTAAGGGAGAATACCATATCAGTGGTGGACCTGTTGGCTCGGAATCCACACTGCGATTCTGGATAGACGCTCTCTGCAAGTACCTGGAGCCTCTTTAGTACAACTCGGGCAAACAGCTTTCCTACAACGCTAAGGAGAGAGATGCCGCGGTAGTTGTTGCAGTCACCCCTGTCACCTTTGTTCTTTGTTCTTTCCTTTAGTAGAACTGCACCATTGAGAGAACAACTTATTTATGTATTAAAATAATTGTATTCCACCTTTCCATCCCTTAAGAGACCACCAGGGTGGCTAACCCTTTAAAATACCTATAGACTGCCAGCAAGAAATATGTAACATTGGTAGAAAAACCTGCTCTTGAGAAAAGACCCTAAAATATGTTAACCTGTTACTTCTTTTTCAACGAAAGACAAGTTACACAGCTGCTGTCCTATAAGCTTTCCTTATTAGTAGAGATGTTTTCCAGTGAATAAGACAGAATTACAGCCTAAGTCTTACTGAACACAATGGGCTTACTTCTGAGCAAAATAAATAACACCGTTTTCAAACACCTCTACCTATCAGACACAAATATATTAGAAATACTGAATAATACGGGTTTTCCTCCCTTTTTTGGCTTTATTATACCATAGCAGGAAGAAAACATTAATTTTATTTAACAAATCCTCCATCAGTAGATATCAAGCTTGTATTGTTTCCATTACCACACAGAGTTCTCTTTATTACATTACAAAACAGCAGCAGACCTGCCATTACCAGAAAGGGGCAAATGACCCAGGCATGGAGCCTCATGCACCTCTAGGACCGCATGGAAGTCTCACTGAGGCTGCCGACACGGTCGGAAACTGTCCTACTGCTGTGTCGGAAGCACAGTTTAAGACTGCAGGGAAGCCCCAGATGGCTTTCTTGGTTTGTCCTGGAGCCATGTGAAGCTCCGTTTTGCTCCAGGTGAGTGGGGAGGCAAATTTCTGATGGGGGGGACAGCAGCATTCTGCGGGGGGCACCATCGTGGACCTTTGCCCTGGGCATGGGGCTGGGGAAGTCTGTCTCTGTTAAAAATAACTGGGATCAAAATGCAAGACATTCAGTCATGCATGGCCTATTAGTCACACATAATAAATAATTATAGGATCCTACTCCCCTTACAGTTTCAAGTATATACTTTTTGTTGTTGTTCTTAACACATTATTTTTTTAAAGAAACTGCATTAAGAATTGTTTTTCTTACCGGCTGAATCTTCCCACAATCGCTCGATGCAGACTATATGAGGCTGCAAGTTGGCTTCAGCAGGTTCAACATATACATAATCCCCAACATGATACATGCTGTTCTTAAAACTGCAATCTTGACTATATGTTCTGTGTAAACTAGACAGTCCAGATCCTCCAGAAGAATCTTCGCTCTTTTCAGCTTCTTATTTCAACATAAAAGAAAACATTGGGGAATGATTTAAGATCAGTTTAAGACAAAGAACTTCATGTCTTACAATACTTTGCACACACAAGGCCTTTTCTGTGATGAGCAATGGCATTTCCTTAGAGTTTTACTAGCACAAGTCATATTAAACAACATCCCCACCCCATATAATGCAAGCGTGAGGGTCTAGTCTCACAGCACTATTTGAGTGGTTGAGTGATGTCTGAGTACTCCACTGCATGGAATAGTCTTTAAAGTGCTGTACAAGGTTTATTGCATATTTTTCCCCCCAAGGAAGATTATAAATCTTACTTTACTCTCATTTAAATACTTGGTCAGTCTTCTAATGAGAGAGTACCACCCCAGATTGTACATGAAATTTGTTTTAATACGCTATCACATCAAGATCTTACACACATGGCAAATTCATGCGTCAGGGACAACTCCTCATTTGAATGGTTTTAATCAAACAATCCACAACATACTTTCTGAAGTTGTACAGTACTATGGGAGAACTGTATGATGTGCTCCATCTGCTTTCCAATAGACCTGATTCATAGGCGGCTGTGCAAATTTTACATGCTGTGGAGTGAGATTTGAGCTGCTAAGCTCTCCTCCACCATGCACAAAAACTTCAGCAGGAACTGGGCCACCACTTGTGAAAAGAACAGACTACTGCGTGAACAGGTCTATTCGCATGGCAGGAGGCCTCAATTCACTTTGAATATCCTATACATAGCATGGTGGACTTGCATGTCATTTTGGATCTTAGTCTTTAAGACCAAATTGAACTTGGACTCTTGGATTCAAGTTCAATATTAGATCACAGTGGCTGTGAACATGCATTTGTTCTCCATTACTAATATTGCACCTCCTTTCTAATCTGCCTGACAGAGAAATTTCCAAGAATAAATGCAAATAAATAAAATGCATTTTATTCTGTTCGTTTTTTCAAAAAGAGGTCCTTGTGTCACAATAGTACAAATCAGTTACCCAGCATCTGTGAAATGGCATCCAACAGCCGTGGTTACCCTCTTAAGCAATGCCAACAACACTGGATAAGGTCTACATATCAACTCTTCTCAGATGATACATAAACACAAAAGTAAAAATGTACAGCTATTTTAATTCAATGTAGCCACCTCTCTTCTCCTCCTCTCTTTTGAGTTTATCTTCCTCCATTTCCCTTGGGAGTTTTTCCTTCTTTTCTTTTTCTACGTCATTATGAAGATGTTTGGTGGTGTAGCTGAGGGCTGGTGATAGTAGAATCTCCCCATTCTTGCAGAGTTCATCACGTATTTTGATAAAGAATTGCTGAAGTTCTACAGCATCTTCATAAATCTCTGAATCTGTCCTTTAAAGAAAAGAATTACTGTGTAAGATAACACATAAAAGAAAATAGTTGTCTTAAGTATGAACGTGTCATGGATATCTGAAGTATCATTGTTTGTAAATAATTTTGTCATAAATTATTGTAAACAAAAGAGGACTAGCAGCCCAATACTATCCCCAGTGGCTCTGCCGGGTGCAGCGACACCCAAATGGCTACCACTACATCGAGCAGCACTGCTGGAGGCCTCCTCAAGGGAAGAAGACTTTTGTCCCTTTCCCCAAGTAAGGGCACAGGGGACACAATGGGTTTCCTCCATTCTGGGCCAGTTGTTTTGCCAGCGCAGACTGGAGGAGCTCCATGTTGGGCTTTTCAGCCTGACAGGGAGCATAGGATTTGGAGCAGCAGGGCTCTGCCGGTCCCATACCCTTGTTCCAGTTCCTCCCACCACCCTGTCCTTCCACCACCTGCCCCCCACTCAGAATGCCTCCCCACCCCATCCCCAAGGCACTCACTGCCGCCCAGAGCTCCTACCAGGCTCCAGGGGTGTCCATTCGGTGCTGAGCTCAGTGTCAACTGGCACTAGGCTGGCGCCAGCGTTGACTACTCTCAGGGTGTCACAGATGTGCCATAAGGCACATTTGCGACAACCAGCATCAGTGCTGAGGTATGTTAGGATTGGGCCCTAGGAATGCTGCTGCTTATAGAATGATCAAAAAACAAAAGATAAAGCCTACTTGGCTGTGATAAATTATTTTCCATGTATCATCAAAGGGTACGCATATCTCCAAAACAACCACAACACCCAAACCCTCTTTGCAGTGGCCTCTCTATGAATGTAGAGAGAGACAATCAGTCTTAATTAAGCTGGGTTCACACACTTCCCTGGCATGCCATGGAAACCATGTACCAGAGTAGGTGTATCCTCAACATGTATCATGGCATATATGATGTGGGTATTCCATGCATTACAGGTAGAGCCTATTTATCCGCGTTAGTTCCGTTCTGTGACTCGGCATGATTAACAAAAAACACGTTGTGCTAAATTCCATAGAGTTATGCAAATACACTGCAGCCTGACACTTCTGGATGGAAGGAAACTAAGGCAACTGTTATCAATCCCCTCCCCTCCGCTACGTACTCAGTCCTCCCTGTTGCCAGCTGCCTGGCTTCTTTCACAGTTGGGATGCTAATCTTTTAAGAGTCCAGCCCTATGCTTTTCTACTCAGAAGTAAGCCCCATTCCAGTCAATGGGGCTTACTCCCAGGAAAGTGTGGAGAGGACTGTAGGCTATATCTCATGCTTTGCTTGGTGGGAAGGCTTGCTTGTGTCAGTGACTGCCTGCACCATCTCAATGGGGGGGGGGAATTTGGCAAACACTCCCTGGGTTTTTTAAAGCAATCCCCTCTGTTGCTACCACACCTGCCCCTGTGTGTGTGTGTGTGTGTGTGTGTGTGTGTATGTGTGTGTGTGTGTGTGAGAGAGAGAGAGAGAGAGAGAGAGAGAGAGAGTGCTCCACCTTGCTGCACGTGTTCTGGTTACAGAGATTTTTGGCCCCCCCTTCCCATCTTCAGCCTCTTTGCTGGCTCAGGGGCTCCAGGAGTGTTACTGTTCCTTTGCAAGGGGAACCTCTTCCAGGACTCCAGGGCTATTTCCCTGCCTGGGCGAGGCAGAGCCTTTTGCAGTGTTTTGGGCTGCCTGGAAATGGAGCGAGACGCCTGCCCAGGGCAAAGGAAGCAAAGGTTGTGTGGCTTTCGGTTCCCCCACCCCATTCACGTTGAGACAAACCCGCAGATAAAAAATCCGTGGATAAATAGGCTGCACCTGTACTCAGTTTGCATCTCTCTCTCTGCTCACCAACCCCACTTTTCTCTAGAAGTTTTGTAGTTACAGTCATGAAGAGAAATTCAGTGCTTCATGCCAAGGTGAGACCAGCAAGCAACCAATCAAAGCAAAGACATTCCTTATGAAACCTAGCAGCAGCAAAAAAGAAGCATTGTCTCTAATGAGAACAACATTTTTCTTCAGAAGTTCCTGTGTGCCCATGGCTAGCCAGAGGCCTCTTTTAGGCTGCAATCCTATCATGCCTGGGAGTAAGCCTCATTGACTATAATGGGACTTACTTCTGAGTAGACGTTCATAGGACTGGGCTCTGAGACAAGAAAACACATTCCTATACCCAAACTAGTGAAGAGGTTTTACCTTCTCCTTGCTTTCTGGAATTCTTTATGACAAGGTCTTGTCTTGAAAAGGAAATTTAACAGACATTTAAAATACAACTAGAAGGGGACCATCCACCAACAGTGTGTTCATGAATAAGGTATAGAGATGCTTTTTATACCCAGAATGAATATACAGCAACACTACTCCAGCATTTGCAAGGCAAATTACAAGGTCAGAGAAAGATAAAGGTCAGAATTAACAATTAAGCCTCCTTGCTGGCTCCAGCACTTCACACACTTGCTTTCGAAACAGGTCTAATTTCCTGCAGTGATTATTCAATTCACAGGTTTCTCAGTCCATTTTTCAGAAACTCTCCCTCTCCCTTCAGCCTACCCCACCTGTTTCCAGAGGGCTCCCGACTCTCTAGAGAGGCTTTTTGGATAGCTCAGAGAGCTTTGGGGTGGGGGGTTGCCTTTTGTGAGCTTCCTTATGCTTATAGTGCTTTGGATGCAAGTCCTTGTTTTCAGCTAAACACTGCTTCCGGTGCTGAAGGTTCTCACCATTAGAAAGTGATTGTAATTTCTCCCAGAAAGGAAAAAAAATAAGTCAACTCTGACATGAAAAGGAGGAAACGAGTTTGATTTGGGATTGTTCAAGGACCCTGAAGGTTGAGTTCATCACAATGAATTTCTAGAACATTAATCTTTTTAAATGCTGTTTCTGAAAGGAAGTAGCCCTGATTTTTTCAGCTCTAACCACAGCAATAAAGAGCAATGTTAGTCCAGAAGGAAATGTTAGTCCAGTAAGGAAAACTACAGGGTTAATAAAGATACAATTGAACTTACCGGTTCATCCTCCTGGCCCGCTCAAGCACTTCAAACATGTGCTCTTGGAACAAGTCCAGCCTCCTGTAGCGGTTACTTTCTACATTTCTTCGTATGATATCAAAAGTCAGGGGTCGTTTATTGGGGAAACTGGGATCAACTGCAGGAATTTCAGCTAAGGAGTCACTATAACATCTGCCCTCATCATCTTGATGACTCATTACAGAGACAAAAAGGTTATGTATAAGTTCCTGGATCAACAGTGTTACATTTGGAACATGAGAATCCTCATCCCCTTCTATATCTCTTCTCGTCTCCAACAAAACTTTATGCAGAACCAGTGCATCTTTGTAAATCAAGGATTCTGGTTCATTGTAAGTGCAAGCATTATTGAACATCATTACAAAATCTTCAACCATGGCATCAATGTCCTGGTACTTGTTGGCCATCATGTGACTTCTGATCTTCTCCATATCCACCGGCTTCTTAATGGTCAGGTAGTAGTCAGGAAGCTCTGACCGAGATGGAAGTCGCAGGAAAATAGCACTGAGCCTTCTGCCTCGTTTATCTGTGTAGTTCTTCACTGCTTCATAAACCTCATTAAGCTTCTGTTGCATTGGAGTCATGTATTTTGACTTTTTGGGAGATATGCCAGTTTTTCTACCTAGACAGACAAAACTGAAAGCTAAATTTTAAAAAGCCAGCATCTGACATACTGTAAAATACTGAAGACTTCAGTTACCCAAATACTAATTTTGAGTACATTAATGCAATAGTACAGATGTTTTTGATTTGGTGCAATGTTCCTGCATCACAGTTCTATCTCACAACATTTGAAGATGCTATTGTACACACATATTACACTGAGAAATACATCTAAAGTAATAGGACAAACCCAACCTATACTGTGAAGGTGCTTTCTTCAAAAATCAAAAGGCATACTCCACAGAACTTCATATCCACAGGAATTTAAACAAAGACCATGATTTTGTTTTCATTTGGAGCTTCCCCAACATGTATGTCCAAATGAACACACATAGAGCTCACAAAAAAGAAACTGAAAACTTTCACAGGCACACTACAGCCAACAAATCACAGTCAATAAGATTTGACAAATGAACATTTCTGTAACAAAATTTTCATTTCTGTTACTATTTAAAGAACTTTCCAATCTCAGGATAACATTTTCACATACAACTAAGCCATATCACTAGCTAGGATGGCTACTAATAACAAAGTGCGGCAATACTGGCTCAGCAGTTCTTGTATTGCAAAATATTTTCCTTTGAATGTCTCTAGGTTTAGTATTGTTACAATTTTATACAGGAATAACTCCAACAGGGAGGGAAATACATTCCCAAAAACTTGGGAATGCTACATGAAATAGTACTGTAGGAGTTAAACAATGTCTATGAGGCAAGAAACTGGCACTGACTGCCCCCATGCTACCCAGAAAGCAGTGCTCTCACTGGCTGGAAAAACTGTCAATCACAGCCAGGACAAAGAACTTCACAGAGCTAAAGAAAGCAGAATTATACAAAGTCAGGGGTGGCCAACCTTTTAACTTTAGGGCTCCTGGATCTTTAACAATTATGTAGAAGAGGGAATTTCAGCAGGTGCAAGCTTGTCATCTATGAGAGGTCCAGGAGCCCTAAAGTCGAATGGTTGGCACCTCTGTGAAAGGTATTGACATGCTATGTCAAAGATGGTCAGTTCTTTTCTCTTTGCAATATATATATTTTTTTAGTCAAAGCTGTAACTAACATGCTAAAATAACATAGAAAGTATAAATGAAGCAAAAAGCCTGCTAAAAAATAAAGAATTGTCCTACTGATTTCCAGCACTGGAATCAAACGTAAAGACTTGGGAGTGGCATCGGGAAGGCAGTTTCCTAAACAAAATCAAGGCACAGTATGTGGATTCGGGTTAACTATGTGTGCTCCCTAGGTAGGACTAACTCATTTGTCTATTACTACTTCTATATTAAAAGCTGAATATTTATACACTGGTTTGATTGATTTAAATCGCAATCATCAATTTATTACTCAGATACTTCCTAAATAAAAAGACATGCTATGTGGTCACTATTTTTTTTTTGAGCAGAACAGAGCCTTTACACAACCTCAGAGGATACAGTGTGAAGCTGCAAGCCTATACACGTTTACTTTGGAGTAAATCCCATTCAACTCAATGTAGCTTACTTTTGAGTTGACATGCACAGGACTGCACCATAAAGACTGCACAGTTTTTTGTAAAGATTTAACAAAATTTGGACTATTTAGAAAATGAAATACAGCCCCTCCCCGTATCTGCAGTTCCCATATCTGCAGTTCTCAATTCCCCCTCCTTGCAATTATGACTCACCTCTCTTTGCAAATACTTTGAAAAAGGTAAGAACCTAGATTCACGTAGCTAGAGGACACTACAGGAAAAAAATGTGAGAATGCTAACAGGAAGTCCTCAGCTGTCCACTTCCTGTTTGCATTCTCACAACTGACCCTGTAGCGTCCTCTAGCAGTACAGGTTCTTGCTGTTTACTTCCTACATCCTGTTCAAAGCAAAATGAAGAAAAAGATGGCTTTTGCAAAACATTTGTAAAGAGAGGTGAGTCATTATTGCAAAGGGGGAATCTGAGTATGGTTCATTGCAATCCGTGGTAATAACAGGAACCTATCTCCCACGGATACTAGGGTGCCTGTATTGCTTGTTTTTAGAAAACATCACACTCATGTTTCTTTGCCATAACGTCCCTATACTTTCCTACTCCCAGATCACAAAAGGGTAATCTCTTTTAGAAGCAAGTGCTGATAGTAGTTTAGTAGTGACTGAACAGTGTTCTTCCCAAAATGGAAGGCTAATGTCCATATTCTTTGGCAGGTTGCGTTTTTAATCTTTACTGAGTCTGAGTAAGTAAGAGATTGGGTAGTTACTAGGCACAAAACAGAAGTAAAAGGTCACCCAAATGATAGGCTGGTACCTGGGGTGACTTGCCAATTGCTGGTGTTCAGTATCAAGCCATACTGTAAGTATTTGAATGACTGTGCTGTAGAATGACTGATGAAGATATTTTCCCCACAGTTAATTTATTACAAAGAAAAGTTGGCTTGTATAAATTCATTAAAAATCATATGAATTTCTCTAAAGTCATAAATTCAGTTGTCAATGCTTGCATTAAATTCAGATTTCATTTTAAACCTGGTTCTTTTTTTAAAAAAAAAAAAACAACCTTAGGAGACAATCCTATGCACATTTACTTGGGAGTAAGCTCTGCTGAATTCAGTGGGATTTACTTTTGTGTGGACATACATATGATTGCAGTTGGTAACTGAAACTTTAAAAGGGCATAAAAAAACTCAAGAGATTTCTCTCTCTCTCATTGAGTTGCATCCAGATTTTGTGCAAAGAGAAGGTGCCCTACACAAGATCACTTTTTCGTCCATTCCTTTCCACAGCAACCTCCAACATCCCCTCCAAAGCTGCTCCTAAGGCTCAGGCATGGGATATGGACTGGTGTGAGGGGCCACAGAGGAGGCAGACTTGCTGACAATTGGCTTGGGCCACTTTCTGCAAGCTAAGCTCTATACAGTATACAGAAAGTTCCTAAACCCAATTTTCAGCGATCCTCCTGACAATTCCAAAGGTCCCCCAAACCTTCTGGAATATGTGAGTGTATGCATGCAGGAAGAGAAGTTTCCTTTGTGCAAGTTTTTTTTCCAGCTTGGGCTCAGTCTGGATACAACCCATTGATTTTGATCCACCCTGTTTCTACAGCATCTTTTGCTTTACAGTTATAAAGTATTACACATCTGTTAACTATTCAAGCCTCAGCTGAAGGACAACAAAGAAGATAGTTACATTGCCATAGAAGTCTATGGAAACTATGTTTTAATCCGAATGCACTTTTGTTACTGCAATTTCCCATGTTCCAAAAGTCGAGCACAGTAGTTCAAATACTTCTACCTATTTAGAAAGTCTGACACTTGGTGTTCAGGAAAGCTTAATTTTATCATGGAGCATAAACACTATGTGACAAAAAAGTTATTTGTTCAGCACCTTCATCCAATTATATTTTAAAATGAAATGTGCCATTATTTTGGTAAATCCAGTTTGCATTTCAGAAGTATCTGAAATATTGCAAGCTACTCAACTTAATAAGCACTGCCATCTTATCACCATTTTATATCTCAAATGATCATTTATCAAACATGGAAATTCACAAGAATTTCTTACTTAATTTCAATTTAGGGGAAGCAACCTCTTCATCTTCAAGCAGAGGTCCCAGCTCTTTCCTCTTTTCTTTAAGAATCTTCTCCAAGATATGAGCATCATTGTACACCTATTTGTCATCAAAATAATAAAACATTAGAGCTTTACTTTTAATCTAATGAAGACTGAAATTTTATTTGTACCCTTATCAGCCTGATCCAGCACTTCTGCATTCATAGCAGTGCCAAACAAAGTTCTATGCTTGCACAAATAAGATGCAGAAGAAAGGGCTCAGTAACTTGCAAGTTGAATCTTGTCCTCTTACAGGAAATTTCCCTCCCCTTCTGAATGCAGAGAAACGTTTGTGGAATAACCAGAGCTGCATGGAAGGAACAATTTTTGGAATGCTAAAAGAGGAACAATCACTTAAGTAGCACTGCTAAACTGTCACTATAAAAGGTTAGAGCTTTTTTAAGCTCACAGAACTACCTTCAGATGAACGCAATGGTCAACAACCGTAACAGAAGCACCCATAAACCACCCATAGGTGCCCTGATGGCCCTTAAGCGGGATGGAAAGGGGTATAAATCTCTTAGATAATAATACAAGTGAAATTCACTTTTAGGAAATCACAATCACACAATTATGACCAGTATTTAGCTAGACTTCCATAGCAGGTTAGGATTGGGCTGTAACAGGCTGGCTGGCGGGCCTGCACTGTATCCAGTGCAGGGTTGGGGTTGGCTGTGGCACAACCAGGGCAAGGGGAATCACTTCCCCTTGGTTCAGAGCTGTTTGTGACAGATCAGGAGAGAGATCTTGGGATGGTGGTGGACAGGTCGATAAAAGTGTCGACCCAATGTGCGGCGGCAGTAAAGAAGGCCAATTCTATGCTTGGGATCATTAGAAAAGGTATTGAGAACAAAACAGCTAATATTATAATGCTGTTGTACAAATCGATGGTAAGGCCACACCTGGAGTATTGTGTCCAGTTCTGGTTGCCGCATCTCAAAAAAGACATAGTGGAAATGGAAAAGGTCCAAAAGAGAGCGACTAAGATGATTACTGGGCTGGGGCACCTTCCTTATGAGGAAAGGCTACGGTGTTTGGGCCTCTTCAGCCTAGAAAAGAGACGCCTGAGGGGGGACATGATTGAGACATACAAAATTATGCAGGGGATGGAGAGAGTGGATAGAGTGGGTTACCCCTGCTAATTGGGTAAGAGGCACATTTTCAAGTGGGTGCTCCTTTTTTAGCAGGGGGAGAGTAACTGGCCTACCTCACCCCAGCACTGTCTGTTCTAGTGGCTGTTTGCTGGTATTCATTTGCATCTTTTTAGATTGTGAGCCCTTTTGGGACAGGGAGCCATTTAGTTATTTGATTTTTCTCTGTAAACCGCTTTGTGAACTTTTAGTTGAAAAGCAGTATATAAATACTGTTAATAATAATAATAGAGAGATGCTCTTTACACTCTCACATAACACCAGAACCAGGGGACATCCACTAAAATTGAGTGTTGGGAGGGTTAGGATAGACAAAAGAAAATATTTCTTTACTCAGCATGTGGTCGGTCTGTGGAACTCCTTGCCGCAGGAGGTGGTGACGGCATCTGGCCTGGATGCCTTTAAAAGGGGAGTGGACAAGTTTCTGGAGGAAAAATCCATTATGGGTTACAAGCCATGATGTGTATGTGCAACCTCCTGATTTTAGAAATGGGCTATGTCAGAATGCCAATGCAAGGGAGGGCACCAGGATGCAGGTCTCTTGTTATCGGGCGTGCTCCTTGGGGCATTTGGTGGGCTGCTGTGAAATACAGGAAGCTGGACTAGATGGGCCTAAGGCCTGATCCAGTAGGGCTGTTCTTATGTTCTTAGTGTCACGTGGGAGCTGCCTAAACAGAGCTACTTGGATCTGTACCGCCTAAAGAGGTGGTGCAGACCTGAGCGCCTGGTGCTAGGCTGAGCCTCAGAGCCCCTCTCTAGGGCCCCTCTCAACCCCCCCCCAGGTCCACCATCCACCCTCCCCTGAACATCCTGGGCCCCCGGTCAGCCTAGGGAGGCCTGTGTGAACTTACCTCTCTGTGTCAGCACGGAGGCCAAATGTGGCCTCCACAGGTTGGTGCACGAATGTGAGTCGGCCCAGCCAACTCACACGTCGGCGTAAACGTACCTTATGGTACTTTTGTGACAGTGCTGGGCTGGTAGAAGAGAACTGCGCCGGCACAACACAATCCTAGGATTGCACTCTTAATGGCTTGGATCCACAAGGAAGGAAGAAAATGCACAAATAAGATGTGCTTTAAGACTTAAAGCAGAAGCCTATGGGTGTCTACTCAGAAGTAAGCCCCAACATGCAGTGGGGTTAACTCCCAAGTGTGTATAGGAATGCAGCCTTAGTGCTGTTTCTTGAACTTGTGCGCAAGCACCAGCAATAAACTTCTCACTGTGCAGAGTTGCAAAGCACCTGAGGTTACATTATTGTCTGAGAAACATGATGAACAAGGGAGATACAGACTGTAGCACATAACCCTAGCGGGCCAGACAAACAACTTGAAAAAGCCAAGCCTTATGCAAGAGCTTGTGCAAAAAGAAGAGCAACTCTGGATTTTGGGTCACTTTTCTCACACAGTATTGTGCTGCTAAGTTGGATACAGCCCTTTTGTGAGCAGAAGATGCTTTCCATCAGCAAGAGGACATTTTTGGATCCACAGTCTGCTTCATCCTAAGGGCTCAGGTGGGCAACAATACATTTTCTCCTCTATTTGCGATTGAAAGCCAATAGCAAAGAATAGTGAAACAAACGTATTGAATTTGTAAGCCCATCCCACCCAAAGCACCAGAACAGATACACTTTTTCACATGCAGATGTGCACAAATCATTAAATACATTTTACTAAATGAACTTCATAATATAGTTCTAGGTTAAGATTGACAACTTCTTTATTACAGTTTGTATGTATGTTACGTGTTTCCATAAACTGCTATGTAGAATTTATGTTGGTTGTTCATGAAAATCTTATGAAGTTCATTTAGTGGTGTGCCAGCATAAGGAAAGAGCAGCATGAACAGCAGCTATTATTGTCCTACAAATGTACCTGGGAGCCCTCTTCGTTATAATGTCTTGCATTTCGAAACATTAATTTCATATCTTCCATCATATTTTCTTCCCCAGCATACTTGTCACTGCGTATGTTATGCTCAATTATTTTCAAATCCATTGGTTCCAAGATGATCTTGTAGTAATCTGGATAATCTTTTTTGGAAGGTTTCACCATAAACAGCTCACAGAGTCTTCGGCCAGTGCCAGGCTCTCGTGCCTCGAGAACAACATTGTATAAAATTTTCATTCGCTGTTTCTTTATGTTCTTTTTGCTGTTAGGATTGAGGAAGTAGAAGTACTACTTTAACTTGAAGACACATAACGGAACGAGCAAAGTTTCTTTGAACTAAACTTTGCTGATAACCTTTTCATTGTTAAGTAATTGAAAATATGCTGTATACATTGGAGTTCTACAGCCCAATCCTAACCTGCACTGGAACAGGCAAGCCAACTAGCCTGCGCTGTATCCACCACAGGGTTGGAGGTGGCTGTGGCACAACTCGGGGCAAGGGAATATTTTTCCCGTTACCTAACTAAGCACTGCCCAGCTACTATAATGGGGCTACTTGGATCTGTGCCAGCTAAATTGCTGGTGCAGATCCAAGCAGCCTGGTGTTAGACTGGGTTGCTCAGGAGGGGGTTAGGATCCAGCCTAAGTGCTGGAGGCTGGTCCCACCCCCTTCCAGGCCTGGCCCGCCCGCCCTGGAACACCCACAAAATGCCCTCCCTCCCCGCTCTCCCTAAACCCCCACTCTGGTGGCCCACTGCTGATATGAGCTTACCTTTGCTGGGGCTTGTTCCAGCATGGGGAAGATGGTGAACCTCCTTATACCAGCCTCCCACAGTGGCATGAACATGCTTTATGACATGTTCGCGACACATGGAAACCGGTACAAAGGACCTGCACTGGCTTAAGCACAATCTAGGATTGCGCTCTAGAGTGTTCAAAGCTCTTCCTTAACATTTATTGCAGCAAACCTTACAACAACCTTGTATGCCTGCTATTACTTTGCATACTCCAGATTGGAAGAGATGGGGGGCTAAGATATAATGACTTTCTGAAGATAGGTACTTTGTGACGGTACCCACTAACTAGGTAGCCAGTTCAAATCTGGGACTTAGCCAGGGACTTCCTGTCTCACAGTTCATTATGATAAATCAGTGATACCATACCTGTTCATGATAAAAGGCTACAAGTTAATAATAATTCTTAGCATTTGTATGATTCTTGTTCAATGCAACGAAGAGATTTTAGGTTTGAGTTCACTGGAAAAACCTCTCTAAATGGTATTTTGGGTTCAGTTCAACTCCTTGATTTAACTATATTACTATACAGGTGCAACCTTATTATACGTGGATTTTTGATCAGTGGATTTATTTGAATGCGGATCAGGTGGGGGGAATCAAAGTCGCACACAACTTTACATATTTTTGGAGGTCTCCTTCGCACTGCTCGGGCATCTCGTTCCATTTCTAGGCAACCGAAAACTGAAAAATGGCTGAGCCTTGCACAGGCGCAGAAATAGACCCCAGAGGGTAAGACAGCACGCCTTGCGCAGGCTCAGTAAAACTCCATCTAGCCACCAAGCCATCAAAGAGGCTCCGTGATATTGTGTACAGGCACTGAAGACTCCGCAAAAATCTTAGAAGCCCCCAGCCATCAATGAGGCTTTTTAATGTCATGTTCCATGGGAAATTGAGTCAGTTGCTAGGAATGGGATGACAAGAGAAAAATCTCTGTACCAGGAGCAGGTGCAGCAAAGAGAAGCTGGAGCTGCTTCAGTTTGTTCATCCCTGCAGAAGGCTCCAATGCAGATGTTTTCCATTGTGCAATTACACACACACACACACAGGTCAGGCGGGAAAGCAGTAATAAACAGAGAGGATTGCTTTAAACAACCCGTGGAATATTTTCTTTCAGCTTTTTTTGTTTGCTTTACTCGGAGCTGGAAATGAGGAACCAGGAGGAAAACCTGCCGAATTGCTCCCTCCTTCAGTACTCCCCCTTCAAACTGAAATGGTACAGGCTCTCTGTGCTCCAGCCTCCTAGGATACACAAGCAAAACAGCTTGGCATGCAAGTTATCCGATCATTCCTAAGTATTATATTCCTAAGCTCAGCATCCTGTCTGTGAAACAAGGACGGAGAGTGGGCAACAAGACGTTTAACAAGGCAATGGGGAGATGGTGAGGGGGGAGAGACTGAGAACCGCTGCCTTCTGTCCCCAAGTGTCAGGCTGCAGTGCTATTTGCTTAACAGCACACTATTTGCATAAAATTATATCATTTCTGGTTCCAATTTGGCAACCCACAGATTTTTTCAAGTGTGAGTTTGGGAAACCAAACCATCATGCACCACTACAAGATTGGGGAAGAGATACATTCTTAGAAGTCCCTGGCAGAGCAATCCTAACTTTTGCTGGAACTGGCTGGCCTGCCCCATATCCAGCGCAAGTTTGGAGCTGAAAGTGGCTCAGCCTGGGGCAAGGGGAATCAAATTATAAATCAAATGATTCACTCACAACTGCTTATAAATTACATCTTAGGGGCCCTTTCTCTTAATCACCAATGTGAGGGAAATGGTTGTGACTATCCAGAATCAAAATAACCTTTATTGGCATACACCCCAATATCAACAACCCAGCAAGAAGTATTGCTGGTAGGATAAGGATTTCTTACAATTTCATACAACTATGCAGGTTACAAGATTAAATAAAGTCTAAAATTATTCTTAACTGCAGAACATAAAAGAAAAATGGTAAATTAGATCTAAAACTAGAAATATTAATCTTACATTAGCGAACAAATTTCCACACCATCAAGGAGTTTAAAGCATTATCTATATCATTGTTTAACACCATCATCACAAATTTCCAGACCTCCTTCAATTTCTCAGGTGAGCAATCATTTAAGAAAAGCTTTATTTTTGCCATAACTGAGAGACCATCCCTATTCAGCTATTCAGGGCCCCAATCCGGCCCCCAGCCCACTGCAGACCCACCGGAGCCTTCGCTGGTCCGACGCGACTGCTCTTCGCAGCGACAGCGAAGAAAAGGCTAAGCACTCACAGCAGAGCAGGAGCCCCGCCCATTAGGTTGGGGAGGCTGTAGCTGAGTCCAGGCATCCTATGGGGGTGAGAAGTCCTGGGTCTGTTTGCCCTGTTATTTGGGTTGGGGGGCGCAGGGGTAGGCACTGAGGAGGGATGTGAAACTGTGGGTCTATTTGTGCTGCTTGCATGTGCTGGGGGGCGGGCGCTGCAAGGGAGAAATCGCGGGATGTTTGAATGCCGCTGGAGAGCATGACTACTCAGCAGTAAGTACCATAGAGTCAGTGGGGCTTACTCCCAGGAAAGTGTGGATCTGATTGGGCTGTGAGTGCTCCGTGTTGAAGGTGGGCGTTGCAGAGGAGAACTCACAGGATGTTTGAATGGGGAGGAAACCTACTGCTTTTGCTGGTTGGGGTTGCTGGCAGAGAGAGAGGAAGGTGGGGGGGTCAGTTTGTGAATGGGGAAATACACATAGCTCTCTGCCTGCTTCTAAGTTTGTTTGGTGCTGAGTGCAGGCTGGGGGAGGGGGGACTGAGAGAGGGAGACAGGCAGCTTCCTTCTCTGTGTGAATGAGGAGAAACTGCCTCCTGTCCTGAGGGGGCAGGTGCCCACTGCTTGTTGCCAGGACTGGGGGGGGGGGGAGAGTGAGAGTAAAAACACGCTCCTGCATGGGGGGGGGAGGAATTTATTCTGTACTTTTCCCTAGGAAGAGGTGTGTTATATGTGTCAGGAATTATTTTAACAACCACCCTTTTCTGGATCTCATGTGTATTATAAATAAGCTCAGTAAAATTCATTCATATAAGTTCCGTCTCTAATATATTCATTTATGTAAATTTATTCAAATTTGAAATGTAAATTTCCCCCGGCCCCAGACACAGTGTCAGAGAGATGATGTGGCCCTCCTGCCAAAAAGTTTGGACACCCCTGGTCTAAGCCAAATTGTCACATCGTTACTAATTATTATTAGCATCTGTCAGACAGACACAGCAGTATGCAAGTGCATACCTTTTTCTTTTTGAACTTCCAGCATCAGATGTAGCAGAAGAGATCATACTGTCTCCGTCCTCAATTTCGTCTCTTCTGGCTAGTTCCTTCTTCTTTGCCTGAAAGAGAATGAATCCCTAGAGTCAGATTCACTCTGCCGAATGTCCCCAGAATACATGAATGTTAAACACCCACGTAGATCAGGTTTACTCTGAAAGGCACAAATACAGCAGTAGCATCCATCAAATCAAACTATAATTAAATGATTTTCAGTCAAAGTAATGACCAAAAATACTGACAAAAAACATCTAAACAATCAAGTTACGTTCTAAGCAAGCTTATTTGAAACTTTATAACAAAAACTCAATTGCAAAACAAAATGTCTTATAAGTTTCTGGTCATTGTTACTGCATTTAATTTATATTTTTTCTGCACATCTTCAGGAACCAAGTACAATTTCTTCTTCTGAAGCCTCATTTCAGGCTAACAAAACAAAACAGTTCAGTCAAGAAAACAAAAGCAGTTCAGTCAAATTCATTCCTCATCCAGAAAATTAATTTTCTTAACTGTGTTGCCAACATGGGCCTGTCAAAAGAACTCTCATTTGGAAATACGTAGAACAATGATTGAACTATGAAAACAGCACTGTTGCATTTACAGAGAAGATTTAATATCACAAGACAGCAGTGTGCCAATGCAGATGGTAAATGCACCAAATGCTTGCTCCTACAACAAACCTAAGCCCAGAAATACAGTTACTAAGCATGAAGTTTTACCTGCATAACTTGCTGCATTTTCAATACTCTCTTGTAAATGGCTGAATTTGGAACGTTGTAACGCTTGGCATTTTCAAACATCAAGTTCAGATCACATTCCAAATGGTCGAGTGTTTCATATTCATGGTTCTTCAGCTTTGTCCTGTGGAAGAGACAATCAATCTTATTTTATTACTGCACCAAACACAGTTACTAAACAGAATTTACTATTTTTCAAGTGCGGAGCTTTAAATGCTACCATCTTTTCAGGTTTACCTCAGACAGCCCCCAATAAGTCTGAGGAAGCAGAAAAGGTGCAGAGATCCAGCCAACCACAAGAGGGATAAAATTCTAATGTCTCTGAAGCAGAATATGAAATCAAGATACAGAAATGCCTTCATAATATTCTAGTAGATGTGAAATAAGCTTTCAGTGAAGTGATATTAATAAACAGTGTGGTACTTTAATTTTTAATGTATAGATACCACTCCATGCAAAAATACAAGACCTTTGCTGTGATCAAGCATGAAATAAATTCACTGGAAGAATAAAGCTACTATTAGCCTTATTCTTCTAATAGTTTTTTGTTATTGATCACAAGGGGGAGACGAGATCGGGCATATGTAGGGTATAAGTGCCCTTACTATCAATCACATAGTGAGAGGGACTCACAAACAGTATTGTTCTGAAGTAAAGAACTGTGTATCTAGCTTTATTTGGATCTCTTTAAAGCTTTTGAATTTACCCTGGTATGTCTAATAATGATTTAAAGACGTACAAGGGTTCTTGTCCATTCTCTTTCTCTCTGTTTTCAAAAGAAGTGATTTTTAAAAGTAGCATGAGCACAACAGCATGCACACAAGTGAACTTCGCTAGGGCAGCTCTCCAAGAATGCCGAAAAATTGCTCCTGAGGGTAAAGCACAGAATGCAATGCAATGTGAATGACTGTAATGTGAGAAGACTCCAGAAACAAGGCAAAGTGAGGCAAAGTCACCTTTTGTGAGCAGAAGCTCTGTTTATGGAATGTGCCTGTGCCCCATTTCTAAATACGCCCACAGATGTGACAGCCACCTTGATGCTTCCCACCCAGGAGCAGCTTTTCAGAGGCCCCCAAAAACTGCCCCCGCCCAGGAGAGAGTGTGGAAGAAAGCTCATATTTGCTCATGAAGAAGCTTGTTGATACTATTTATCTGAACTCTAGAAGGCATTTGACACAGTCCTCCACTAAAGGTTCCAGAGAAAACTCCACATTCAGAATAAGAGGGCAGTCGTCTTATGGATTAGGAATTGGCTGAAGAACAGGAAAGAGAGAGAGGGTGCCAATGGGCAATTTTCACAATGGAGACAGGTGAAAAGCAGCATGCCTCAAGGATCAGTCTTGGGACTAGTGCTTCGAGGTGGCCAAGTTGCAGACAACACTAAGCTTTTCAGAGTGGTAGTCTAGAATGGGTTGTGAAGAGCTCCAGAAGGAGCTCTCCAAACAGGGGGCATGAGCAACAAAATGGCAGATGAGCTTCAATATACGTATAAAGTGATACTCTTGGATATGAAATCATAATATCACATATATACCGATGGATACTGAGCTGGCTGTAATGGATCAGGAGAGACTGGGGATGGGTGGGTGGATGAACAGTTTGATTAAAGTGTCGTTACCCAGTGCACAGCAGCTGTGAAGAAGCCCAATGCCATGTTCAGAACCATTAAAAAAAGGAATTGAGAAAAAAAAACACGCCCAATACTATTATGCCATTGTACAAATTGATGGAAAGACAACATCTGGAGTAATGTGCTCAGTTTTGTTCATCACATCTAAAAAAAGTAAATGGAACTGGACAAGTAGTGGAACTGGAAACAGTGAAGACCAAACTACTGAGTGGGTTGGGGTACCTCCTTTATGAGGAAAGGCTATAAAAGTTGGGGCTCTTTAGTCTGGAAAGAACTGACTAAAGAATCATGTCCTGAGGGGGGACATGACTGAGACATGGGATAGATACAGTGAAGTTCTTTTCCCTCTCGTGCAACACCAGTACCAGGAGACATACACTAAAATTGATGGGCAGGAGAGTTAGAACAGACAAAAAAATATTCTTTACCCAGAGCATAATTAATGTGTGGAACTCCTTGCCACAGACTGTTGTGATAGCACCTGGTCTAGTAACTTTTAAAATGAGACTGGATAGATTTATGGGGGAAACGTCCATCACAGGTTACAAGTCATAACGACTGTATGTAACCTCTGGGTTTTAGTCTTTCTCTGAGTGAAAGATGCAAGGGAGTGGCAACAGGATACAGCAATAGTTTTCAAACTCTCAGGGAGTTTGAAAACCGCTCTAAGTTCTTGCAGGGGCGGGGGGGGGGCTGCAGTGGTTTGGCTGCACTTACCAGAGCCTCCTGCAGCCTCCCAGGGGTATGGGGAGCCCTGCGCGACCTTCTGCAAGGCTCCCCGAAGCCTTGCTCCACTTTTGCGCGATTGCTCCACTTTTGCTTTTGAAGCTTCAGGGAGCCCTGCAGAAGGTCATGCAGGGCTCCCTGCGCTCCCGGGAGGCTGCAGGAGGCTCTGGTAAGTGCAGACAAGCCCCTGCAGCCCCCTGCCCCTGCAGCCCTGCTGCCTCCTCGCTGCCCCCGCCCCTTAAGGGGAAAGAGGCCAGGACTCTCAGGCTGCGGTGTCATGACGCCCCAGTTTGAAAAGTGCTGGGATACAAGAATCTTGTGTGCTTCCAGAGGCATCCAGTGGGCCACTGTGAAATACAGGAAGCAGGACTAGATGGGCCTTTGGCCTGATCTTCTTATGGATCCCTTCCTGTTCCTTAGGATACAACTGAAGGAGTCTAAAATCTTTTATATATACATACACAGAATCAAGTAAAAATGTGAAATCTATTAAATATGGCCATCAGAAGAGATACTCTTGGTTTAGGATCAAATGATTAAACAGCTTTTGAAACCATTAAAGTTTTGAGAATAAGCCACATCAGTTTTACCTGATTTGCTGCAATGAAATAGGCATTTTGATTTGCTGGTAATAATCAGGATACTTCTTCTTAGAGGGCAAATGGAAAAAGGGTTCCGATATGAGCTGACCCTGGTTGTTCCGACAATTTCGAACTATATCATAAAGCTGATAGAGAGGATTGGAAGCATCCATAAAAGATGTAATACTCTCAGCTTCAGACTCCCCTTCTTCATAACGAGCAGCAGCTAGAATTTGGAAATCAATAATTACACAATAGAAGTACAATTTCCTATTTGAAATAGCAAACATAATACTGGATCATCCAAAAGAATTTGACAACTTTCTGGTATACAGTTTACATCATAGTTGTAACAGAGAAACTCTCTTTACACGTTTTAGATGTTAATGTTTGTCTTATAACAAAATAGCTAAACGGTTTGTCTGAATTTGGCTAGGAGGATCAGATACTTCACCATTTATAGACTGGACATTTTAAGGGCTAATGCAAACAAATCCAGGGCACGTGAAAACTACTTTAAATGTCCTCATGCAAAAAATGATATGCACGAAATTGAGAAACAAGAAGAATGCTTCTTCTTTAGAAAAGTTAAAGCAATGTCATGATGAAAATGCAAAACAGCAAATAATCATTAGTTGCACACAAAATTTGTTATTGAATGGGGCTCTTAACTGGGATGTTCTATGCAATGGATATTTTCATGAAAGGGAGGACCACCTCTGTTATCTTTGTTGAAAAGAGGTGCATGGAACCATACCTCAATAACATAGGGCAGTGGTTCTCAAACTTTTCACCACCAGGACCCACTTTTTAGAATGATGTCATTAACCTGAAGTGATGTCATGGCTGGACCCGACATCATCAATTTAAGCTTCAAACCTAAGCTGCAATCAGCCAAAGGTCCCATTACATAGTGCGATCATGCTTTTATTTTGCATAGCTCAGAATTTGAACATTCCAGCTTGGAAGTCAAAGCAAAACACAGACTTGGATCCTTCTCCAACCACACAGCCCTCCTCCCTTTCCAGCAACCCATCCGCCCACCTATTCAGGACAAAGCACATGCCTCTTTCCCACCAGCAGCCTGCCATGCCCAGTGGTTCTATATATTTTCAGCTCTGGATTTTCAATCGCAGCTGAGGGCTCAATCGTACCCAACATTCCAGCACTGATCCAGCTGCAGTGCAGCCCCAAGGTAAGGGAACAAATGTTCCCTTTCCTAGAGGAGGCTTCTGTGACTACCCCCCTATAGCAGGATGTAGCACATGACCCAATGGCCCGGCTGCATCAACACTGGAGAGTTGAATAGGACTGGGCCCCGAGTTAAGTGCTCACAACTCACCCAGTGACTCCTGATCCACAGTTGGAGAAATGCTGACATAGGGCAATATAGAACTCTAATCCACTGAAATCTCACTATCAAAGTATACATGTGATTGGTAGGGGTGTGTTGTTTTTTGTTTTTTTTTTGGTGATATTTTTTTCCCAAAATTTCTTGATTAAAATAGCAAATTGTGTTATGTGTTTTTATTCCAAGGGCATATTTTAATAAATTATAATTGCTTTAAAAATGTACTAGGGAGGTGATACAGCGTCAATAGGTGCAGCCACAGTATTTTTTCTAATTGGAAAAGTAATCTATTTTAATTTCTGGAAAAGATTTTAAACACCAAAAAGGCATTTTTATGTATTTTCAGTTTTTAAAAACCCTAGTGATTGGTTCAGAAGTGCATTTCATGTCTCTCAGTTCCTCCACTGAGGGTGACCATCTCTTAAATAAAACCATATTCACAAAAACAGGACTAAAAGCACTGCCAGTTTAACTGCCAGAGTTGGAGCCTATTAATTTCCCAAGAACAGTCTATTTTAGCATGTAATGAGCTACTGAAGACAGATATAGAAACATTTTAGCCATTTAATAGTTCTACACTTTTTGTGGGTTCTTATATTTTAAAATATAGCTCAAATGCCAAAAATATCAGTGAACTAGGAATTAAATAAATTATTTTTTCCACAGCTATGGGCAATACAGTTTTAATTCATACCTGCCAGAACAGCATCTTCATCACTTTCAGATCCATATTGCAGTGCCATTGTTATTGCTGATAAGCGATCCCCTTGGACAGTTCTTTTGTTACTGTAAATATGAAAGAAACAGCTGTTGAATGAAAAATACCTTGGGGAAGGCAAAAAAGAAACCCACACACAAGATATTAAAAAAGTGAATGACGTAGTAAAAGAAGATAAGCTTCACAATAGTGAATGTGAATATATACATTAAATTATACATTAAATGTATAATTTAAATTGTATCATTTATTATGAAACACGCCATTTTTCTTCCAAAGAACACTCAAAGAGGCAACTGTTTAATTGTGTTTTATATTTTATGGGTTCTTCTAAAAACTAATTTTTGTAGGGTGTGCATGGGGTCCATGTGGAGCTGTGTGAGGGGGCTTGGGAGTGCCATTTGGAAGCTGAGTGGGGCTCAAATTCAAACTGTGCAGCTTAGAGGAAACACTGGTGCCAACCAAGTAAAACAGTTTGAAAGGAGAAAAAGTATTATTTTCAACTGATTGTATTTTCAAGACAGGTGGTCTTTCAAATTATGTACTGTATAGATTCTGAAACAGATGAATAATTTAACATTGGAGGAATATTATCAAAATGTACTGTTTGAGATTTATAATGATGTTTTTATAAAGATGCTATCTGTAGTGAATGCCATTATCAGAAGGTGAAATGCCACACACAAAAAAAATCAGATGTAAGGTCCACACCTGAAAGCTGCATTAAATGACTTAAAATTGAGATTGTTTGCAGTTGTCCAACTGAGACAGACAAAAAAATTAATTGACTGCTGAACTGAATGTTAAATCTGCATATGAATAAAACATTTGATTTCAGCTTAAGATTTCTTCCGCAAGTGGAAGATGTCTGATTTGCACAAGGGGGGAGGGGTCATTCTGTCTGATCTCCTCTTCCCTATATGCCCTTCCCTTAGGGACACATTTTCAGGGGGCACATGAGGCTTCAGAAGGATCAGCCAAAATTGCCCCCCCTTGCTTCTTCTGCTCAAAGAAGAAATCTTAGGGTGCAACTCAATTGTTTTAAATAAGAGATCATGCTTTATTTTTAGATGGTGGATGTATGAAGCACTCCCACTGATGTGACAGACAAGGGGAGATGTCTCTTCAAAGACAGTGCTCGTGAGAAGTTGCATTAATTACATACAGAAGCTCCCCTAGTTACAAACACATTAGGTTCAGAAGTCATTTTGTTTGTAAGTACAGTAATGCCCCATCTCTGTTGCAGAAGCCCAGTTTCAGTTGGGACACCCTCTGCCTTGTCAGTTTCACTCTGGATGTTGTCCAATTCACTCAAAAGCTGTAAGTTTCACTGTGGAGCTGCAAGGAATGCTCATTAGTGGTTTCCATACTCAGCAGCATAGGCTGCAAACCGGAAGTTAGGGCTGTTAAGTGTCATTTGTAAGCAGGGGAGCTACTGCATGTTAAAAAAACATGCTGACTAGTTAAAAGGTTTCCAATGGCGTGATCTGATTGATTAGTTGCTGCAGTCCTCAACTTCACCCATAACAGACAACCCAGAACTTGCAGAATACCTTCCTTTCCTTGCAGCTTCTAGAAACCAGGGAACAAGAGGACCCTAGAAACCAGCCATACAACTCACTGACTCCTTTTGCTGGCTGGGCCAGAAGTAAGTTGACTCACTTCATGCTCATCCAACACAATTAGTTCAGTACTCTGCAGGGAATATGGTGTCCAATATTTAGAACATAATATGAGCCTGTAACTATTCCCCTCCTAGGCACATGTGTGCTTCCCATATTCTGCCAGGGAACACAGAAGGTAGTGCACAGCACTCACCTTGGACTGCAAGGGACTCAGCCAACACAAGGAATCCATGGGTGAGATGATTCTGGGAAGACTGTTGCAGGCATTCCCAGGATCCTATTGACTACTCTTTGAGAGAGCTCACCTCTTCACCACTAAAAGGATGCTAAAAGAAGAAAGGACACACTCTATCACTCCCACCCTCACCAAACAGCCTTTCGGTAGTGAAGGGAACCAGCCTTTCACTGCTAAACTAGTCTAGATAGGGTAGCTTATCCATAAAAATGTGACAGATTGCTTCTTGCACTCTGTCAATTCCACAGTTTTCACTGGAAAACTAAGGCTGCTCCATGTCCAATGCACAGTACAGAGAGGGATTAATGTGCCATAAAGCACATCAAAAATAGTTTTGGTGAGAAAACAGTCACCAGTCTTAGGAAAAATGATATAGAGAGAATAGGTTTCTAACAATATCATAAGTATATACATTCAGATTTATTAGAACTAGGCCTGCATTGACAGACAAGGGAAAATATCTTGTATACTCACACAGAAACACATTGGAAAGAAAACATTTCCAAAAAAAGGCACAGGCGCTCTCTCAATCCCTCTTCTGAAGGGTCCTAACCACTGTAGCATAAGAGCAAATGTGTCTTACCCTTTGGGTTGCTTGACAATACTGGCACTCATCAAGGAGGATAAACTATTGCTGCTGCCTGAACTAGATGCATGTGCATTTGTCACACATATTCATTCAGATATCACAATAAATCATAGTCTTGAGAATTAGCAGCACAGCCCTTGGACTGCCATGCTTTCTCCCTCTCTTTCACCCTTCTATTGGTTGCAAAGGGTAGCCACTAAAAGCTCCCCTTTGCTATTTTGAGCAAATCACAGCTTCTCATTATACATAAATATAGAAAACTGTGGCTAGCTCAAGACTACAATAAGAACCATTAACCTTCCTCTCCATGCAAATGCAGAAGGGGAGAAAGGGGGAACAAAGATGCATAAGGATTATGCTGGTGCATTCTCATTACCATGGCTTATTGCAATACCTGAACAGAACCATAGTGTGCACATTTTTCTCACAGAAGTTATATCAATGTGTCAAAGTGATTTTGTAAGAAAAAGTTCTCAACTGTACCTCTCACATTTAGAAAGGTTTACAGCTGTTTTCTTGACTGATGAAAGTGCATTTTTACAACTGAATTACTTCCATATAAAAGAAACCACACTGACAGCCCAATCCACCACCTGGACAGTACCACTCGAGCATGCACTGCCCAGGCAATGGCCATCACAAAAGTACCATATGGCATGTTGCAGCAGCCAGGAGGGGAGAGGCACTGGTGAGGAGGCTTGAGCCACTTGGCTTTGGGTCTCCATGCCAGTGGCAGGAGCAGCACAAGTCTCTGAAGACATTTCTGGGTGGGGGAATGTGGGGAGAGAGTGTTTCTGTGCAGGGGGAGGATGGCTGTGGGGTGCTTCATGTTCAGCAATTTCACTGGTACAGATCCAAGTAGACCCACAGGAATGAGAGGCGCTACAAGAAGTAAGGGAACTGATATTCCCTTACGTGAAGGAGACTTCTGGCTGCTTCTGCTGCCCTGCAGGATACAGTGGTGACCATTTTGGCACCACTATACCACAAGGCAGGACAGCAGCATAGGATTGGGCCCTAAGTAATTCAATTTCAGAAAAACAGAGGGTATTCTAATATTTTAGTAATCAAAGGAATTCATTCTTATTTTTTCTGATAAAATGAATGTTTTATTTCACAATCAAAGCAGACTTGCTTGAAAGATCTAGATAAGAGAGGAAAAGAACAGAAGCATTCCATTATAAAAATGAACAAACTGAAATACATCCAGACATTATGAGAACTCACCGGTAATATTTATTAGCGGAATTTCTCTCATCGACAACACTGCCTTTACCCTGTGAGGAAGGACCTGTCAGCTTGGAAGCAGCCAAATTTGAAGTCCTTTATGAAGCACGAAGAAGCCAAAGAAAGGGAGAAAAATCCACCAGAGCCAAGATGATACACGGTTAAGATGCAGCTCTTTTACAGGATAAGTTTTGAAAGGCAAGTTAAATCAGCTCAGCTAGTGCATTCTGGTGAAAAGTACTACACTAAGTGTTAATGACAGTAAATTTGCATGCCTCAAAGTAATGCCTTTTAGGCATAATGACAGGTCCAACTTTTAATGCTAAAATGCTTCTTCACATAGGTTCACAGGTAAACCCTACTGATTTCACACTGCCCCAAAGCAGGTATATAGAAAACTGCAGCCTCAATTTTTATTACAATATTGAACAGCAGCAAATATGTCTAAAAGTGTGCTATTTTTAAAATGTTAGGGATTATAAATTCAGCTGTCACACATCATGAAATAGCAGCACTTTCAACCTGCATTGGGGGCATTTTGGACCGTCTTGTTAGAGGCAAGAGATGCAGTTAAAAGTGACAACAGTGGCCAACATTCAAGCAACTTGTGCAGCAGAGAGGGTGGAAAAGCAGGTAGCTGTTTCACAATTCACAATGCAAAAAGAATGTCTCAGATGTCTGCTGTTGAAATACTGTAGCTAACAAAAGCACAATTTCTGCAATGCATGACACTGCCTTTTAAGAAATGAACTTATTAAATACTGAGGCACAGAGCAGAGAAGAAAAATACAAGAAGAAAACTCGAGACATTTTCAGCAGCTCCCGGCTGAGGAGGAGAAACTGTCACCACAGCATCCAAATATGAGACAACTATATGGCATTCATAACAAGGGCTTTCAGCTGCTTGAACTATAGCCTCTACTCATCTGAGACCATTTTTGACACAGAAGATTACATGAGTACTTGGACTTGTATATTCTCATGCAGAGTTCACAGTAAAACTGATAAAAGAAAATTCATACAACAAAGGAACCAGTAGAAAGGTTGGTGGTATGAGTGAAAGAGGAATTTATTTGCCAAAAGTAGGCTGTGTCAAACATTTCTGCGCAAACATTCATTCTTATGCATGCTTTCTCAGAAGTCTCACTGATTTAAATTAGACTTTCTAATAATAGTTAATGTTTGTGTGACAACTCTGAGTGTGCAAATTGCTTCACAGATATTATTTCGATATCACTACACAACATGTGTTTCAACCTCTTCATAAATGACCTGGAGACAGGGTTGAGCAG